>NC_140493.1:13306390-13906390 GCF_964271855.1 Acomys minous | reverse complement strand
CAGCTCTTCATTCATAGGTCATTAATATCGCATCCACCTTTTCCCGGCATTCGCAGATCCCCGGCTTTTCTCTGCACCTTCCTCTGTTCTGTTAGCTGTAGCCCAAGTGGGGAAGAGAGTTACCAGTCTTCTTTTTTTTTTTTAAATTGTATTTTTATTTATTGGTGGGGGGTGGGGTGGGTATGTGGAAGTCAGAGGACAAGATGTGGGGAGCCCGGTCTCATTCCTGAGCATTGAACTCAGCTCACTCAGCTGCCTTTACGGACTGAGCCAGCCATCTTGCCAGCCCCACTGGCTTCTTTTATTATTAATCTAAGTGTCTCTTGCTCCGTCCCTGTTTTCCATCGTGGAGTTCCAAAAAGCAATCCAGGGATGGAGCCTGAAGCTAAACCTAGGGCAGCTGCCACGCCCACCCAGCCCTGATAGCCCAGGACTGACTGCCACTCCTATAGGTCAGGGCTGCTGATATCCTCTTAGGGGCACCTGCTTGCTGCCAAGATGCCTGCTGTGGCAGTGAGATTGCCACACGGGTTGGGAGGGGGCGTGGCAGGAGCGTGACATCTCTGTAACATAGCTTCTACCTGTCTCTCCACTGAGTCTGGTGGTTCTGGATCCCCTTGACCCCATACAAAACAACCATGCATGAGTAAAACGTGGTGGGAGAAAGAGATGGCATCTTAGCCTGCAGCCCTAGGTAAGGCCTGAATCCCTGGCTCAGCTGTGGGTCCAGATAACAGTGGCCCTTGTTGGGCAGCTTGTGTGGGGGCTAGTACCAGCCCCGGGGTGTCTCCAGCAGAAGGCCCCGCCCCCATCGCCTGGACTGCAGGGGGCAAGCACATTTTCCACTCACCCTTGGCTCTAACTATTAATAGCGCACTCTCCCTGTAGGAGCCGCTATAAATAGCCCCCAGCCCCTTACACAGGCCCATTCAGGCGCCTGCTGCAGGGATGCATACAATCACCCACACACACTGCACACTGTGGCTCAGAGTCGTCCACTGGGCATCTTGCCTGCTCTTGGCTCCTCCAGGGCCAGGCACATGGAGAGGGGTACCGCTCCCCCGCCCCCCCCCCCAACCTCATCTGGCTTCAAGAAAGACCAGACTCTATCTCTGCACCCCTCAGGGTCTATCCACAGCTGCCGGGTGGGGGAGATCGTTGTCCTTACCTCTCTATCAGAGCCTGGAGCTGGCCTTGCTTCATTTGCCCCTAAGTCCATTTCATCAGAGACTTAGGTCGGGGCTGGGGGGGGGGGGGTTACTCTCTGACCCCAACTGTGAAGTAACTAACAGCTGACCTGAAGCGAAACCTGCCTGAAGGGAGGGGGCCTGGATCTGCTGTCCCTTCCCAGGTGACTGCCCACCACACAGAGCCAAGCCCGAGTTCCTACTCTAGAAGCTGCTAAGTCAGGCATGAGGGTCAGAATCCCACCAAATCCTAAGGGGTGTAGGTTCAACCACCTGGATTTACCTAAAGCTGGTTCAGTCTCCACCTGCTCCGTAGAGCAGGCACCTCTGAATTCCTGTTGGCTCCTACTAAGGCCTCGCCTGGCAGGCAAACTGTGAACCCCATCCCAGTTCCCTAGTAAAGGGTGGGGTTTGATCTAGGAGACTGCTTGCTAGACGTCGCCTCTCAGACTGCCCCTGGGCCTGGTGGCTGGTGGTGACAGGCGTCAGGGCGGAGGGAGGGTTTGAGGGGTGCTGGTATTGTGTAGAGAGGGGAAAAAGAAAACAACCCTGTTTACGGAAAAGGACCGCAAGTTACCTCCGGCCAGTGGCCTTCCTGGGGGGGGGGGGGGGCGACAGAGGTCCTTTGTTGGAAAAACAGGAAGCCAGGATTTCCAGGACCTGCCAGGCCACTCGCAGGCCGCTTGCCCCAGCTTCCGCTGATTCTCAGAGCTTCTGCCAGTCATCAGCTGCTCTCTTGTCTGGCCTCTCTTGGTCCACCCCTCTGCCTGATGCTCAGGCCTCCTCCAGCGTTCAGGCAAAGCTGTCTGCCAAAGCTCACAGCGTGGAGACAGGACTCTCCTTCTGAGAAGCGGACACCGTGCGGAACTCCTGCTGTACACCTCACTCACAGCCGTGAACCTGTGAGTTCCCAGCCAGCCTCCTGATGCTATTATCCATAGGTCACTGAGAGACCAGCCACAAGCCTGAGTAGTTTGTGTGTGTGTGTGTGTGTGTGTGTGTGTGTGTGTGTGTGTGTGTATACTTGTGAGCTTGCATGCATGTCTGTGTGCGTGTACGTGTCTGTGCATTGTATGTGTGTGAGTGTGTATGTGCTTGGGCATGTGTGTGTGCACCTGTGTGTGTGTGTGTATGCTCGCGAGCGCGTGCTTGCGTGTGTGTGTGTGTGTGTGTGTGTGTGTGTGTGTGTGTATGTGTGTGTGTGTGTGTGTTCATTCCTGTTAGGTGCCCCTAAAGGCAGTCTATGAGTTAAACCCAGGAGTAATATTCCAACATAGGGCAGTCTCACAAAGAAGGGCTGGGAAATGTCAATGAAGGGAAAGGTAAGCTATACAGGAGCCAGGAGACCCAAAAGCCAAAAGCCCAAGGAACACACACACATACTCACACTCACTGAAGCCCAAGTAGGTCCTGGTCTTTCATCAGTGGCATGTGCTCCTGTTTACCCATGCCAACAGTGGTTAACCCATTGCAGCATGAACAAACGTGCATTCACACATTGGTCATGCACCAACACCAAAAATCAACCCAGCCAGCCACGTACAGCATCTTCACCTCTGTATATACACAGCACAGGCGCGCACATACACACACACACACACACACACACACACACACACACAAATCACTTGTCAGCACTCAGCAGTCCCTCCTCCATCTGCCCCAAAAGCAGTTTCTCCCAAGCCTAAAACTACCTGCCAAGGAGGGGAGAGATTGCAAGTCACCCTATCCAGACAGCTGTGAGGCACTGCATGGTGCCGGACACTGCAGAAGCTGACCCAGCAATGTTGTGTGGACTGACTGCAAATGAGATGGCTGGCCAAGCTGCCTAGGAAGGACCCCTGGTGCTGCCCCTCCACTCACCGGCTTCTTTCCTCTATCAACATGTCCAGCTCAGCCACTGGGGAACACCTCTTGTGCCATGTCTAGGTGAGAATAGGGCTGCATCACTAAGTGAGAAGGTGGAATGTTACTCTAGGGCGGGGGTCGGGGGTTCATCCAGGCCTGGTTGATGGCCCCACACTCTCACACCTCAATTCTATAGCGTTCTCAGGCAGTTAGGGAGGGAGCCTTCTGGTGGCTGAAACCGGCTGCTACTTCAAGCAGCTGACTTAAGGCTAAAGGCTGAGAGTGATGGGGCTGGTAGTATTTCCTATAAGAAAAGCATGAGTCCAAGATGAAGGCCAAAGGTCAGATGGGGGTGGAGGATGGGAAGCTTGGATATACTGACCTTGACACCACCTGGCACAGACCAGCTCAAGGAGTGTCACCCTTATTGGGGTGAGAGAGCTGGGGGCTGCAGGAAAACCACTGCCAAGGTCAATGGTTCCCATCCAACCCTGGTCCAGATGCAGCATTCATAGTCCCAGCCTTGTGTTCTGGTCCCTGCGTCTAATCATCTGTGGTTTTTAAATGTCCTACGACCTTCTCCCCATCATCCAAGGCCCCCCTTCGGGTCTTGTCATGGAGACTCACTAGCCCACACTAGGCAGACGCACAGTAGGTGCTCAGGTAGTATGCGCTATGACCCCCTATGAGCCCTGACCTTATGGCCCATGCCTTCTGATCTTTCCACAGTTCAAGGGTCTGTATGCAGAAGTCAGCACAAAACCCAGAAGCCCACAGCATCCGAGAAAAGGAAGGGAAGGGCGAGCCATCCTCTATGGCCACCTATTTGTCGAGAGGAAACCCTGAAGGCCCCCTCTGGACATGCCAGTCGGGCCAGCACCACAGCAGGAAAGGGGACTAGCCACGGTTGGGTCCTAGGAAGAGAGAGCTCACTGGACAGAATGAATGAGTGGTGAATAAATGAATGAGTGAATAGTAAATGATGAGTGAGCGCAAGATGAACGAGGGAGGGAGTGAGCAAGTGAGTGAGTGAGTGAGCAACGAGAGAGTGCATGTGTTAAGGAGTGTGTGCACGGAAGGTAAGTGAACAAGTGAGTGAGTGAATGAATGAATGAATGAATGAATGAAGAGTGTGAATGAGAGACTGAGGGTGTGAATGAATGGCTGTGTGTACGCGAATGTGCCTCACATATAGACAGCTCCTCACTGCAAACCCCAGGCCCCTTGAACGGAGCCCCCCCCCCCCCCCCAGGCAGCAGAGGCCATGTGTGGGAAAGAGAAACAGCCCAGGATGCCTAGCGCCTTAACTCTGGGGCTGCAGGCAGCGCCTGGCTGTCTGGAGTGGCTGAGGCCACCGCCTCCTGTTTCTGAAGACACAAAGCTGCAGCTGTTTTACAGCCACAGTGAGCCCATGCAGGGTGGCAGTACGTGCTTGTGTGTGTGTGTGTGTGTGTGTGTGTGAGAGAGAGAGAGAGAGAGAGAGAGAGGAAGGGAGAGTGGGGGAGCAATGGGGGGGGGGAGAGAGAGAGAGAGAGAGAGAGAGAGAGAGAGAGAGAGAGAGAGGATATGAGCTACTTTGGCCCTCAGCATCCTTTTTCAGGCCTCATGCCCCAGCCTTTCTCCATTAGGGTCCTGAGTCTCTGCAGTCCCCGGAGTCCAGGCCTCAACTCAGGGACCTCTGCTCTATGAGCATCTAAGAGCCCAGAACATACACTGTTCACACCAACAGCCTGCCATCACTCACGGGGACACAGAAGGTGTTTGTGCATTCAGGCTGCAGAGAGCCTGGTCCCCAAAGCTGTCCTGGGAAATGGGTTTATGACCCACTCAAGAGGGTCACTGTTCACCAGGCACTTAGGGTCCCAGGACCCTGGCGGCAAAAGCTGCTCTAAGAATTCCCTTCCAGCCGGGGTGGGGGTGGGGTGGGTGTGGTGGGGCGGGGGTGGTGCACGCCTTTAATCCCAGCACTCAGGAGGCAGAGGCAGGCGGATTGCTGGGAGTTCGAGGCCAGCCTGGTCTACAAAGGGAGTCTAGGATAGCCAAGGCTACACAGAGAAACCTTGCCTAAAAAAAAAAAAAAAGAATTCCCCTTACAGCCAGGCATGGTGGGGTACACCTTTAATCCCAGCAGGTGGATCTCTGTGAGTTCAAGGCCAGCCTGGTCTACAAAGCGGAGTCCAGGATAGCCAAGGATACACAGAGAAATCCTGTCTCAAAAAAACAAAAAAACAAAAAAAATTCCTCTTCCATCTCATATTGGGTCCTGTAACCCTTCAGACCAAAGAGACCCCACGTTTTCACCTTGTGGGTACTTCAGGATGGAGGGACGCCGCTAAACCATAGCTGGGGTTCAGACCCATTCAAACTGTGCAATAATGAATGGACGTTGTGCCAAGCAAGTCACGCGAGTAGTGTTGAAGTAGGGCTGGACGATGACCTTAGCCTGATAGGTGAGGTAGAAAAGAGGGCGTGGCAAGAAACAAGGCGGGCTTGGGACGTGGCTCAGTTAGTAAAGGGCTTGGTGTGCAAGCATGAGGGTCTGAATTCAGTCTTCCAGCGCCCATGGTTTTTTAAAAGTGGGTGTGGTGGTGCATACTTCTAACACGAGCACAGGGGAGGCAGAGACAGGAGGGTCCTTAGGGCTCACTGGTCACCTAACCTAGCTTAAATGAGCCCTGGGTCCCAGTAAGAGACCCTGTTTTGAGCTGGGCACGGTGATGCATGCCTGTATTCCCAGCACTTGAGAGGCAGAGCCAGGTGGACCTCCGTGAGTTCGAGGCCAGCCTGGTCTACAAAGTGAGTCCAGGACAGCCAAGGCTACACAAAGAAATCCTGTCTCAAAAAACAACGAGAGAGAGAGAGAGAGAGAGAGAGAGAGAGAGAGAGAGAGAGAGAGAGAGACTGTTTCTTTGGTTTGTTTGTTTTTGTTTTTGTCTTTCCGAGACAGGGTTTCTCTGTGTAGCCTTGGCTGTCTAGACTCACTTTGTAGACCAGGCTGGCCTCAAACTCACAGCAATTCGCCTGCCTCTGCCTCCCAAGTACTGGGATTAAAGGCATGCGAGAGAGCCTGTTTTTGTTTTTGTTGTTTTAAACAAGGTGGGGGTTTCTATGGAAAAGAGACCCAGACTGGAGTCCTAGGTCCACTGAGGGTGGCGGGTCAGGAGGGTGGGCCCAGGAACTGTGTGCCAGCCACAGTAGTATGAGAGCTTGACACACACCCCAAGAGGAGTTTGCTCTGTCTGGAGTCCACAGCTGGTGCTCTATCAGGTGGTCCTGTCAGCGAGAGACATAGTGGGCTTGTAACACTGGTGGGGTAGCAGTGCCTGGAGAGGGATCCTGCTAGGGACACTCAAGCAGGAAGGGGGCAGGCAAGGTGGGATGCCGGAGTTTGGGAAGGGACAGTTAGAACAGACCAGAAGGTGCAGCTGGGGTTTCTCCAGCCAAATCCAGTTTCGAGAGCTTACGCTGCACGGGGCTGGGGCTGGGGGGGGGGGGCGAGTGTAAGGTTAGTGTGAGCTGGGGTGGAGGCAGGAGGGTGTGTCAGTCAAGAGAGACTTAGGGGACTGCCTTCTAAATCTATGATCAGATGCCACTTCGTACGCACAGAGATGACTGCTGTGAGGAAACGGAACACAGGGCAGCCGCCATTGTCCGGATGGCTAGTCCCAAGTTTCTATGGGCCCCTCTGGTTTGTGAGGTTGCCACACAGTTGCCGAGACCTGGTAACTCACAAACAGAACAGTAATGACTCATAGCTCTATAACCAGGGAGAGCCTGGGTGGGGGCGGGTGAAGGAATCTGGGGAGGGCTTTCTTTCTCTTATCCTGTGGTAGGATGCAGAAGGCAAGAGACCTAATAAGAGAGGCAAGCAGAGGAGGAGGGGGTCACAGAAGGTCAGGGAACGGGGCAGAAGCCAATAAGGAAGAGAAAAATTAGTCCCCTTGCCAAGACCCTAAGCCCAGTTGTCAGTCCATCCTCGAGGCCCGTGCCTGGGGCCTCATCTCCAGAATCCCCCAATTGGGGACCGTGCTTTCCACAGTCCAGTTTCAGAGACATATTTAGGTCACAGTACTATGTGGCCCCGTCATCCCTCTTCTAGGTCTACGGAGAACTAGACAGACACTCAGACCCTTCGCTGCCCTGCTGGGTTCACACACGGCAGCGCCATCTGCCGTGGTCACGACATGGAAGCAACCCCAGTGTCCGGGGCATATGGGTGGATGAGCCAAGCAAGGCACATCCACACGACAAAACATGACTCAGCCTTGTGACAAATGATACACTGGAGTTGGGTGTGGTCGGAGAAGCTGACGCCAAGAGGAAAATATTGGGGTTTCTGATCATATTCAGAGAGGCGTAAAGCAGCAGCTGGGGTTGGGAGCAGGAGTTACATAATAGGCACAGAATCTGAGGTTCTTCAGGGATCCTGGACGTGGGGTGGGGGTGGTGTTAGCTGCATTGTGAGTCTGGTGACATGAACTATAGACTTAATGATGGCAAAAAGCAACCTTTATGCTATTTATATTACTACCACAGTCAAGACACAAGGGCAGCGCCCTGAGCAACCTGGTAAGGACAAAAACGCACGTGGAGATAGAGACCACGAGAGCTTGGTGATCCGTGTGCACAGCTACTGAAAATTTGCCATGTCCTCAGGAGGCTGAGGAGCACAGACTTGAGGCTAGGCTGAGCAGCTTCGTGGGGCCTTGTCTCAAAAGACACTAGGTGTGGTGGCGTACATCGTTTATTCCCAGCTCTTGGGAGGCAGAGGCAGGAGGATTGCTGTGAGTTCAAGGCCAGCTCGATCTATATCAGTCATCCTCAACTTGTAGGCCGAGACCCCTTGGGGGGGGTGAATGACCCCCTCACAGGGGCCGCATATTAGATATCCTGCAAAGCCGGGCGTGGTGGGGCACACCTTTAATCCCAGCACTTGGGAGGCAGAGGCAGGCGGATCGCTGTGAGTTCGAGGCCAACCTGGTCTACAGAGCAAGTCCAGGACAGCCAAGGCTACACAGGGAAACCTTGTCTCGAAAAACCACCAAAAAAAACCAGATATCCTGCATATCAGAAATTTGCATTATGATTCATAACAGTGGCAAAATTGCAGCTATGAAGTAGCAATGAAATTAATTTTATGGTTGGGGGCCGGAGGAGGTCACCACACCGTGAGGAGCTGTGTTAAAGGGTCACATCACTAGGAAGGTTGAGAAACGCTGATTTAGAATAACATTACATGACATTAAATATGACAGGTTGAAACTATTGAAAAGAAAAAAGAAAAAATCTGTGTATTTAATAACTATAGCATCGCTTTTGCCTAATCTTGAACAAGGGACACTGATTTGGCAATTGGGAACTGTGAATTTCCATCACTCACTAGACCCCATAGGGTTGGGAAGAAAGCTAGACGGGTGTCTAGTGAGGGGAAACAGGGTGAAACAGGCTGCCTGCTGTGCCCTTTGCAAGCTTGTACCTCGCCCCTCAGGGAAGGGGTGACTTCAAGTGGCCTGAAGAAGCGTGTGATACAGTGATCTCGCATAGGCCATGAACCAGAAGAAAGTCAGGGAGCCTTTAACTTGTACTCTTCTGTAGAGCACCTGCCTGGGAGCTCAGGCCCCTGGCTCATCTGGTGACTTGGGGACACTGAACAGTTGTAAGCATTAAAACGTTTGTGTTTATTTGGTGCTAGAGCTAGGACTGACGTCCTTGTGCATGCTAGCAAGCTCTCAGCCACCTAGCAACACCCTAGCCCCAGTGTGTACACTCTTAAAGATATCTTTGTCTGCCTCTGTTGCCATGGACTTGGAGCTCAAAGGTTAGTAACAGGTCCCAGGACTTGGGGTGGCACGGGGGGGGGGGGGGGAACGCCATTTACCACATCTCTTCTCAGGCTCACCTTGGTTCTCTCATCAGTTACCTCTGAGCAGGCAGATTCCTCCAGATCTCTGTGTCCAAGCTTGACGCATGCCCAAAGCCTCTCCAGGTTGGCCATTGTCCACACTCTCTTGTCCTCTGTATCTGAGAGGAAGGAGGAGGCCGAGGACCTGCTCAGGGTCTGTCCCTCTACCCTTTGATCCAGGTCCACAGGATAGGCCATGGCCAAGCACGGTGGCATGTATCTCTAATCCCAGTACTCAGGAGGCAAGTCTATGTATGGTATCCATGAATTCAAAGCCAGGCTCATGGGAAAGCAGATGGACTATTGCCAGGAGTACTGCCACGGTTAGAAAGACACTCCCTGCCCTGCTACCCTACAGCTGTCTCCACCAGCTGAGGGGTTTGGTGGTGACGTCACAGGCCTGGGATGTTGACTCTTCCTGTCCTCAAATTGGGCCAGGACCAGTCCTCCCAAGTAACCTGCAGGTGAGAAGAGTCTAGATCCTGACCGTGGTACAAGGCTGACTTTCAGCTGGAGATACAGAATGACAGAGCTAAAGGTTGGGGGCGGGGTGTGCAGTGGTACATGGATACCTCTGACCGGCAGACTATGCTCAGTGTGCCTTTCAACTGAGGTCAGTCTAGATGCTTGCGGGTGCTGTGGGCCTCTGGGATACACCTCCATATAAATGTATACAAAGACTTCCTAGGAATCCAGTTGCCGTGCCTCCTATGACCCTGCCAACCTCCCGCAGGTCACTGTTGTTTGGCCAAGGTGGGGTACAGGCCTGCTACATCAAGGTCCATCCGAGGGACATCCCCTTACCGGAGGATCCTCAGTTCTGTGCCTGGCCTGGGACTTGGCTCTTGCCCACCTGGATGTGAGGTGGCCCTGGCTACTGCCCAACTCTGTCCTCAGCATGATAACATGGCATGCTGACGCTATCTCTCTCCCTCAGAGGGAGGGAGCAGGGCTCTTAGGCTTCCCGTCCTTCAAGAGTGGGGTACCTTCTTTTTTTTTTTGAACAGGGTTTCTCCGTGTAGCCTTGGTTGTCCTAGACTCACTTTGTAGACTAGGCTGGCCTTGAACAGTGATCTGCCTGCCTCTGCCTCACAAGCGCTGGAATTAAAGGCATGTGCCACCACGCCCAACTTTAAGAGTGAGGCACCTTCTTTGGTGGTCAAGTTGCCGGGGGTTGTCTATACCCAGCCAGTTCTGGGCCCCCGGTACGATACCATTCAGCCTCTGAACCAATTATCATGTGGGACTAGGGTGGCTAGGCACTGGGACACTGGCTAGATGACAGATGCTCTCTTGCTATCTTGTGGGCCCATAGGGTACCAAGTGCATACTGTTCTGCCCCCAGAACCTAGGCACCCACTGTGGGGAGGGGCAAGTGGTGGATCCTGTCCCAAGGAGAAGCTTTTTCTGCCCACACGCGTGCCTGCCCACCACAAGAAGGCACCAGATCTCATTACAGGTGGTTGTGAGCCACCATGTGGTTGCTGGGAATTGAACTTGGGACTTCGGAAGCACAGACGGTGCTCTTAACCTCTGAGCCATCTCTCCAGCCCCCTCAAGAGAGCTTTTAACTGACCACCCTTCCAGAAACCCTTCCTGGGGAGAGCCCCTTAGAGACTCCACCGTGGCCAGGCACCCGGCTTTCTGAGAAGCTGCTCATCTCATCTCACTTGGCTTTTGTTGTTGTTGTTTTTAAAAATTAATTTAGTAGCATGTGTATGTGTGTGTGCACGCATGAATTGTGTGCATTGGTGTATGTGTGTGTGCACGTTGTGTATCTGTACATGTGCGTGTGTATGTGTGTGTATGCATGTGTGTTGCATTTGTATGTCACATGTATTTAACTGAGAGTTCACACATACCAGGACGTATGAGTGGAGGTTAGCGAACAGCTTTTGGAAGATGATTCTCTCCTTCCTTCGTGGGCTTCAGTTACCACACCTCAGGTCTTTGTGCTTACGCGGCAAGCGCTTTTAACTACTAGTTCATCTCACCGAGCCCCACCGAGCCCCACCGGTTCATCTGCAGCAGCTCTAGGACCCAGAATCACAGGGGCTGGGCTGTCCAGTGTCTCCTGAAGCTTCTCTGTGTCCAAACCCTTCGCCTCTAGCATCCTGTGCCTGGGGTGGGGGGGTGGGGGTGGGTGCCTTGGAGCTCCTGGGCTTGTGCTGTCACAGAAGGGCCTTCTGCATGTATCTTGGGGTGTCTGTCAGTGTGGAGCAGCTGCTAGAGAAGTGACAAGAAATATAGGGGATCCTGGAGCGTTCTCTCTAGCTCCGGCCCCTGGAAACAGTCCCTGGAACTTGCCACATCAGCACTATACCCCTTTCAGCCCCGTTTAGAAACTCAGCAGGAGGCACTCCTAATGTCCCTGGCACAGGCCTCTGTGGGAGGGCTCCATCTAGTCCTTCCTGACTCCCTGTCCTGGCCAGGGACCTTTTCAGGGCATGTTGGGGACCCAGCCACCCTGTCATAGAGCAGATCTGGGCCAGGCCATGGGAGAGTTGGGTGTGTGCAGGATGTCTGGCAGAGCTATTGCCGCAGCTAGTCACTGTCCAGAGAGGGCCAGTGCCCAGGAGGGGCCTCAGCAAGGATTGGAGTCAGGCCTGACGAGTTTGGCCTCTGTCACAAGCATAGCATCCAGAGAGACAACAAGGCTGCAGCTGGGTCCCCAGGACCAGAGGGTAGAGCTAGAATAAAGAGGGTACAAGGCCCCTCTTCCATAGGGCTTTGGAAATGCCCGTGTGTAGTGAGGCAGCTGAGAGCAGCTATGTGGAGCATCTAGCACAAGGGACTCCTGGCTCTGTGGAGGCCACAGGGACAAGCTCGGCACGTGTCCTGGCCAGGCTACTTTCCCTGCTGGCCCCAAGCCACGGCCAGTTGGGGACACAGTGTGCAGCGGGGAACAGGGCGTGTATTTGCTCGGGCGCCTGGAGCCCGGCATGGGACAAGGGCCCATTGTGTCCTTAACCATCCTGGCTAGTCCTGCCACACTGGCCTATCCATGCTGCCCCACCTCCATCTTTGCCCTGTGACCCCCTCACCACTGTCCACAGCACTCTCACCCCTCAGCATGCGGCCACATCACCTTGCCAGGGCTAAGTCTCTGTCCACACTTAACTCCCGAGACCCCCACAAACCTTGACTCCCACCTACCCCCACACCTCATGTCCTTTTCTCACCACCCTCTCCCCGTACTGCACACTGCCCTTCCAGCGTCATCCCACCCAGGGCCCCAAATCGTGACACATACAGCAAGGCTCCTTAACATCCTTAAACATCCAGATGCTCACCCAGGCTCACACAGGTTCCATCCACAAGCACAAACTCCTCACCTCTATAGCCCCAGAGTCTCCCTCAGGGTGACTTGGTGATCCTGGAGACAGATGGGGAAATCTGATCATATTAACTCTAAGGAATAGATGTGTAGGACTGCTGAGAATCTGGTCTGGAGGAATACCAGGTTGGTGACCGGGTATCCCAATCGACTAAGAAATAAACTGCCAGCTGCCAGTTGGTGGTCACCATGGGGGCTGCTGCCCTTCCAGCCCCTTCCCCATACACAAGGGCTATGACAGCCCCTTCCTAGACCCCGTGGACTGACTCAGTGAGGCAGGGCCCAGCTGACATCCCCCATGTCTGCAAGGGTCCTTCATGACTAGGAAATGAGATGGTAGGTAAGTGGCTGGACTTCTTAGCTTCACTGCTAGCTTGGCTACATCTCGGGGGAGGGGGGGGTCTGGGGGAGGGCGGGGGAGTCTCCATATTCCTCCACGCCAGAGATATGCTTTACACAACTGCAAAGTGTCTCCTCATGCCAAGTCTCGCAAAATCCTTGGGTTGAGCAGCACTATCTGGCTCAAAAGTAAGAAAGCCAAACTGAGGATAGGCATCTTTAGGGCATGTGTGCTGGAGGCTGGGCTGTGGTGAGAATAGGGACTCACTGTGCTGGCAGTGTGAGCTCTGTACCAATGTGAACCTCACAGAGGCCAAGAGGCCAAGGGCTGATGGTGCAGAACCAGTCTGACTGGTGTGTGTGTGTGTGTGTGTGTGTGTGTGTGTGTGTGTGTGTGTGTGTGTGTTTGCGCCTTGCTTGCTTGCTCACGTGGACTGGGGCCCAGCCAGGAGGCTGGCAGGACAGAAGCCCTGACCTGCGTCATGGGCATTACTTACATCAGATGGCCACCTGCTGGGGGTGTTGGCTCAGCTGGGAGTGGCAGAACAGGTACAGTTGAGCCTTGAAGGCCAAGAGAGAGAGAGAGAGAGAGGAATAGGTGGGCTGGACAGGACCCAAATACATACTCCGCCCATCTTCATAGGTCAGAAAGCACAAAGGACACAGCACAGCTGGGAAAAAGCAGCCTCACCAGGAGGCAGAACCTGGACTGGGCCCCTGAGTCTTCGGCTGGTCTGACAGCTGCTTTGCTCCTCACTCCTTTGACCTTACTGTTCAGGTTGACTTCATTCTGGCCTTGCCCAGGTGACACTAAGGGGCTCTAGGCCTGTTTGGACTGAGCACTAAATCACCTCTGCAGAGAACCTTAGTCTAGCCAAGCAAGATTTCAGAAGAACGGACATGGCTGAGGTCCCCTCTCCCATCTCAACCAGCTCTTGTCTCCCACCGCAGGGGCACTCCTACCTGATCAGCAGCTGCCACAGAGGAACTGTGAGGGCTTGGGCTCTTCCTCCTCCAGCACAGCCTCTGTGGGCTTTGGACTAAGCCTGAGTATGACCATACACCAAGGCTCCCTTACGGCTATTGTGAGGCCACGCCACATTACTTTCTCAAGCCTCAGCTTTTCCACCTAGAAACAATCATCAAGATGTCAGCTGGCTTGTGGTGGCGCATGCCTTTAATCACAGCACTCAGGAGGCAGAGGCAGGCAGATCTCTTGTGAGTTCGAGGGCAGCCTGGTCTACTAAGTGAGTCCAGGACAGCCAAGGCTACACAGAGAAACCCTGTCTTGAAAAACAAAACAAAACAAAAGTCAAGGCAGAGCAGAACCTATGGGCAGGTCCTGAGTGTATGGGTGCTACTGTCTCTTCCCCTTTCCAGCCATTCAGCCTATTCCCTTTACAGGCTACCAAGGCCTAGGAGGAACCCCCACCAAGGCCTGAGGCAACTCCTGTAGGCCTAGGTTGTTTCAGTCCAGCACACACCCTATCACTGGCCGGTGGAGCTCACCTGGCTGGGCTTTAGGGTCTTGGAAGAGACAAAGCTCTGGTAGAGATTTGAAGGCACGCAGGAGCATCAAGTTACATCCTGAGGTGGAAGGTAGTTCTGAATACTAGGAAGAGCTGAGATGCCAGAGCAGGTCAGGATCTACTTATAAACACTGAAGGTTTCTCCCAAACACCTACCAGGTGTGTGTGTGGGGGTGGGGGGGTTGCCTCCCAGCAAACCCATTCTACAGCTGGAAACTGAGGCCCAATCTATACTTTTCCTCCCCAGGCAGTAGGGATTTGGTAAAGGGTTGTGAGCAGGAGATCTGTGCTCAGAAGCCTCCAGAGACAGAAAAAACTGAGGAGGACCCCTTGGCTGTAGAGCAGTAGTGGGGCCTCAGGGCTAGGGTTGCAGGTGAATCAGCTGAGGGCTGGCTGAGTGCGTGGGCAGGCTGGATGGCGCTAAGTGAATGACATTTCTGCTGCTGCCCATGGGGCAGCCTCCGCCTAGGGTCCCAGAGCAGCCAATCTGTTCAATTGGGCGGGTTACCAGGGCCGGGTCGAAACCCTAAAACTGCGTCCCAGAAACTGCGAGTCAGCGGCTCTCCTCCCACAGCCGCCAGGGAAGCTCAAGCCACTCTGGCAACACCCAGGCAAGGGTGTGGCCCAGACAGGGACTTAAAGAGAGCAAAGACAGAGGAGCGGTCCGGGAGCCAGTGCTGATCTCCTTTGCGCATACTCCCTGCGGTCCATTAGTCTTCTCCTTGGAGTGGATGCTGGTCCCCGAGGGACCAGAAAGCTGGTCCTCTGCTCTGGGCACTTCCTTCCCCGAATCAGACCACTGCCCTACCATTACTTAGTAGCTGTGTACCTGTACTCAGATAGGGACTTGGGGTTAGCCACAAGTGGCTGGCTAAACTTCGAGAGGGATGGGCAAGAGATTTCATGCCCCTGGCCCCACTAGATCCTGAGGAGCCCTGAACCTGGCTGGGGTAACTCAGAACCAATAACCTTGTGCCCAGATCTTTCAAAAGGACTATACCACAGACTTTTGGTTGACACCAGCACTTTAACTTGGCTTAGTGGGTTTTAGTACTCATTCCTTTCCTCCTAGTACTTCAGCCCCGCCCCCGCCCCGCCCCGCCCCCACCGACCTTCATCGCTGCTCCCTGCCCCCATCCCCACTGGATTGCAAGCCTGGCTGGGGCTGACCTTTCTCTAGCCCAGGGACAGCAATAGATGCACAGAAAGGAGCTGTGTGTTCAGAGGGCAGGATGGTCAGGTGTGAGGCAAGAGGCATGTCTGGTCAGCTGGCACCGCTGCTGTGCCTCCCTCCGATCCACATAATGAGCATGGCTCCAGGGAACCACAACACAGCTCAGCTTTGCATCTTAGGCCGGGGGAAGCCAAGCAAGGGCCCTGTGCAGACAGTGAGATTGACTTCCTAGGCCTGGGAGGGCAGTGCGGACCCAGGCAGATGGACTGTGGACAGAGGGTCTTCTAGTGCCAGGCTGTGGCCTGGCACCCACAGCCCCAAGGAGCCAGTGGGAAGTTCAATAATCTCCAAGGTCAGAGGAGACTTTGGGAACTGGAGGGGCTTCTGGTTGGGAAGGGGTTGGGGGCTGGAGGCTACTGAGGCTACTAAGCTGTGTGGGGCAAGGTGGTGTGGAGTTGGGGGGGGGGGGATGGGAAAGAGAGCAGGATGGGAAGCCAGCCAAAGAGTGAAAGTGTAGAATTCTTCTCATCCCTTCCATGCTGAGTGCTGACGCAGCCACTGGGTTTCCTGTGCTTTCTGGCTAATAGGGTGTGTGTGTGTGTGTGTGTGTGTGTGTGTGTGTGTGTGTGTGTGTGTGTTGTGTGTGTGTGTGTAGGGAGGAGGAGGATGAAGTCCTGCCTCACCCCGAGAGGATGCAGCCACCTCACTTAGGGCTGTGGGTAGAGTCCCCCTGGGCCTCTGTCCCCCAACCTGTAGACAATGAACAGCTCTTGACCATCCCAGACGAAGTTCCTGAATCTTCCTCCTGAGGGGTGGGACAAAGCTAAAAAACGAGAGAGCTGTGCCCATGGGCCTGGTGCCCCTGAGGTAGTTGTGGTGTGTGGGTCTCTCTAGCTTGGGCAGCTCAGGAAAAAAAGCAAGAAGGTTCACAAAGCCCACAAACAGTGAGATTAACATGTGGGGAGGGGGTGTGCTGCTTGTAATACCTACAGCCCAGTGCCTATCTGAGAGCCAGTGTGCACCAAGTACATTTCTTCTTGGGCGCTGATCCAGACAGGCTAGCCCTTGGGGCATTTAAGGGGTGTCTTCCAGGCCAGATTGGACTCCTCTGCCTCGGCTCTGGAGAAGTGGACACCCCACTTGCTCCAGGGTGCCCCACTTCAATCTACTATGGGGGGGAAGCAAGACCAATCGCAGGGGATCCATGGTGAGTAAAGAGTTGGGGGATCTCCTCTGCAGAAGCCAGCTCAACCTATGTACAGACTGTGGTGTTCCTCCCCCCCCACCCCCTGCCGCCCGCCATCCGTGTCATTTCCCAGGAATAGGGAAGTGGTCTTGTGGTTGGAACAAAGCCTAGCCAGTTCTGAACTGGATGCCCTGCCCAGGCCACTTCAGGAGCTCCAGGGTCAGGGTGGGTTTGTGAAGCCCTGCCCAGAGGTAGGGACAGGGCAAGGCCTTTCTCTGGCCTCAGTGGGTCTCTCTGGACTCTCGTACAACTGGGTTCCGGAGATGACTCAAAGGACTGTGTCTCAGAGTTCCAGCAGCCGTGCCCTGTCACCTTAAACTACTCGGCAGGAAGGGCCTGGAAAGCGCATAGGGATCCCAGAAGAGGGAGCCATAGCTTGGGTTCATCACGCCCTATGGGCACTGACACCCCCACTTCTGTTCTGCTGCATCCTAGGATCTGAATGCTCCTGGCATCTATTAAGGTTTGGCACAGTGGACACCCAGGGGCCAGGTCAGAGTCCTTTTCAACAGTGTGGGGTGGAAAGAGCAATAGAACCCAGCCTGAGGGAATGTCAGCTTTGTGGACTAGTCCTGCAGCCCAGCCTCAGACTGGCTGGCTATGTCTCGGCACTGTGGCTCCCAGGATCAGGACCATGCTTGCAGACCTGGGTCCAACCCAGCAGGTGTGAAAGGAGAAGGCAGGGGCAGGCTCCCGGAAATCTGGTGTACCAACGTGCACCTCCAGGCTCTGAGCGCTGTGAAAACATGCTGCTTCTTTTCCACTTCTTTTTCCACGAGCCTATATTTCTTCCTCTGTGGCACTGACTGCCCCTCACCGTACCCAGGTATGGGGGAACGTACCCAATCCACCTCTGTTTCTGAACTATTAGAGGTGGCTCACAGAGACTGGGTACCTAGGCTTTGCAGTGCCACGCTGTGTGGGTACTGCCGAGGGCTGTCAGAGAGGAGCTGAACCCATATCAGAACTGAAGTAGCCATCTATCCTGCCTTGTTTCTCTCCTGGCCCCAGCCTATTCTTGAGCGGAGGTCACGCCTGGCAGAAACACTCCGGAGAGCTCTGTGGAGCTGGCTTCTGCTGGCAGGCTTGCCCTGCAACCCTAACGTCTTCATTCCAGGAAAGACCCATGCTCTCTTTGACCACATGCTGGAGAGAGCAGGAGGGAGGCTAGGACAACAGTGTCCTAGGCTGACTTGGGGCATGTGAGGATGCCAAGCTGACAGACATATACAGCAGGTGCTCACTAAATGTGTATCACAGAGGTCATGCTCACACTTGAGCTGGACATTTCTCTCAGCCCTTCTGCATCCCTAGGGGACAAGGGTCTTTCATCGGGGTCGTTGTAAGCACTTGCCTACCTGTGTGGACCAGATAGGAGGAGTAGGAGGAAGGTCAATGGTGTCTTCTATCCTTACCCCACAACCCTAGTTGAGCTTGGCCCACTGTTACCCCTGGTATCCTGGGGCTTTTGGAAGGCACGACAGGTCCCACCATAATGCAACCCATGCAGGAAGCTATGAGGCTCTGCTGAGTGAAAGTCCAGACTATGTGCCCTCCCAGGCACCCACTGGATACCATGGACAATATTTCACAGGACTTTACCGGCCACCAGAAGTCTTGTTGTATACACGGGGAGGCTGAAACCAGAAGGCTGGGCCAGTCAGTGGCAAGACAAGGCCTGAGTTCAGGGTGGGTCCTGAGCTGTGGTACAAGGGCCGGGATTCTGTCCTTTGAGGCTGGTCCTCAAAGGTGAGCTGGAAGAGATTAAGGCTAGGTGGGGTGGGAGGTGGGGACAAACTTGGTCCGGTACAGACCGTATTGGCCATTCTGTTTAACCACAGGCCAGAGCCTTGTGAGGAGGAGTACCTTCAGCCCAGTCTGCCTGGACCCTGCCCGGACCACTCTGCCTCATGGGTCCAAAGCCCCAGTTCAAGGCTGCCTCTGTTGAGGTCAATGTGGCTGAAGTTCTCTGGGCAGCTGGATCCTACCATAGCCACCATCATCATTACCTTCAAGGCTTACCAGAGGAGAGAATGTGGACTGCTTTCGGGGGGTGGGGGGTGGGGAGCAGTGTGTGTGACAGAAAGCATTCAGTGGTGAAGACTTGGTTTAGGCCTAGATACCCATAGTATCTTCTTTGGTTTTTTCGGGGTCTTTTTAATACTGAGTCCAGGGGCCTGAGGCCTGTAGGGTACGCCTGTGTATGTATCCTGCTTATATAGAGCAGAATGTGAGTAAATAGTCCGCAGTGGCAGCAAGAATCATGCCAAGGGGGAGCTACAATTTGTCAACAATAGATGGGCCTGAGCCAAGAGGTTAGGATAGACGGGCCAGGGTCCCCTGGGCAGGGAGATGGTGCCTATAAGCATCTGGGACAAGGTTGGAAGAGGCAGCCACAGTGGCTAGGCCAGAGTTCACGAAGGCTGGTGTTACGCTTCTGATCCTGTTGGGCCTCCCCAGCCCAGGGACGCCTTTGGCAAAATGTTGCAAAATCCTGGCTGGTTCCCCTGGCTCCTCTCTTCCTCTAGGAGAGGTTTGCCAAGGAGTGTGGAGGCAGGAGGGGAAAGGCCTTGCCTGCCTTAAACTGAGAGCTTCTACCTCTAGCCAGCTTGCGGGCCTGGCCCTGGACAGGCCTGACAGGGTGGGCAGCCAGGGCCTGTTGGCTAATCAGCTGGCCAGGGCCAGGCTCAGGGAGAGGTTGGCCTGGCACGATACCAAGCCTAGATCTGGGGCTGGGGCCAGGGGTGTGAGAATGGTGCCAGGTGTGCCTATCTGGGATCCTGCCTGCCTGGACTATGGGTGGTGGTGGTGGGGGTGAAGGAGGGGGGCCTGCTCAGTGGGGGCCATCAGCTTTTGCAGTGGGAACCAGGTCAGGGGTAGCTGAGGTCCAGTAGGAAGTGCTTGTAAAAAGGATTGACCCTGACAGCCAAAAAGAAGCGTGGACCAGGCCTGGCCTGGCTTGAGGCCGGGAACAGGAGGTAGTGGGTTAATAGGAAGGAAGGAAGACTTAGACCCATGGGTCTCTGTGGTAAATAAAGGGCGGGAGAGACATCGAAGACAGCCAGGGTTGAGAGGACCCAGGGCCTGTCTATGGGGCAGCTGGACACAGGTTCTGTCCTTGGCAAGAGCAAGGGACGTAGATGAGATCTGCAGGGAGATGAGGAGTCGGGAATCTGAGGGTACCAGGGCAGGGCAGCTTTCAGAGTGTCGGAGGTGCCCCACTTAGCCCTCCCCTGTAGTATCAAAGGTCTGTTGAGTACCTCAAGTGTGGTTTTGTGTGCCTGCGCATGCATGTGGTTTTGAGGACAATTGCTTGTGTATGACTGGGTTTGTAAGTACATATGACTCTGTCTCTCACTTTCTCTCTCTCTCCGTGTGAGTGTGTGTGTGTGTGTGTGTGTGTGTGTGTGTGTGTGTGTGTGCGTGCGTGTAGACTGAGGTCCCATCATTCTTAGGTCCATCGTCTTTTCTTTTCTACCAGGAAGGACAGCCTGGCTCTTGTCACCACAGCAACAGCATAGCCCCTCCCACTAGCAGGACAGAGTGACCTGGTGGGTCTGGCTGTGTGTTCTGTCTGTACCCACTGCAGGGCAGGAATGGCTGTTTCCAAGGCTGCATGCAGACGAGGCCAGGGTGGCGTGGGGGCTGAGTGAGAGAGAAGGTACAGACCCTCTGGTAGAAGCTATCCTGTTCCACCAGCCCCATCCTCAAGTAACACCTGGGTAAGTCAGGAAGGCCAACAGATGGATGCTCCTGTAATGACAGGACAGCCTTTCAGACCCCCCTTCCTTCTCTGGTGGGAAAGCACGGAGCATGGCGTCTTCAGCAAGACCCTTCTCATCTGTAGGAGTACCCCAGCTCTGCTGCCTATGTAATGACTGACCTGTGAGGCCCAGAGCTATTTTTAAGGCTTACCGGATGGGCCTTCCAGGAACCAGGAAAAAACAGGCGGAGGATTGGTATCCAGTACAGGAACTGGTTGGGGGTGTTGAAGCCTGTGGAGCATCGGTGGCCTGAGGTCCAGCTTCCAATAACCATGCAGGGGGAGGGGGAGGGGGGAGCAGGGCCAGAAGCCCCGGGTCTCGGATTCAGTCCACACTCTCATGCAAATAGGAAAGAGGCCCCACAGACAGGACCCACCAGAGCCCCCATTTGATAACTAATAAGCAGGGCGGGCCATGCCCATTGCTGGTAGGGAGTAGGATGGGGAGGGATTATTCGGGGACACAGGGATTTCCAAATGCAAACAAACAAACAAAACAAACCCAAAACCAAAACAAACCCCAAACCCTCTCCAAAACAGATGCATGGGTTCAGATCAAGCCTCTCCTCAGGCCAGATAGAAGATGATGGATGAATGATTCCTGGGTCTCTTCCGACCCTCAAGCTCAGAATATTCTCATCACGGAGCTTAGTGTGTTTGGGGTCTTCGACAACACACAGAGTCCCACAGTCATTGATGTACAACACGATAAAGAGAACTCCCCACCTGAGAAGCTGTCTCCTGTTACAGATTCCCTGCCCCCTACCTCGTGTGTGTTTGTGTGTTTGTGTGTGTATGTGTGTGTGTGTGTGTGTGTGTATGTGTGTGTGTGTGTGTGTAGACTGAGGCTCCGACCAGTCTTCATTCCTAGGGGTCTCAGCCTACCTCCAAAGTGAGGGGAGAAGAGCTATGGGTCACTGAGCACCATTGCGGAGCAGGCCTTGTGGTTAGTGTGGAGAGATTCAAGGAGCACCCCTCAGGAGTTTAGGGAGCAAGGATGAGGTGAGCCTCCCTGGTCTTGGCCTCCCAAGGCCGACTTCCTGAGGAACTAGCCAGGGTGAGGGCCGGTATGATCTGGAGAGACCTGGCTTAGAAATTCACTTGGGCTGGCCAGTGGTGGCACACACCTTTAACCCCAGCAATCCAGAGGCAGGGGCAGGGGGATCTCTGTGAGTTTGAGGCCAGCCTGGTCCAAGGACAGCCAGGACTACACAGAGAAACTCTGCCTCAAAAAAACAAAAACAAAACAAAAGAAGTTCACAGGCTTCTGGTGGGGGCATGAGGGGAACCCCATCTACTCCCCGCCAAGACAGGGTCCCTCTGTGTAGTCTTGGCTGTCCTGGACTTGCTTTGAGGCCAGGCTGGCCTTGAACTCATAGCAATCTACCTGCCTCTGCCTCCTGAGTGCTGGGATTAAAGGTGTGCACCACCACGCCTGGCTAAACCCCATCCACTCCTTACCACTGACTTTTCTATCCACCTAGACCTAGCCAGCTCTCAAGCTCTCCTTCCTCCATCTCCCGAAGTCCTCCAATACAACCGACTGGCCTGGTCCTGGTGGACTCAGCTGGTCTTTTGACAGCACCCACAGGCAGACAAGAGCCACCCACCCCCTACATCCCACCCCCCAACCTGAGCAGGCACCTCATGACTCCTGTTGGTAGGTGCTGCAGGGAGTTCTGTTCTGGGCAGACATGGTTTAAAAGCATTTCAGGTGAGAGCCAGACAGAACTCCAAGAACCTAAGATCCATTCAGAGAGGATGTGTGAGCGTGCCCAGACAGTGAAAGGACTAGGCCACAAAAACAGAAAGGGTAAGGAAACTGGGTAGGCCCTGGATTGGGTCAAGACAGTAGGAGCCTCAGGAGCGGGGCATGAGGTTGGGGGACAATAACAGGGGAAGGAGTGAGAAGCCAGGCTTCAGATCCCCTAGGTAGTAGCAATCCAGGAACGTAAGTTGAATTGTTAAGACTTCCTGAGTTCGAGGCCAGCCTGGTCTACAAAGCGAGTCCAGGACAGCCAAGGCTACACAGAGAAACCCTGTCTCGAAAAACCAAAAAAAAAAAAAAAAAAAAAAAAAAAAAAAAAAAAAGACTTCCACCTTGTGTCCTAGGAGCAACTGGAAATATGCTTAGTTCCGTGCTCTCAACCCATTCCCATCCAGCTAAGGCTGGCAGATGACAACTCATCTCCGAGTCCTGGGCTGCTCTTGGCCAGGGGTCAACAAGAGTAGAGTGCAATTTTTGGGCTTTTTGTTGTTGTTTTTCAAGACAGGGTTTCTCTGTGTAGCCTTGGCTGTCCTTGAACTTACTCTGTAGACCAGGCTGGCCTTGAGCTCAAGAGAGATCCGCCTACCTCTGCCTCCTGACTAAAGGTGTACCACCACACACGGCTTATTTTGTTTGTTTCTCTGTGTAGATCCAGCTGTCCTGGAACTCATTCTGAAGACCAAGTTGGCTTTGACTCAGAGATCCACCTGCTCTGCTAGGATTAAAGGCGTGTGCCACCACCGCCCTGCAAAATAGAGTCCAAGTTCACCGGTGTCTTAAGATACAGGAAGGGTACAGGGAAACTGCTGTCAGCCGTCTACTTGGGCTGCTCGGGACCAGACTATCGACATGACATGACAGTCATCAATGAAAGAATGCCCACTGATTGCCTGTGGGTAGCTTATGGATACTTTGTCAGGTGGCTGCAAAAGGGAGGGATGGGCCCTCAGGGCAGAGGATCTAGGTAGGCGCATGAGATCTAACTGAACCCAGCCGATGGGCAAACACACAAGGTGTGCTCTAGGGAGCTAGGGTCTGAGGGCAATGCTTTCTCCCTCCCTCAGCCACGTGCGCATCGTGGCACGCGAGCAGCTGGGGACACACACACACACACACACACACACACACACACACACACACACACACACACACACACACGGCGAGTGTCAGCGAAGGCCTCGGAGCCGCACGACTGTCCTCCCGGACTTCCGCCTCTCTGAGGGAGCGGACTCCTCGCAATCCACGCGCCACGAACGCCTACAGGGAACGAGGGAACAAACGCGTAACTCGCGGAGCGGGAGAGTGACCTTCTTCTGCGCGGCCTGGGTGTGTGTGTGTTGAGGGGGGGGGGGGCGAGGCTCGGGAGGCCCCGCCCCACCCCACCATTGGTTTAGTCCCCGTGTCCTTTCAAAACCTCGGTTTTCATTGGCTTATGCGGCCCCGCCTGCGCTGCCAGAGGCGTAGGGGCCACCGCCCGCCCGCGAGGTGCGCGTGCGCAGGGCGGGTGAGCGCGCCGTGGGTTGCCGTGGTACACCGTGCACCTCCGCGACTCTACTACGGCAAGCTAGTCCGGACGGGTTGCCGTCTCCGCGCGCCACGGGTCCTCAGTGAACCGACAGGGAGCGTCCGGCTTTCCCAGCATCGCCCAGCGAGATCACAACAGCCACAACGCAAAGCGAGCCTCGGGCGGTAGGGGGCGGGGCCTCAGGCGACACCGCCTCCGCGGAGGGATCCGCGTCTCCGTGGTCCAAAACCCCGGGGCGAGGCGGCCGGGGTGTGTGAGCCGCTCGGCCAGCTGCCGTCTACGCGCTTTCGCGCGGCCACCGGGCAACTGCGCCGCGCGGCCGCCCCGCTGAGCGCTCGGCCTCGGGGCCGCGGGATCCGCCGCGCTGCCTGCGGTCAGGAAGACCGCCCTCCCGCATCCGTGCCGGACGGGTCAGAGGCGGCACCGCACGCGAGGCCACCCGCGATGCTGCTGTCCAAGTTCGGGTCCCTGGCGCACCTCTGCGGGCCTGGCGGCGTGGACCACCTCCCGGCGAAGATCCTGCAGCCAGGTACGTGTGCCGGCCAGGGAGGGGACCTGGGCGACGGCCGGAGGGGCTTTGGGCCATCACCAACCGGATTGCGTGTCTCCACAGCCAAGGCGGACAAGGAGAGCTTCGAGAAGGTGTACCAGGTGGGCGCCGTGCTGGGCAGCGGCGGCTTCGGCACGGTCTATGCGGGCAGCCGCATCGCCGATGGACTCCCGGTGAGTCGGGGCTCCGGGGGCGCCCGCGTGGTCGACCGCCACGCTCGGCCGCCCGGCTGACCGCTCGCGTGTCGCCCTCCCCTCCCCGCAGGTGGCCGTGAAGCACGTGGTGAAGGAGCGGGTGACCGAGTGGGGCAGTCTCGTAAGTGTGCGGGCGCGGGTCGTGCGGGTGCGGGCCGGCGCGGGCCGTCTTGGCTTTGTCCGCTGACCGCCTTGTCCCCCCCCCAGGGCGGAGTGGCCGTGCCCCTGGAGGTGGTGCTGCTGCGCAAGGTGGGCGCGGCGGGCGGCGCGCGCGGCGTCATCCGCCTGCTGGACTGGTTCGAGCGGCCCGACGGCTTCCTGCTGGTGTTGGAGCGGCCGGAGCCGGCCCAGGACCTGTTCGACTTCATCACGGAGCGTGGCGCCCTGGACGAGCCGCTGGCGCGCCGCTTCTTCTCGCAGGTGCTTGCCGCTGTGCGGCACTGCTACGTTTGTGGGGTCGTGCACCGCGACATCAAGGACGAGAACCTGCTGGTGGATCTGCGCTCGGGTGAGCTGAAACTCATCGACTTCGGCTCAGGCGCCATCCTCAAGGACACAGTCTACACTGACTTTGATGGTGAGCAGGGGGCGGGGGGGGGGGGGGTGCTGCGTTCTGGCGACTGTTGGGTGGCCACGCGCCGCGCTGGGCTTGCGGGGATGGGAGGGGGTGAGTGGGGACACCGGGGTACCCCTCTGCGGTGTTAGGGCGCAGGGTCTGGGGATGGTGGGTGGCAGTCAGGGAGACCCCGCGGTACGCGCGTGACGCAGGGTACAGCCAGCCGCCTTGGCGCCGTGGCCCCTCCCTTTGCCGTGGAGGGCGCTCGCGGGCCTCCCTTGCGTGCGTGCGTGCGGAGCGCGGGGGCGCCGCAGTAGAAATCCCCGCATTGCGGAGCGCGGGGAAGCCGGGGCTCCCCCACTCCTCCCTCCTCCCATCTCTTCCGCCCCTCCTCTTCCCAAACTCCTCTCCTCCCCTTGGCTGGCCACACGGAGTAGAGCAGGCAAGGCGGGGCGGGAGGAGCTAGAACGCCAGACCTTGTTCCCTGTGGCTTACGTTGTATCTGTTTGTTGTGAAACCCGAGCCGGAGCTCATGTGACATGCTTCTGCAGTGGGGCCTGTTGGGGGTGGGCCTTCTCCTCCCCTGCCCGCCACGTCCCTCCTTTCCTGCACGCCCCGCCTGCTGCTGTGTTGGGGTTTTTCCAGGGTGGTGACAAGCAGGATTCGGAGGCCTGGTGGAGGCAGGCTGAGAGCTGATGAGGGCCAGTTGCCTAGTGTGTTTGATCCTAAGCCTCCCTTGTAGATCCTGACGATTGCCTAATCCCGGTTCTTCCCTCAGGTACCCGTGTGTACAGCCCCCCAGAGTGGATCCGCTACCACCGCTATCATGGGCGCTCTGCCACTGTGTGGTCCCTGGGTGTACTGCTCTACGACATGGTGTGTGGGGACATTCCCTTTGAGCAGGATGAGGAGATCTTGCGAGGCAGGCTGTTCTTCCGGAGGAGGGTCTCCTCAGGTGTGTGTTGTACAGCGTGGGGCTCTGTTGGGAGCAGGGCAGTGCAGCAGGACTCTAACCCTTTCCCCTCTCTCGGCAGAGTGCCAGCAGCTTATTGAGTGGTGTCTCTCCCTGCGGCCCTCAGAGAGGCCCTCACTGGACCAAATTGCTGCCCACCCCTGGATGCTGGGGGCGGAGGGGAACGTTCCAGAGAACTGTGACCTTCGTCTCTGTGCTCTGGACACTGATGACGGAGCCAGCACTACTTCCAGCAGTGAGAGCTTATGAGGAGGAGGAGCCTGGACTCCACACCGGGGGGCCTGGGCTCAGCCTAGCCAGCCCTCTCCCAGAATGAACATTTTCTGCCTGGGAAGTCTCCTGCAAAAGCAGTGACCTCGGACCCCTGGTGACCTTTGCTCTCGGCACCGGGCCTGTTTCCTTTGCTTTGAGTGCCTTTTTGAACGCTGCTCCACAGGGCCTGGGTTTTCTTGAGCTCTTCTGTCCAAAGATGGCTGCGGGCTAAGCAAGTCCCGCCTGCCCTGGGTGGATACTTGAACCAGAGACCCCAACCCTGCTGCTCCATCTTGGAGGCAGCCTTCCTGACCAACTGTGTCTGGCATGGAGCGCCCTGTGGTGCCCACCTCCCACTCTCCAGTCTCACGGGGTTCATCTGGGCATGTCTGCACAAGCAATGCAACAGCTGGGCCGCTGCTGGCCCGTTGGCTCCCTGGCGCACAACTTAAGCAGTGCTAGGGTCTCTTATTTATGGTGTGACCACCCTGGAGGGCGCCCCTGCCCTGCTGGGGCTATTTAATGTTTAATTTATTTGCTGAGGTTACTTCCTCCAGGCCCCTGGGATGTACAGGAACTACAAGGGTGGCTGTCTAGTCCAGACCCCATCCTGAGTCCTGGAGTGGGTGTAGGAGGAAGAACTTGTACAGTGGCTAATTTAAGGGGAGAGGGGGACCCTGCCACCCCAGGCGCTCTGTGCTGGGGGGTGGGGGAGTTTTAAATTATTGACCTTGTACAGTCTGCTTGCTGGCTCTGAAAGCTGGGGTGGGGGACAGAGTCTCAAGCCCTTAATTTATTTTAGCAGCTGTGTTTCTGTGACCCTGGTGTGAGTAGGCATCAGGGATGGGGGTTGTTTAAGTTCAAAAGTGTAAGATGTCTGGAGATAATATTTTTTATACAGGTATTTCAATTAAATGTTTTGGTATATAATGGATATCTTCTGTTTATTGAAATGAGACTCAGGGAGGGTGGGACTCTAAAAAGGTTTTGGGGGGCTGAGCAGCCTTCCATGTTTCTGTTGAGGCTCCTCTTGCTAATTGGGTGACTGCTGGGAAGGGGAACAGGATTGTTGGGGATAAGCTCCTCCCCCAGCCCCCCAGGGTTTCTCTGTAGCCTTGGCAGTCCTGAATTAGCTTTGTAGACTGCGCTGGCCTCCTCATGTTGATCAGCTCTACCTCTGCCTCCCAAGTGCTGGTGTTAAAGGCGTGCACCCTGTGGAGGTGAGCCTTTATGAGGCCATCCCAATGCCTTGTGGCTAGCCAGAGGGTGTTTCTTGCTGGTGTTCCTCATCACCACCATCTCCTCCACGAGAGTGAGAAGGCAGGTCCATTAGCAGTCTGGTGGGGGTGGCTTCTGCCCTAAGGCAGGGTAGAAGTCTGTCACCTGGGTGGGAGGGGCCTGGTGGGTGTTCTGAGGGAGAAGAAGAAATTTCCCAGGGAGGTGGTGGGAGTATAAATGAGGCAGAACAGGCAGTATGTGAAAAGGTAGGAAGGTGGGGCTTACTGCACGATGTGTGCTGATGTTTGGTCAATAGCAGTTGAGCCCTGGTCTGACAGACGTGGGAGGGAAAGCCATAAGCCATGTGTAGGTGTGAAAGGGGGTCAGTGGTGGACAGTGCCCAGTCTTGTGAGGCCACTAGATGCCCTGTGTCCCTACCACCTGTTGAGCCTCAAGCAGGCAGCATAACAAGCCTCTGGCCAAGAGGGCCAGGAGATTTAGAAACAGGAAGTTTTGGAAAGTGAAGCAGAAGAAATGAAGTCACTAGACTGACTCAGGACCCAGCTCAACCTCAAAAAAAAACAAGGAAGGCATCTCCACAGATCTCAGGCTCTGCAGAGATCTGCTTGGGATACTGGCTCCCCTGATTGCTGCTTAAGGATGCTGGGCTCATCATCCCACCACCTGTCAACCTCTTCTGTTACCTCAAGGGTACCCATCCATCCCCGTGTCCAATGTCCACCCACCTGGCTAACCATGGCTTCCTGAATCAAAGGGTGGGGGAGGTTTTCCTCCATGCATTGAGCTATTATTTTGAGGAAGGAAAACCTTCAGAGGAATTGAGCAGGACACTGGAAGTCCTGTCTCCTGAAGTCCTCACACACTGAAGTGTCAGCGCTCCAGGAGGGTAGTGCTAATGGCCACTGCAGAGGTCAGGAGCTAAGCAGATCTTGTCATCAGGCGGCCTCTATGTAGTGGGTGTGCACAGCAGAGCACAGCGACCTTGACATTTGTCAACACCACTGGCAGAGCCTGTCCTAGGAGTCTTCCAGCTCAGCTATGGGGAGCAGAGGCAGATGGCAATCATGAAGTGCTCTCTGCCCGCTGCATTGTATCCACGACCACAGAGTTCCAGTGCCTGAATCTGGACCAGGGTCTGGAGAGCTGGGGTCTGCTCTGATCTGGGCAACAGGACCAGCAAATGTCTCCAGGCTCTCTTTAGAGGCCTGCAGGTTATTCAGGAATGCCATGGAGGTGGAGCAGGCACAGGGGACAGACCTAACAAGTTCAAAAGATACTGAAACTGTGAGCACAGGTGACTAAGGGGGTGGAGGTAGAGGACACAGGAACATTCATTTCCCTAGCACATCACCTCAGCTTGGTCTGCAGCGTTGTTGACTGCCCACTAGTAGGCTAGCTTCTACTGTCATGCCAGCCTCAGCTCTGTCAGGCTGGGCCTTGCCTGTTTATCTAGTTTCCCTGGTCCCCACCACCATGCCTTTACCTGTTGGGAGCTTCAGAGAAACAGGACAGCATCGGTCCATAGGATTGCCGATGTACTGGTTTTCCAGCACAAAGATGACAGGCCAAGCGGGGCTTCCACACAACCCCCTAGGACCCAGAAGGGGATTATAGGCCGGATAAACCCTGAGTCTTTTTTTTTTTTCTTTTTTCATCCTACCTGTGAGGCTAGACACCGCCACACAGCAACAGGAGGGGCCCAGGGTGCAGGGCCTGAGGGCTTTTTCTGGCATCTGGGCCACACCCACAATGAAATTCTGAGAAGTCTTCAGGGCTTGCTCACTCCCGGAATTCCAGAGCTGGAATGCCAGGAATGTTAGTCAGCTTTCCATCACGGGTGACAAAATACCTGATAAACAAAAGGATGAAAGGCTTGTTCTGGCTTCCGGTACGAAGGGCCAGAGGTTTTGGTGTTCCTTAGTTATTTGTCCTACTGCTTTTGGGTCTCTGGCAGCAAGGTGGGGGAGTAGGTAGCTCCTGTTTATTCTGTGGTAGCCAGGAAGCCAGAGAGACAGGATGGGTCTGAAATCCCAAAATCCCCTCAAGGGCCTGCCCCGGGTGACCTCACTTCCTCACAAGCCACACCTCCTGGGAGCCCTACCACCTCTCACTCAGATGGCCTAAAGGCTATGGACAAAGCCTTTAACAGAAGAGCCTTTGGAGACACTACAGAGCCAAACGGTGACACGTGCTATTCAGGAAGCCTGGCCTGCTGCAGTTCTGGCTGCCATGGACTACTTGGTGAAAGACTCAGAGCCCAGCCCACCCCCTGGGCTCTCTGTCTAGTGTCCCGTCCCCGTCCCCCCAACACATCCCCACACTTAGGTTTTATCATGATCTTTATGACGTGCATGCTGTAATGGACCTGAGCCCCTGCTTTCTGGACCTTGGAGACCCCGAGTGAGGTCTGGCTTTCCTCTGGGGAGAAAGTAAAGCAGAGCTCAATTCAACGGCTTAAGGTTCTGGACACGGGGCTGTGGGTGTTCAAACCCTTTTCCCCGTAGGCCCCTCCTACCTTGCCTGGATAACCTTCCAAGAGCGTGGCAAACCCTTTGCAGCTTGGGGCCAAAAGATGATATGTATGCTTCCATTGCCCTTGTATCTGCAGGGCACACAAGGTGGTCATCTGGAACTAGTAGGCAGGCTGCCACCCTCTCCAGCCATCCTCTTACACAGCATAGGAGGCTCTGTGTAGGGCAGAGTCAGTGCCAGCTCAGGCCCCTGATAGTTAAAGGATCCTCTTCTAGTGAGCCAGAGCTCATCTCATCGATGGGGTCTAAGACTTGGTACGGTGATCTCCTCGTCTGTCATTGGGAGCTAGAACCCAGTCCTTCCAGAGGCTGCCCTGTTGACCGTGCAATAATTCTGGAGCTGGAGCAGAATGGGCAAACTGACTGCCTTAAATGTCCCCTAAGCCTCTGCCTACACTACAGCTTCCTGGCTTTCTTCCTACCCCATCCCCACCCACCCAGGAAAATGACCAGGCTCTGAGCTCCTCAATTCACCAAGGTACCCAAGCTGGTCCTTCTCAGCATTTCCTGGTGGTTCAAATGATTTTCTATGGGGTTAGATCCTTAAAGCTACATACCTGAAAACTCTCAACTAGCACAACTGTCTTAAAGACATCCTTAGCATCTTTGGTGGCGGAAGTGGCGCACAATTTTAATCCCAGCACTCAGGAGGCAGAGGCCGGTGTATCTCTGAGTTCAAGGCCAGCCTGCTCTACAAAGAGAGTTCCAGGACAGCCATGACACACGAAGAAACTCTGTCTTTAAAACAAGCAAAAAACCAAACCAAACAAACTAGCAAAAAATCTTGGGACCTGTCAGGTTCTGCAGGCTGAGCCAAATGATGCTAAAGTCAGGTAGTTGGTTTGATCATCAGTAGGTCCCAATCGGGTCACAGCACGACCACTGGGTGGCCCTGACTGGTGAAGATTGGCCTTGAGAATGCCCTTCCTGTTCCCTTGTGGGTCTGGCCCCTCTGCCTCCTCATCTGCTAGGCCCAAAGCCAGGATGACTTCCCGTAGAGGGAGGCTGAGACACAGATGGTCTCCAAGGCAGCTCCAGAAATGAAGTCCTGCTCTGGCTTTGGTGCCAAAGCTGTGTGACAAAGGGAAGTGATTCCGGGAGGCCTTGAGAGCCTGCCTGCTCCTCCTGAGCATCCATACCCCAGCCTGCAAATGCCCTGAACAAGAGAGAAGGACTTCTAGAGGGACACACCAGATGCAGCTGGGCAGTTCCTACCTGGTCTGAAAAGTGTTGTCTGAGACAGAGGCTGGGGACCTGCAAGCAGGCAGCAAAGACTGGGGCAGGCAAGAATTGAGCATCTAGACCCTCACCCATTTGACCCACAGTCACAGGTTGTAGTCCCTGTCTGTGAGGACCCCCAGGGCCTCAGCATCTGGCAAGATTTCCAGGCCTGTCAGTGGTACCCCACTGGTACCCCTGGGGGAGAGAGTCTGAGGAAGAGGGTGTTGGTTGCTGGCTTTGCTGGGCAGAAGAACCAGGCTCTCCACAAAGAGCTACGGGTAGCCAGAGTCTGAACATAGCCACAGGAGCAGAGAAGTTGCCAGACCAAGTCCAGGGAGAGTTATCAAGCAGACCCTGATATCCCTATACTCAGGCATATGAAGCTCCTGAGCTCAGAGCAGGGGGGTTAGACAGGAGACCAGAGGCCTTGCTCATGCCTGAACTCTGCCCTGGATTTCTCAGCAACTCCGATGCTCTTTCTACAGGAACCTCTGTTGGAGTGGGTCCACATGACTGCCAGACAGCCTTGGTGAAACCCTGAGCTCTGATTACACAACTGACCCACTTTTGTGGCCCTGTGGCAGGTTGTGGCAGGGGGCTGCTTCTCCAGCACTGGCTTCTGCCCTCTTCCTGACCATAGCCCTTCAGGAAAGCGTCTCTGAGTAGCTGGTACATTCGATCCCAGCACCTAGAGACCAGCCCAGCCCAGTGTTCGAGTTTACTTTCTGATGCTGTGTTAAAACGCTCTGACCAAACACAACTTAATGGAGGAAGGGCTTATTATTTGGGGTTGTGGGTGGGATCCTAATGTTAGCTGGGGTAAGGGAACAGGCTTCCTCCTGGATAAACCAAAGGGGGTGTCCCCCCCTGCTGAGGTGGGCCACTTCTGTCTAGCACTGCCTGAACCAGCTGGGGAAACTGAGGCTCAGGAAGATTTATATATATATGAAATATTTTATATAATTTTAATTTATGTGCATTAGTGTGAAGGTATCAGATCTTGGAGTTATAGACAGTTGTGAGCTGCCATATGGGCTCTGGGAATTGAACCCAGGTCCTTTGGAAGAGCAGGCAGTGCTCTTAACCACTGAGCCATCTCTCCAGCCCTCTCCCCTGCCCCCTTTTTTTTTTTCAAAACTACTTAAGGTCATAACAACTAAGCAGGCTCAGATCTGGACCCTGGGCATAGGGCCTCTGCCTATCCACTATGAAAGATGCCCCGAAGGCAGTATGATTGGATGCCTCCTTCTCAGCAAGAGGCTCAGAGACGCCAACTAGCTCTGACCTGGCCTCTGACCCTTGCTGACCACTATGCTATGGTGAGGCCACTAGCCCTGCCCAGCCCAGTTACCAAATGGTCCTTCATTAACACAGTATCCAGGGATGGGAAGTGACGAGACAGGGACACCCTTGGCCCAGCCTTTGACGGAGGCTACAACAGACTCTTCCCCAAGGCCCTGTGGTCGCCACTGAGGCGGCTCTGAAAGCTTGCCTTCACTTTGAGGCTCTGATTCGAAGATGGGCGTGTGGCTGGTGTCCTAGAGAAAACAGATCCATCCGTTACAGTTTGCCTGAGAGGAGCTACTGCTTCTCTGAGTCCCCTTCAATCACTGTGGCCTGTGCTCTCCCCGACCCCCGGCCCCGTAGACATCCTAGTAATCAAGCAGCCAGCAGAAGGAAGGCAGAACAGCTGTCTGTATACTCACTGTGGGCTTTGGGCTGCCTTGCCAATGTGTTCCAGGTTTTCCGAGTGGCAGGTGTGCTGGATCTAGAGACCAGGCCAGGCCTGGTAGGGATTTCTTTGAACCCAGTGTCCTAGTTTCCTCCCTTTTTGCTATGGTAAACATTCTAATCGAAAGCAACTTCTATGTTTTACGTTTCCAGGTCACCGTCCATCGAGGGCAGTCAGGGCAGGAGCTGCAGGAGGAACTCAAAGCAGAACCCACAGAGGACCATTGCTTGCTGCCTAGTTCTCTAGCTTATTCAAGAGACTGGAGGTCAGCTAGCTTTCTTATTACACAGCCCAGGTACATCTGCCTAGCCTAGGGGATGGTGCCGCCTACGGTGGGCTGAGCCCTCCCACAGCAACCACCAATCAAGGCCATTCCTCACAGACATACCCGCAGGCCAGTCTGAATTGGCTGATCCCTCAGGTGATACTTTCCTCAGATGCATCTAGGCTCTGTCTAGTTGACAGTTAAAATCAACGAGGACACCCACAGGGTCCTGGGCCTTGGATGTGGCCCAGGTCTTCGTCACTAGGGCCTTTTCCTTATCCTGTGGTGGGCGATGTAGAGAATCAGGGCTTGGAGGTGTGTGCTCAGTCCTGTAGTGCTCAGTCCACACAAACTGCTGGTCAGGTTTTTGCAGAGCACCCTGGAGGGTTCTACCTACTAACCATCACTTGCCATCCACTTCCCTGCATTCCATGTCTGCTCTCCATACATTCCCCCTTTTCACTTGGGAGCGAAAAGGTAGCCCTCATAGTACTTGGCCCCACCAAAACAAGAAAAAAAAAAAAAGCAAAACAAAAAACAGTAACTGAGACAAATAATTGCCATCCTCTCAGAGGTGACAGACAGGAGCCTGGAAGATATAGGGCAGCTCTGCTGAGATCTAAAAAGATACAAGAGCAGACCAGTGGGCACAACAGACCAGGCCTATGTGGTGGTACATGCCTGGAATCCTAGCACTTGGGAGGCAGATGCAGGACTGTGAGTTTGCTGTGAGTTCAAGGCCAGCCTGGTCTACTAAGCTCACTGCCCCCCGCCAACACCACACCACACTCACAAACCTCCAAAAGTAACTCAGGTCTTAAGGAGGGAGAAGGGAAAGGCAGGTACTAGAGGGCTATAAAGTCCCACTCCATCCAGCACATGCACCTTAGGACCCTTTTCCTGGTTGGTCTGGTGCTCCAGTGGACTAGCCTGTTCTACTCAAGGTAGCTGAGGAAAGGGTCCCAGGACAGGGAGGCTAACCTCAGACGAAAAGGCTGAGCAGGCCCCAAGGATGCCTTCTCCTGATGGGTCCTGCTGCTGAGAGATCTGATAGGGGCAGAGCAGACAGCTCAAGGGACCACACAAATCAGGACGCCTGCCAGTGCCTTCCTTAAGCACAAAACCTGGACCTGAAAGTGCCTGGGTCGCAGTGTTGGCTTTGCTCTGAAGAAGCCTCCTGTGAAAAAGCCAGCCGCATCTACAAGCCCACAAAAGGGATGCACGGAGCTGCGCTCTGTAAGTGTTCACTCACATAATATGTGCAGTGTGTGCATTTAAGTATGAGTGTGTCAGCGGGTGTGTGAACTGCCAAGTGCATGCATATCTGAGTGTTTGTGTGTGCACATGTTGGTGCCCATTGAGGGCAAATGTCTCTGTGTCTATATGTTTGTATGTACAGTTCTATGAACGTCTCAGTATACTGTGCCCCAGCATGATGCTCTGCATGGGCTGGTGTGTGTGGGCGTCTGTGCAGGATTGACCTAGGCAAAGCCTGCTGTCCATACTAGAGTGTTCTTCCTACTCCCACCCCCCCACATGACACTGCTACCGCAATGACTCACCCTCCCGCACTTAAAGCAGCCTGCTGAGGAGTCTCCTGTGAGTTCCTTGGGGACTAGACAGAGAGCTGGTGAGAAGAAGATGGCCAGAGAGGAGCAATCTGGAGCCAGGAGGAAGAGAGGCAGGCACAGAAGGGCTGCTATTACAGGAGAGCCTGTGCACCGGGTCCTCCTAGCCAGGTTGCTTGAAGGGACTCCTGACCTTATAGACAGTAAGGCCATATGAGTGTGCATCCCTGAGATGGATTTGGGCACTGATAACTGTAGCGAAGGTTTGACTTTTAAAACTTTTATTACCTCTCTCTGTCTCTGTCTCTGTCTCTGTCTCTCTGTCTCTGTCTCTCTGTCTCTGTCTCTGTCTCTGTCTCTGTCTCTGTCTCTCTCTCTCTCTCTCTCTCTCTCTCTCTCTCTCTCTCTGTGTGTGTGTGTGTGTGTGTGTGTGTGTGTGTGTGTGTACATACAGAAGTCAGAGGACAACTTATAGCAGTTGGTTCTCTCCTAATACCATAATGATCCTGGGCTCCAACTCAGGACATTACACTCAGCAGCAAGTTCTTTTATCCACTGAGCCATCTCATCTTCCCATGGGGTGCTGGCTTGAAGAACATCCCAGGGTCCTGCATGCGGGTCTTCATCTCTACCTGGACATTGGTACCCCTACCTCCAGAAAATCCAGGGTAAGGGAGATTTAGGGAGTATTCCACAAGGAGGGTGCTAGTGGTGGTAGTGGTGTGTGTGTATCAGAGAGAGACAGGGAGAAACAGAGAGAGAGAGAGAGAGAGAGAGAGAGAGAGAGAGAGAGAGAGAGAGAGACCGACAGACAGAGAGACAGACAGACACTGATTACTGAGGACAACCTGAGAGGCAGGGCTGGGGTGGGCGCCAGGCTGGCCCCTCAAAGAAGGAAAATAGGAAAATAGGCAGGTGGAAAGGATAGGCCAGACTCAGGGACAGGGACAGACAACGAGGGAGGGGACTGAGTGGTCACAGTACTCCCAGACTAGGAGGGAAGAGGTGCAGTTCAGAAGCTGTGGGAGTTAGAAGGTCAGTCTGACCCAATGGGGCAGCAGGCTGCACAGACTGGGAAAGATCCTGCCCCCTGACACTCATACACGTGAGGCCCCTCCCCCAAGGGGAGCAGGCCCTGGACTGTGCTGACCGGTTAGCGCCAGAGGACTCCGCTTATCCAGGGAGCAACAGTCCTCTAGGCCTGGGTGGGACTGGGGATCCCAGCTCTGGTCTGCTGGTCTTCCCCTTGCTCCCCCTTCCACCATCCTCCAGCCTTTGGGACATTCTGTCCCCACTGCGTGGTCAGCTGACCCAGCCTCCTCTCCTGGCGGGTACCTGACGCTGCTGGCTGGATCAGCTGTGGGCACCCTGTGCCCTGCTGTGAGGCCTGAAGAAGGAATGGGCCCGGAAGGGGAGGACCGACAAAAGTGACCCTTTGTCCAGGTCGCACCAGGACACCTGTGGGCGTGGTATGAGGGACCCACAGGTCCTAGCTCGTGTACAGGGCACAGGGAGCCTAGGCCTAGTTGGTTGTCTCCGCAATAGCAATAGCCAGCACAGCTTCCGGCTGTTGGCGCTGGCTGTTCTGGTCTGCATCATCAGTCTTTCTTGCACCTGATGCCCTCATGGATAAAAATGAGATGAAAACTTTTGCCTTCAGGGTCTGCAGGTCGCTATAACCCAAGGCTGGCCAGGCATAAGAGACAGTGCCCCCAGATGATGGGCAGAGGTGATCCTCTTTCATCCAGGCCCCAGTGCCACGGTCTCACGCCTGAAGCCCTGGGAACACTGAGTGGAGGGACTCAGCCTGAGGCAAAGTAGAGGGCTCAACTAGGAAGTGGTCAGGACATCAGGTCACTTTGCATCATTGCTCACCCTGGTTCCCACGGGGGCCACCTCAAGTCTCAAGACAGCGGGTACCCAGAGCACAGAGTTGCTGGCCGCGGCGCCCCCTGCTGGCCGAAAGCTGTAGGGAGGCAGAAACTCCACCTTAGTTTGCAAATCTGCACCCTCCTTGTCCTTTCTGCTAAGCACCAGGGACCTCAGCACCCGTCTTCTGCCAGCTTCTCAGGCGACCCTGTCCCTCTGTTTCTGTAGGCGCTTTGGTTTTTCCTTGTGGCGCTCTAGGTCCGCGGAAAAGGCAGCTTCAAGGAGAGTCAAGTTGGAGAGAGTTCCAGGCTTAATCTTGGGGGCCTGAGGCAGGTCGTGATTGGGAAGGCGAAGAGAGCTGTGGCCTTTGCCCAACCACAGGATGGACATGGCTGCAGTGGTCACAGGGCTGCTAAGGCCTGCTCAGGATGTATAGGAGGATAACTAATTTCTGCTCCACCCAGGGCAGAACAGGCTCAGTTTCCTTCAGCTAGCTGACTTTTCTTTCTTTCTTTTTCTTTTCTTTTACCCTTTTTTTTTTTTAATTTTTTATCTTTTGAGACATAGTTTCTCTGTGCAGCCTTGGCTGTCCTGGACTCTTTGTAGACCAGGCTGGCCTTGAACTCACAGAGCTCCATCAGCCTCTGTCTCCCTGAGTGTTGGGATTCCAGGCGTGCACCACCGTGCCCGGCTCTCTTTTCTTTTCTTTCTTTCTTTTTTTTTAAAAAGCAAATTCTTTCTAAACTCATACTCTGAGTCACTTTAAACAGTTCAGAGAATGAAATAGAAACCTAATAAGATCTGCAAATGATATTTTTAAAACAACTTCGTTAGGGTGTGATTTACATTCTATAAAAATCCACCAGCTTTAAGCAGTTTCAGAAATCCGCCCACAATTCTATGATTTTTAGTAATTTTTCTAGCTGTGCAGCCATCACCATCATCCAGTTTTAGAATATTTCCATCCCCTCAACGTGCTCCCAGGCCCAGAGGATGTCACTTCCTCTTCCCACGGTGCTCTTTCTCCCCCGCCCCTCCCACTAGGCAACCACCAGCCCACTTGTTTGCTTTATAGATTTGCCTTTTCTAGACATTTCCTTTGAATGGAGTCTCACAATGTGTTGAGTTCAGGGTCTGGCTGCTCTCACAGGCCGTTGTTTTGAGGCTTGCCAGGATTGTGGTACCAGTTCTTTCACTCAGTGATGTCCCCAGGAAGGGATAAACAATCCTCTCCTTTGATTGCCTCTTCATCAGCTGATGCACACTGAAGGTGTTTCTGTGCTTTGGCTGTCATGAACAGCCATCGCCTGGCCGTGACAGCCCTTTCTGCTGTACTCCTTTTGATGGACCAGCCTGGTGGGCTGGAGTGATAGCCTGAGTACCAATTTGGGTAGTCCTCATGCCCAAACGCCAGTGAGATCACCATCTTCTTTTGTGCTTAAAGATATTTACGTCATCGCGGAGTGGTGGCACACGCCTTTAATCCCAGCATTTAGGAGGCAGAGGCAGGCAGATCGATGTGAGTTTGAGGCCATCTTGGTCTACAAAGTGAGTCCAGAGCAGCCAGGGTGACACAGGGAAACCCTGTCTGGGAAAAAAAGAAAAAAGAAAAGAAAAGAAAAAGAAAAAAAAGGGGGGGGGTGTATTTATTTCTTTTTTTCCTTGCTTTTGTTGTTTGTTTTCTGAGACAGGGTTTCTCTGTACAGTCCAGACTGTCCAGGAACTCCCTCTGTAGCCCAGTCTGAGATCTCCCTGGCATCTTTGTCAGAAATCAGTGGACCATTTGTAGATGCTTCATGGATCGGTGTGTTGGGCCTCAATGCCTGCATAGTCTTTTATTACTGTAGCTTTATAGTGAGTTTTGAAATTAGAGTGTCTGTCCTGCAACTTGTTTCTTTCATTGAAATTGTTTTTGATGTACCGGATCCACCTTTTACACTGTCGTATAAATTTTATGATTGGGTTACTACTTTCTGCAACAAGAGGAGCCTGTCCGCGTTTTGAGTCTTTCAAGTTTATGTACCTGGAGTGTTTCTCCATCGCGTTAGAGCTTTAACATCTCCCAGGAATGCTATACGGCCCTTGTTTGTTGTTCATCTGTTTATTTATAAACAGCACTTTATCTTATGTAGCCCAAGCTGGCCTCCAACTTGATACCTGAAGATGACCTTGAACTCTGATCCTCTACCTCTCTAGTACTGGGAAAGCAGGAGTGCACCTATATCTGCTTCTAGGCGGTGCTGGGAACAAACACAGAGCTTCCTGCATGCGAGGCAAACACACTCTACTAACTCAGCTACATCCCCAGGCTAGCCGCTTGGCTTTAAGTGTTTAAGTGCGCCACCCTTACCCAGGTGTGGTGGCACACGCCACCTTTAATCCCAGCACTTGGGAGGCAGAGGCAGACTAGCTTGGTCTACAAAGCAAGTCCAGGACAGCCAAGGCTACACAGAGATACCCTGAAAGTGTGACACTGAAGAAGAGATAAACATGTCAGATCACAAGTGGGGGATGAGAAAAAGACTTGTGAGAGAACAGGTAGTGTTTATCCCCTTAGAATCTGAACCACCATGTAGGGGAGATTGGTTATTAACCAGCTGAAAAACATCAGTGAACAAATTCTGAGAGGAGGTATTAAAAAAAAAATGAGCCAAAAATAAGAGGTGGCTGTTCATTGCTCCATTTTGAGATGCTCCTAGAGAGAACCACTCAAGGGAACTGAATGAAAGAATGTTTTATTTTAGAAGTGAAAAATCCAGTAACGGGGCTCAGGAGTTAAGAGCACTGGTTGCTCTTCCAAAGGTCCTGAGTTCAATTCCCAGCAACCACATGATAGCTCACAACCATCTGTAATAGGATCTGATGCCCTCTTTTTTTTTTTCTTAAAGATTTATTTATTTCATATACAGTATTTTGCCTACATGTACTCCTGCCCCCCAGAAGAGAGCACCAGATCTCATTGTGGATGAGTGTGAGCCACCATGTGGTTGCTGGGAATTGAACTCAGGACGTTTGGAAGAACAGACAGTGCTCTTAACCTCTGAGCCATCTCTCCAGCCCCCTGATGCCCTCTTATGTCATGAAGATATACATGCGAATAGAGCACTATATGCAAATAAATAAATATATATATAAAAATAAGAATCCAGTAACTAAAAAGAAAAGGAACCTTACTTAACAGATTTGGTAGCCAAACGGGCACAAAAGAAGAAATAAATGACCAGCTAACTGAAAGACAGATCCACAGAAACTAATCTATATAATGCTGCCACTCCCTGCCCCCCATCTCTCGGGTGGGGGGGCGGGGGCTTAAGTAGCTTCCTTTTCCTCTTTGTCTTCTCTTGAGGGCATATCCTATTCTGTCGAATCATTTTTTCTGCCATTCAATAGACATCACTTTCTCTCTCTTTTTTTCCCCTTTGGTTTTTCTTTTCTTTCTTTCTTTTCTTTTCTTTCTTTTTTTTTTGAGACAAGGTTTCTCTGTGTAGCCTTGGCTGTCCTAGACTTGCTTTGTAGACCAGGCTGGCCTCGAACTCACAGTGATCTGCCTGCCTCCGCCTCCTGGGATTAAAGGTGTATGCCACCACGCCCGGCTTTCCTTTGGTTTTTCAAGACAGGGTTTCTCTGTCTAGCCTTGGTTGTCCTGGCTCACTTTGTAGAGGGTGGCCTCGAACTCACAGAGATCAGCCTCCTGAGTGCTAGGATTACAGGCATGCACCACCGAGCCCGGCTTAGACATCACTTTAAATGTGGGTGCTTCCTTCTATGAACTATTGTCATTGTTTGGGATTAAAGCCACCTACCACCACACCTGGGCCTAAACCTTTGAACTCAGATCTGCTTGCCTGTCTCACACAGACCTAGATGGTCTTTGGATGAGATCTCTTGCCAGAACATGCAAGTTCTGAATTAAAATTCCTCTACAAATCCTCCCTTTCTGTTTAAGCTTAAAACAAAACAAAACAACAACAACAACAACAACAAAACACCATATATTTAACTTTCACAGTAGAAACAATTATCAATCCCACAATCTTTTTTTTGTGTGTGTGTTTTTCGAGAGAGGGTTTCTGTGTAGTCTTAGCTGGCCTGGAGTCACTTTGTAGACCAGGCTGGCCTTGAACTCACAGCGATCTCGATCTGCCTGCCTCTGCCTCTCGAGTGCTGGGATTAAAGGCCTGCGCCACCATGCCCGGTAATCCCACATTTTAACAGTCCGATTATCCTTAGGAAGATCCACTTAACCATTGATGCGATGATCCCCCACAATCGCAGTCCTGATCATCTGTCCTTCAACAACAATCCATTTTGGCATCAAGGCTTTCTAGTCTGCCAGTCTAATGAAGGATCCAGTGTCTTTCTGCTAATCTTATGCCGCATTTCTATTTATCAAGGTACCATTAGGCCTTTATGAACCCACACACATACTAGACATTTAGGCGCTCTTGTCCCATGCCCAGCTCCATGCCAGTGAGCGGGTCTCTGTTCCAGCAAGCTAGGCTTTCCTACTTGTTATCGGCTGTCTGTCTCCATCCTCAACTTCACTAGGTACCGGAGGTCCACAATTAAGCATTTTCTGTTCTCTTAGGTCTTTTGTCTCTTGTCTTAAGCTTTCGTATTATCAGAGCATATTTTTATTGTTGCTTAGCCATTTTTTTCAACCTTTTTTGAGAAGAAAAATAGAGTGCAATTGTCTTTTGGGGCAACTTACTGTGATTTGCTGTCTCAGAGGTCCCTGCATCATTTCTTGTTCTGGGTTTGAGGCTCCTGCTGCTCAGAGGTCTCCCGAGTATCTCTGGGCATCCAGCTGAACTCCTCTGGAGATGATCCCAGGGGACTTTCTCCTCTGTGGCTTCCTGTCAGATATCCTCTGCTTCTGCAACATTCGTGGGCTTTCTTCTTCAATCACATTGGTGGTTTTGTTTTTGTTGTTGTTGTTGTTGTTGTCTGTTTACCAACCATGTTGAGCACCATACGTAAAATGAGTTTTTATTCTCCTGAGGTAATTGTTGTCTTGAACGTTTACTGTCTCCTTCTGCTACCCTAGCCTAGGCCTGCCTAACCTAGGCCTAGAATGTTTTCAGCCTCTGAGACTTACTGCTTAATGAACTCACCTTTCCTTGTTCTGAGCTCTGGGCTGATTGGTTCAACTCAGCTGTTCTGGCTCAAACTCCTTTCCCAGCTGACTTCATCAATCTGGCTTCTCTCTCGGCCCCTTAATTGCTCCGCTTGGCCTCAAACTGACTCCAGCGATCTGCTCTAAGCTCCTGGCTCCTCCTCACTCTCCTGCACATTCCCTGTCTTTAGAAGCTTCACAGGCATTGGGGCTTCAGGGTCTAGCTTATTCTCTCATTTAACCTCTCTCTGTAAAACTCTCCTGGTAAAACGGCCTCCTCTCTTTCTGTACGTTGCTCATTGCTCTCTTAAGTAGTTTCCCTTTTCTCTCCTTGTGAGAGTTGGGCTTATCCTATTCTGTCAAATAACTTTTTCTGCCACTCAATTAGACATCACTTTCTCCCCCCCCACCCCAAAACACAATCTCTCTGTGTTAACCTTGGCTGTAGACATCACTTTCAAACATGGGTGCTTCCTTCCACAAACTAATTTTACCTTCACTTGGGATTAAAGGCTTTTCCCACATGCCTGGATCTAAGCTTTTCTTTACCTGAAACTTGCTCTATACCAGGCTGGCTTTGAACTCAGATCTGCTTGCCTCTGTCTCCTGGATTAAAGGCATGTTTGTATTCCAGCTGGATCACACAGACCTGGAAGGTCGTTGGATGTGATCTCTTACCAGAACAGCCATGCTCTGGGTTAAAATTCCTCTACATCTTTACGCACTAAATCATCTTGATAACACGTCTAGAAGGACTTGTTTTATTTTGATACAGGTCTCATGTATCTCAGGCTAGACTAGACCTTGACATAAAGGTGAGGCTGGCCTTGAACTCATAATCCTGTTTTCCTTTTTCCACTTGCCAAGTGCTATGTGTACACCTCCATGCCTGCCTCTAGCAGGATCTTTAGTGTAGACACAGATAAGCTCATTCTAAAATGTACATGGGAGGAACAGAACTTGAACTAAAACTGTGGTGGTTTGTATAAGAACGGCCTCATAATCCCCTAATTTGAATGCTTAGTTTCAGGCCAGCCAGAGATTCATAGTGAGGCCCTTCTGTTAAAAAAAAAAAAAAAAAAAAGGTGCAGGCCTCACAATTGTTCATGATAGTGTGTGGTGATGGAAAAGTGACAGGCAGGGAGATCAGCAGAACAGGATAGGTGGTCTCAAAACAGACCTGAGGGAATGCAGTTATGTTTCCCATACATATGCAAGGGCCCGCCAGTGAGGAAGTGGTCGTTTTGTTTATTCAGCCATGGTGAATTATGTGGGAAAAGCAAGGGAGCTTGCTGGGGGTAGATTTTAGTGGCCTCCACATCTGCAGATATGAGAGACCTAACTACTTCAGGGATGGAGACCAGAGATTTGAGCAGCCAGGAAGCCCAAGCTCAGAGGTCCGCAGCGCTCCATGGGGTCACATAGGTTGGGGTGGTGGTCACCCATCAAGACCCTGAAGTAGAGTAAACAGTGAACAAGAGAGCTGGGTGCCTAAGTGGGCAGTGTGCAATAGGAAGGCCTTCCTAGTGAAAAAAAGCTACGTTCATGCGGGGTGGGGGGTTGAGGGGGTCGGGGGTCGGTCGGGGGTTATCAGTGGCTCCGGTCCGGGAACCTGAGGCAGAAAACAGGCTCATCTCCCACCTTCACCTGGCCCTACGCCCTTAGGTTGTTACCTTCCTCCCTCTCCCGTCCCCGTCCCCCCCCCCCCCATAGCAGATGTGACCCCTTCCTCTGGCCCAGAAGGGCTGCGGAGCCAAGCCCGGTCTGCTCCCCTGCCACAGCCGCCTCCTCGGTGCACCCGGGATGAGTCTCAGGTCGCGGGGACCGCCCTGCAGCTGCCGCTGGCCCCCACCTGCGTCGCCCCAGGGGAACTGTGAACCTGCTCCAGTTGGCCCTGGGGAAAGGGACACGGTAGAAACCAGACCTCCAATTGGGAGGGGGTGGGGCCAGGGACATGTTTGTGCCAGCTCCTGGCTGGTCCCCCAGGGTGCCCTTCTGCTTTGAGCCAGGATGTACCGGTCCAAGGTAACTATGGTTTTCACTGGGAGGCAGGTGGTCCAACCCAGTCTCATCCAGAGCATCTTAGCCTGCCTTTCCTTAAGGTTGCTTCACCTGGATACAGGCACTTACCTTTCCTCTCCCACATCGTAGTGGCTTCCAGCCTCGCTGCGCCACTATTTCTCTCTCCCCAAAGGCAGGTCTCATGTCCTGTATGTGGCCCTGTGGCCTCCAGGTGCTGTGTCCATGCGCGGCTCCACCCGCAGCTCCCACCTCTCTGCTATCTCCTAGGCCCAATACTTGGGTCGGCTTCTCTACCTGTGTGACTCACGTCCCCACCGCCTTCTATGCTCCACGGTCTTAGTGTCTTGCCCTTCCACAGCTCTTCTTGGCGCCAATCGCAAAAACAATAAGCTGGTGGGAGTCGGGGGGGTGGGGTGGGGTGGGGTGGAGAAGGGGCTGTTTGCTGGATATGGGACCGGGGCTCCTTTCCAAACAATACGTTCCCCAGCCTTACAAAGCAATGTTTAACCGAAGACAGGGTAGAACTTTAGAAAAAAGCAATTCCAATCTATCAATCCTCAACACAATAAACAGCGATTTAAAACCACCATTAAAATAACCAGAATTCTAATTGGAAGCTGTATTGATCCAGGATGACTCCGGAAGAGGCTGTGAGCTGGGCCAGGGCCAGGCTTGCAGGGACCATGTTAGCCCTGTTTTGCCAGTAGACTGAGGCTTCTGTCAGTCCTATAGCCAGGATTCACAGAAGCAGCGACTGGTTCCTGTAGCTTCTCCACCCTCCCTAGGCGGCCTTTTTGCAAAGCTTTCTTCTTCCTCCTCCTCCTCTCCCTTTTCTCTTCCTCCTTTCCATCCCTTCCTTTCTTCCATCCATCTTTTGCACTCTCTCTCCCCTCTCCTCTCCTCTCTCCTTCTCTCCTCCCTCCCTCTCCCCCCTCCCTCCCTCCCCCCCCCCTCTCTCTCTCTCTCTCTCTCTCTCTCTCTCTCTCTCTCTCTCTCTCTCGTTTCTTCGTGCATAAAGAAAGAAGCTGGCTGTCCTGGAACTCACTTTGTAGACCAGGCTGACCTCAAACTCAGACACCTGCCTGCTTCTATTTGGGATTAAAGGCCTTCATCACCCCCAGAAAAGAACCCGGGAGTCTGACTGAATAGTTGCTGTGAAGAGAGCCTACGCAGATAAAATATTTCTTTTATAGAGATGTTTCATACAAGAATGCTGAAATAGCAGCGAATCACACATGTGGCCTTTGTTCTCTCCCACATGTAAACCCGCAGTTTTGTAGGAATTTCACAAGAAACATCCAAACTTTCTTGTGCAGTGTATTGACCTGTGTCTTATGATTTTTTTTTTTTTTTTTGGTTTTTCGAGACAGGGTTTCTCTGTGTAACCTTGGCTGTCCTGGACTCCTTTTGTAGACCAGGCTGGCCTCGAACTCACAGCGATCTGCCTGCCTCTGCCTCCTGAGTGCTGGGATTAAAGGCCTGCGCCACCACCGCCCGGCTGACTTATGATTTTTTTATTGCTTTCTTTTTCTTTTCTTTTTTTTGAGACAGGGTTTCTGTGTGTAGCCTTGGCTGTCCTGGACTCACTTTGTAGACCAGGCTGGCCTCGAACTCACAGAGATCCACTTGCCTCTGCCTCCCGAGTGCTGGGATTAAAGGCGTGCGCCACCACTGTTTTATCGTTTTCTAATCCTATGCACAGTACCTCTGAAGTCACTGTAATCTCATTTGCCAAAAAGAATCAGTAGCTGTGGAGAGGAGGTTTCTTAGCAAGCCTTTGAGATGTAACTTGAGATTCACTGTCTTGCCTTGAAATTCTTCTTTGCAGCAGAGTCAGGAGTCCTGGCAGCTCCTGAGTGACGGCCTCCTAACATATCTCCTTGGCACACTACAGGAGGCAGCATGGAGCTGTCTCCAGCCCATGTCCCATTGCAGATGGTTGTCAAGAGTCGCAGGTGCTTTCACACAGGAAGGCCATTGGCCAAGGGCTGCAACAGATCTGTCATCAGTGTTAAGCTTTGGGTGAGGGGTTGGTTAATCAGGACTTGTCTACCGGAAGGAGTCTCTTTCCCCCTCCAGTGTCACAGTTGCCCTGAAGGGGTGCCTGTCTGCAAACCTGTGACCGGCTAAAAGATCCCTCAGGGCTGGGCATAGTGGCGCATGCCTTTAATCTCAGCACTAGGGAGGAAGAAGCAACAGGTGGATCTCTGTGACTTGGAGCCAACCTGGCCTACAAAGTGAGTCCAGGACAGCTAAGGAAACACAGAGAAACCCTATCTCGAAAAACCAGAAAAATAAAAAATAAAAGGTCCCTCAGGTGCCTGGATTCCAGGAGAATGACAGGTGCTCTGATTCTCTCCCAAAGGAAGATTGCAGGGCTTAGTGGTGCCTTCCCCATCTTTATAATGGGCACACCTTAACTAAACACACCTCTCCTTTACTGTCTACCTTTAACTTATTCATTAGCAAGATCCCTTCCCTCCCTCCCTAGTAATATAAGGTACACACACACACACACACACACACACACACACACACACACACACACACACACTTGCCTTCCACAAGGGATTCAGAGCTAGCCTGTGGTCTGTGCAGTGGACTGCTCATTATAAAGGGCACTGCCCACTGCCGCCATCACATGGGCCTGAATCTTCCTCAGAGCCTCTACCATGGTGCTGTCTGTCTGTCCATGGCATTAATTCATTCCACACACTTCTGTCTGCTGAGACCTGGAGTTGAGCGCTCACTGTACCTACACACTGGAAAACAAGAAGCCACAAAGAGCCGGGCATGGTGGCACAAGCCTTTAATCCCAGCATTCCGGGAAGCAGAGGCAGTGGATCGTTGTGAGTTGCAGGCCAGCCTGGTCTACAAGGCAAGTCCAGGACAGCTGAGGCTACACAGAGAAACCCTGTGTCAAAAACAAACAAGAATACACAAAGCACGCCTTTAATCCCAGCACTTGGGAGGCAGAGGCAGGCGGATTGCTGTGAGTTCGAGGCCAGCCTGGTCTACAAAGCGAGTCCAGGGCAGCCAAGGCTACACAGAGAAACCCAGTCTCAAAAACAAAAAAAAAAAAAAAAAAAAAAAAGAATCCACAAAGAAGCCGCAGGTATTGGCACAAACCTTTAATCCAGTACTTCTCAACCTGTGGGTTACCACCCCCTTGCCAACCCTCTATCTCCAAAAAGATTTATATTAAAATGCATAACAGTAGCAAAATTATAGTTACCAACCCTCTATCTCCAAAAAGATTTATATTAAAATGCAGAACAGTAGCAAAATTATAGTTATGAATGTGAATTTTTAAAAAGCCCCACTGTTGTAAACAGAAAACGAGCACTTTATCTCAGGGCTAATGATTTGGATCATAAAAAAGTTAATCCGGAGCAAAAGAGATTGTCTAGGGGCTGGAGAGATGGCTCAGCAGTTAAGAGCACTGACTGCTCTTCCAAGAGGTCCTGAGTTCAAATCCCAGCATCCACATGGTGGCTCACAACCATCTATAATGTGATCTGATGCATACTGTATACATAATAAATAAATCTTAAAAAAAAAAAAAGATTGTCTAATGGTTAAGAGCCTGAACTATTCTTGCAGAGACCTGAATTCGGTTCCCAGAACCCATATTGGGTGTCTCATAACCATTTGTAAATCCCTGGACTCTGGGTGCTGCATTCACATGCTGTGACCTGCTCAGCTTGACTCCTGGAACCCTAACTAGGGCAGGAAGGAAGTGAAGGAAGGACAAAGGCAATTACAGGAGAGCTGGGGTCATGGTTGGGCAGCACCGACTATTCCCTGGAACCTCAGTGTGTCTATTGTGTACAGCGCAGCGGGGACCAGCTAGCTAGCAGGAGGTGTCTGTAGTGAGCACACCGGGGTTGTAAACATCCAGGAGGAAGCAGCAGGTGCTCATTTCTGCACACAACAGTCAACTGTCCATAACACTCATGCTTAGACCAGACGAGGGAGGCTTTGTTTTCAGAGTCTGGCCCATATGGTGAATGGCTTTGCCAAATCCCCATGGGTTGATGCCTTGGGTCCTTGTCATAGCTGTGTTCATGTCAACAGTACACAGTCAGTCACTCAGGACTTCACTCACTTAGGGATCCCTCCACTCCCATGCACAAACCCACAAACGGCAGTACATATAATTAAAAAAATATTTAGGGCTGGAGGGATGGATCAGTAGTTAAAGAGAACATATTGTTTTCCCATAGGACGTGAGTTCGGCTTCCAGCACTCACATCAGGCGGCTCACAACTGCCTGTAACTCCAGCTCCAGGGGATCTGACAGCCCTCTGCCCTCCTCATACATATGCATACACATGTGCATGTATATAAATAATAAAAATATTTTAAAATGAAATATTAAAAAATTAATAACTTAGCCAGGTGTGGTGGCCCACGCCTTTATTCCTAGCACTCGGGAGGCAGGTGGATCTCTTAGTTTGAGGCCAGCCTGGTCTACAGAGTGAGTTCCAAGGCTACCAGGTTTGTTTGTTTGTTTGTTTGTTTAATGAGACTGTTTTAAAAGAATAATATTTAGAGTTATATCTTACATAAGCTTGGCTAAGATACTGGTCTTGAAAACCTGTTTTGTTTTTTATCCTTAAAAATCCTTGAAATATTTATACATACAAAATATAACTAAAAGCACAGAATAAACATCCCTGGGATAGGGGGTTTTAGCATATCAGGGTGAATTAATAATTATGATAAGATTGTACCTGAAGTGGAGTAGTCATTTCTTTTTTTCTTTAATTAAAAAAATATTTATTTATGTATTTATTATGTATACACAGTTCTGCCTGTATGTGTGCCTGCTGATCTCATTATAGATGGTTATGAGTCATCATATAGTTGCTGGGAATTGAACTCAGGACCTTTGGAAGAGCAGGCAGTGCCCTTAACCTCTGAGCCATCTCTCCAGCCCAGGAGTTGTCATTTCTTAAAATTGATTTATTACCTCAAGCAATAGGGACCATCTTGTAGAACCAGAATCCAGATGAGGATCAAATAGATACTCTCTTAACCAGAAGCATATAATTATATATACCTTTTCTTTAAAAAAAAAAAAAAGACTTAAAAATTTAAATGTAAAAGCTCATGTTGGCTGGGCGTGGGGGCACACGCTTTTAATCCCGGCACTTGGGAGGCAGAGGCAGGTGGATTGCTGTGAGTTCGAGGCCAGCCTCGTCTACAAAGTGAGTCTAGGACAGCCAAGGCTACATAGAGAAACCTTGTCTAGATACAAAAAAAAAAAAAAAAAAAAGCTTATGTTACTTCCTCCAAAGATCTAGTCCCATTAGCCATCTCTACTTGTTTTCCTAGGTGGTCACATTGGCTTACTGTCCCCTTTTTGTCCCTTCAATTGGTGTACTTGGTGTGTGGCATGGCTAAGCTAACTTCGTCTGTCTGGGCAGCTGGAGTTAGGACGTTTCCCCCTTAACATGCTTAGTTTTACTGTGACTTGAACGAGAGCTGGGCCAGCGTAATAACTTTTTTGTTTTGTTTTGTTTTGTTTTTCGAGACAGGGTTTCTCTGTGTAGCTTTGGCTGACCTGGACTCGCTTTGTAGACCAGGCTGGCCTCAAACTCACAGTGGTCTGCCTGCCTCTGCCTCCCAAGTGCTGGGATTAAAGGCGTGAGCCACCATGCCCAGCTTCCAGCACAATAACACTTACTTAAAAGCCAATTTGGTATTGAGCAAATGATTTTTTTTAAAGCCCATATAGACAGTACATACATATATATTCCTAAGAACCAAACCTTTGAATAATTCTGTTTGTTGGGAGGTTCTCTCTCCTGGAATCCTCACTGTGAAAAGGAAACGCCACAAAGGCTGAGAGGGTGTGAAACTCCGAGAAGCAGAGAACTCTGCCACCTCTGGACCCACGCTTTGCCTGGCCTCTCTGAGTGACAGACCCCCTCCTTCCCTGGCTCCTCTTTGACATCCAAGGGCCTTAGCTCTAGGAAAGCCAGTGCAGACCCAATCCCTAAGGACTCAGTCCCTCCCTCTCCACGTGGCCTTCCACCTCCCGGCAAACAGCTCCCACCAGCCCGACGGCGCACACGCAGGTTTAGCCACTCAGTGAAAATCAATGGATCGTGTGTTTTGTGCTGTGATGGGGTGAAGTAACATCTGCAGAGTCTGCCCGCCCTCTTAGGAGCTCATCTTCCAAAGACGAGAGGCAGCGGAAATTGACAATCTAAGAAGTCACTGGCTGCTTTTGCCTATTCTGGTACAACAACGTGAGAAAACAACACTGATGTCAGAAGTGTGAGGCTGTCAGTTCACGGGGTGGCCCGGAGAAACTTTGCAAGAAAGTGAGCCTGCGTGAACCCCTTTTTAGCTGGCCCAACTCCCACATGACTGGGGAGCACCCACAGAGGTTGGGAGGAACCCTGAGGACCAGGGGACCCTGTGCTGGGCACTGGCCCCTAGACTAAAATTAACTCTCCCTGGAATATGAGGACCCTGGGTCTTCATGGCTAACGAGTCACATGGGAAAATAAGAGTCAGGTCTGGTCAGGTGTGGTGGTACCACACATCTTTAGTTCCGGTACTGGGGAGGCAGAGGTTGGTCTACAGAGCAAGTTCCAGGACAGTCAAGGCCACACAGAGAAACCCTGTCTCAAAAAAAAAAAAACAAAAAAAAACAAAAACAAAAACAAAAACAAAACCCAAATAAATAAATAAATAATAAAAAGATAAAAGAAAAAAAGAGAGTCAGGCTTGTCCTACCCTTGGATCCATGTAGCAGGTACTAGGTTGGTTACATCTCTCCCTGCAGGCCCTCTCAGCCCAAGTCCCTATGTCCAGCTTCTTCCTGGGCAGGACGAGAACTCCTCTGACCCTAGGAGGCCACTGTACCTCCCTAGGAACTGACCTAGAAGGCACAGAGAAAGGCGAATGCCTGGGGAATGCTGGGATGCTGGGTCTCCGCCCTTGATGGTTGTTCAACAGGCATCCTAAGGGTGGAGGGCAGCCCTCGTCCAAAGACCAGAGGAGAACACAGAGAACCAGAGCAGCATGCTGAGTGGGGGTCTCAGGCCCACAGGACAGAAGCAATGGCCATAGCTGAGACCCACTGTCTGACCTCACCGGTGTCTAGGGATCCCATTCTCCTGCCAGCCCAGCCCAGGCCCAAGCGGCAGAGCCCATAGACCAGGCCCTTAATCACCTGGCCCAGACCATCAATCTGTGGGTGGGAACGCCAGTGGTCACTGCTGGAACCCCACACTGCACTGTCACTGAGACAAGAAGGCACGGAGGGAGCAGCGCTGCTTGCCTGTGGCCACAGTCCCTGAGAGGAGTCCAGCACAACCTCCAAACGGAAACGGGAGAAACCCTGTCTCAACAAACAAAAACAAACAAACAACAAACCAAAATGTCACACATTGGGAAATTGATAGAGAACACGGTTTTATTTGGCTCATGGCTCTGGAGGCTGGGAAGTTTGAGAGCATGGGGCTAGCATATGATGCTGAGTGTTGCTGTCCGATGGCTTTGTGCTATGTCATGACATGTGGAGGTGACAATGAGGGAACTTGACGTTATAACAAAGCCATACTCAAGCCAAACTATTAATCCATGAAAGTGCTCATCTGTTCACAAAGGCCCAGGCAGAGGTGTCCCCTCTCAACACTGGGGAGGACCAACTTTCTAGGGCATGAACTTCTGGGGGTACACATTCAATCAATATCAGACCTTCAGTGACCCCAAGATCTGGCTCTGTCCGCCATGTCAGAATCCCTCAGCCCGGGGAAGAGAGGACTTGGGGGGCTTTCCCCCATGCTTGGGTGTCGGCTGACTGTCTGGTTCCTTGACCACAAGAGGGCTCCAAACCGCACCGTGATAGAATTTGAGGGCTCTCCTCCAAGGTGGGCACCCTGTTCATATCCCCTTACCTAGCACCCCTACTAGAGTGCAAAGCATGGGACCAGCACAGCTAGACTTGTTAGTAAATAAACGAATGGGTGTCCTTCTAGGGACTCTCCCGAGTGGAAGACACCCTGCAGCAAAGGGGCGACCCTCAGAGAGGAGAGGTCGTCCTGGGTGCCAGGGGCGGCTGATTCTCCTGTTTCTCGGCTAGAGTCACTGTGGGGTTAGAGGTTACGGGCTTATGTCTGCCCAGGAACTAAGCAGGACGACGAGGGTACGGGCGCAGGCGAGGATAAGGCTCCACAAGAAATACTATGGTGGCAATCGCAATTTCTCTAAAATAGCTCTATATACAAGGTCCTTCATCTATGTGTCGGTTCCCGCAGAGACGCCACGATCTGGGGCCGTCTGGGTCGGGTCTTCGTCCTCTTCCTGGTCCTCGATCTCCTCGGGCTGGGCTGCGTGGCCGCCCGCCACCTGAGCAGCGGCGGAAGGCTCCCTCCGGTATCACCGCGCAGTGAGAGGCTTGCAGGGCGGGGCGGGCGGAAGCCACAGCAAACTAGGCACGGCGCTTGGAGGTCCCACGGAAGCCCTGCGAGGAAAAGGGGGCGCTGAGGCCGGCCCTGCTGGCCAGATGGGGAGCAGCCCTTCCCACTGCTATGCCCACTGCCACGCCCCCACTGCCCTATCCCACCGTTCACTGTTGTGTCACGACCCACCCACCGCTTCATTCCCAGTCCTACAACACATTGCTCCGCCCACTGACACACCTCCACAGCACAATCCCAAGGCCGGCCTGAAGTACCATTGCTCTGTCCCTACCTCTCCACCCCACCCACCCGTGCTGACCAGTGCCAACAGTGGGGAACTAAGCCTCCCTTGCCAGTCCCTTCTGTCCTGGTGAGTCTGGCATCCAGGACCCCTGTTTCACACGAACACTCATCGCATCCCGAGGCCACACCTATTATACCCTGAAACCACGCCCCACCAGCCCCCAAAGTCAGTCTCCTTGGTCCAGGGACCTTGTTCCTAGGGCAGACTGTAACGAGACACACCCACTTCACACCTCCTGTAGCCACAGAGCTAAAGCCTAAGTGCCAGCAGGCTCCCAGCCGGACTCACTTCATGTCCAGCCGGTCCACGGAGTTGGGGTTGGCTTGGACAACCTCGTCCCATGGGCTGGCCCAAGTCATTGACCTCAGGGTGCCAGGCTAGAAAGTTACTAGGAACAAGGCCAAGGATGGCAGCTCAGCGGTGGAAGCTTTGTGCTTTGTGAAGTGTGTGTCTTTCTGTATAGGGAGGGTCAGGAAACAAGGGTGGGCTAGCTAGCTCCAAGGCAAGGAGCAATCCAAGGGGCCCAGGCCTTTCTGAGGGAGCGAGTGTGGAGGGGAACACCACCAAACAGAACCCTAGGAGAGTCCGGGAAGACACACTTGAGGAGGAGGCAGGCTTCTGGGCTTAGGAGAAATCCATGTTAAGTGGCCTCTGGGGTTCAGACCAAACAAATGTGGGGCAGAAGACAGGAGAAGCAACACTGGAAAGCCATGGAGAGAGCCAACAGAGCCGAAAGCAAAGAAGCTCATGCAGGCGGGAAGAGCAAGAGGAGAGGGACCCTGAGGTCTCTGTTCTGTTCTGCATACCCCAAGGCCTCCTGGGGTATGACAGTCAGAAGAGCATCCTCCTGAGAAGAGACCTCCTCTCCAGTAAAGCAGAAACCACAGTGAGATACCTTCTCCATCCTGCCTCACCCGGACCCTTGACCTGCCAAGTCAACCTGCCCGTGGAACAGCAAGACAACGTCTTATCTGGCTATAGGAGAAGTAGAGAGATGCCTGAGGTGGCTGGGGTACAGACGGAGCAGACTCTGTTCTATGAAGGGTGACCCCCACACCCAGCAAGGAGCGCAAATGGTCTCTATTAATTATTTGCTAAAGAAAACCATTACAGTAAGACACGAGCAAGTTCAGGTAAACAGTGCTGGAAGAACAAGCAGGGTAAAAGAATGAGAATCTCCAGACAATGAGACATGGAACATAAGCCCCATAGTTCTGAACAGAACGCTGAGCAGCGTAAGAGAGAAAAAAGTAAACTCTAAGATGACCAAAGGTAGGTGTGTGTATGTTATGTGTGGACATGCGTGTGTGTGGTCAGATACGGAACTCAGGACCTCATGCATGCCACTGGTAAGTCCTCTATGACCGAACTACTACCTAACCTACAACCCAGCATCATTATTATTTTTTCTTTTTCTTTTTTTTAAAAAAATACATATTTATTTATTTATTAGTATGTATACAGTGCTGTCTGTACATACACCTGCAGGCCAGAAGAGGGCATCAGATCACATTATAGATGGTTGTGAGCCACCATGTGGTTGCTGGGAGTTGAACTCAGGACCTCTGGAAGAGCAGACAGTGCTCTTAACCTCTGAGCCATCTCTCCAGCCCTATTTTTTTTTTCCTTTTTGTTTTTTTTGAGACAGGGTTTCTCTGTGTAGCCTTGGCTGTCCTGGACTTGCTTTGTAGACCAGGCTGGCCTCGAACTCACAGCGATCCACCTGCCTCTGCCTCCCGAGTGCTGGCATTAAAGACGTGTGCCACCACCGCCCGGCCCCCAGCATTATTAAAACACAAGTCTATGGCTACTCTCTTGAGATAGGGTTTCCTGTATCCTCGGCTGTCCTTGAACTTTCTACAAAGATGACAGTGACTATGAACTTGTAATCCTCCCGCCTCAATCTCCTGGAGTTTATCTGTTGCTAGGGGATTGAACCTAGCACTGTATATGCCTGCTAAGCAAGAACTCTACCAACCTAGGACACCCCCAAGCCCCCAAAGGCAGAACTTCTTTTTGTTTTTGTTTTTCGAGACAGGGTCTCTCTGTGTAGCATTAGCTGTCCTGGACTCAGGCAGAACTTCTAAAAAGTGGATGTTAGAATAGCAGAAATGAACATCTGTGGGTTCAGATTCATGCACTGATGGGGGTGGGGGGTGTTTCAGCATGCTGGGCATGTGCTGAGAGCTGTGTGGCACAGGTGTGATAAACACAACTGGACACCGGGCAGTCACCCGATTGTGCCAGAACCTCACTAAGCGATGCTGTTTGAGCCAAAGAGAATCATTGGACTAGGGAAGTCTGAGACACAAGAACCCCAAAGGGAAGAAGGATATAGGCAGGCAAATTTGGGAGTGCTGCCTCTGTGGCATAAGAGGCATCGAGGGGCTGGGCTGTAGCTCAGCATGGAGTAACTTATTTAGCAGGCATGAGGTTCTGGGTTCTGACCTAGCACACACCATGCTGCCTCCCTCCCCTAAAAAACAAAAACAAAAACAAAAAAAAGAACAGAAAAGAAAAACCAGTGAGTTGCCAACAAGAGTGAGAATTATGCCAGGGGGCCATCTATAAGCTTCAAGACTACCAGGGTTAAAAGTACAACCTTCTTCTTTCTTCTTTTCTTCTTCTTTCTTCTTCTTCTTCTTCTTCTTCTTCTTCTTCTTCTTCTTCTTCTTCTTCTTCTTCTTCCTTCCTTCCTCCTTCCTTCCTTCCTTCTTCCTTCCTCCTCCTCCTCCTTCAGATTTATGTTTTTGCCTGCATGTGCACCTGCATGCCAGAAGAGGGCACTAGATCTTACTATAGATGGTTGTGAGCCACCATGCGGTGGCTGGGAATTGTATTCAGGACCTTCGACAGGGCAGACAGTGCTCTTAACCTCTGAGCCATCTCTCCAGCCCACAAAGTACAACTTTCTTTGCTTTGGAATTTTTCAGGTACCACTAAAACACCAGTGAAAGACTATATAACCTCTAAGCCAGAAAGGGGAACACTCAAGTGAGAGAAAGATAGAAGGGTCTAGAAATGTGGCTCAGTTGGTGGAGCGCTTCCCTAGCAGGGTCAAAGCCCTGGGTGGCGCACGCCTGTAATCCCAGCACTTGGGAGGCAGAGGCAGGCGGATCTCTGTGAGTTTGAGGCCAGCCTGGTCTACAAAGTGACTCCAGGACAGCCAAGGCTAACACAGAGAGACCTTGTCTCAAAAAAAAAAAAAAAAATTAAATTAAAAAAAAAAAAAAAAAAAATCCCCAGCTTTGCATAAACTGGACATGGCTGTGCATGCTGCAATCCTGGCACACCAGAAGACAGAAGTTTAAGGTTATCATCTGCTATATAGGGAATTTGAGTCCAATCCAGGCTACATGGATCCTAGCTCAAAAAAGAAGTAAACATCAGAGAAACGGAGGACAGGAGGCTGAAGGGCAATAAATAAAATCAGTGGTGGATGTTGTGGCAATCCTGTTCCCGTGGCTCTTGTGGCTTGTCTCCTGACCCCTGTGCATACGTGGGCTCTCCCCCCACAGATTCAGAACAGACATGGGAACAAGTGAATATGGTGGCTGCTGTGAGACGGTTTCATAATAGGTCACAGTGCCCAGGTATCTCTGTACTTTCACAGCCTACCTCAGGAGGCCGACCAGCAACACTGGCTGGAGGTGGTCTGTCTGACCCTGACCTGTAGAGAAGTTAGCACGTGTTGTTTGAGGCTACACTGCGCTGAAGTTTGTTCATTAGCACCGTCTTGCCACAGAGTTCAGCTACATATATGGAATACAGATGTTGAGTGCACACATTGAAATACCGCAAAGTTTGGATTTATTCTCAACCTGTGGGTCAAGACTAATGCAGGGGCCACATACCAGATATCTTGCTTATCAGATATTCACATTATAAAATCATAACAGTAGTAAAATTATAGTTATGAAGTAGCAATGAAGTAATTTTATGGTGGGGGGGGAGTCACCAAAATATGAGGAACTGCATTAAAGGGTTGCAGCACTAGGAAGGCTGAGAACCACTGATCGAAGGCATGAGATTAGAGAGTGAGAGAAACACCGGCAAATTCTAACCACAGTAAGCAAATGACCAGCAAATATACAGTGGGAATAAACGGACTTGTTAGAAAAAAGTGGAAAAAAAAAAAGAAAAGAAAAAGAAAAAGTGGCATGTCCCCCAGAAACGCTGATTATGCTTAGTAAGTGACAGAACAAGAGTGACAAGAAGAAGCAAAAAGTTCTGAGGTACAATAGACAAATCTGACCCTACTTAGGGCACTCAGCCATCGCAGACTTTCATGTTATTTGCTCTGAATGGGATGTTTACGTAAGTTAATTGATGAAGCGATTCAGAACAAAGGTCATCTATTGACGTCACACAGGCAACTGGTGTCCGACCAACCAAACAACAAGCAAGCTAAAGTCCCACACAAGTGCATTTTCAGGAGGATAGCAGAGCCCGTATAACTCAGACTCCTAGTTAGCACTGTCAACTTGGTACAGCCTCGAGTCATTAATCCAAGAACTGCCTAGACAGAATTGGCCTGTGGGCGGGTCTGTGGGAGACTGTCTTATTCATTGATTCAGGGGCAGTGCTACTCCCTAGGCAAGTGGCCCTGGTCTCTATAAGAAAGCAAATTAAGCATTAGCTGGAGAGAAAAAGCAAGCAGTGATTCCTTCACCGTTTCTGTTTCAACTTCCTGCTTGAGTTTCTGTCCTGATTTTGAACTATGGCCTAGAAGTGTAAATAAAACCTTTTCTCCCTGAATTTTTGAACAGAGTTTGTTTTTGCTTTTGCTTTTGTTGTTTGTCATAGCAAGACCAAAGAAACTACAATAATGAAATGACTGAATTCATTATACCCCAAACCACTGCATTAATTTTTTTTTCAGATACAATTAAATTAGGCTAGTGAGCTGGTCAGGAAAGGTTTTGGGATGGAAAGAAGAATAAATCCATATTAGAGGGGGGCAAAGGACAGCTATGGCAAGGTGAATGCAGGGGAAACTCAGCCATGTTCCTGACTAAAGCCAAAAGCTTTTGTTCCTAGCTAAAGCTCTCATCACATAACATATCAAAAGAAACCGCCCCATGTGTCCCACGGCCATTACTACACACATGAAGGTTGCCAGAGTGAAAATGGAGTTGTGTCAGACTACAATGAAGAAGGCAGGAAAGGTGAAAGCAAGCAAGTCAGGATGCTGTGAGGGAGGGCTTCTTGCACACAGTACTGTCTCAGGAGACTCTGCTGGGACCACTGGCTGGGAGAGGGCCCTAGGGACCTTCCTCAGAAAATGTCATGGCTGCCTGGCCTCTCAACCGATGCCACCCATCACTGGCCCTGAAATAATTTCTCGTGTTTTCCTTTGGAACTCTCTGTCTCCCCTGGCCTCCCTGATGACAGTTCATGGCAGTCTGCGTGTTTTCTCTGCAGTGCTCACTCCAGGCAGATTCATTAGCTCTGCAGAGGCCTGCTTGTTACTCAGGTGGGTTCAGAGTGGGTGTCTGTCCCCTCTTATGATGCTGGGGTGATGCACAAAGGCACGAGGCCACCAAGAAGGGAGGACAAGCTGCAGGTGACATGGTAGTTAGAGATCCAAAGACGTTTAGAAACTACCAGAACTAGGAAGAGCACTCACCAGCACTCAGGGACAATGGTGCCAATGCATGCAACCAACTGTACTGTCTATGTTAAAGCCACAAATGACTGAAAAATGAAATTTCAAATGTTCTTTAAAGCATCAAAATTTATGTATAAGATGTATTTATAAGAGTATCAACATACATCAAATACTTAAGGACATATTTAATGAAAAATGCCTATGTCCCAAATATTGCACATATAAAGTAACTGATACCCAAGCAATGCTTGAGATACAGCACAACAACAGAGCGGAAGTTTCCATTGTGGGGTGAGGGGGTGTCAGTTCCTCCTAAAGGGGTCTATAAATTTGATACAATCTCAGTAAAAAAAAAATCTCTAAGGTCCTTCTGAGTTCATTACACGAAAACTCAAAACTCACTGAAGAAAGAAACAAAGTGGGGAAACCTACAATGATTAGCTTTCAAAATCTATTTTAAAAAATACAGTAATTAACGTGGGATTGGCATAAAACTGGTAAATGGGCCGAGGAGCAGAAGAGATGAAATTCAGGACTTGCTCAAGAGTTTTGCTTGTTTTTGTTTTTGATTCTCTTTTGAGATAGGGTTCAATTTGTATCCTGGGCTGGCCTCAAACTCTCAGCAATCCTCCTGCCTCAGCCTCCCAAGTGCAGGGATTACAGGCATACACTATCATGCCTAGTTAAGAGTCTACTTTGTATGTATGTGTGTTAGTTTGTGTGTGTGCGCACACTTTTGTGTGTGTGTGTGTATATATATATATGTGTGTGCATGTATACGTGTATGTGTGTGCACATACAGGTGGAGGCGTTCATGTAGGTATGTGCAGAGGACAGAGGTTGATGTTGGGTCTCTCTCTCTATTGTACCACCCTTTTTTGGGAGACTGAACTTGGGGCTCACCATTCCTGCTAGACTATCCAGTCACTGAGCTCCACGGATCCTCCTGTCTTTGCTGCCCTGAGTACTGAGGTTATGGGCAATGCTGTGCCACTGCCCCTGGCTTTTACCTAATGCTGGGCATCTGAACTCATGTCCTCATGCTCATACAATAAGAAGCACTTTACCCAGGGAACCATCTCCCTACCCAACCCCACCCGACCCCCGATTTTGGTTTTTCAACACAGGGCCTATATAGCCCTGGTCAGCCTGAAACACACGAACACATGGCAAATCCTACTTTTACTTCCCAAGTGCTAGGATTACAAGTGTGTGCTATCATCTCTGCAGAGATGCCAAAGCCCACTGGAGGAAGGCTCTGTGTGTGTGTGTATGTGTGTGTGTGTGTGTGTGTGTGTGTGTGTGTGTGTGTGTGTGTGTTTCAGGCAGTAGCTGGAACATCTAGACACCAGAGAACAAATATGAGTCCAAGCCAGAACTGCACTACAGACTCATTCCCAATGAGTCAACAAGCCACGGTGCGCAAGCCAACGCCATAGGCATCAAGAGAGAAGCACAGGACAGTCCTCATGCCCCTGAGGCAGGCAGAGTTATTTTAGAAGGGACACCAAAGCACTAGCCGCACCAGGAGAAGCTAGCAAACAAATGGATGATATATTCCTTCATCACAAAGAAGGTCTGGGGTAGTGCTGTAGTGGCGGAACTTGCCTGCAACGTTCAAGGTCTCAGGTCAGAACTCCGATACAGGAAGGAAGGAAGAGAGCCGGGCGTGGTGGCGCACGCCTTTAATCCCAACACTCGGGGGCAGAGGCAGGCGGATCCCTGTGAGTTCAAGGCCAGCCTGGTCTCCAAAAGAGTTCCAGAACAGCCAAGGCTACATAGACCCTGTCTCAAAAAAAAACCAAAAAGAAAAAGAGAAGGAAAGAAAGGAAGAGGCATTATTGAGGAGGGGAAAAGGTGAGCCACAGACTGAGAGGACAGCTGCCAGCACACTTATCTGCCAAGGAAACACACAGAATGTATAAAAACCACCATAATGGTAAAAGCCAAAAGGCAAACTTCAAAGTGGAGAAAAGACATAGTGAGGCACGTCACAGGGAAAGGAGCACTGAGCATGCTCAGTTATCCAGGGTGACAGTCATGCTGACCACCAAGAGTCATCAGTGGTGAAGCAGTACCTGTGATGTGGGATGTTGCCAGCAGAGGCTTCTGTGGGCACAGGCTGCAGGTGAGCAGAGTTCATCTGGTCCTCGGGAGGAACATCTGGGAGGTGGGTGGCAATGAAACTGTGCTGCTGTCCTGCTGGCTAACTGTGCTCCTTTAAGATGCAGAGGGACCTTAGGGACCCTTATGAGTCTGAAAGCTTCAGAAAAATGAAGCATCATGGGACATGGCACTATGAGAGGCGAAGTGAGTGGGCTGCAAATGTAGCAACCAAAAATTCTTGGATGGCAAAAGTAAAATACGTGTCAGGGACTTGCCTCAGTCCAGGAAATGACAGGATGACATGTATGTTTGCGGGCGGGTGTCGGCAGTGTATACGATGTGTACAGATGATCTATCTGTACAGGCAAGGAGAGACTATTTTTGGGGTCCTCTGCACTCTTAGATGAAAGTTTCCTCTAGATACCCCAAATGCTCTTGCCTTGGCCGATTCCCAATATCCTGTTGGCCTTAAGCAATTTTGAGGCAGGAAATAATATTTCCCTATGGGACAAGAAGCAAGCTGTTTACTACAACTAAAAACTAGTGATCCCGGGGGCTAGAGAGATGGTTAAGAGGTTAAGAGCACTGGCTGTTCTTCCAGAGGTCCTGAGTTCAATTCCCAGCAAGCACATGGTGGCTCACAACCATTTATAATGTGATCTGATGTCCTCTTCTGGTCTGCAGGGGCACATGCAGAGTACTGTATACATAATAAATAAATAAATAAGTAAATATTTTTAAAAAACTAGTGATCCCCTACCCTCAGGGCAGACATGGACTCACTGTGCCAAGCCCCCTGTGTTGAATCATAGAAATCCTTCCTTTTGACCCAGGGGCCTTATCTTCTGCTGGCATCTGCCAGGTGCGAGAAATATGGCTGGGAAAAGCAAATGCCAGTCCTGCTGCTATGGGACTGAAGGGCCAGGGGATTCTCACCACTAGCTGCTTCGTGAGAGAAGTCCCCCAGCGTTCTAGTCAGCAGACCTGAGCTTGTGTTTAGAAATATGCAGCTTCAGGTACGATGAACGCAGGCAGTGGACAGGCTTGCTCTACGACTCAATGCTCTTCTGAGGGGTGATGTTAGCATACTCTGGCTGACAGGCTATGGCTGCAGCTGCATCTGGGCCAAACAGGCCAGAGGCTGAGGCAAGTGATTATAGGAAAAAGACTTGAGGTAGAGGTAGTTGTTAGAGCTGGCAGCAGTGGCTTCAGAATTCCCTGGGCACGTGCCCTGCCACAGACCACTGGGGCAGTGAGAGGTCAGAACTCAGAACTGTGAAACAGAACAGGGGCTCCTGGGCCCAGAGCTGAGAGGCCTGGCTATGCTGCGTCTTCCCCGTGAGGGTGCAGGAAGGACTTCCTCCTCACTGGAAGTCTCTTTCCCGGGTGTCAGTTTCACATTTAGGGTGGCTACTTCCAGAGAGGGGACTCTAGGACCAGAATACTATCCCTTAGTTTGTTTCCTTGTCATCTCGCTCAGTAGGAGAAACCACATATTGGTTAGGCTCCAAGGCTATAAGGCTGAGTCCCCCAAGGCCTCATCTATAGACAGGCAGCTACAGTTCCTACACTTTGGGGTCACTTCTGATGATGACCAGTAGGAGGTGCTGCCAACAGGAATGCACAGTCAAGATGGTGCAGGGCTGGCTCTAGAGCTTTTTGGACAGTCACCTTTTGAGAGAAACTTATGCCAGCTCCCTGCCTGTGCCAGAGCACAGCTTCAAAAGTTGCTTTGTCTGGGACCTGGTGGATTAGTTGAGTGTCCCACCTCAGGGCTGGCCATTGGCAGTGACTGTGCTGTGGTCCCAGTAGCTCCAGCGATTGATTATGCACATGCTCACATGACCGTTGCTACATCTTTACGAACCCAAAGAAGACCGCTATGTGGAGGGGCTATGAATGATGGAAATGGATCTTGGCTACTCATGTCCATCTGGGTAACTTAGGCAGAAGCTCACTGTGAGACAGGTTCTATGCTGGGTCCAGTTGGCACTAACCGGCCTTTCAGAAGGCCTGCCAACTCAGGGGCCACCACACTGTCACTGGCCCAGGCACTACCTCCCAGCACAGCCCTGGCACTCAGTAGAGGCCTCTGCTGAAAAAGACACTGCGGCCCATGGATGCAAGTCTCCCGCTGCATTCCTTGCACAGAAGGAGGCCACAATGCTCTGATGTTATCCCAACCTCTGTGGTACTTCTGACAACTTGGAGATAGGCACCTCTCAGGGTGCTTGGAACGTGCTCCACTGTGGGCACTCTCTGCTCAGGAGACACCCTGGCAGTGGCATTGCAGCTTCAGTATAGACCTCCGAGCTGAACCTGACCCGAGTCGCATCCAGCTTTGCTCACAGCAAGCACTGGTACCATGGATGATGGCAGCTATTTCAAGCTTTTGTGGGGAGGTGTGGGGAGCACATGTGGACTCGGTGACACATTCTGTTTTGTTTTGTTTCCAAACCTTTAAATAACACATTCTTCGGTCACACCCCACATGAAAACATCCCTCAGGTATACTTTGCTTGTCTGAATTGGTCAGAAGTTGAGGTGTTTAAAGGCTCAAGGCTCCCAGCCACCCATGGGATTCCTGACGTTGTTTGGTGCTGGAACGGTTTCCTCAGGGGCTGGTGCCACCTCACTCTGCTTTTCCAGATGAGCTCCTAAGGTATACACGAACTACCAGAGCCACCCTGGCACTCTGACTGACTGACTGACATGCTCCTGGAGTGTGAAGACGGGGCTCCTGCCCCAAACATCCGGCTCCATCAGCCTTCAGTCATCCCAGTCAGTGGAAGCTGTGAGTGGGTGACAGAAGAGGAGGCTGACGTTGTAGCTGTGACTGTGAGACCTCCAGAGCCTGAGAGATGTGGAGGGAGTGGGTATACAGAGCCAGCCTGGAGAAACGGTAGAGCCCAGAGAGTAACAGCATGGCTCCAGGCTCACTGGTTCTAGGAGAAAGACTCAGACAAGAGTAGCCGGGCCCAGCTGGAGAGATGGCTCAGAGGTTAAGAGCACTGACAGCTCTTCCAAAGGTCCTGAGTTCAATTCCCAGCAACCACATGGTGGCTCACAACCATCTACAATGAGATCTAGTGCCCTCTTCTGGTATGCAGGCAAAATACTGTATACATAATAAATAAATCTTAAAAAAAAAAAAGTAGCTGGGTAAAGCTTGCATCTGGAAGCCAGTTCAGCCTTACCTAAGAAGACCAAAAGAGGTACAGCAGGCATGTGAGAAATGGCTGTTGGAAGCCATTGTCTCGGAGTGGGCCTTTGTGTAGCATTGTAACCAAAGAAACCTGGCTGATAAAATATGGAGGCATCATCCTGTACACACAGCTACTGGCTTTATTGCACCTTGGAACACTGACATACACATGGCAAGCATTGCAGCCCATATCTCCGGATTAGTCTATCTATATAGAAAAAGTAATGGATGTTTACTTTCATATTGCACTTTATGCTCAGACCCTCGAAGATAGATGGAATACAGATTTAAGTGTGAAAAGTGGAATATATCTTTTAAAGAAGAAAACAGAAGGATTTCACAACTTTGAATAATATGAACATTTTTCAAAGTGAAAATTTCTAATCATAAGAAAAGTAGATCCAGCCAGGCGTGGTGGCACCTTTAATCCCAGCACGTGGGAGGCAGAGTCAGGCAAATCACCATGAGTTCAAGGCCAGCCTGGTCTACAAAGTGAGTCCAGGACAGTCAAAGCTACACAGAGAAACCCTGTCTCAAAAAAAACAAAACAAAAAAACAAAAAACAAAAAACAAAAAAACACCACCACCACCATCAATAACAAGAACAAAACAAAGTAGATCCACAAGGAGACCAATGGAGCCAACAAATCTGGGAGGAGGAGGTGGGTACCGCAGAGTCTGATGCACCAACCAAGGACCATGCATGGTGAGGACCTAGACCCTCTGCTCAGATGTAGTAGATGGGCAGCACAGTCTCCTTGTGGGTCCCACACTTTGGGGAGTAAGGACTGCTTCTGACATAGACTCTGGTGCCCCCAACGTTGATCAACTTCCCCCTGGTGGGGTAGCCTTGCCAGGCCACAGAGGAAGAGGATACAGGCAGTCCAGATGAGACTTGATAGGCTGTGGTCAGATGTTAGGGAGGAGGGCTCCCCTTTCTGAGGACTGGGGGAGGGAGGGAGGGAGAGGGTGGGATCAAGAAGCGATGGTGAGGGGGCTACAATCAGGAAGTAAAGTGAACAAATTAAAAATTAAAAAAAAGAAAAGTAGACAGTGAAATGTATTGAAACGAGTAATTTCTTTCTTTTTTTTTTTTTAAAGATATTTATTTATTGTATATGAGTGTTTTATCTGCAGAAGAGGGTATCAGATCACATCATAGGTGGTGGTGAACCACCATGTGGTTGCTGGGAATTGAACTCAGGACCTCTGGAAGAGCAGGCAGTGCTCTTAACCACTGAGCCATCTCTCCAGCCCCAGAAACGAGTAATTTCTGTGCATTGAAACATTCAGACAGGCCAGATGGCTCCATTGGTAAGGTGCGCGGACCTGAATTCGGATTCCAAGAATAGCATCTTCATCCCTCAGTCCCCAAGCTGGGTTAAAAAGCTAGGCATGGAGATACGTGCCTACAGCCTTAAAGTGGGGTAGGAAGACATAGAAAGCTCCTGACCATCCAGTCTAGCCAATCAGTGGGTGCTGTGTTCAGTGAGATACCTGGTCTCAAAAATAAGATAGGCATAGAGGAAGACATCCAAGGTCAACCTCTAGCCTTTAAATCCATACAAGCTTATACACACCCACATACTCATGTACATAGAGAACACATACATATACACTACACATAAAAGAAAAGTGTGTGTGTGTGTGTGTGTGTGTGTGTGTGTGTGTCGGGGGGGACCCAGAACATTAAAACAGCAAAAGGCAAATCATAAGAGATGGACCTACTGAACAACTTGTGTCCAGCATATATAAAGAGCTCCTATAAATCAACAAGAAGAAGTTAGCAGAAAATGTGTCCAGACAGAAATAGCGGTTTACAGGCAGGTGTGGTAGTCAACTCCTTTAATCCAAGCACTGGGGAGACAGATGAATGCAGATCTCAGGGAAGTCAAGGCAAGCTGGTCTATGTAGCAACTTCCAAATTGGCCAGAACGACAAAGTGAGACCCTCTCTCAAAAAAGCAAACAAGCAAGCAAACTAGAAAGATGGCTCAGAGATTAAGAGCACTGGCTATTCTTCCAGACTTCAATTCCCAGAAGCCCCATGGTTCACAACTGTCTGTAACTCCAGTCCCAGAGGATAGGACACCCCTCTCCAGCCCTCTCAGGCACGGGACATGCATGTGTGTACAGACATTCATGCAGGCAAAATATTCATACACATAAAAGTAAAACGAACACATTTTCAAAAATTAAAAAAAAAAAAGGAACACTTTACAAAAGTGTGTTCCATTGGGTTATGGACTACTCAGCTTCATTAGCATCAGAGAAATGCAAAGTGAAGCCACAATGTGACTCTGCCAGCACTTTAAATAGAGCAGCTAAAATAGAGAAAGGACCTCCCTTGTGAAGCACATGTAACCAAGCGGGACACATGACACCACGACGAGGTGTAACTGGCGGTGGGCGCGACCCGCTAATGCTGTTCCTCTCGCTAGGGCGCGACCCGCTAACGCTGTTTCTCTCACTGGGGAAGAACCACAGCGGTTCTATTTACAACCACCTGAACTTGAAACAACTAACAGTGATAGGAATAAATAAATAGCCAAGAACAAAGCTTTGTTCCTGGACTATCGATAATTGCTTTAACACACACAGAGATTAAATGATGTCATTCATCCCTTTAATAGGAGAAAGGCTTATGATAACTGTGGATACAAAAGCTGTTTAAAAAATACAGTCCAAGGCTGGGTGGTAGCAGCGGCGGTGGCGCACACCTTTAATCCCAGCACTTGGGAGGCAGAGACTGGTGGATCCCTGTGAGTTCAAGGCCAGCCTGATCTACAAAGTGAGTCCAGGACAGCCAAGGCTACACAGACTCTGAAAAACCAAAACCAAAACAAGCAAGCAAGCAAACAAACAAACAAAAATACAGTCTGAGTTGGGGGGAGGGGGCGGGTGCACGCCTTTAATCCCGGCACTTGGGAGGCAGAGGCAGGTGGATCACTGTGGGTTTGAGGCCAGCCTGGTCTACAAAGTAAGTCTAGGACAGTCAAGGCTCCACAGAGAAACCTTGTCTCAAAAAACAAACAAACAAACAAAAAAACCCCAAAACAACAACAACAACAACAAAAACAAAAAAAGGAAAGAAAGAAACAAACAAAGAAACAAAGAAAGAAGAGAAATGCGTGCAAAGCATCTCTGAAGGGACATTTTGCAGAAGAGCAAGATATGCGCAGCACCATCCATCAGCAAAAGTCATTCACAACTGCACATTGTCTTAAATCTACCCAATGAGCAATAGATAGCTGGTGATTTGGTGAGTTCATACACTTTTCTATATATATATTTTCCTTTGCTTCTTTCTTTTTCTTTTCTTTCTTTCCTTCCTTCTTCTTCTTCTTCTTCTTCTTCTTCTTCTTCTTCTTCTTCTTCTTCTTCTTCTTCTTCTTCTTTTTTTAGAGACAGGGTCTATGTAGCTCTAACTGTCCTGGAACTTGCTATGTAGACCAGGCTGGTCTTGAAGTCACAGAGATCCTCCTGCCTCTGCTGCTGGGATCAAAGGCGTGAACCACCACCTTTCTATGCATTCTCAGTGAGAAGTGTACATTATTTTAAGCAGTGTACAAAACAGCTGTTTTTGTTTGTTGGTTGGTTGGGTTTGTTTTGTAATCTCCGCAAACTAGCGTTTCTAGTGTTGACAAAAACTTGCCGCTAAGCCTGAAACCCGACTTGGGTTCCCTGGAAACACCTAGTGGAGAGAGAGATGATTTCTGCAAGTTGCTCTTTGACTTCCACGCTTTCATGGCATGGCATGCGTGCCCCCTCCCAAATAAAAATGTAATACAAAAAATCAAAAGAATGTTGACTCAGTCCTAGGCTACTCAGATACGAGGAATACTCTGCAGCTTCTTATTACGTTATAAAAACAACCTGAGGGCTGGGGGCTCAGTGTAGAGTGCTTGCTGTGGGTTCACAGTTAGCTTCAGTTATCAGGTTAACACACCTGGAGCGAGGCGACCGGGAGCTGACGCTGAGACTGGCCTGCGGGCATGTGTGCAGGGGATACATTTTCCTCATTGCTAATTCATGTAGCAGGGCCCCGCCCACTGTGGGTGGTGCCATCTCTGGGCAGGTGGGTCTGGGCTGTAGAAGAAAACTAGCTGAGCGAGCCAAGAAGGGCAAGCCAGTAAGCAGGACTCCATGGCCTCAGCGTCAGTTCCTGCCACTAGGCTCCTGCCTTGAGTTCCCACCTCCCTTGATAGTGGACTAGGCACCTGTGAGCCAAATAAACCCTTTTCCCTCCCCAGGTTGCTTTTGGTCAATGTGTTATCACAGTGACAGAGAGGCAAGCCAGGACACCTAGACTGGGTGAAGTTCCGCCCCACCTCTGACTTTAAAAAAGGAGCGCAGCCTGACAGTGGTGGTGCACACCTTTATGGCCAGCACTCAGGAGGCAGAGGCAGGAGGATCGCTGTGAGTTCGAGGCCAGCCTGGTCTACAAAGTGAGTCCAGGACAGCCAAGGCTACACAGAGAAACCCTGTCTTGGGGGGGAGGGAAGAATAATAATTATGCTGGGCGTGGTGGCGCACGCCTTTAACCCTAGCACTCTGGAGGCAGAAGCAGGCGGATCTCTGTGAGTTTGAGGCCAGCCTGATATACAAAGAGAGTTCCAGGATACCAGAGCTATTACACAGAGAAACTCAGTCTCAAAAAGCCAAAAAACAACAACAAAAAACCAAAAAACAAACAAACAAAAAAAGGATTATGATTAAAATAAATGATAATAATTTCAAGGAAAAAGAAAATTTGTCAGATGACTTAAATATTTGAAAAATTATTTTGTTTAGGCTGTGCCCTACTCAAAGTTACTCCACTGACTTTTCAGGTTGTGTCTTACTTACTCTGAGAGACTACATTTCACAAGTGGCTTTTGACTCCATTTTGAGGGTGGAGGACCACTTTCAGCTGGAGTGCACTGTGGAGGCAGAAGCAGGCGGATCTCTGTGAGTTTGAGGCCAGCCTGATATACAAAGAGAGTTCCAGGACAGCCAGAGCTATTACACAGAGAAACTGTCCCCCAAAACCAAAAACAACAACAACAACAAACAAAAAAACAAAAAAAGGATTGTGAACCGCAGCATGTGTCCAGTACCACCTGCACAGCACAGCCTGATAAAACTGGCTGGGGCTTGGGCTGAGCTCTGTCCCCACCACTGTCTGCTCATCTTCCGGTTTTCCTGTTTGGATCTAGTTTTGCCCTTTCACCTTCACAGCTGGACTCAGTTCTGCACCTCCACTCTCACCCTGTATCCGGCCTCCAGCTGCTCCCCAAGCTTTGTTTGGTTCCTTATGGCACCAGCACAAACTCTCCTTGCCTCTCTTACGCCCCTTGCTTTCAGGCTTCAGAAGACCGTGTCTCTGAACTCTTTCCAGATATTCTGTGACATACAGGTGCGCACGCGCACACACGCGTGGTGGGGGTGGGGGCGGGGGAGGAGGGGGAGGGAGGGAGGGAGGGAGGGAGAGAGAGAGAGAGAGAGAGAGAGAGAGAGAGAGAGAGAGAGAGAGAGAGAGAGAGAGAGAGAGATTTACTGTGTGCTGTGTAATGTGTGATCCAATTAAGGTTGGAAAAAGGGAACAAGGGTTTGTCTTAGCCAGGGCTATCAAAGAAAGCAGAAGTATCTGCCAGATTGCAGTCAGTGAAGCAGCCACAGAAAAAGTGGTTGTTTGCTATTCAACAAGTTCTGACAACTGTGTTGGTCTATGTTTCTGACATAGCATGCTTGTGACAAAAATCCAATAAATCTTTAAATAAATTAATAAAATTGACAAGATTTATTCAGAGGACAATTTTAAAAGTCTACAGTATTTCTACAAAATGGGTACAATTTGCAGATACAATAAAATCCTATCAAAAGATAATACTTCAAAGAAAATATACAGAGGGAAAAAAATCTGCCAAAAAAGAGCGAAGAAAGGTGTCTTAGTGGGTAAAACCACTTGCCACTAAGTCTGATGACTTGAGTTTGGTTTCAAGGACACACATGATGGAAGTGACAGTGACTCCTATAAGTTGTCCTCTGACCTTAATACACACACACACACACACACACACACACACACACAAACACACCCCATAAATAAATGCCATTTTAAAAGCTTAAGGGCTGGAGAAATGGCTCAGCAGTTCAGAGCACTTGCTCTTGCAGAGGACCCAGGTTCAGTTCCCAGGACCCATGTGGTGGTCCAAGCACTTCTCTGACCTTCATAGGCACCAGGCACACGCATGCTGCAATTCATACAACAAGCAAAACACTCAGATACATAAACCAAATATATAAAATGCTCATCCTTTTATATATTTTTAAAAGTATAGGCATTGAAAGAAAGGCACTACAGGATAAGTAAATGAGTAGATACACCACACTCATGGAGTGCAAGGCTCAGTGTGGCAAAGAAGCCAGCTTTACCCTGTATATACAAATATATATTTGTGCATACTGACATATGCAAGTTGAACTTAATGCCCTCCAAAAATTCTAATCATTTTTCCATCAGTTTTGATCAATATTAATTGCCCGATTCTGTGATGTATATGAAAGTACCAGTCATGGAAATATATGTGAAAGGACAGCTCAGCTGTTTCCAAGGAAACAAGATGGAGCTAGTTGCATATAGCATAAAGACACTGTGGCTCTGACCTAAGACAAATACATGGGCATAGACTATGTGGGAGAGGTGACCACGTGAGTGGGGACAATTTCCCAGAGGCTTCTGCTGGGAAGCCATTTGACTCTGCCTCATGGTAATGACAATTCAGTTCTAGCAGATGCAGTTGCTACCCAACACCTCCAGGCTAACATTATGACCTTGAGTCCTTCCTTCATCAATAAACAAACAAAAATCACCAAATTTAGAGATGTTGGTTAAACTGATTGTATTAAAGTTAAGATGATTTTACATAAAAGGCAAAAACACCACAAAGGAGTGAAAAGACATGTTAATAAGGTAGGAAACAGTATTTGCAACCGAAAAGCGATGGAAAAGGGACCTCTGTAACAGAAATCTGTGACAAGTAAGAGAAAGTGGTACCCAGGATCCTTTGGACAGTTAGCCAAAGACGCAAGGCAGAAGTTTCCAGAGGAAACCAAAGTGGTTGCTAAATATATGACAATTGGCTAATTTTCATTTCATTATCAAGTGGAAACATGCAAGAAGCCCACTCACGTGTACAAGAGGCAAGAGCAGCAGTGACAGGAGCAACAGCTGCCTGTGGGGTGCTGCCCAGAGTGTGAGTCAGCAAAGCTACACCTGCAATGGGATGAGATGGGGCAAAGCATTCTCCCCACAAATTTATGCCCACCTGGAACCTTTTTTTTTTTTTTTGAAACAGAGGCTTTGCTGATGCAATTACGAAATGAGGTCATACTAAAGTGTGGGTGAGCGCCTGAGGGAACTCGAGCTGACCCACACAAGCACATGCCTGTGTGAAGACTGACACAGGAGTGATGTGGTCATCAGGCGCCAGAGGTCACTGGTGGACACCAGGAACTGTAGGAGGGGAGACCCTCGCTAGAGTCCTTGGAAGTATGGTCTTGCTGACCTGGCTGTCAGAGATAAATTTCCCTCCTTAACTCCCAGTGTGTGGTTCACTGTTACAAACACTTTTACAACTTGTTAGCTAGAGCTGCTGTTTCTGTTGGCATTTCTCCCCAGGAAGAGGTCTGTAGGTGTGTAGCCCCGGGGTTCCTAGAGACACATTTACAGACTCACCTACACGGATAGCTAGGCATAGACAGAAGAGTTGACCCAGATGCTCCTCCCACCTGGAGCTTCTACAGACAACACACACCTGTGCCCAGCAAATGCCAAGCACCTGCCACTCATCGCCTTGCCATCCTTGGCATTAGGGTACGGTTGCGAAGGTGGCAGTGAGAGAGATCCTGCTGCAGATCATCCTATCCGGGGGCACAGACAGCAAGCAGGCAAGGGGAGCTATGGGCAGGACCAGGTAGCTGAGAGGTGATAAGAGAGAGCAGACAGACTAACTAGAGGGATTCGTCATGGGGGAAAAGCACACGTTAACAGAGAAAGTGGGGGCCCAGCCCGACACTATCTGAGCCAGTGCCAGGTGACAGGTGTCATGGAAACACTGTGTGTAGACATAGCTTAGCTGTCCCACCCTGTATCACTTGATGCTGTTTGAGCCCATCCCTGATCCACCTTAGAGGAAGCAAGCCCTACTGAGGTAAACCAAATGGAACTGTTGCAACAGGACCCCACGATGCAGCTCACCTTGGCCAGCATTACACGGGAGACTCTAGTGCCTGGCCAGGTCAGCGGCAGTGTGCCCCCGCCCCCCTTGCTTGTGAGTTCAGGCTGGAGATCCTCTCAGGGGACACCCCTAATCCAGCCCTGTGCCCTGTTCTGGAGAATGCAGTTTGAAGGTCTTCTTTGAGGATTGAGATGGAGCCCGTAACTCCTCAAATACAATTAGACAGAAAGGCACAGGTTCTCCATGGTTACCTAACGCTCTGGGCGGTGGAGAAAGGAGCCTGGCTACGGTTTCATTTTCTGCAGCACCAGAGCAGGGCACCGTACACTTGTTATGTTTAGGTCCAAGTGTTTAGTGGATTGGGCTCTGGTGAAAGTGCTTTTGGGGACCTTAGTGTCTACATGTTGGTAGTTACTGAGCCGGAACCCATGGGTGGGCTTTGCTTGACCTCTGCCCTCGGCAGCCATTACTGGCGCAGACGAGGTGGCTGAAAGTACCTTTGCTTCTTCCCGTTTCCAGTCCTGCCGCTGGGTCGTTCTGGAGGGCCCGATCGCTGCATCGGGCAGGGCCCGGGGACTGCGCACTTTGAGGGGAGTGTCTGAGAGTGATTCTGAGAGGTTGAGATTGGCGATGGGTGGCATTTGCTTCTTGGCTTTCTTCACACTGATGCCTTCCACACAGAGGTCAGACCCATTAAACGGTGGCAGCTCCACGGCAGGCTGTGAGAAGAGGCAGCTGGTCAGGATTCCTCCCTAATTCAGGGACCGGGAGCCTGTGGCCAGAGTCACCTAGCTGGCCCCACACCAAGCCACCTGGCATGCCTCAAAAGCTTTGGCTGTGCTTCTTTAAGGCTCAGGTAATCAGCAGGCCCTTCTTTCAGGTAGAGAAAACCAACTTCCTCCAGGTCCTGGAGCATAACCCACAGGGCAGGCAGGAGAGCAGAGGTGATGCCTAGCTTAGTCAGATCATCCCTACGGGATAAGGGGCTCTGGAAAGAGACCATCTAGAAGGGCCCACGGGCTGTGGAACTGTGGAACCGCCCCATCTATTCAGGCAAGGGCCTCTCCCACTATGCATAAAATTGGGACAGGAAGAAATGACTGATAGGAAGACTAGATTATGAAGGTCACAGGGCTCAAGTGACAGGGCTGTCCAGACTCCATGTCTCAAGTAAACCTTTTGCTTGTTGCACACAGGACATGGAGCTTGGGACAGATCAAGCCCAGGGTTGGGCTGCTCTGCCACCCTGACACAGCGTGGATCCTCAACCAGCCGGGGGGGGGGGGGGGACGACGACGACAGCACAGAGTGTACCAGACCTAGGCTCCTCACACTCCTGCACACACATGCAGGACCCAAGAAACGGGCTTTGTGTCTCCCAATGACTGGGAATGAGGTGGCTGGCACATAGGATCCCAAGCCCACCCATCTCATAGACAGGCACCAGCAGCCGAAAGGCGGAGTAATTGCTATCCTCACCTGCCTCCACAGGAGCTCAAAGTTGCCGATGTCACAGTTGCGGTCCAGTTTTCGGTCCACCACAACCTTGATGGTATCCTCCTGCACCTGGGCACAGAGCTGGGCTGTGACAGGAGTGGAGGGGTGCATGGTGGGGCTGGAGTTGATCTCGATGAGCCAGGGCTTGAAGTCTCGACCCAGGATGAAGTCGGCCCCATAGAGCTCGAAACTGTTCTTACGGGCTTCTACGTGGTCCTGGGCCACCCTCATGGCATTGGTGACGGCTCTTTTCATAGATGGGTAGATGATGCTCCCCCATGTCCCCCCTCGGCCCCTCTTCTGTAGATACTCCTGGAAGCGGGTGCTGGTCCACATGTTATGGCCGGGCAGCAGCGGACTGCGTTCTTTGTCATTCTTGAGACGCTTCTGGATGGAGTTGTTGCATAGGTGGATGGCGCTGTGGGCAATGGTCCTTGTGAGATTGGTGTACGCCAACAACCATCACGCGGAGTCAGCACAGTCGGCCCAAGTCGCCCTGGAGTCACCCATGCCTGGTGCAGCAGGGTGGCTGCAGGAGGCCTGGGCTGGTGGGTTAGGCTTCTCTGCCAACCCTGACACAGCGTGGATCCTCAACCAGCCTGGGGGACAGCACAGAGTGTACCAGGACATCGCAGAGACCCAACCACCTGCCTGTGCCTCAGTTTCCTCAAGTGCACATGTCCTTAAGAGCATCTGAGACACCGACCCAGAGTTTCCAGTGAATTAGTTTTGTACTCCTGCCTGGCTGTCTACAGACTTGAGCCAAGTAGTGCTTGTTAATTGTAAGATGCTGTTTGGAGCTCAGGACGTTTTTGTTTGAACCTCAGGTATGGGGTGGACATGCCACACTGGGGATTTCCATCCAGTTCCAGAATGAGGCCTGCCCCATGGCCACATGTTAAAAAAAAAAAAAAGTAAACATCTAAAAGATACAGCCAACCCATGCGGTCGTTTTCAAAGTACTTATTTAACGTCCGTCTGTACAGCGGGGCAATGCCCATTCATACACCATTTCTGGGACTCTCCCATCAGCCTATGCTGAAGGAGGAGGGTTCTCTGTGCCAGGCAAAGAGTTCATGGCTTGATGGCTCAGCTAAGCCCACGTAAAGAGGCTACATGCAGCTCCTGGCTCCACTTCCACATAGGGTTCTAGACCCTGCTATCCACTGCTCATCCAGAGCAGCACACAGATAGGGGTGGTTGCCTTCAGCCATGCCCAGCCCCACTCCAGGTGTGACCTAACAGGTGTGTCTCCAGGTGTGCAACCCTCTGTTGAGCAACCCCCAGCCTCCCAGGATTCCCCCTGCCTCTCCCCTTTTAAAGTCCCCTGGGGCATCCAGGTCTCCAGCACTGCCTGCCAAGTGACAAGCCCTGGGTCATCCCTGAGGATTCAGGGAGGTTCTCACTGTTCTATCTTTGCCAGAATGTGGTTTGTTAATCCCCAGGAACCCCTGAGTGTTTGAGCCTGGCAACCCTGGTGCCCTGAAGCTTTGACAGTGATGGGCAGCCTCAAGGGCTCAAAGGGGGCAAACAGCCAGGGTATTTCATCTACACAAACCAACGTCCTCCTTCCAAGTGCTTAAAGGAATATGGCGCTCCCCTTGCTGACCTGTCCAGCTTGTCCAGGGAGAAGCGCTGTGTGGAGAACCGGAGGTAGCTCTCCTTGTAGAACCAGATGGTTAGGGGATTCCAGTCCGTGACGAGGAACCACTGTCTGATGTCAAACTTGGTGTCATAGATGAGCATCGGAGTCTCGATGTACTTCTGAACCACCCATTTGTTGTCCTTCATGGTCTGGTTGTCTGTGGCCACCAGCTCCAGGATGTTCTCCACCCGGTCCATGCACACAATATCTCCAAGAACAAGAGGCGGTACCTTGGCCCAGTGCAGCACAGCCCCTGGTCGTCATGATAGGCCCCAACACCCACCCTGGCCTTTGGTCCAGCACCAAGAATCTGCAGGACTGGTGTGGGCAGGACAGAGGCGCACTCAGTGGGTGAACAGTTGGTACCGGCCACTCGTTCAGCCCTCTCGCTATGGGGCCAGCCCTACACTCCAGAGGACATACAGAGATCAAGGGAGAAACAGAGCAGAGAGCTTAGGGGTTTGGTGTGTTCTCAGAGCAGGACCCTTGGAGGCCCAGCAAGGGCTAATACTAAAGGAGTGATTGGCCAAAGAGATAAGCTGGGCACAAATAGGAGGCCTTTGATTTTCCCCACTGGCTTCCCTTTAGTCATTGGCAGGACTCTATAAAGTTTCCCACCCTCGGCCATAAAGCAGGTTGCATGACCTGTGTGGCATGTAAGAAGGAGTGTTATGTTTCATTTCGTGATGTACAGTTTAGTGCCAGTGCCAGACCCTGCAGCTCCCTTTTCTGTGCCATGACAATGTAGGATGAGAACGAGGCCACAAGATAGCCAGAGCATCCTTGCAATCTGCCCAGGACAAGGAATGCAAATTTCTGCTGAGATTGGGGGGGTGGGGTGGGAGAGTGTTACACACAGCATCTGGTCATCAATTCTGATGATAAAAGGTGGAGGGATTTCCATTCACAGGGCCCCCGCAGGTGCTAGGTGAGTTCTCGCAAAGCACATGGCTTCCGTTTATTTAGTTATAGCAAGTTGGGACCTTGCCTAAAATGAAACAAACTGCTGAATACAGTCAAGGGCCACCAGCAGTAGACAGGGCCATAAGCAGGGACCAGCAGAAAAAGTACACTTATTGAGAACAGCATCCTGAACAGTCCCCAAAGTGTCCCCAGGGGTGGAGTCTCCTGTGGGAGGAAGGTATGACCTGATGAGGAGACAGGGATGTGTTAGGAAGGAGAGTGGGCTTAGCACAGAGGCCAAGAAGGAACTCAGCACAGGCTCCAAACCGACGTGGCAGCATCACAGAAGGACAGAGGGAGCCCGGACCATCGTAGGACACCAGAAAAGAATGGACCACATACACCCGGGAAAGAGAATTCAAAATAGGAGACCTCAGGGACTGAATGTGACAAAACTACACACTAATTAAAAAAAAAAATTTAAAGATCACATATATAGGGCTGGAGAGATGGCTCAGCGATTAAGAGTACCTATTGCTCTTATAGAGGACCTGGATTCCACTCCAAGCACCCACGTGAGACTTATAATCACCCACAGCTCCAGGGGTTCTGAACCTTCTCCTGGCCTCCACAGGCACGAGGCACACACATGCTACATGTACATATATGCAAGGGGGAGAAACATGTACATAAAAGAAATCTAAAAAAAATTAAAATCACATAAATAACCTGTGAATTTAAAAACTTCAGAATAAATCAAGAGACCAAGAGGATATACAAACTAAAATGTCTGTTTAAAGGCCAAGCGTGGTGGCACACGCCTTTAATCTCAGCACTCGGAAGGCAGAGGCAGGCAGAGCGGTGTGAGTTCGAGGCCAGCCTGGTATACAAAGCAAGTCCAGGACAGCCAGGGCTATTACAAAGAGAGGCCCTGTCTCAAAAGACAAAACCAAACCAAACTACCACCACCAACAAAAGCTGTTTAAATACCACAGGAAAACAGAACCCTCTACAGCAGAAACAGCAGGATGAAGCTAATGTCAGAGACAGAGAGAATTTGGTAGCCTTAATTCTTTGATTATTTCACAGGAAAGCCTGGAAATAAATAAACTTAGCATTTAAATCAGAGACAAGAGGAAATTCCTCATAGGAAAACTGAAAACCATTGGTTTTGGAAACACAAATAAGATTAGGAAATGACACATGTGCATATGTGCGCGCGCGCGCGCGTGCGCGCGCACACACACACACACATGCACACATCACACATGCACGCACGTGCACACACACACCCACCCACCCACACCCACACATACACACACACCATTAAGAAAAAAGAAGAGCTGTAATTATGGCTACAGTTTGGGCAGATGAGGCAGACAGTGTGAACTGGTGACTAACTCACAGGCAAATTTTATGAGGTGTTCAGAATTTGCCACTGAGGGTGTTAGGTTTTTACAGTTGAGTTTTACACTGACTGGATCCAGGGCATAGGAAGTACATTGTTTGAGATGAAGGCTCTTCACACCCTTTTTAAGAGGCCAGAATAAGCCTATTGCTAAGACCAAGGTAACTCAAAATGCAAAAAACAACACTCTGGATGCAATGGATACAAATGAGAACATCTGAGCTAAATTAGCAAACTCCAGGATGGCACTGTGCTGAGACACTTCCTCCTCTAGCTCAGCTACACACACACACACACACACACACACACACACACACACACACACACACACACACAGAACCTTGGCAGTACTGCTTGAATCTCCCTCCATCTTTACAGCAGGTGGCTGTCAAGGCTGGGGACTTGCATAATGGGGAGGCCTCCACCGGGCGAACTCACCTCGCCCTCGGGACTTGGCCGCGGGCTTTATGATCCAGATGTTCCGTATCCCGTCGATCTCTGTCTGAGGGTTCACAGAGCTGATCTTACTCAGCAGAGTCTGGCACTGCAAAAAGTAGCTTCTCCAATCAGTGATGAAAGCATTGCCACTAAAAAGCAAGATGCAGAAAGGGCATGAGGTTCTGAGAGGCAGCAGTCAGCCATGGTGGCTGTTGGATGTCTCTGCTCTAGGACCGGCTAATAGCTATCTGGAAAGAAAGGGTTACAGGTAGCAGAGGATGCCTGGGCTCATGGCCCTTAGAGGCTGCACCTGGACAGAGTGTATCAAGAAGTAAGCTCCCTAGTCAGGCGTGGTAGTGCATGCCTCTAGCCCTAGCACTCCAGAGGCAGAGGCAGGAGGATCTTATTGAGTTCCAGGTCTGCAGGGCTTAACATAACAAGTTCAAGGACAGCCAAGGTTTCATAATAGACCTTGGGGGGAGGAAGGGTGGGGAGAGACAAGAACCCTGACACATGGACTGTCTGAATGGACAAAGACACCAAGCCTTTACCAAAAGAAAACCAGAGAAAGGTGGGTCCCTGAGACAAGATGCTGTGTGCTTCTTCTTCTTCTTCTTCTTCTTCTTCTTCTTCTTCTTCTTCTTCTTCTTCTTCTTCTTCTTCTTCTTCTTCTCCTCCTCCTCCTCCTCCTCCTCCTCCTCCTCCTCCTCCTCCTCCTCCTTCTTCTCCTTCTTCTTCTTCTTCGGCTTCTTCTTCTTCTTCTTGAGACAGGATTTCTCTGTGTAGCCTTTGCTGTTCTGGACTCACTTTGTAGACCAGGCTGGCCTTGAACTCACAGTGATCCGCCTGCCTCTGTCTCCCGAGTGCTGGGATCAAAGGTGTGCACCACCACGCCCGGCTCAGACTTCTAAAGGAAGCCAAACTCCAATGCAGACCTACCTGCCCCACCTTAGCAGCTGGCTTATTGTCCTGTGAACATGACTGTTAACCTGACCCTGTGGCCTTGCTGGTGACTTCAGACGTGTAGGAAAAGACCTGACGAAACCCATTAAAATCTCGCGAAATATTAGGGCTGGGGTCAGTAGAGCTATCTGAGTAGCATTAAGAATTTGAGGGTGGGGCTGGAGAGATGGCTCAGTGGTTAAGAGAACTGTCTGCTCTTCCAGAGGTCCTGAGTTCAATTCCCAGCAACCACATGGTGGCTCACAACCATCTGTAATGTGATCTGATGCCCTCTTCTGGCCTGCAGGTGTACATGCAGGCAGAGCATTGTATACATAATAATAAATAAATATTAAAAAAAAAAAGAGAGAATTTGAGGGTGCACTGCTGGTACCTGGGAGAGACATCCGCCACAGCGCCCACAGCCCCTCTCAGCTTCTGTGCGGCCCTCCATGTGTGGGCAGAGGCAGTAAATGGCAAGTGTTCAGTGCAGGCTCCCTGCACCTTTTCTGTGGCTGCTGCTGAGCCATAATATTCTGGCTGCAGCTCTAGAGGTGGGAGCAAGGGTTTGGGGACAGGAGACACCTGTGTTCTGTCCACCTGCTGGGGAAGGAGGGCAGTGTTTAGGGGGCAGTGAATTACGGCAATCTCTGGCTAGGTAGGTTAGAGTTTTAAGGCAGCAAGAGCCCCATCAGGGTCAGTTTCTACCCCCAGGTGCAGGAAACAGGTTGGCATGAGATGGACTGATTTTGCTCCTCGCTGAGCCCACTCCCTTGGTCTACTGGATGTGAGTTTCTTCTGCGGATATTTCATGTCGGTCATGTCGGATAGGACAGCTCTGCCATAATGGGTACATGGTACAAACATGTACAGACAACCCCCAGTGTCCCCACATCACCACCGGATCCACAGAGACAGACTAATGCAACGGGATGGTGCTATCAGCAAGCGCCTGATGGCACAAATGCTTTCACCACTACAGCTCAGAAAGACAAGTGTTTTCAGTCCCACGGGAAGGAATCCTCACAACCTCTGCAGGATGCCGGAGCCAGGGCCCTGGAAGTCACCCCTGAAGCTGAGCCAGCACTGCACTCGTGTTATCACCATGTTTCCCATGTTATGTTGCCTCTGTCACATAGAGAGGATGGAAGCTGTCAGGTAGGAGATTTCTGAGAAGAGGGAAGGAGCCCTGCCCCTTTCAACAAGTGCTCAGATTCTTTAGGTACATCGACATTCATCAGAGAATAGACAGGGTCCCTGCAGGGCCCATGAAGTGTAGCCTCCCAGCCTCCTGGGTCCTGACATACAAACACCCATGTGGGAACCTGCCAGTCTCCATAAGGATCAAATGGGCTTCAAGGCTCTCTAGGTTGCAGTGCATCTAAGGGGGCCAGTCACTGCACAGCACACCTGACTGGACCTCTCCACCGGAGCCCAATGCTGCCACCCAGTGGTGATGCCTCCGGGTTCTCTTTGGTAAAGGTCTAAGAAAATGTGGCTGAATATAGAAAGTCCTAACTGGAAAGGTGAAATTTGATTTTGTTGTTGTTGTTTTGCTTTGTTTTTGCTCAAGTGTACCCTGTGTCATCACCACCAGTTCAAGAGACACACAGCCTGGGCTGCTCAGAAAGCTCTCTGGTGCTGTGTTCCAGTTGACAGGAACTAGTCATCAGTCTCACTTTCTACCACAGGGATGGGCTCTGCCTTTCTTGAATCTCACACGCACCAGTGGGGACATGGACACAGACTCTCTCTCTCTCTCCTCTCCGCCCCCTCTGTCTTTCTGTATCTCTATCTCTGTTCTCTCTGTCTCTGTCTCTGATATAGCGTCTCTCAGCCTCACAACTGGGAGTTTGGTCCATGGCTGTGCCCTCTGATGCAGGGTCTGTCAGGTCTGGCCTTTCCCAATCTCTTTGAGGCTGGGTGCTTCCATTTCTCCTGAGAGAGAAGAGCTGTGCCATAGGACATACAGTTCTTTCCCCCCCCCCCTCAAGACAGGGTTTCCATGTATAACACTGGCTATCCTGGAACTCTCTTTGTAGAACAGGCTGGCCTCAAACACACAAGAGATCTACCTGCCTCTGCCTCTTGAGTGCTGGGATTAAAGGCGCCCACCACCACTGGACATACAGTTCTTGCTTTTCCAAAGTGCTGTTGCTCCATACTCCTGACAGTGGTGCGTTAGAGCTGTTGACTCAGGCCAACACTTGGTGTTGCGTGTGTTTAATTCAGCCATCCTAGGATGCAGAGGTGTCCCATCATGGGTGCTTTGGGTTGGTTTTTTTTTTCCTTTTTCAGTTTTTGTTTGTTTGGTTTTTTTTTCAAGACAGGGTCTCTCTATGTAGCCTTGGCTGTCCTGGACTCCCTTTGTAGACCAGGCTGGCCTCGTACTCACAGCAATCTGCCTGCCTCTGCCTCCCAAGTGCTGGGATTAGAGGCGTGTGCCACCACCGCCCGGCCCCTTTTTCAGTTTTTGAGGCAGAGTCTTGTATATAGCCCAAGCTGGCTTTGAGTACAAGATCCTTCTCGGATTACAGGAGCTAGCACCAAGGGTTCACAGCAGTTTTAACTTGCATTTCTGATAAGTTCTGATACTGGGCACTTATCTAGTGTGATTAGACAGCTGTTTTTGTATTTCATGAAGTGTCTGTTGCTTTCCCCCTGCCTGGAGACAGGAAGCCCAAGGCTAGCTTTGAACTTGCTGTGCTCCTGAAGATGACCCTGAACTTCTGATCCTCCGGTTACTACATCCTGAGTGTTTGCGGCACAGACCCGGGCCACGTTCAGTTCGTGTGGTGCTGGAGGCGGAACCCAGGGCTTCAAGTACAATAGAGAAACGCTCTACAGACCGAGGGCTTCATTTGGTTCATTTCCTTCCCCTGACATATTATAGCTGACTCTGCAGCTTCTAAACTTGAACCTCTGTTGGACGTGTGGACACTGGATCTGTCCCTAGTTTACTGCTTCTATTTTTGTCTTCTTCTTCTTCTTCTTTTTAAGATTTATTTATCATGTATACAATGTTCTGTCTACATGTACATCTGCACACCAGAAGAAGGTACAAGATCTCATTATAGATGGCTGTGAGCCACCATGTGGTTGCTGGGAATTGAACTCAGGACCTTTGGAAGAGCTCCTAACCTCTGAGCCATCTCTCCAGCCTTTTTTTTTTTGTCCCCTTTACAAGGTTTTTTTTTTTTTTAAACACAGTTCTTAAGCCAATGCGAAGCATTTTCGCCAACTTCTCCTGTTAACTGTGGCTAATAATTTCCCCATGTTAGTGGCTAATAAATACGAGGATATAACAAACTGCATACAGTGGGGGCTGAGGGCAGCTCCTGGAAAGGGGAGTAACTAGAGAAGCTCCTCCTTTGATGGCTCAGGTCATGAACAAGCATTGACTGACGCAGAGCCCTAGCGTGTGCAAGAGCAATGGAACACAGCACATGGCCGGGCACAGACAAGTATATCAGAAGGACCCTCGGGACAGCCATGAAGGAAAAGAGCAGCTAAGAGACACACATGCGCTTGGGAGTCCCAGAAAGAGAAGAGAGAGAATGACACAAAAGCAACACATGTAGAAATAATGACCAGAGTCCAAATTTGGGAGGAAAACATGTCAACTCGTAGTTAAAAGATGCCACACAAACTCAAACACAGGTAGATACAAAGAAACGCATCCCTAGAAAGACAATAGACAAACTGCTAAATGTGAAATATAAGATCTTAAAGCATCCAGAGAAAAAGACACTACTTTCATCCAGAGGAGCCAAAGTACTGGCCGAAAAACTTCAAACAAAATGGAACAGCCCAGAAGACAATAGAACAACATTCTGACAGCAACCTACCTTTGCAAGCTGAGAACTCTATCCTGGAGGAAATATTTTTCCAAAAATGATTTTTTTTAGGCTTTTTGAAACTTAAAAAAAAAAAAAGAAGGAAGTTTTCTGCCAGCAGACCATCACTAGAATAAAACCAATAACATATATATATACTTTCATATATATATGAAAGTAACTGACTGTTTAAATAAACAACAAGCATGGCATGTGCCTTTTAAAACAAAGATGGAAGATCTGGAGAGATGGCTCAGAGGTTAAGAGCACTGACTGCTCTTGTAGAGAACCCATGTTTAGTTCCTAGCACCCACACCAAGTGGCCCACAATCATCTGTAGCTCCAGGTCCAGGGACTCTGTGGGCACCTGTGTGACCTAATGCACCTGAATTCACACTCATTCAGACACACACACACACACACACACACACACACACACACACACACACACTTAAATAATAAGACAAAGACAGAAATGATAGCCAGGAATGGAAAGAGGCAAGCCAAGTCATGCTGTCATGATTGGTTTGGGAAGCAGTGATAGTTCTAATTAGAGATGAGTAATAAAACATAAAGCAGGGGCTGGAGAGATGGCTCAGAGGTTAAGAGCACCCGCTGCTCTTCCAAAAGGTCCTGAGTTCAATTCCCAGCACCCACATGGTGGCTCACAACCATCTAATCTTAAAAAAAAAAAATCTTAAAAAAAAATACCATAAAGCAGTGACTCATGCTAGACCCTGTCTAAAAACAAAAACAAAAACAAAAACAAAAACAAAAACAACCAAGCCGGACGTGGTGGTGCACGCCTGTAATCCTGGCACTCGGGAGGCAGAGGCAGGTGGATCTCTGTGAGCTCGAGGCCAGCCTGGTCTACAAAGTGACTCTAGGACAGCCAAGGCTATATATAGAGACCTTATCTCAAACAAACAAACAAACAAACAAACAACCCAACTATATTGTAATTTTTAGGGTTGGCTTAAAAAAAATCAGCAGTCTTGCTCTACACCCTGATGCTGGCCTCAGACTCAGTGCGCAGCCCAGTCGGACCCTGAGTTCAGGCTCTTCTCGCCTCATCCTCCTGAGTGGATGACAGATATAAGTCAAAAAAGAGGGGGAAGGGGAGGGCAGGAAGGGAGGAGGGGGAGAAGAGGAGGAACACGCTTGATAACCAGAGGGAGGGAGAGAAGGGCCAAGGCATGAAACACCCAGGGCGGTATGTGGGGGCCACCACAGACCCTTGAATCTAGCATTGCCTGCCTGACTTTGTCCCCTCTAGGGTGTCCTCTTTTCTTGCTGGTGGTCACCATAAGGGGTGGGAGGCCAGAGGTCAGTAGGGAAGCAGTATTAACCTGTGGGCGTTGGCAGTGAGGGGTGACCAGCCCCGGAAAGCACCTCTGCCCACTGTCATCCATCACCCAGAGCCTTCCAGGCCCTGAGCTGTACAAACTTAACAGGGTTATTGTGGGTCCAAGTGAGAGTAAGCACGGAAGGATCCGGGAAGGCACAAAATGAATGGTATCTCCAGAAGGCACTCATAGGATTTCAACAAATAACAGAAGGTTCCGGGTACCTGCCAACAGCCAATAGGCACTCATAATACCCAAGGCAGGTGCTCTAACATCAGAAGGTATCCCAAGACTCAGGAGGCATCCCAACCTCAGGCAGGTGCTTCAGGAGTTAGATAAGCACCCTAACACCCTGACAGATGCCCAGACACTTGACAAACATCCCAACTTCAAGGCGAGTGCCCTCAGGACCCAGATAGGTGCTCCGGCACCCAGACACGCATCCCAGTGTGTGCGCATGGTGACACCTCTCGCGCCAAGGCAGTGGGGTGGCGTCTTACTGAACCAGGAGGTAGTACTGCTGCGTCAGATCATTCCACTCTGCCTCAGACAAGGCCTCAGTGCTGGTCTCTAACACGTCGATGTCCTCGTGCTCCAGTTGTCCCAGGTAGGCCTGGCACACCTTGCATGCTATGTCTACAAGATGTCCCGAGAGGCCTTGGAATTTGAGGTCATTGTTTTCAGGATCTGAAATACAAGCGCATGTGTTGGTAGAAACTTAAGGTCACTTTGTTCAACATGTATTTAATGTATCATACACGTACAGCTTATTTGAAAAGGTGAAAAGTAACTGTTAAAACTTGTTCAGGATGGTCGGAGATAGAAATTGGTAGTTGGTCACTCATAAATCTTACTAGATACTAAATTACTTAATTATAGAATAAGATTTACTTAGTTTTTTATATATGTTTTCAGAGGAATAGATGGATGACGGATAGAATAGATAGATGGTCTTCAAACACTTCAGAGATCCACAGAAAATGGCATTTAATAATAAAGGGCTTTTATGACAGAGAGACATATCTGTTCCTGGCAGCACCTCCAGTCTAATTATGCAGGCATCAAGAAACGATAGTGGCAGATAGCCACTGGTCTGAGGAACTTTGCTTATCTCTACTGCTGATGACAGACTGACCGTGCACTATGATCAAGCCTGATACTGAGAAATTGGCTGCCCAGTCTTGCAGAGATTAGGTGGGCCAGTCCTTCAGGATTCCTGCTTCAGAGCAGTCTGTGAGATGCTTTGAGCTGGCTGGCTGAAGGCAGGATGCACCTATGATGGAGAGAAACTTGTGACAGTGCAGAAGCAGTCTGTCAGATGCCTTGGGCCGGCTGGCTGAAGGACTGCATGCCCTGACGATGGAGAGGAACTTGTGACTGTCCAGATAGTCAGCTCTCTGCCCTGTCAATACTTTTGGAAGTTGCTTGCCTGCACTTCCTTCATATTAGATAGTTTTTTCTTCTGAGGTCTCTGATGGGGTTGAAGACTAGATAGTCATAGTACTAATATAATTTTAGTGAAAAAAAACTTTAGACATTAGGATAAGAATCAGTAGCATAGTGGAATAATTTCTTAAAAATTGTTAACTACAAATGGACTGGTCCTTGTAAATGTGACTTAATGGATAATTCTTATAATTATTTTGTTGTTTATAGTTCATTTTATTTAATAGAAAGGGGGAGATGAAGGAAAGATAAACATTTTTTTTTTAAGATCACAAGTAGGGGATGAGAAAAAGACTTGTGAGAGAGCAGGTGATGTTTACCCCCTTAGAAGTCCAACCACCGTGATTGGTTATTAAGCAGCTGAAAAACATCCTTGAACAAATGCTGAGAAGAGGTATAAATATGAGCCAAAAACAAGAGGCGGGGCCTTTGGAGACTGGGGATAGTTTTGGCTGTTCATCCCTCCACTTTGAGATGCTCCTAGAGAGAACTGCTCAAGGGAAGGCTTCGGGGCTCTGGGCTCCAGCTGAGGTTCTGGGTTATGGTTACTCCAGGTTCCAGCAGAAGAAATCCTGCTGATTATACCAGGAGAATCATTCCTTGAAACTGATATCCTTATAGTTTCATTATTATATTCTTTAATCTTCTTTTTCCTATTGTTTAGGTTAGATGGGTTATAAGTGAGGTACTCTCGGTTAATAAGTTCATAATAAAATATATTTGTTAAGAAAATTGAGCCTACACACATGCACTGAGCGTGATCACCACCGGGGGCACAGAGGCTGCCTCACATTCCTACCATCTCTCCCCTGGTGCTACACTTCCTCCCCTGTTCACCACCACAGCACCTCTGTTTAGCACTACAGTTGCTATCAGGAGCTCACACTCTGAAACTGGATATGGCTATCATAACAGAGAGGAGACAGCATGTAAAGGCATTTTAATTCAGAACATAGCTGCTCTGGCAAGAGATCACATCCAAAGACCTAGGTCTGTGTGATCCAACTTTGGAGACTTGGGATAGTTTTGGCTGTTCATCACTCCACTTTGAGACGCTCCTAGAGAGAATCGCTCAAGGGAAGGCTTCGGGCTCTGGGCTCTTGCTGAGCTTCCAGGTACAGACACGCCTTTAATCCTCGGGTTTAGGAGACAGGCATGCAGATCTCTGAGTTCTAGTCAGTTGTGGTCAGGCAGTTCAGTTGAGAGTAAATTGAGAAGTCGTACAATGGAGTGAGTTCCTGAAAGTTTAGTCCATGGAATTCAGAGGCAGTGTTTACTGGGAGAGTTTTACAAAGAGAGGCTGAAGAAAAAATGAAATAGACACAGGTGAAGACGGAATGGGCCAGGGACTAAGGAGGAGCCAGAAGGTTAGAACAGATTGTCAGAGTAAGTCGGAGGGCGAGCAGAGCAACTCAGTGAGAGCTGAGAGAAGCCAGATGGAATCAGTCAGCTTGGAGAGGAGTTTGAGCCAGAGAAGCTGAGAAGAGCCAGCCAGAGTTAAGAAAAAGCTAGAAAGGGTAAGCTTTTTCAGCAGTAAGTTTCAGAGGCTGAAAGCATTCTAAGCCTAGGTTAGACTGTAGGTCTAGGTTAGCAGGCAGAGAGGCAAGCCTCCCAAGACCATGACATCAGATGAATAAAAGTTACTTTAACAACAGTATTTTTGAATTGTCATAAAAAGCATGCTTTCTGATCAAAGTCCCTGTACTCTGTGTTTCTCTGACACCTGTGAGCACTTGGAGCTGCCCTGAGTGCCAATTCTTATCACTACAGAGCTCCCTGGACCACATAGGGGGCATTGGTAGGTCCTGGAACCTGAACCCTTACACAGGGTTCTCAACTCTGTGACTCAGGACCACTGTTGAGTCTCAGGAAGTAGAGGCTGAAAGTGAACTTCAAGTGGCCTCAAGAATATGGCCAGTAGGCTGACATTCCTCCTTGGCCAGCTGTGGGGTTTCTGTGGGTTTCCCAGGGAGCTGGCAGGGTTGTGGCACAGACAGGAGACAGCTGGGGGCTTCAAGCACAGTGTTGGTAGAGGCATGGCACTAAGGAGTGATGTGATGGGTACAGGCTCACAGAACATGCTGCAAAGCAAGAGTGCTACATTTAGGTGGCAGTTGCAGACAATACAACAGGCATGGGACATTCACAGAACACAAATCATTTTTTAAAAATGAATGTGGCATGTCTAGCTTCAACAGGTGAGAATTCTTATGTTAAAAAAAATTGATCTAAACAACCAACTCCTATCTTCCAAAGGAGCGAAGTAAAAGACAAAACCAATCCCTCCAAAGTTGGAGAGAGGGGGGGGGATGAATGGCAGTAGGAAAACGTGGCTGTGGAAGTGAACTCTGACAGCAGTGCCACAGAAGATGGAAAAGGAGAGGAGGGAAACAATGGAAATAGAAAGAGCAGCAGATAGAGAGAAAACAGTAACAGCCGAGGGGCTACATGGACAATCACCTCCAATACCAAGGCTGTTGGTTGATCTGGAGCTACTGTGTATTCAACTATTAAATGCTTGCCCTCTTAAGATCCTTACTGGCCTATGAGCAAATTCTCATGCATAAACCCTGCCTCCCGAATTATCCCTGATTAGATAATAAAAGTTTTTGGCAGTCTATAGCCGGGCAGAGAGAGAAGTGGGAGGGAGGAAGGACTACCTGGGAGAGAGAAAGGAATTCTGGGAAGAAAAAAGAGGGAATCCCTTAAACCAAGAAACGTTAGAGGAGACATTGGCTGGATGGGACTAGGTGGTCGGGTTAACTTAGATGAGCTAGTTGAGAGTCTGCCTAGCTAAGGCCTGTGCTTTGAAATAGTAAAAGGTCTCGGTGTCGTTATGGCTGAAGGCCCCCCAGGATCTCACAACAATACCCAGGGTTCATATAGTGGCCTACATACACCTGGACTGCTCCTGAAGAGGACCAGTGTTTAGCATACAGAACCTGTGTCAGGAGGTTCACAACTGCGTGTAACACCAGCTTCAAATGAGAGCAGCACTTGTGGCCTCTGTGGGTACCTGCACCCTTGTACACACACACACACACACACACACACACACACACACATATCGTTAAAACACAAATCTGGACACAGATCTCAACCTCAAAAAAGTGAATTCCAAAGGGATAATATGTGTAAACGCAAGATGAGAAGCCACAAGACTCTTTGATGAAAAATCTAGAGCTTTCCATTGACTACTTTCAGATACACCGCTGAAGGCTTGGTCCGGAAAGAAACTGCTGGTGACCTCGCTTCATCAAACTCTAAAATTAAAAGTATCTGCTGTACGAAAGTCATCTTCAATGGAATGAGGAAACAAGCCAAAGACGGGGTGGCCATATCCGCACATATCCCACAGAGAAACACTACCAAAGTCCGCAAAGAACTCCTGAAACTTAGTAAGAAAATGGAGCAGCCTAATTCAGGAAGCAGACACATCACAAGAGAAGATGAACAGCTGGCTGATGACGTAGGAAAATATGCTTGATATCACATCACTAGTGAGCTACAAACGACAGCAACAGTGTGATGCTCCTACAGACCTAGACAAGGCTCAAAACCCAGAACACTGGCACCTTGGGATTTGTCCTGGAAAAAAATGTGCTGATGACTTGATGCGCTATTGTTGTAACATCCAGTAATCATGCTCTTTTATAATTTATTCAAATAAATTGAAGTATTATTTCAATGCCTGTGAAAACTTGGACCTAGAGCTCTGTAACCATTTTACCCATGATAAAAATCCTTCAGTGCCCGGGCGGTGGTGGCACACACACCTTTAATCCCGGTACTTGGGAGGCAGAGGCAGGCGAATCGCTGTGAATTCAAGGCCAGCCTGGACTACAAAGCGAGTCTAGGACAGCCAATGCTACACAGAGAAACCCTGTCTCGAAAAGCAAAAAAAAAAAAAAAAAAAAAGAAAGAAAGAAAGAAAGAAAGAAAGAGAAAAGCCTTCAGTGGGTGAATGGATAAATAGCCCAACACATCGGTACTGTGAACTACGGAGCCCTGATCATAAAGCAGCAAGCATGGATGAAACTCGAAAGCCTTTGCTAAGCTCACCAGTGTGAATAGGTTGCATACTGTGAGGTCCTCTCTGTAGAGATCCTGAAAAGGCTAGGACCACGGAGACAAGGAAAAGGGCCGGGAGCTGCAGGAATGACCTCAGCTAAGCATACACAGCCAGGGCTCCTTAGTCACATGTCTTGACTGTCCCTACCTGGACAGTGCAGCTGTAACCAACTCCCATCCAGCCGCAAAAGCCTCTACCCACAGCCTGAAGCTGCCTTATTTTATTTATTTTATTTTTTTGAGACAGGGTTTCTCTGTGTAGCATTGGCTGTCCTAGACTCGCTTTTGTAGTCCAGGCTGACCTCGAACTCACAGCGATCCGCCTGCCTCTGCCTCCCGAGTGCTGGGATTAAAGGCGTGCGCCACCAAGCCCGGCTGAAGCTGCCTTATTAACAAGTTATTTTTCAAATACATCCTTTAAAAATGTTTAACACACCAAAGTTTACTTTCTAATAGTTTAAACAAATGTACCTCTGGAGTGGGAACATTGACAGCAGGGTACATAGGGACCAGGATGGATAGGAAACCAATGTACCTTTTGCTCAATTTTGCTGTTAGCCTAAAACTGTTCTAAAAACAAAACAACAACATCAAAAAAAAAAACAACAAAACCCAAAAATCTCCTTAAACCCAGATGTCTGCTTGTGTGCCTATATCACACAGAACTGCCATTACTGTGGTCCTCTTCCGGGGACCATATGGAGGGTCCCAGCAGTGGCCCCTGCCTAGATAGTGCACCTGGGGCACAGGATTTAGTATGATCACAGGACAAGGGTGCCTGGCGTTGATATGCTGTGCAAATAGGATGACCTAGGTCTCAGCCTACAGTCAAAACAAAAGATAGGCTGTGAGAATCAGAGACGAACCGGAAGCATTGCTATCTCCTCCCACCAAGCCCGTCCATCAGCCATAGAGACTCCACCTCACCAGCTAAAGACCTCTGCCGTTGACCAGAGGAGACTCCACTCCCCATAGATGCGTACCTTTCTTGGGGCTGGGGTCACCATTCTTGGCCTCCTCTTTCTTACTCTTGCTCTTGACTTTGCTGTAGTAATTCTGTTGGTTGACTACCCACTTGAGGATGCTGGAAGCCATTGTGCGCCGAAAATCATCTGGAAGAAAGGCAAGGCTTCGCTCCCACTGCCCACCCAGAGCAGAACGGCAGCAGAGCATGCCACATGGGCCTCCTTCCTCACACCCAGTCCCGTCAGCTCTTCCTTCCAGCCAGGGTTCTCTTCCCCCTCCTCCTCAGAGGACCCCCACAGCCCCTCAGAGACCTGAGGGAAATTCCCAGGAGTCCCCTTGATACAGTGCCAGGATCGTCTAAGGAATCTAAGGAGTCTCTCTGGGCATCCTGGACCATCTAGAGTGGAGCCCTCCTCTATTGAGGGGTCTTACTTGCACTTACCCAGCACATAAGCATAGCGGCACAGCTGTGCATCCTGCAGGCCTAAGCTCTGGGCGAGCCCAGGCTCTGAGCAGCAGCTTCTCCACACAGAGATTGGAAAGTAGGTGGTGCTGCTCTGAGCCAGTGCTGCTGGAGGCCTCACACTGGGCTCTAGAGCTTCTGTCAGACTCAGGTACCTCCTCCTACACTACCAACGTTGCCTGTGGAAGTTTCTGGCCTGGCCCCTTACTAAGTGGGGCAGAGATGGTAGTCCTTTCCCCAGGGAAGTGTGGTGCCTCAGAAGGGTCACTGGTCACTCACCCAAGAATTCCTGCTTCTCGCTCTCAGTGCAGAGGCCATAGCAACGTGGAAAGAAGGTGTTGGGGTTGGCCTGGACGTACCAAGGCAGACTCCTCATGTTCAGACACAGTCCAATCTCCAGAGAGAGAGAGCAGTGCATTGGGGACCTCAGTGAGCAGCCTCACCGAGGATCCATGTTTGAGAGAGAGGGAGAGGGGGGAGGGGAATGGGGTGCAAGTGGGCATGCATGCGGGACAGGAAGTGGTGGGTGTCCTGGGGAGGAGCCTGTATCATAGACCAATCCCTGTGGCTCTCCCAGCTGTAGATGGCCCACCCACTCAGCCTGAGCCCTAGGCCCTCCCGTCAGGCCACCTTGGTTGTAAATGATGCAGTCTTCCCATAGTGGTTCAGCATCTGGTCACAGGTCAGGCTATGGTAGTCCACAACGTCCCTCTTGATAGTCCAGAGGAGGTATGGCATCTCGTTCTTTACCAACCTGGACTGGCAAGAAGAGCCGTCTATCAACCAGCACTCAAGGAGGGCTCTGCTTCTTTGGGAGGCTGGGGCACGGCTGAGGGTTGGGAGTGGGACAGAAGCTCGGCCAACACTGTGACGGCTAACGGCTGTACGCTCCGTCTTAGCTGAGGTGACATGACTCCTGAGGGCCACCCATGTTGGTACGGGGACAAACTCCAACCACAAGGGGTGTCTGATGCCCAGAAACCAGCTGCTTTTCTCAACCTGGGGCTGAAGGTGAATTTGAACTCTTCCTACTCTATGTGAGGCTTAGACATGTGCTATCTGCTGATCGGAGGTGACTGTGGTGTTCTTAGACCCAGGAGTGTGGTCCAGAGGAAGCTTTCTCCCAGAACCCCTAGGAGGCAGCTTTTCCCCACTGTACAGAGCCAGGGAAGGGCTCAGGATCTGGTATTCACAGAATAATAAATTAGGTTAAGTGTACAGCTGGCTATAAAAATGGGATTAACTCCATAAACCTAATGTCCTTACAACCACCTGCAAGCTTTTTTTTTTTTAAAGATTTATTTATTATGTATACAGTATGCATCAGATCACATTATAGATAGTTGTGAGTCACCATAGATGGTTGCTGGGAATTGAACTCAGGACCTCTGGAAGAGCAGTCAGTGCTCTTAACCACTGAGCCATCTCTCCAGGCCCACCTGCAAGCTATTTTATTTTATTATTATTTTTTTTTAGCACTGATTTATGATATCTTATACACAGACATCCTGTATATCTGATCTTTTAAATTACACGTACTGCAAAAACTTCCACTCCATGGCTAACATTTTTCCCCCCTCTTTATAGAAGATATAGGAGAGTTTCAGAAGACCCAGGCTAGGGGTGTCTGGAGTACAACAGCTGCATTACAGGAGACCCCATCTACTCACTGGTCAGGCCCTTTCTACCTCCATCCTGTAAATGTATGCCCCACCCCGGCCCCCACCACTAAGTTGTGGGGGCTGAGTCCTCCCACATCTATTGTCAGTAGAGGAAATGCCCCCATGGCCTTGCCCACAGGCCACAGGACTTCATGGTCCACAGTCTTATAAGCCTTCACTGATGCTAGTCAGTGTAGGTTGCAGGCTACAAGGAAGCCAGATTCCCCAGGGCTCATGTCCTCATATGGAGTCTCACTTCTGCCCAGGATGCTGTGCCTTACAAAGGCCCTGCTCCACCCGGGTACCAGGCCACGGGGCCTACCATCACATCGTGGATATCGTCTAATCTCTCCAGGGCGATTTCTTGATTTTCTTTGGTCTCAGTGCCTTTATTATCTGCAAACAAAACAAGAGGAAGACGTTGACGCCGCTTGTCTATCAAGCCTCAAGCTTGATAACCGCTTGAGGGTTATGCTGTGGAGGCCATATGTGCCCGTTTCCCCCAGAATCTTGCATAGCATCCCATGTAGGTTGTGCTAGGTCAGGACTGAGGGGGGTACTGGAGGCCAGATGACTCTCAGGGTGGGAGACAGAAGAGACTGGGGCATGAGTCTAGGGAGGACCAGTCTGAACTCTGGGAACCCGAGGAATGGCCCTGGTGGGGGGATGGACCTGGAGGAAGAATGGCTAGGGCTGAGTGTGGTCATGGGGACACCAAGAAGTGAGTGGTACCACGGTAGGAGTGCAGCCACTCGGGATGTGTGGCGTTGAGCGGGTGGTGGATACAATGCAGACAGATGCCAGTGGATAGGTAGGGACACCACACCTAGGATGGCTGACTTTTTGGGCCATGCATCAACAATCCTACATGGGATGAGGCGAGTCTGACAGTCCACCCCTGTGCCCTTTACCTTCGCCTTCAACGTTCTGAAGGACTTTGGGGAAGAATTGGAACTTCTTCTCAACCCAGCCCTTTCTTCGCAGTGCGGCCCGGATGACAGGGTAGTGTCCATAGATGGAGAAAATCTTCTTTTCCTGAAAACAGCTATGTTTTAACTGACACACTCAGCAACAAGGGGATTGAGGTGAGTCTGATCTAGGACGGATCACACCATGGGAGAACGACACTCTGGCCAGAGAGCACAGGAGTGTCTTTCAGTAATGCAAAAAGGATGTGTGGCCGGGTGTGGTGGCACATGCCTTTAATCCCAGCACTCGAGAGGCAGAGGCAGGTGGATCTCTGTGAGTTCAAGGCCAGCCTGGTCTACAAATTGAGTCCAGGACAGCCAAGCCTAATACAGAGAATCCTGTCTTGAAAAAAAAAAAGAAAGAAAGAAAAAAAGAAAAGAAAAAAAAAAAGGTGTGGGTGTGTGTGTGCTTACACATGTGTGGGAGCTTCAAAGACACCCCACAGTTGCTGCACATGTATGTTAATTGTCAGCTCTGGATTACAGAGCCAATCACCTTTTCACACCTACTCACATTCTTGGGCGTACATCGTAGAAAGCCAGCAACTTCTTGTCAGCTGTCATGATGGCCCCCACTCATGGGCTTGGAATACAGGGGGGATACAGTGCTATGCAATGCCTATGGGTCTAGAGAATAAGACTCCCAGAATGGCCCTCTTTTATGGAAAAGTGAGTGCTCTGGCTAGTTTTATGTCAACTTGACACAAGCTAGAGTCATTTGGGCAGAGGAACCTCAGTTGTGGAAATCCCCACACTGGCTTGGCCTTTGGGCAGGCCCATGGGGGCATTTCCTTGGCTGACAATAGATGAAGGAGGTTCCAGCCCACTGTGGGTGGTGCCACCCCTGGACAGGCAGTCCTTCAGGGTTGTATAAGAAAGCAGGCTGAGCAAAGCACAGGAGGAAGCCAGTGAGTAGCAAGCCTCCTTCAGGACCTGTCTCCAGGTTCCTGCCTTCAGTTCCTGCCCTGACTTAGCTAGTTGGTGGACTACAAGCCTGTTGTAGCATGAAATAAACTTTTTCTTCACCAAGTTGTTTTTAGTCATGGTGTCTTTAACACAGCAAAAGCACCACAAAGACAAAGAGAGTGTGTTTCATGTTTCTAAGACTTATGGGTGGGGCTGGAGAGATGGTTCAGAGGTTAAGGGCACTGACTGCTCTTCCAGAGGTCTTGAGTTCAATTCCCAGCAACCACATAGTGGCTCACAGCTATCTATAATGTGATCTGATACCCTCTTTTGACATGCAGGAATACATGTAGGCAGAACACTGTATACGTAATAATACATAAATAATACATCTTAAAATTAAAAAGGGGGGGGGCCTGGAGAGATGGCTCAGCGGTTAAGAGCACTGACTGCTTCTCCAGAGGTCATGAGTTCAATTCTCAGCAACCACATGGTGGCTCATAACCATCTATAATGTGATCTGATGCCCTCCTCTGGCCTGCAGATGTACATGCAGGCAGAGCTCTGTATACATAATAATACATTTGAATAAATCTTTTTAAAAAAAATCATAAAGAAGAGCTCTGGGTGCCTGCATTCAGAATGACAGAAAGGGCCAGGGCGAGCCCAGAAGCTCTGGGTCACCACTGGGAGACAGATGGCTTCGTGTGGATGAGAAGGTAGGTGCCAGCTGGTGGGAGAAAGAAACTATCCACCTCAGTCTATCCAGCTGAGAGAAAGTCAGGGAAGGAATGGTCATTGATAGGCCTTGATCATCGCATGTCCCCAAAGGCCTTGTGTGCTCGTGGCATAGTCACCAGCATGGGGGTTGAGTGGGGACACGCCTGAGGAAGGGTAAATGTGAGCTAGCTCTCACACAGTGAACAGGTAGTTAGGCAAGAGCTGGGTCCCCTTCTCCCTCTGATCTCCTCTACCAAATGTTTTTTCCCTCCTACACGCCTACAACGATGCCACCTGCCACTATGTGACACAGCCAAGTGGGCCGAGCTGCTCAAGCTCTGGATTTTAGCCTTTAAAACTGAGTGGCAAATAAACCTCTTTTCTTCTTGTTTTGTTTTGTTTTTGTTGTATCTCGAGACAGGGTCTCTCTGTGTAGCCTTGGCTGTCCTAGACTCTCTTTGTAGACCAGGCTATCCTCGAACTCGCAGCGATCCGCCTGCCTCTGCCCTCCAGGTGCTGGGATTAAAGGCGTGCGCTACCATGCCCAGCTTAAACTTCTTTTCTTAATGAAATACGAAGCCTCTGGTGTTTTATGTAGCCACAGCGGGGGTGGGGGCGGGGTAGGGTGAGGGAGGAAAGGGGAAGCTGATATTCCTGTGGGTACTCCAAGCTACCTGCTAGGTGAAAGCAGTGATGTGGCTTGTACTCAGTCACTAGTGGGGTCAGGGCAGGGCAGGGCAGGGTCAGCTGGGATCAGGCAGGAGGAGTGTCTTAGCGCCACTGGAGTCCTGCAGCAGACATACAGACCCGATGGGCCACGCATGCAGGACACCCTCCCAGGACTCTAAACCAGCAAGGTGACAGGACATCATACCACAATCACTGTCATCATCCTACAAACATGATAACGGTGGAGATGTCATTGAGGTCCTGACTCAGTGGACTCTGATGGATGAACAGTGAATCTCTTGGGGTTCTAACCTCAGCAGAGTGTCCCTAACAGAGACTTGAACCACAAAAGCCTGTAAAAACTTCCTCTGACTCCCAAACAGCTGGTGGCAGATACACCCAGGAAGTGAGCGATGGCCAGCCTGACACTGGACCTAAGTGAGATCTTTGTCAGCCACCAAACCGCCACCACAGCCCAGACTCTGTCACTGAGACACAAACAGATAGCCAGAACTCAGACCTTATCACAGGCACCCAAGATAGAAACTCGAACTGAGCCCAGATCCCACCACAGGGACATGCACAGAGAGATAAGCTGAGCCCAGTTTCCAACACAGAGATGCCGGACAGAGACACGGTGGTGCTGTTTTCTATAGATGAATTCATGTTGCCAGGCAACAGAGATGCCTAACCTTGTCCCACTGGAAGATCTGACCCTACCCAGGAGAATACTCAAAAGATGCCTGGAGCTAAGTTCTGGTACCCACAGGAGATATGTGGGACAGGTGGCCCTGCCAAACTGCCCTTTGGTGGGGAAGTCATATGGATGTCCACCACCAACAATATGGCTGTGTAAGTTCACAAGGCACAGGGAGGGGCTGGCTGCCAGCAGGGGTTACACAGGAGACTCAGACAAAGTCAAAAGTGATAGTGGTACCATCTCCATAGAGGAGGAAGTCATCCAGTCAGGCCAATACCCAGATGAAATCCCAAAATAATTTCCATTAAAAAAAAATTAGTACACCCACCCTTGAGTCCCCAAAACACATTTACCTTGATGGCCTTTTCTGTTAACTGTCTTGCTATTTTGTATTTGTCTAATTTGGGGGAACAAGACAAATCTTGGGGGATTCCTTGTTTTAAATCTGCAAAAGAGAAACAGACATCAAGTCAGAGGAAAGGGCCAGTGGCTCAGAATAGTCACTCCATCCTGACAGCAGACACATAGAAGGAGGACTCATCTCCACCTGCCTCTGCCCACTCGGCTCCCGTCCCTATAGTTCTCAGCTTTCTTTTCCGTTTTTTTCTCGAGTCTTCAACAGCCCTCCCCACAGCTGCTTTCCTTCTCCCTGCCTGCCTGCCCCAGGCTACTCTGGGTAGTGTTTAGTTGTTTGCTTGTTTGTTTTTAAGACAGAGTCTATAGCACTGGCCGTCCTGGAAGTCACTATGTAGACCAGGCTAAGCTCAACCTCACAGAGATGCACCTGCCTCTGCCTCCCAAGTGCTGGGACTAAAGGTATGACGTATATATCCTGGCTGGCCTGGAACCCACTATGTAGGCCAGACTGGCTTTGAACTCATATAGGCCCAGCTGCCTCTGCCCTGGGTTGTCTTGGTCCTTTAGTCCCAGTACTTGGGAGGCAGAGGTAGATGCATCAGAAGGTTCCATGCCTGGCCTGAATTTGATAGCCTTGATCCTCTCTGTAATGCCTCTAATGTGTGGAGAGAGAAGGTTTGGACCCCCATTATCTCCACCATGTCCAAGGCTTTTATTCAGTGGCTATCGTCTCCCCTGCCTGGAGGAAGTCCCCCAAGGTCTCCTCTATTCTCGATGGCTCTCCCTGACACCAGCTTCTCTCTTGGCAACCTTTTGATGCCAATCGTCCCCATAGGCGCATACCAAACACTGAGTGTCCAAGGTCTCCCTAGTCTTTTGTCCCCTCTCTCCAATATCTGCTGGGTTCCCACCGGCCATGCCTGTAGTGTACCCCGCGTCGTCCCTCCAGGCAGCACAGGCCCCTGGACGTCCAGCGTTCCCCTTCTCTCTCCAAGCCCTAAACGTGTAGTCTTCACAGCCACAGCTTCCCTGAAGCATACAGATCCACCCAGACTACCCTGACCCACAGTGCCCCTGGGCCTCCAGTGCCCTGGGCACCCAAGGAGCTCCAGGAAGCATCAGCCAACCCCACCCACCTGCTCACTGGTGGCTGTCCTCACCCTGAACCCACAGGCACCAGTATGTGGACTTAAAGCACAAAGCAACTTGGGGAATGGAGAACGACAAGAACTGTTCATCCAGATAGAAAAGGCTAGACCCTAACGGCCGTGTGACAAGACACTCAGAATTTATTCTGAAGCCTGTGAAAGCCACACAAAGCTTCTAGAAGAACGCACAAGAGGGAAACATTGTGCCTTCACCAGGCGCCAAACCAAACCAAACCAAACCAAAACAAAACAAACACCTCAAATGGCACACACACAAAGTAAATACTGGAATTGGTAAATTTGAAACTGTCAAAAATTTAAAAGCTCTGAGGCTGGAGCTATAGTTCAATTGGTAAAGCCTGTGGTGGTTTGAATGAAAATGGTCCCCATGGGCTCACAGGGAGGCGTGGCCTTGTTGGAGGAAGTGTGTAGCCAGGGGGGGGGCTTTGAGGGTTCAAAAGCTCAAGCCATGCCCAGTGGCTCACTCCCTTCCCGCTGCCTGCCAATCCAGATGTAGAGCTCTCAGCACCTCTCCACCACCGTGTCTGCCTGCACGCTGCCATGCTTCCTGCCATGCTGACAATGGACTAAACCTCTAAACTATAAGCCAGGCCTAATGAAATGCTTTCCTTTAAAAGAGTTGGCGTGGTCATGATGTCTCTTCATAGCAACAAAGACCCTAAGACAAAGTGCTTCCCTTGCAAACATGAGAACACGGGTCCCATCACCAGCACTGGCATAGAAAACTACGCCTGGTGTCTGTGCATCTGTAACTCCAGCACTGGGAGGGTGGAGACGAGAGGAGCCCTGGGGCTTGCTGGCCAGCCTGTCTAGCTCATCAGTAAGTTCCCAGGGAGAGACCTTGTCTCAAAACAAGGTAGCCGGCTCCTAAGGAACCACACCCAACGTTGACCTCTGACCTTCACACACATATGTGCACACACACACACGTGTACACAGATGTACACAGCATGGACAAAAATTAAAACGCTCTGTTTTATTAAGAAAAATGAAAAGGCAAACCATAGATGGGGAACCATAACTACAAATACACCACTCGGACATAAAAGGTGTAGAGCGACGGACTCCATTTGGAGAAGCGTTGGCCGGAGCTGGCAAAAGTCTTCCATGAAGGTGGAGACCAGAAGAGGGGAAGAAGTGTATAGGAGTGGGTGCAAAGAAAGTATGTCGGTAAAGCTGCTCAAATAATACTGCCTCAGACAAGGAGAGGTCGTTAAGTCTGTGGTCACGGAATGAATGCTTGGCTTTCAGTAGTGGACAGAACCAACAAAAAGGCCAGCGGTAACAGACAAGGCAGGCAGAACCTCATGCTTAATGCTGATACATTCACTATTTTTCTAGGATAGAATATTCTAGCACTCAGGGAGGTAGAGGTAGGTGGATCCCTGTGAGTTTGAGGCCAGCCTGGTCTACAAAGCGAGTTTCAGGATAGCCAGGACTACACAGAGAAACCTCTGTCTTAAGACAAAAACAAAAACAGGCCAGGTGTGGTGGCGCACACTCAGGGAGGCAGAGGCAGGGGAATCGCTGTGAGTCCGAGGCCAGCCTGGCCTAAAGAGTGATTTCATGACAGAATAACAAAGGCTAAAAACATTGATTCAAAGCTGGGTGCAGTATCACACTCCTGTAATCCCATAACTTGGGAGTTGGGATTGCTGGAAAATATGGAGTTGAAATGCATTCTCGGCTATAGGAGTTTCAGGACCTAAAAACTAAGAGGTGTGGCCGCGCGTGGTGGTGCATGCCTTTAATCCTAGCACTTGGGAGGCAGAGGCAGGCAGATCGGATCACTGTGAGTTCGAGGCTAGCCTGGTCTACAAATCGAGTCCAGGATAGCCAAGGCTACACAGAGAATCCATGTCTCAGAAACAAAAACAAAAACAAACAAAAACCCTAAGAGGTGTGAATTAAAGTTCCCAGAAGGCAGAGAGAAGAGAGAGACTGTACCTGTGGTATAGTTTCTACAAGGCCAAATGGAGAGTTAAAAAGTTGCAGACTGGGGCCTAATTATCTTGGGCTATTTTTACTTCTCTGAATGCCATTTGTTGCCCACATGTATGTGACCCTAGCATCCTTGAGATTATCAAAACTTTAAAATGCGCTCTTAGCAGACCACTAGCCCCCGTTAATCTAAGTCTAAAACTATCAACAGGCATCATTTGAAATCTGTAGTAGAATTATTTTCCCTGTTTTGTTGTCAGCTGCCTACCTATAGCCCAAACACCTCAAAATTTAACTTTCTTTGTTTTGTAACTAGTAATACTTCAAGCAACTGTTTCCATAGTAGATCATGGAATTTGAGTTAACCTAAATCTGTATGCCAGTCTACGGCCACTCACGTTTGGCTCCAGAATAAACTATCTCTTGTCCCTCTGAGGTAAGGACTGTGTTTCTATACTGACAGAAATGACTATGAACGTCACAGTAATAAACTTAAATTTTAGATAAACTAGGAAAGCCAGGGTGACACAGAGAAGCCCTATCTCAAAAAAACAAAAACAAAATAAACCAAAACAAAAGAATCAGAAGAGCGCCCAGCTGCCAGATAGGTGCAGTGGGTAAAAACACTTGCTACAAAAGTCTGGAAACCTGAGTTTCAACTCTGGAACCCATATAAAGGTGTGTGCCTGATAGTTTTTGTCAACTTGACACAAACTAGAGTCACCTGGAAGAGGGAACTTCAACTTCATCAGATTGGCCTGTAGTCAAGTCTGTGGGAACATTTAAGAAATTAAAAAAAAAAAAGATGTGTATGGATGTTTTGTCTGTGTATATGCAGTGCCAATAGAGGCCAGAAGATGGCTTTGGATTTCCCCTGAAACTAGGGTTAAAAATCGTCGTTAGCTGCTAGGTAGGTGCTGGGCATCGAACCTGGGTCCTCTGGTAAAGCAGCTATTACTCTTAACTGCCAAGCCATTTCTCTATGTGGTGCATTTTCTAGGTTGATGATTGATGTGGGAGGGCTCAGCCCATTCTGGGTGGTGCCAGCCTCTAGTGGTCAATTTGGAGCTACTATGTATTCAAATGTTAATTGCTTGTCTTCCAAGATCTTTACTGTTCTACAAGCAAATGCTCACATACATCAAATGATACTGTGTCTCAAATTATCCCTGATTGATCAATAAAATGGACATACCTGGGCTGGGCTGAAGAGAGTTAGGCAGAACTAAGGTTCGTGGGCTTGGAAGGGCAGAAGGATGAGGAGATAGAGGTGCAGGTGTGTTTAATAATCATATGAATCAATGTTAATTCCTCCGCCCCCCTCCCCGACAGGATTTCTCTGTGAAGCCTTGGCTATCCTGAACTCACATCAATCTGCCTGCCTCTGCTTCCCGAGTGCTGGGATTTAAGGCGAATGCCACCACGCCCGGCCAATGTTAATTCTTAATAAGAAATTTACAACAGATGGCACCCAACGAGATTTCATACTATCCCAGCCCTTAAAAAGGCAGATCGCAGTGAGTTCGAGGCCAGCCTGGTCTACAAAGCGAGTCCAGGACAGCCAAGGCTACACAGAGAGACCCTGTCTCGAAACAAACAAACAAACAAACAAACAAACAAACAAACAAACGTATTGGCGAGGAGAATAAAGAGCCACGGTCTGGATGGTTCCGGGCCCTTTGCTCTCTGTACTTAGACTATGTTTGGAATCCTCCTAACTACGAGCAGCTGTTAAGACAGACACAGGCCTCCTGTGAAAATACAGTTGCTGGAAAGGTGGTAGCGGTGGTGGCGGTGGTGGTGGTGGCGGTGGCGGTGGTGGTGGTGTGTGTGTGGGGAGCGCGCACAGATCCTTACCTACGGTGTTTTTCCCCCCAAACCTTGCGCAGTTCGGAACTCAGGCAAGCTAGCTTGCACACGTGCTTCCACGGACCTCACAGGTGGCCCTGCTACTGCCCATGGGGTCAACTTTCCCAGGAGCTGCAGCGGAGCAAAGGGAGTGGTCAAACTTCCAAGGAACACGGAGCCTGCAGGACACACACTTCCCGGAGACCACAGACCAATCTGAGCTCGGGATAAAGCCTCCATCACCCAGAGCTGGAAGCGGATGGAACTGGCTCCTGATACCCACGGTGAAGCTTGAAGCTGCACAGAACCAAGGTGGGTCAGAAAGTCACTGTCTTTTTAAAATAAAAGTAAAAAAGACCCATAATGGTGGCTAAAAGATTAACCTTCGTCAATTACCGCGGCAGTAGGATCGCAAAAACAGGGGAACAATCTGCATGTCTCCCACAGCTGATAATTTTGGGGCTCCCACGGAAGAACTTAAAACTCATTATTATAGTGAACTAATTAATTAATTTTGTAATTTAACTAAAATAATCTAACGAGTAAACACATGCCTTTGATCTCAATACTTAGGAAACAAGGACAACAAACAGGTTCCTTGTGAACTCGAGAGCAGCCTAATTTACAAAACAATTCCAGGATAGCCCAGGCTACGCAAAACAAAAACAAAAAGCCCTGTCTCAATAAAATTAATAATTATATCTCTGTAAAAGAGTATATTTAAACTCCATATAATCTTGTTCTAGTTTATCAACATAATTTTTTGTATATTCAATGGTAATATTATTCATCCCCTTTGAGGGGTGAATATAGCTGACCTAGATAAAAATTGGACTGCTAAATTAAATCAATTTATACTTAGGATGACTTAAAACTGGAGGACAAATGCTATGTTATTTTGGGAGAGAGTCTTTCTGTTTGTGTCTACAGGAAAAAAGAAAAGGCTTTGGATTCTATCCAAAGTAATAAGGGTCAGATTTGAAAGAGGGAGACCTGGATATCTTGGCTATACACAGAAAGAAAAATAAAAAAGACCAAATGGGTAATGTATATGCTGATCCCCAGGTAATGTATATGCTGATCCCCAGGTAAGGTATATGCTGATCCCCAGGTAATGTATATGCTGATCCCCAGGTAAGGTATATGCTGATCCCTCCATATTGGAACATCTCGAAAACTGACTGGGGCATATACATATCTGCAGACAATTTCCACTATCCATGGCCAACAAATCCTTGGCTACAACATCCTCAGGACTCATCATGCCATCCTCTATCTGGCATAAATAAAAAATTATCTTACAATTTCTTCACAATCCAAACTAGCTCCTAAGAAAGACAGCTACCTTACAAAGATGTCTGCTCAAAAAAAAAAAAAAAAAAAAAAGAGAAGAAAACCATCCTTAATTGATCTGTGCATCCTACACACCTCATGCATTTATAATTTTAGAACCGTATATTACTTGTGAGAAATTAGGTTTTCAGAGCAAAAGAACCGGACACCAGAGGTAATGTTGCATTGGACGTGACCAGGATTCATCCTGGAGGATGCTGAGACACTGACACAAGAGATTCCAACATTCTACATGGTCCTGCTTCAGCTGCTGTTCCATTAAAGACTCCTTCCGGGACAGCTTCAAAGAAAGCTACGGATCCCAACTGGTCCAGCTTTTCAGACGGTTCCAAACAAGACTTCAATTAAGCCTACAATTTCTCAATATTTAGAGACTGGACAACAAATGTTATTACTAGCTTGCTTAACCATTTCCCCCAATTTCTTTTGGGCCCCAAAAAGGTATCCTATGCCCCCAAATCAGCAGGAAGCAACACAAGAGATCAACGCCCCTTAAGGTGGGCTGGGCAGGACAGAGATGGGCAGAGCTAAGGTTCTTGGGCTTGGAGCAGAGAAGGATCATGGAAGAGAGAGTTGGAGGAGAAGAGGAAAGGAGAAAGGACCAGGTTGCCATAGGTTAGCGTGAACTAGAGGCACGTGGCTGGGAACAGCTTGCTCTGAGCATTGATGTGATGCAGAGCAGCCGCCCAAATGGAGCATGTGCAAGCATTTATGGGAATTTTGCATGGAATGTGTGGCTGGGGGATAACAGGGTAGCTTAGGGGGTTACGATCTGCCTAGCCCCAGGCCTATTAAGGTTTATTAAAACTCTAACAGGCGGAATTAACAATCTTAGGAATCAATGCTAAATATTAATAACCTATTGACAATACCAACCCTGGTTAGGTGGTCCTGTATAAGAAGAAGCACGCTGAGCAAGCCATGGAAAGCAAGTCAGTGAGCAGCATCCCTCCGTGGCCTCTGCTTCAGTTCCCGCCTCTAGTTTGTTTGTTTGCTTGTTTGAGACAAGATCATCTCTCTACATATCCCTGGCTGTTCTGGAACTTACTGTGTAGACCAGGCTAGCCTTAAACTCACAGAGATCGGCCGGTTTCTGCCTCCCAAGTGTAAAAGTAACTTTTACTCTTTTTCACTTGTTGTCTCAGAGGCTTACTGCCTCCTTCTGCTAACCTAGGCCTAGTCCTGGAAGCTTCTAGCCTCTGTACAATCTAACCTAGACCTAGAATGTTTTCAGCCTCTGAGACTTACTGCTTAATGAGCTCACCCTTACTTGTTCTTTCTGAGCTCTGGACTGGCTGGCTCAACTCAGCTATTCTGGCTCAAACTCCTCTCCCAGCTGACTTATTTAATCTGGCTTCTCTCTCAGCCTGGAATTGCTCTGCTTGGCCACAAACTAACTCAGCAATCTGTTCTAATCTTCTGGCTTCTTCTCATTTTCTGGCTCGTTCCATTTTCACCTGGCTTCTCTTTCTGCAACTCCTCTCTCTATTACTGTCCTGGTAAAAACTGCCTCCCTCTCTGTTAAAAAAAAAAAAAGCCCCTTAAAGCAGCTTCTCTTTCCTTTCTCTTCTCCTGAGAGTTGGTCATAGCCTATGCTTCCTTCTACAAACTATCTTTACCTTCATTTGGGATTAAAGGCATGTACCATGATGCCTGGACCTAAGCTTTTCTTTACCTGATACTTGCTCTTATACCAGGCTGGCCTTGAACTCAGATCTCTTTGCCTCTGTCTCTTGGATTAAAGGCATGTTTGTATTCTAGCTGGATCACAAAGACCTAGAAAGTCTTTGGATATGATCTTTTGCCAGAACAGCCATGTTCTGAATTAACATTCCTCTACATCTAAGTGCTGAGATTAAAGCATGTGCTACCATGCCTAACTCAGCTAACTAAAAATATTTTAAGAATCTGGTTTTGTACAGGGTTATAGATATGAGTCTATTCACATTCTTCTACATGCAGAGATCCAGTTAGACCAGCACCATTTGTTAAGGATGTTTTCTTTTTTCCATTGTATAACTTTGGCTTCTTGGTCAAAAGTCAAGTGTCTATAGGTGTGTGGATTTACTTCTGGAACTTCAGTGTGATTCTGTTAATCAACCTATCTGTTTTTATGCTAATACCATGCAGTTTTCATTACTATTACTCTGTAGTACAGATTGAAAGCAGGGATCATGATGGCACCAGAAGATCTTTAATTGTACAGGGTTGTTTTTTAGCTATCCTGGGGTTTTTTGTTTTTGTTTGTTTTGTTTTTCCATATGAAGTTGAGTATTGTTCTTTCAAGGTCTGTGAAGAACTGTGTTGGAATTTTGATGAAAATTGTGTTGAATCTTTAGTTGCTTTTAGTAAGATGGTCACTTTTTTAAAATTGTATTTATTGCATATGAGTGCTTTATCTGCAGAAGAGGGTATCAGATTACATTATAGGTGGTTATGAGCCACCATGTGGTTGCTGGGAATTGAACTCAGGACCTCTGGAAGAGCAGGTGGCGCTCTTAACCACTGAGCCATCTCTCCAGCCCAATGGTCACTTTTATTATGTTAATCCTACTGATCCATGAGCATGGGAGATCTTTCCATCTTCTGATATCTTCTTCAATTTATTTTTTCAAAGACTTGAAGTTCTTGTCATAGAGGTCATTCGTTAGTTTGGTTAGAGTTACACCAAGATATTTTATATTATTTGTGGCTATTGTAGAGAGTGTTGTTTCCCTGATTTCTTTCTCAGCCTATTTATCATTAGTGTGTAGGAGGGCTACTGATGTTTTTTTGGGTTTTGCTTTTTTATTTTTTAATTTAATTAATTAATTATTTATTTATTTAGCTAATTTTGTATCCAGCCACTTCAATGAAGGTGTTTATCAGCTGTCAAAGTGGATCAAAGGCCTTGATATAAAACCAGATACACTAAGCCTGACAGAAGAAATAGTAGAGAAGAGCCTTGAATGCATTGACACATGAGACAATTTCCTGAACAGAATACCAACAGCTCAGGCACTAAGATCCACAATTAATAAATGAGACCTCATGACACTGAAAAGCAAAGGACACCATCAAAAGGACAAAACAGCAGCCTACAGAATGGAAAAAGATCTTCACCAATTCCACATCTGGCAGAGGGCTAATATCCAAAGTATGTATGTATATATATATAAACTCAAGAAACTAGACATTATCAAATGAAACAATCCAGTTTAAAAATAGGGTATGGATCTAAACAGAATTCTCAATGGAAGAACCTCTAAAGGCCAAGAAGTACTTAAAGAAATTTTCGACATTTTGAGTCTTCAGGAAAATATGAATCAAAACAACTTTAAGATTCCATCTTATACCTGTCTGATGGCTAAGATAAAAAAAAAAAGTGACAGTCCATGTTAACAAGGATGTGGCTTCTTCTTCCTTGGGAAAACACCAAATGGTAGATGACACTCATGCAGCCAGAGAGCCAGGACCCGTGGGGCCCAGGATTAGGAGGCCGGGAGGTAAGGCCAAAGACAAGGAGTGGATCCCGTCACCAAGCTTGGCTCCCTAGCTGAGGACATGAAGATCAAGTCCTTGGAGGAGATCTAGCTGTTCTCCCTGCCCATTAAGGAATCTGAGATTATTGAATTTGTCCTGGGCGCATCCCTAAAGGATAAGGTTCTCAAGATCATGCCAGTGCAGAAGCAGACTCGGGCTGGCCAGCGGACCAGGTTCAAGGCTTTTGTCGCTACCAGGGACGGCAATGGTCACGCTAGTCTTGGTGTTAAGTGCTCCAAGGAGGTGGCCACTGCTAGCTGAGGGGTCATCATCTTGGCCAAGCTTTCCGCTGTCCCTGTGCGGAGAGGCTACTGGGGGAATAAACACTGTGGGCAGATGAGGGGTCGGGGAATGCACAGGGAAGGGGGTTGGGAGGGGAAGAGGAGTAATCAAGTGGAGGGAGGACTCGGGGAGAGAGTGCTGGGAGAGGAGGGAGGACTCGGGGAGAGAGTGCTGGGAGAGGAGGGAGGACTCGGGGAGAGAGTGCTGGGAGAGGAGGGAGGACTCGGGGAGAGAGTGCTGGGGGAGGAGGGAGGACTCGGGGAGAGAGTGCTGGGGGAGGAGGGAGGACTCGGGGAGAGAGTGCTGGGGGAGGAGGGAGGACTCGGGGAGAGAGTGCTGGGGGAGGAGGGAGGACTCGGGGAGAGAGTGCTGGGGGAGGAGGGAGGACTCGGGGAGAGAGTGCTGGGAGAGAAGGGAGGACTCGGGGAGAGAGTGCTGGGAGAGAAGGGAGGACTCGGGGAGAGAGTGCTGGGAGAGAAGGGAGGACTCGGGGAGAGAGTGCTGGGAGAGGAGGGAGGACTCGGGGAGAGAGTGCTGGGAGAGAAGGGAGGACTCGGGGAGAGAGTGCTGGGGGAGGAGGGAGGACTCGGGGAGAGAGTGCTGGGAGAGACAACTGGAATCAAAGGGGCACCTCTGGGATGAGCTAGACACCTAAGACAGTGGAAACTCCCAGGAATCCATGAGTGTGACGCAAGACAAGACTCCTAGCAGTGGGGGATACAGACCGTGAACTGGCCGACTCTTGTAATCGGACGAAACTTCCAATGGACAGACTGGGACACCAACCCAGGCAACAAAACCCTTGACCTACAATTTGTCCTGCCTACCAGATGTGCAGGGGTAAAGGAGGAGCAGAAGTTGTGGGAATGGCCAACCAATGACTGGTCCAGCTTGAGACCCATACCATAAGGAGCCCATCCCTGACACTGCTAAACATAGGTGGAGCTTGAGAGGGGGGGGAGGAAGGACTTACAGGAAGGATCCAGAGGGGTCAAGGACACCACAAGAAAATCCACAGAATCAGCTAACCTGGGTTCATTGGGGCGCACAGAGACTGAACTGCCAACCAGGGAGTCTGCATGGGACTGACTTAGGCTCTGTGCTCATATGCTAGAGTTGTGTAGCTTGGCCTTCATGTAGGACTCATAACAGTAGGACATGGGCTGTCTTTGACTCTGTTGCCTGCCTTTGGGGCCCTTTCCCCCTACTGGACTGCCTCATCTGGACACAATAGAAGATGATGCATCTAGTTGTTTTGTTTGTTTTTCAAGACAGGGTTTCTCAGTGTAGCCCTGGCTGTCCTAGACTCACTTTGTAGACCAGGCTAGCCTTGAACTCAGAGATCTGCCTGCCTCTGCCTCCTGAGTGCTGAGATTAAATGTGTGCTCTATCAGTATAGCATCTAGTCTTACTGCAACTTGGTATGCCAGGGCTAGTTGCTATCCATGGGAGGCTTCCCTTTTCTGAACAGAAATGGATGAGGATTGGATGTGGGGGAGTGGGAGGAAGGACTGGAAGGAGAGAAGGGAGGGGAAACTGAGGTTGGGATGTTTATAATAATAAAAATAATAAATTAATTTTCTTTTAAAGATAGTAAAAAAAAAAAAAAAAGAATCTGGTCTCTGGTAATCTGGAGCTGGAGATTCAGCTGTGAATAACAAGGGACCAGCACCACTTAAGTGCAAACTTTGCTTTACTGGAATAATCGATGAGGGTTGGCTGGGGCTCAGGAGCCAGCTGCGATCGATAAGGGACCAGCATTATTGAGGCAAAATCTGGGAAGATTTTCCTGGGCCAAGGTTGCAACTCAAGCTGGCAGTGAACTTGGCAATGTGCAAGAGTTGCCCCCATGGTGCTAGTATTGAAGTCATGAGGGATCATGGGGAAGAGCTGAGACTAGGCACCGTGTGGCAGGATTGGAGCTCCCCTAAGGAGAGATCAGCTGAGACTACCAGTGAGGTGTAGGTTTAGTTAGAGTGGAGAGGCCAGTACTGTGGGACGGACCACCAAGGATAGCAACAGAAAGCAAGCTAGAGATGCAGAGACCCACAGGCAAACACTACTACTAGCCAGGGGAAAGCTGCAGAAGAGAGGAGAAAGGATTGTAGGAGCCAGAGGGCCAAGAACACCAAAAGGATATGGCTCAGAGAATCAACTAAGCAGGGCTCCCAGGGGCTCCCAGAAACTGAAGTGACAGACCCCGTATGGGTCTGAGGTAGGTCCTCTGAGTATTGCTTATGGTTGTGTAGCTAGGTATTCCTGTGGGGGTCCCAACAATGGGACTGAGGGTGCCTCTGGCTCTTATGCCTGCACTTGGGACCCTTTTCCTCCTCCTGTGTTGCCTCATCCAGCCTTGATACGAGGGTTTGTGCCCAGTCTTACTGTGTCTTGTTAGGCCATATTCGGTGGATATCCCCCGGGAGGCCTGCTGTTTGCTTGTTTCTTATTTTGAAGGGAACCAGGGGAGGAGTTGATCTCAGGGAGAGGGGAGTCGGAGAGGGGGACCTGGAGGAGTAGAGAGAGGGGAAACTGCGGTTGAGACGTAAACGTATGAGGGAAGAATAAAAGTTTAAAAAAAAAAGGCAAGCTGAGATAAGGTGAAACTGTACATGCCGGAGGCATCCTGCAAAGCCCAGTTGAGGCTACAGCTGTCCCCTCCAAATCCAGGGTGGGAGGGACAGGTGACATGCCATGAGGAGGCAGCATAGAACAAGGGTCAATATAAGGCTCCCCACAGAGCAGGTGCATCCTGGGTAGAAAGTCCATACCTTAGTGGGAAGGTGGGCCATACCAGAGCAAAGATAATCAAAGACAGAAGAACAGTGTGTGGCCAAGCAGACAGGAACAAACCAACTGTAAGGTTATTCTGATGGAAGCCAGGGAGACACAAGCATATTCTAGGGTTAGATCTTTATGAAGGAGTTATTGTAAATTTTATGAAAGTGGAATGAATATGTGGTTATATAAAAATGTCCCTTTAGAGATAGTAAATATATAGATAGATAAACATATTTATTAAAAAATAATTGAAAGTATTACTAAAGATGAAAGGGAGATATTTTATAACATTAAAAATAGGCATAGTGGGGCTGGACAGATAGCTGCTCACAACCATTTGTAACACAGTTCCAAGGGATCTGATGCTCTCTGGCCTCTTGTGGGCACTGCACATACACGGTGCACATATATACACACAGATAAGACACTCATACACATAAAATGAAAACTGAAATTAAAATCAATAGAGATAGACAATGCTACTCTTAGCTTTAATCTGAAGAGCCCCTCTTGTCAGTGAATAGTGGCCCATGTAAACTCACATGCTCAAAGTGCTGGGAATCAACAGCCCTAAATGACATTTACATCATCCCAAAGCTCAGGGAACACTGGGAAAAACGATTTCAAAATGCCATCTCTGGGCAACACACAACAAATCAGAAACTCACACCAGTTCGAGTTGCCAGAATTGGGTCTTGTGAACAGTCAGAGACAGGCTCTGGTGGCCCCACACCTCACAGATGAACTATTGTCTATGGGCAGTGTCTGGGAAGTGGGGAGCTATTTCCTTTAGTTGTCTACCCATGGGTGAGCCCACCAGACTCCAGTGCATGACTCCAAGTTGATGATCACATGGATGGCCCTGGATGAACTTGGCAGATCACAAAATAAACTAAGAGACATGAATCTGGGAAAGGGACTTTTAGGGAGCAGGAAATTGACAAGAGACTGGAAGGAAATGAGAGAGAAACCGGAAAGCATTATATAAGTATGTGAAATTATCAATAAACTTAATAAAATCATAAAAAACAATTATCAATAAGCTTAATAAAAATAATAAAAATAACTTAATAAAAATACAACAGTTTCAAATCTGTATGCACCTAATAACATGGCTTCAAAATAGAAATACAAGTTGAGATGAGCAAAGACAGCCGCACTGGGGCATTTGAATCTGCTTCTTTGGGGGAAATGAAAGATTAAACAATGGATCAGTACAGCAACTTGGATATGATGAGCAATCAGATGACCTAAACACACATCAAAGGCTCAGCCTCCAAACCCCAACACATCTAAAAGTATTTACCATGATGTAGATTGCGATGTGCCTACGTCTGTGACATGTAATTCTGGATGTCTGCGGTGACAGAGTCTGGTCACCAGGGGTGTGTCTCTAGGACTATATGTTGCCTGGCTCTCTTTCTGTGACTCCCTTTCTCTGCCTCCTGACATTCTCAAGCACGATGAACTGAAGCCTCTTACACCTTTAGCCAAATGAACAATTCCTCCTTTAAGTTCTTTTGTTAGATATTTTTCACAGCAACAATAAAACACAGAAGTCAGGCGGGGTGGCACACGCTTTATAGTCCCAGCATTCTGGGAGGCAGAGGCCAACCTGGTCTAACAAAGTGAGTCCAGGACATCCAAGGCTACACACAGAGAAACCCCGTGTTGGAAAAACCAGATGACCAAAGCAAAACAATAAAATACAGAGGTCGAATTTCCTGTCAATTACCAAACCAAACTAGGAGTATATAAAGACAAGTAGAAAATTCCCTAAATGCTCCAGAATTAGTAGCATGCTTAGGACAAATCAAGTAAAGTTCAAATAATATGAATGAAATTAAAAATATGACATATCAAAGCACTACAATGCAGTTAAAATAGTAATGAGGGAGATCTGTAGGTTATTAAGCGCAGATTTCAGAAAATAAAACATTTTGGAAATTATCTTTATGTCAGCCCAAGAGGGTAGAAAGAAAACAATTCCTCTCAAGGCAGTTGGATGAAAGGAAATAAGAGGTTAAGAGCAAAATTCAATTAAGTGAAAAGTATCCTAGAGAAAATTAACACAAGCAAGAGTTGGCTATATGGAATTTGGGGGGGGGGCACTGGGGCTGTGGCTCAGTGATCATGCACTTGCCTAGCATGCACAGTTATGAGTTAGATCCCAATACTGAGGAGATTAAAAAGGAAAGGAAGGAAAAGAAAATTTAGCTGGGCATGGTGGCACATACCTTTAATACCAGCACTCGGGAGGCAGAGGCAGGCAGATTGGTGTGAATTCGAGGCCAGCCTGCTCTACAAAGCAAGTCCAGGCCAAAACTACACAAAGAAACCCTGTCTTGAAAAAAGCAAAAAACAAACAAACAAACAAAAATAAAAAACCAAGAAAAGAAAATTTTAAACTGATGAAAAAAAAATTTTTTTCCCCAGAGCTGAGGACTGAACCCAGGGCCTTGCGCTTGCTAGGCAAGCACTCTACCACTGAGCTAAATCCCCAACCCCTAAACTGATGAAATTTTATCTAGACATATTAAGTAGAAATACATAAAACACAAATTAGCCACATTGCAAATGAAAAAGGAGATATTGCCCCAACTATGAATATTAAGGTATTAACAAGAGTTTATTAGTATCTACATGCCAACACTTGGAAAGCTCATGTGAAATGGGCATTTTCTTTGAAGTTCACATGAAAACTAGCATAAAAGAAATAGAGAATCCAGATCATCTTATTTCCATTCAAGACATTAATTGCAAAATTAAAATATCGCAAATGAAAACTCAAGGTGTAGATGGTGTCACAAGTTACTCTATCCAAATATTTAAGGGAAGAGTTTTCATATAACCAGGAAGCGATACCTTTAACACCAAAACCTGAATAAGACATTGCAAGGAAGGGACAGTGCACACTGATCTCTCTCATAATGGCAGACACAAGCTCTAGCTGTACAGTCGTAAATTAAATCCTCTGACAGGGAGAAAGAAAAAACAAAAACAAACCAAAGCATGACCAAATGGAGTTTATTCCAGGAATGCAGAGTCGGTTTAGTGTTTGACAAGCTCTTTGCACAATCCACCTCATTAATATATAACATTAACACTATGACCCAACAGATGCAGAAGAAAACATACCACAGCAGTTGGTAATTGTTTACTTAAAGCAGAGGCTGGAGAGGTGGATCAGTGGTTAAGAGTGTTTGCCACTCAGGCATGAGGACCAGAGTTCATATCCTAGTGCCCATGTTACAAGGCATCTCACAAATGCTCTGGGGGATCAGATGCCGCCTTCTACCTTCTGTATACACACACACACACACACACACACACACACACACACACACGCACACACACACGGAAATGAAATTTAAATGTCATCTATAGCAGACTTAAAAACACCAAATACATGAGTAAATCTAGCAATAGAAACATTGTACATCGCACAATGAAATCTATAAGCCACAGGCGAGAAGAACTAGACGACTAAATGTTCCTATTTTTGGACATTTAATATTAATATGTTAATTCACCCCCAAACTGACTCATAAATTCAACCTAAACAACAACCATAAGGACAGCCCCAGCAGGCTATGTACATGTATATAAGTCAATCAGGTCCTAAAATTTTCCCAGAAGTGCAAAAGTCCAGGAGAACCAGGCAATCTTGAAGGACGAGTTCACAGGACTTAAATTATAAAGCCTCTGCAGTGAAAACACTGGCCTAGGAAAGGGATGAGCAGAAAGACCGGGACAGCAGGACAGATAAGTCCCATCCTCAATCCCATTAGGTGGCAGACCTGAAATGTAAGAGGTGAAATGGCAAAGCTTCAAAAAGAAAAGAAAAGGAAAGGAAAAAAAAAGGGGGAGGGGTATTACCTTCTGGAAGGAAGTAGGTAGAATCTTTAAGATACAAGGGCTCTCATTATATATGGAAAAATCAGTAAGTAGGCCTCGGTTAAAAACAGAAATTCACGGGCTAGGCATTATGACACATTCTTTAATCCCAACAACTTGAGAGGCAGAGGCAGGCGGGTCTATATGAGTTCAAGCCAGTCTGGTATACATAGTGAGTTCCAGGCCAGCCAGGATATATAATGCATTCCTTTAATCCTAGCACTGGGGAGGCAGAAGCAGGCGGGGCCAATCTAGTCTACGAGCAAGTTCCAAGACAGCAAGAGCTACACAGAGGAACTGTGTCTTGAAAAACCAAATAAATAGACGGTAGATAGATAGATGATAGATAGATGATTGATAGATAGATAGATGGATGGATGGATGATAGAAAAACAAAACTAATCAACCAACCAAAACCTTAGAAGCTAAGATTATGGAAGCAAGAAGCCGGGTGTGGTGGCGCACACCTGTAATTCCAGCACTCGGGAGGCAGAGACAGGCAGATCGCTGTGAGTTCGAGGCCAGCCTGGTCTACAAAGTGAGTCCAGGACAGCCAAGGCTACACAGAGAAACCCTGTCTCGAAAGACAAAACAAAACAAAACAAAAAAAGATTATGAAAATAATCATTACGCCTCCGATGGCCAGCCACTGATTTTCATGAGTATGTGTAATACCTGATCTGACACAGAGCTGCAAACCAGTAAGACTCACTATTAACAATAGCCAAGATCTGTAGTAAACATTCGACCGTCATGGGTGTAAGAGAAATGGGGAAAAAAAAAAAAGCCACAGAATGATACTGGTAACACCCACCAGAATGGTCCAAACCTGCAAGGCCAATGCCAACTGTTTGGGGGATGGAGACACCTCAGCTGGTAAGTCTGAGCTATGTCTTCTAAAACGACATGTGTACCCACCTATGACATGGGATTTTACTTACAGGTATTTAGGTATTCCTCAAGGAATGTGAACCATGTCTTAAGGGCCAGTGCAGGAATCCATTAGAATAAAAGACTTTCTACTTGTCCTACCAGAACACTCTCCCAGGACCAACACGTCCGCTTTTCACAATCCTCAGAAACCCCAGAAGCCCAAGAGGCTGCAGAAGCTGGGCCTCCTCCACTATCCCCCAAGCCCCGGTGCCTGCTCTTTTGAGTAAGGCTGTCTCAAATGCGGAACACAAAGGTACAGACTATTTTCTTCTTTGTGATCTCCATCCGACGGAGCAGCGGAAGACAGCTTCTTCCTCTCGCCATTCTCCATGCTTGCCTCGCGTAGCTGGTTCTTTTGGCCCCGGGCCCCTGCTGACAAGGGTGGCGAGGTCAGACATACACACTGAAGCAAGCCTTGGGTTCTGAGACCCGGGACTGGGGAGGGAGGTCTGGAAAGGAGGTCTGGGGTAAAGGGACAGGTCATGATGTGGAGGTGAGAAGTGAGATGGGTAAGTTAGGGCAGGGAGACAACTCAGAGGTAAGGAAATAAGGCTGGGGTTGAAGAGACGGGTTTGGGGCAGAGTTAGGGAGATCCGCGTGGGAGAACCAGTCATGAGCGGAATCCAGGTCTGGAGCTAAGAAGGGAAGGTAAAGGTAGGGAGACAGGTCACAAATTGGGGCGCAGGTTTAGGGACAGGAAGGGGAGGCAATCATGGAGTTTGGAGGGAGGCGGGAAGGTGAGGGAAAGAAGGTTGAACAGGCGGGGTGGGGTGAAAGTGGATAGGGGAAGTGGAGAGGGTAAGGCTAGGAAAGTTCTGTGGTTCTAAGGAGCGAGGTCTGGGGTTCCAATCGGAGGGGGGGCGGGGAGGGGTTCGGAGCGCGAGGTGGGAGGGAGACCTGGGCGGTAGCCAGGACAAGCCTGGCGGGTGGGCGGGCAGAGAGTGCTCACCTGGGACCCGCCCAGAAGCACGTGCTCCTACGCTCTTGCTGCGAGTTGAGCCGCTGGGCGCCTTGCGGTCGCCTGGGGCAACGGTCCCTGACTGCGCGGCGCATTGTGTAGACCCCTCGCGCAGGTGGCGGGGCTTGCGGTGCGCTGAGCGGCGCCCAGCCCGGGGTGTAGGACTTCTTGGACGCGTGGGCGGCCGGGGCTGCTGAAGGCAACGCGGAGTCTGATGGCGACGGCCCACGGAGTATACCCCGAACGCGGACTCCCGGATGCAGTGGCTGGCGTTCCCACTGAGCCTTGGTTCTAGATCCAGTCCGGTGCGGCGGTCCGAGGAGTGGTCAAGGCCAGGGCGGAGCTGGCGGCGGGGGCGGGGGCGGGGACTAAGGCCGGGGACCAAGGCGGCCATGCGTCAGGCATAGTCCTTAAGTGACTGCGACCCCCGCCAGGGTTATGTGCTCCTGCTCCACATCTCCCACGCACCTGTCAGGGTCACACAGACAACCTGGCACTCAGACTACACCAAGTCACAAAGACTATGGGTCACACCCTGCCCCACCCTCAACTTCCTCCCTCCTGATTCCCTTGCTTTCCACAAAATGCCCCCACCTAGGCCTGAAGCTGAGATGGAGTCACAGGGTCCTTTCAGGCAGGTGTCTCCCGGACAAGTCCCCTTGTCAACCGAGGGTGTCTACTGAGATTAGGGTGGCCAGAGGAACATAGAGTGGCCTTGGTACGGTAGTGGGGTGCCTGTGCTGTGTCTTTAGTGTTCCCAGGCTGTCCCTTCCCTATAGCCAGTGCCACTTGCCACCTAGGCCTTACCAGGTTAGTTCCTGTGTTTGTCCAGCCTCCCCTATGTGACACCTTGGGCTGTGTTGAGGAGGCCCACCACCCAGGCCCAAACCTCAGGACATCTTTAGTTGGCTTAAAGCAGTGGTTCTCAACTTGTAGTAGGTGGTGACCTCACTCACAGAGGTCCTCTATCAGATAGCTTGCATATCAGATATTTATATTACGGGTTTGTCTTGTTTTGTTTTTCGAGACAGGGTCTCTCTGTGTAGCTTTAGCTGTCCTGGACTCGCTTTGTAGACCAGGCTGGCTTTGAACTTCACAGCGATCTGTCTGCCTCTGCCTCCCGAGTGCTGGGGTTAAAGGCGTGCGCCACCACCGCCCGGCCTATATTACAGTTCTTAACAGTTATGAGGTAGCATTGAAATAACGTTATGGTTGGGGGTCACCACAGCATGAGCACTGTATTAGTGTTGCCGCACTAGGAAGGGTGAAACCTCTGGCTTAAAGGCATCTTTATTTCACAGGCTTTGCTCTCCAGGTGTAGCAATCTTCTTCCTGACTGGTGGTCTAGTCTTTACTTACCACGTCCAGGGATTATACAAAGCAAAGAATAAATTAAAAGTGGCTTTCCACTCTAAGGTTCTATTTCTCACCCCCCCCCACTCTCTTCAGAAGCATTTAACAGGCTATGACCACATTTGCATGTTAGCATTTATTGTTCAAGCATATTAAACTATATCACACAAAAGCATACAAGACACAGTTTTTAGATCGCATTTATACCAGTCGCTTTTTAAGCTCTCTAAAATTACAAAGTGCAAGCCAGCTGTAATCTTTCTGCTGTCTCATTCTGGTCTTGAAAGTTCAAGTCTCTGGCCTTGCAGCAGATGCCTTGCCAGCCCAGTGTGCCCATGGCTCCCTCCCCATGCAAACAGCAAGCATGTGGCAGAACTACAGCAGGCCCAGAGCCCAGAAGGCCCTGCACCTAGGCAGCAATGGCCTCTCGGGGGTCTTATTTGAGGCCAGCCCAGCCCTCTGGAGCTGCAGAAGATGCAGACAGGACAGGGATGCCCCAACACTGGAGATGGAGCTGCTTTCCTTGCTACCTTCCACCTTCCAGGTGCCTGACTTGCATCCTCCTGTTGGACTGAAAGTAATGAGTGCACTTTTTGTTTGTTTTTTTTTTTGTTTTTTCAAGACAGGATTTCTCTGTGTAGTCTTGGCTGTCCTTGACTCACTTTGTAGACCAGGCTGTCCTTGAACTCACAGAGATCCTCCTGCCTCTGCCTCCCTAGTGCTGGGATTAAAGGCATGGGTGCGCCACCACGCCTGGCTTTATGACCACACTTCTCATGACTACTGGCAGGGTCTCATGCATCTAGAAGTGGGAAACGTAGAAGCATGGCACTCTGGCCATGACAGTTCTTTGGGGGCACAAAAAATACACCTCTGTTCTTTCCACTAGCCTCCCTGGAAGGGGACCCATTGATACCCCGTCTCAGTAAAGAAACACTGTCCTTCTGAGAACTGCAGCTCGCCTCCCACAGGAGGAACAAAACCGCTGTCATGTACAGGTTCAGTGAAATCACCAGCCAGAAAGCAATTCCTAAAAGGACTCTCAGCTTCACCAAGTATCCAACTTACTATAGATTTCTTGGTGTTCCTGTCAGTTGGGAGATTCCTGCTGTCACCTGGGGTTTGGGAAGACAGGTACACAAACTTATCTCAGCCATGATTTTAATAAAAGCTAATGCGGTTCTCACAGCCAAATCATCCCTGCACTGTGGCAAGCATGCAGAGGCATGGAAGTGCCCTAAAGGCCAAAACACCAGATCCTGGTGAGGATCCAGTCAGGAAGTGAAGAGGGCTGAAAAACAAGGATCACCCAGGCCATCAGGGTCACCTGAGAAGTTCAGAACAGATCCACCTGACAGGGCGTGACCGTCAACATTTGCCTGCTTCGAAGTTAAACTGCTACAGGGAATGAAAAACCACCTTGCAGCCTGGGCCGCCCTCACAGGAAGAAAAGAGTATGTTAGAAAGCCGTAGCTGCATGATAGTTAGAGTCTGTCCTGGTGAACGTGCTGGGGGCCAGGCAGACACCAAGACTCGGTTTCTTTATCCTGTAGTCACTGGGCCATCTGCACCACCACAGCTCTCCAGGCTTTCTCTTTGTCAAACTCCTTGAGGGGGCTTCGGGCCACCTGTGACAAAAGACAAGGGCAGTGTGACCTCATCAGTGTCAGACCTGGAAGCAAGGCAGAGTCAGCAGCATCCGTGGGACATCTCATGTGTCCTTATGGAGGCTTCTTCAGATGTGAAGACAATGGAGGGAGGAGGGACATTAGAAAAGGGACAAAGCGTCTTAGAAATCCCCACATCCCTTCCCACAGTGTCTGTAGGTGTGGAATGGGGCAGGCTTTAAGATGGGTGTGCAACTGGCAGCAGAGGAAGTGGACAACAGACAGATGCACACCTCCAGACACCAGGTAGGGGAATTGCTGGCCTACACACTTATTCTGTGTTCCTAACATGGACAGCTCCGGAATCAGCTGGCGAGAACAACTTATTCATCTGGCTCTGTGGCCTGTTGGTCAGGACACAGACCCAGGTAGATTTCATGTAGCCCAGGTCAGAGATAGGACCTGAATATTTCCTTGGGCACAGAACAACTAGGTCACTTCCTTGATGGTAATAGGCAAGTTTGTCCAGGAAGACACTGCCGGGACAGATGGCTCAGAGTGAAGGTAACAGGCTCAGCCTCAGTTTCAGTGGTCTCAGAACTTAGGATGGGCAGGAAGGGAGAGTCCCATGCAGGTCACCATGAACTGGCTACTCCCAGCCCACTGGCCACAGAATAGACATGTCTAGTCGCAAGAAGCCCCACATGCCAGGCAGGGCCAGCCCTCCCTGACAGAATGTGCCACCTTCTGTGGAAGTCTTGGGAAGGCTTTCTCTGTGAAAGTGGAACTGTAAACTCTGGGTTTGTACTCATTTAGTCCTTTAAAAAACAACCTAGTTCAAAGGTTTTTTGTTGTTGTTGTTGTTTGTTTGTTTATTTTTTGAGACAGGGTCTGTCTGTGCAGCCTTGGCTGTCCTGGACTCGCTTTGTAGACCAGGTTGGCCTCGAACTCACAGCAATCCGCCTGCCTCTGCCTCCCGAGTGCTGGAATTACAGGTGTGCGCCACCATACCCAGCTTCAAAGGTTATTTTTAAAACTGCAAATAAAGAAAAAAAAAATCCCACAAAACATTACAACAAATATCGAAGGGCATCAGTGGAGGAGGTCCATTACCTCACAAAGACCCTCTGAGGACCCAGAATGGGGCATCCTGGGAAGGAGGCCACTCACCTCTCCTGCTGGGCGCTCCTGGGGGCAGGTCTGGGTGTCCCAGGATGTAGCCTGCAGCCGGGCACTGACCTTGAAGCTCACACACTGGATGGCTGTACCAGTGTTGAGGCCCCCCTGAAGCAACAGCAGCAGCAGCAGCAGCAGCAAGAGCACATCATAGGACTATGAGGAAAGATCAAGATGTGAGCAGGCCCAGAGGCAGACTCCTGCCAATTCTCCCCTCGCCTCCAGCTTCCACAGAGCCAGAGCACCCCCTTGGCCAGCAAGCCCTAGAAATCCAAACCGGCTTTCTTGTTTCAGTCGTCTGAATTATAGCATCCCAACTCAACCGATTCTGCTAGCTTGTGTGTAGCAAGCAAGCATTAAAAGGACCCAGGCTGTGTTCCTTCCACCCCTTTGATCCAGCAAGCAGAGGGAGGATAAAGAGCATTAGTGTGTAAAGGGAAGGAAGGACCAAAATTTTCAATTCTATACCGGCAGGAAACAGCCCTGAAATTGATACAATTGGCCTTGAAGGGCCCTAGGCTGAAGAAAAGTCATGGGCCCAGACCTACCAGCAAAGTGACCTGCACACCAGATGATGGTGAGGAAGAAGCCATAGGGAGAGCAAGAAGACAGGGCAAGAGTCCTTGTCTTAACAGCCCAGGGGCCAGAGGCAATAAAATGCACTTCATACATTAAGGAGTGTTTCAGAGATACCCACAAAGCAACCAGGTGGGTGCCTATCGGCACCAACCTACAGGAACACAGAGCAACTAAATGTTAACACACAAAGGACAGAGAGATGATTGGCAGGATGATGTAAGGCCATGATCCCAGCACTCAGGAGGCCCTGACAGCAGAAGGATCTTAAGATCAAGGTTAGCCTGGATTATATAACAATACCCTGTCACAAAAATTTAAACACACACACACACACACACACACACACACACACACACACACACACAGTGTCAATGCCATGATATGGAGCCAGGAATGTAGATAAGAAATTCATGCATAAGAGCAAAAGCTATGTGTGTCCCACAGAGAGGTGCTTCTGTACTTAGATGCCTCAACCGTCTGGAAGGGAAGGAGGAGGTGTACAGACAGACCGAGCACATGGTGACAAGCTGGAGCAGCCAGGGGATGGATACAAGGAGAGGGCTGCACGCAGGAGCACGGCCTGTGAGAAAGTGTGCCAAGGGACCGAGGGAAACGGGGATTTGTGTTTAGATGGGGCTTCGGCAACAATGAAGCGTCTTGGGAAAGATCGCATCCGCTCCGTGGTTTTGTCACACTCTGGAAACCTTTCCAGTGAGAACTTAAGAATACAGCTACATCTGCTCTCTGTGTAGTCTCTCTCCCAGGAGTTCATCCTCATATTCACAGGAGATATGCACAAAGGCTGGTCAGCAGGAGCTATTCATAACAGTGGACAGCTGGAAATAGCCCGGTTCCCATCACGAGGGACTTGCCAAGTCAGTGGGGTAACATGTGAACAGACTAATGAAAGTGCACAGAAAAGTTCTGATCCCTCTGAGTGTTTGAAAAACACCAAGATCAATTATTGGGTTAAAAAATGACCCCCATCACAGAATAGACTGGAAGGCCTAGCTTTCTTGGTAGGGAAGAGAGAAGCTTATAACAATGTGGTCCCTGCTGAGGAAGCAGGCTGCCAGTCCTGCTGCTCTGAGGGCACCTTTTGTAAGCTTTGTCTTTTGAACAATGTAAATGTATTATGCTCTAAAATATCACTAACATGCAAAATGAAGCAATCCCTAATGTTGACTACATCCAGAATCTCTCCCAGGTGTTGGCCCTCAAATTCACATGAGATGGGCACAAAGGCTGGACTTTATCACTTAGCAAAATCATACACAGAAAAGGGATTTTTGTCACAAAGCATATGAGGGCCACTCTTTAGTGGTATTAATGTTAAACACACACACACACAAACTCAGTAGGTGGGCTATTGGTAGCAATGATGGTTTCTTGTGATTGTTGGTCATTTTATGTGTCTATTATAAGACAAAATTAAGTAGAGGGATATTAACTGTCATCAGAAACACCTTGTTTGGAGTAGGGGCAAAGAAACAAAAAAAAAAAAAATCAAGTAAAAGAACTCAGGGGCTGGAGAGATGGCTCAGTGGTTAAGAGCACCATCTACTCTTCCACAGGTCCTGAGTTCAATTCCCAGCAACCACATGGTGGCTCACAACCATCTGTACCCTCTAAAGCCTTCTTCCGAGGGATAGGTGTACATGCAGATAGATCACTCATATACATAAAATAAATAAATAAAATCTTTAAAAAAAAAAGAACTCAAGGCAGGGGGTGGGGGGTGGGGGAACATCCTTGCGAATGCTCAACTTGAATTGGAAACAATACAAACAAATATCTGTAAACATACAATTCTTTCCAGCTTCATTCACCAAGCAAGCTTGTAAGTGACCTGACGCAGGAAGACCACACGGAGGCAGATTCTGAGCTCTGTGCCTTGCTCCTGTCTTGATCAGGTCAGAAAGGAAGAGCCAAGGCTGTCTTTAGTGCCCAGGTAGAAAGACTGACAGATGGCCACAGGAGCACTCACCGGGCAGGTGGCCTCTGGATGCACCTGGGTCAAGGTCAGCATAGAAAGAGGAACGCCAACAATACTCTAAAGATACTAGAGGCCTTGGGAGTCTTCGGTGGTGTCCAACCAAAACCAAAGCTGTCTGCCTTGCAATCTGCCGCCTCAGGAGTGGCAGAGCAATGTGAAATCTGGCCATTCCTATCAGCTCATAGGGGAAGTGCTGCGGACAGAGCTTGTCACCACAATCTTACACCTCACCAGGGCCCTTAATGTACTCAGGAGCATTAGAAACAGACACATAGGTGGGGGCCACACTCCAGACAGCATCAGGGGATAAGGTTTGCCCAAGCAGAAAAAAGACCAAAGTGCAAGACATCCTGATCTAAAGCAGTCGTGAAGATCAATACGGGCTTAAACAATATCACGTATCAACGCTGGCCTTCTTAGCCTTGACAATGTCACTTAGATATGCAGAGGACTGTTCTTATTTTAGGACCATCTAATTGTGACCACGTGAAGGGTTGGGTTATCAGAGTTTGATACTCATTCCAGTTGAGTGCGACAGCCATGCCACCATCACTCTCAAGGATGTTTGAGCACAAGGGCAGCTGCTGGAGCACCTCGCTGGAGCTGGCACTGCCTTTTCAATGTACACATGAGGTTCTTCATAATAGACTTGTGAAGGGAAATCACTTATCCTGGAAACAAATGCCAAGCATCTACGTGGCATGTGTTTAAGTCCTGACTTATGCTGAGAGGCCCCGGAGGAGTCCCACCTGGTGACATCCTATGTAAAATGATCCGGAGTCAGAACACTTCCAATCCTCAGATCTACCAGTGAACTTAATGCAAGACTGACCGATACCCCAGTGGGTCTTCTGGTAACGTGATGTCTGAACTTGAGATGCCCATGGGTGGCCAGAAGACAGAGGAAAGCCACAGTCATGATGAAGGAAGTGGGGGCCTATTACAGGGTTGAACTAAGACAGGCAGATAAAAGCAAGGAGAACCAAAGCAATGAGCAGAAACCAGAACACTCAGTGCGGACAGAACCAACATGGAGAAAGCCAATCAGATCCCACCTCACTCCCACACAACCCAGCCTACCCGGAGGAAACTGGGCCAAGCCTCTTTGTTCAGGTGGGTGCCCATTTGTTCTGGCCGCTGCCAGGAATACAGCGGATGCCCCCAGCCATCTCCTCAGGCCCCTAAGAGTGCGTGGCTCCGTTACCAAGGAGTTGCAAAAATACAACAGATACATACTTTGATGGCTGGTGGATAATCTTTAAAAATCTCCACGATTCTCATCACGCTGAAGGACAAATATCCAGAGGCAGTGAAGAGCAGTGGGGATGTAAGGCTGCTGATGGCGATGAGCACCTCCACCTGGCAGGGAAGCAGATGAGGCTGGGTAGGGGGTGTGGCCAGCATTTACCTGCCTGTGAGTTTGTGAGGCCGGATCGCTGTGTGGCTTCAGACAGTGGCTGCTCATTCACTCAGTGCTAGGTGTGACCTGTGAGTTTCTGACTGTCATACGCACCTCTCTAATCTCATGTGGGGTGTGTGTGTGTGTGGGGGGGGGAACCAGCTCTTGTGTGCTGTTTACTTCTCCCATTCTTCTAAGATCTGTTCTTCTAACCTCTACCCCCCCACCCCACCCCCTCGGTGCCAGGGCCATTCAAGCCAGTACAGACACTCATTTGCAGAACCGGTGGGCCCGAAGACTGCCAGGGAACAGGTAACCAGCCCCACAGGAGAGAGGATGAGGCTAAAGGAATGGTCTCTCCACGTCTCTTGCTTACAGGGATTTCTGGCTTCCAAACCTAAAGTGCTCACTTCTTGCTTTCATAGGCAGGGTAGCTGGGCCACTGGGTCCCTAGGAAAGCTATGGATCTTCTCCTGGGAAATGGTGCCTGCCCTGGCCCTTCCCACTGACCACCTCCTCCCTCACTGGCCTCTCCTTCTTAGCCTCTATTAAGCCACACCCGAAGTGTAACCCATGACACAATGGAAGGACTAGGCCTCACCTACCAGACACTTGCTGGGACATTCTGCTGTCACATGGCTGGCAATGGCACTTGGAAAACACTGGGAAGAGAAGAGAAAAACTGAGAGGCAGGTGTTCAAGAAACCAAATCCTAACCTTGTACTCCTGCCCCGATGATTTTGCCCTTCTATTGAGTAGAAGGAAAGCCAGGGCTGTACAAGTGGCCTAGGCACAGGACAGCCTTCTCATAGGCTTGGTAGCTGCTTGATCCTTGACTATTTGTTTAAACATTTGAGTCTCCTGTAGAAAGGCTACAAGAGTGGCAGAGTGACACTCCAAACCTCCAAGTCCCCTTGGAATGACCTTGCTGCCACCTGTCATGTCTGTGATTTATGCTATCTGCTTATAGCCTGGTCGCTTGACTATGTGTTACATCCTGGGGCAACACACACAGTGCAATGCAGAGGACCTATCCGCAACAGCGTTTAGTTGTCCCAAAAGTAGTATGAAGAGAAATCTCTGCTTTATGATCTATCTAAGAGCCAAACTGGAGTTTCCTTGTGCCTCCTTGCTAATCTCGGTTCGTAGAGATGTCCCTGGACCTCCAGCATCTTCATGGACTTTCCTGAGAAGTGAACCCTGAGCTGCTTGGGTTAGGCTGGTACCTCTGTGGGATGAGAGAGGAAGGTCTGCTAATCTTGGGCTAGGGATGCTCCAGGGCTCCTTCTCTGGCTACCAAAATGTCTGTTCGCAACTTCACAAGAGTGGGCAAACAGTGACAGTGGCAATGACAAAGAGCTTAGCGAGGCGAGCGCTTTGGTCATCTTTCTGAGCCATTGGTCCAGGGGTTCCAAGGACCCTAAACGACCTGAGGAGCTCCTGACCTGTCTCTCAGCTGGAAAGTTCTTATCCATATGAGCAAATGTGAAGGAAATGCCTGTGTCCCAGGATAGCTGCACTGGCCCAAGGATACCTGGTCCTAGATAACACCAAGAAGGGGTCTGCACCTGTCAAGGGCCCCAGTGAAGAGGGAGGGGGACACTGGGTCTAGCTGCAGATGTGGATTTATATGAGCAGGTCCCGAAGCATCCTGAACCGTCAAGGCAGGAGTCTCTTCCAAAACTGATATTTCCAAAAGCGCTCTCTGGCTGCAGCAGAAGCAAGTGCAGACATGAGAACAGTGGACATCAAACAACCACTTAGGAAGCAACTGGAGTGGCCCCAACAAACCAGCAAGCTGCGATAAAGCCCATGTGTCTCTAGCCCATGTGGACCCCAAGGATAGACTTCAGCCCCAGCCCCATCTCCAGACCCGTGTCTGGCTCTTAGGAGTTTACAGGGCTGGTCTTTCTGAGTATCCTTCGGCCAGTACTCAGGTTAGTGGCACTGGGTCACTACCACTGGAGGAATTTTCCCTCTCTTTAACTCCTAGGCCCACCTCCTTAAGTGTCCATACTCATTTCCAAGCTGTTTATGCCCTCGGGGAGTGACATCATGTTGTGTAGAGGTATGGCTGGCCAGGAGACAGGGTCAACACTGGATAGGACCCAGGGTATCTTGCCAGGAAGGAGAAGGGGGCATTTTTAGCAGACAGGTCCTGGAGGAAGATGTAGGAGGGGTTATGTTCATTGGATTAACTCAGGAAATAGGGGTGGGAATGAAAGCAAGTGTCTTTTGTTTATTTTTGGTCTTAGTCCCCAAGAAGTTCAGCATGTAACTCCATAGCCAGGTTTGCACTGCAGACCACTGAGATGAGACCATTCTTCTTTATTATTATTATTATTAATTATTATTATTATTATTATTATTATTATTATTATTATTATTATTATTATTTCTCTCTCTGAGGCCATAAGATTCAGGTCACACCCTGAACCTGTAGGAGATTTCTATTTCTGTAGTGACCCGTTTCTGTCTCTTTCAGAGGAAGAACTGTGTGTTTTGCACCTGTCTCTGGGCTCACCTAGAAGGAACAAATCCCCCAGGAATGAAGCTCACTAAGGTGATCACAGGTGGCCAGGGCCCTGGCAGGGAGCTGAACCGCACAGCCTTGGTGGGTGTTTGTCTTTTTATGGATGAACAGAAAGATTAAGAAGATGTATTGGTTAGTGGTTGGTGTGTGTGTGTGTGTTTGTGTGTGTGTGTGTGTGTGTGTGTTTCTCAGCTTGACACAAGCTTAGGTCTTCTAAGAGGAAACTTCAATTGAGAAGTGTTGGCATGTAGACAAGTCTAGGAGGTATTTTCTTTTTTTTTTAAAGATTTATTTATTATTTATACAGTATTCTGCCCACACATGTGCCTGCCCACAACAAGAAGATACCAGATCTCATTATAGACGGCTGTGAGCCACCATGTGGTTGCTGGGAATTGAACTCAGGACCTTTGGAAGAGCAGACGGTGCTCTTAACCTCTGAGCCATCTCTCCAGCCCCAGGAGGTATTTTCTTGATGAATAATTGATGTAGGAGGGCCCTGGGCATCATGATGCCATCCTGGTGGTTCTGCGTTGTATAAAGCAGGCCAAGAAAGCCATGGGATATAAGTCAGTGAGTGGGACTCCTCCATGACCTCTGCATCAGTTCCTGCCTCCAGGTTCCTACTTGAAGTTCCTGCCCTGAATTCCCTCAGTGATGGACTGTGACATGAAAGTGTAAACCAAATAAACCCTTTCTTCCCCAAGCTGCTTTTAGTTATATTGTTTCAGCACAGCAATTGAAAGCAAACTAGATCAGAAGGCAAGCAGCCCAGCCAAGCTTCAGCGCCCACTTCTGGCTCAGAGGCCTACGGGTGAGGTAGGTGGAGGATGCTCATGGTGTCCTGTCCTCTAAGATGGCAGAAGCATAATCTAAATGTCTTTCTATCGAGACAAGCCATATGGGACAAAGCAGGGCCAATGGCAGGTCACTAGAGGCATGGTGCAAAGTGACCACGTTGGCCCACATTTGGAAACACACACCACAGTAGATACCAGCTTCAGAGTAGAAGTGAGATGTGTGGAAATCACGAATGGGGAGGAGTCGCTCTAGACTGACTGTCCTGAGGAGTGTCAGGAGCCCCAGGCCAGCCTTGGCTGCACCTGAACCCAGCACACTGTTAAGACACTGAGCAGTACTATAGCACGTGGGTAAACTTGGAATGCTTTAAAATGGCAAAAGGATCATGTCTAAATGAGTGACCAGATGTCACACATTTCCCACATGTTAGGTCTGGTCTAAATGTTTATCATAGTGGTGTTTAATGTAAAATAATTGGATTTCTTAGAAAGGTGTGAAAGTAATATACTAGCAGTTAAGATAAAGCTTAATAGAAATACATTTAATCCTTGTTCCCAGATTCTTTCGGACAGGGGGCTCTCCTGTGTGCATTCCTGTGTGAATGTTACCACATTGTGCTAAAAAGAAACTGTAAGGTGTAAGGAGGGAATCTCAAAACTGTGGCTGCAACTGTGTCTAGCTAGCTATGCATGGACAAGCTGACCATCCAGGAAGTACTCACAGCCACTAGAATCCAAAAGAACGTCACTGAGAGATGCGGGCCCGACACTGCTTCGTCTACGTTTAGAGCGATCACCCCACCAAGGACAGCGGAGACACCAGCAATTACTTCTACCACCTATGGGGAGAAATGACACAGTCACCTTGCTAGGCCACCACACAGTTGGTCTGCTCCCACAGTGAGAGAAGAGACACCCTTGAAGTCCCAGAACGCAGTGTATAGATACAGCCCTCCCCAAGGCAAGCCATGGGCTCAGTAGGCGCCTTTCTTTGGTCTGTTTGGGTTGACCATGGAGAAATCACTGCACAAGGCCAAGGAGGTGGATGGCGGTGGGAGCCCCACCAGATGCACAGTGAGACTCCTGGGCAGAACTGAATCCAAGCCAGATGCCCCAGCCCAATACAGTGATGCAGGAGCCTGTGGTGGGATCCAGTACATGGGGGGTGGGGAGGCTGGGTTAGGAGCGCTGATGGCTCAGTGCAGACCTAGGCTATACAGGCAGACCCTGTGTCAAAACAAAACCAGAGAAAGAAGAAGGATCCTTACGGAGTAGGATTTCAGAACCCGGGTGGGAAAAGTCACTTCATCCAGAATGTTAGCGCCATCCGAGATGGAACCCTAGAAAAAAGGAAATCCCCGTGGAGCCATAGGATACTGGGCGTGGGTGCTGGTTGCCACGGGTAGGAAGTATACATCTAAAAGCCTTAATGTCACAGCCTTTCGGTCTGGAGAGAGACTCAAGTGCAAACATTTCCCCCTGCATGTGCACATGTCCAGCCACTGCAATTTGAGCTTACCGACTTTTTTTTTTTAGCAGACCTCATCTTCCAATGACACTCGTGGAAATAGGACAGGAAGGGAAGGACACTAGGGAGGCGGTGGTGCTGTGCCATCGCCTCCCTAGGCTTGGCTAGCAGTCCCTCAACCCATACCAGTACCCCGCCCCCACTCATGGCCTCCTGCAGATGGACCCAGCTCAGAGCCATGGGGGGTGGGGTAGCCGTGGGACACACCTTCTTCTTCTTGCAGGGCTCCTCACTGGACCGGGCTGAGATGATCACTGTGGCTGCCATGAGGAGCTCCAAGAGAAGAAGCAGGATGAGGTTGAAGTTAATCTGCAAAGGAAGCGTGCCTCAGCCACACTGGTCCTTTCCCCAGCAAGCTACCATCTCCCTTCAGCTGGCCAACCAGGCTCTGCTCGCCTTGGCATAGGCCTGAGCAAGCTATGGGCAACATACTGCCTCTCTTTTGTTTGGTCTTCTTTTTAGTTTCGTTTCTCTCTCTCTGTACATTGTTAAACTTTTTGATATCTAAATTTATTCACTGGGAATGGGGACATCAGTCATAGCATACACATGGAGGTCAGAGGGCAACTTGCAGGAGTCTGTTATTTTCTTCCACCTCTGGGTCCTCAGGTTGTCAGTCTTGGCAGCAAGCACCATCTGCTAATCCATACCACCGGCCCCAGGTTCCTGGGTTTTTTTGGTTTTGTTTTGTTTGTTTTGTTTTTCGAGACAGGGTTTCTCTGTGTAGCCTTGACTGTCCAGGACTTGCTTTGTAGACCAGGCTGGCCTTGAACTCACAAAGATCCACCTGCCTCTGCCTCCTGAGTGCTGGGATTAAAGGCGTGTGCCACCACCGCCCGGCTCCAGGATCTTGGTTTTTAAACTACTCTTACTGAAAGGCTTATTTAAGGACAAGCCATGGGCCACTGGGCCCAGAAGCTGATGTTCCCTACAGAAGTCTCATCTGGGTGGGAAATTCCACACGACTGAGTAACTAGAACGTCATGATTGTGGAGAACCGGAATGCGGCACATAAAGAGCCCAAATCACCTGGGTCAGCCCTTAGTCCTCAAACAGTCACTCGCTGTCAATAGCTCTCCTCTGGCCTAACAGCTCCGTGACTCCTAGGGAAATCATTTGCAATGTGTACTTAAACGGCTTCTAGCTTCCAACACCATAAAGCTAAATATGTTATGACGTCTGCAAAGTATAAGAAAGTGACTTGCCTACTCCTCCATCGCTGGCCTGCCTACCTGATGTCCACCCCACTATATCTGATAAGTGCATCGACTTAGGACTTTTTTTTATTCTGGTTCCTAATACCTCTTTTCCACTGCAGAACATGTTATTCAAGGAAACCTGAGCTTGTGTTCCCCAGTCTTTGGTCATTCTTTTATCTTGCTCAAGATAAACTACTATTTATTTAAATTTTACAAATGACTATTTAAATAAACTGTTTATTTAATGTTTAAGGAGCAAAACCACGCCTTATATGAATCCTTTGAGCTGTGTTTCCTACCCCAGCACACAGAAATAATTAACACAAATGTTTACAGCCACACAGTGAACCTTGGCAAATGACAAAGGATCAGTGCCATAAGACTGTGTACTCATGTCATAACAGTGATATCAGAAACCAATAACATATGGGTGATATTTTAAAATAAATCCTTGTGCCTGCTTCATTGGCATCCTGACAATACACTGTAGAGGAATGACAATTCAGAACATGGATGTTCTGGCAAGAGATCACATCCAAAGATCTTGTAGGTATCTGTGATCTGGCTGGAATACAAACACTCCTTAATCCAGGAGACAGAGGTAAGCAGATCTGAGTTCTGATATAGAGCAAGTATCAGGTAAAGAAAAGCTTAGAGATCTGCTGCTCTAGAGGGACAGAACTGACGAAGTGTGTGTGTGAGGGGAGACTGTATGATTTATCTACGCTTTATCTGAGTGGCATAGCTGTGGTCAGAGTAGTCCAACAATGGATGTCTCCTGACAGAGAGGCCAAGGATTCAGTTTATGATACTGGATGTCTCAGTGGTCCCAATCTCGTGTGGTGGCACATGCCTTTATTCCCAGCAGAGGCAGAGGCAGGTGGATCGCTGTGAGTACGAGACCAGCCTGGTCCACAAAGCTAGTCCAGGACAGCCAAGGCTACACAGAGAAACTCTGTCCCAAAAAAACAAACAACAACAACAAAACAAAAACAGAATCCTAGAGAGCTGCTGGCCTTTAGTCTATGTTGGAATATCCAAAAAGTAGGCTCGAATATGAGCAAAGGATGTCTTAGAGACGGGACAGATGAACTTGCCAGTACAAGCGAGCAAAGGCTGTCTTCCATGTCCTTTTTTGTGGGCTGCCACCAGAAAGGGTGGCCCAGATTTAGAGTACGCCTTCCCACCTCAAATGATCCAATCAAGAAAAACTCCTCAGCTGTCCCCAGCTTGCTTGGGTTTTAGTTGATTCCAGATGCAGTGAAGTATACAAGCAAGATTAGCCATCACGGAAGGAGGATGCTGACAGATCTGAGAGCGACTAATAACATCATTCAGCCAATGGGCTCTTTACAGCCTGGAATCCCGTTGTCTTCCTTGTTACCTAAGGCATGGTCTATCATAGTGACTGATTTAAAAGACTGCTTTTTCTCAATACCCCTTGAGAAACAAGATAAAGAAAGAGTTGCTGTCCCTATGCCCACATTTAACCATGAAAAACCAACCAAGAGATACCAGTGGAAAGTCTTGCCACAAGGAATGTTGAATAGTCCTACTTTGAGTTAGTATTTTATACACTAGTCATTAGAAATAATTCATAAGAAATTTCTTCAATCCATAATTTACCATTATATGGATGATATTTGATGGCTGATTCTAATAGAGATATCTTAGAAAATATGTTTGAGAAAGTAAAGAAGGAATTTATAAAGTTGTTCTCAAAGTAACTGGATGTCTGCCTACTTAAATTATTCTCTATTTCCTTCTCCTTTGCTCTGCATAGACATCACTCTAAGGAGGATTTCTATACAAAGGAATCCTCAGTTTCTCCCTCCATTGTAAACTGTGAATGCTGCATCTTGGTATTATGTCATCTTTTGATTATTAAGGGGAAAAATCAATTTTTAAAGAAGATGTGTTGGACCTTTTTCCTCTGTTTAAAAAAGAAAGAAAGAGCCCCTCAAAAAAAAAAAAAAAGGATCCAGTTTACTGTTCCATTCTATACAGTACGATTGCATTCTGTGGTCCATGAGTTCATTGATCTACTCAAACAGTGTCCCTGAAGGATGATGAGAGAGGCAATTTCAGCTATGACTATATTCATGCTCCCAGCTTTAAACAATCAAAACATAAATTAAAAAAAATAACATCCAAAGTATGTGAAATTAGACACTAAGCCACAAAGGTCTGTGACATCTGAAAAGTGGAGACTAAGCATGGTGGTCCTTACAATTGACTCTGATAACAGCGTGAGCAATGCCCAGGCTTTTTAATTCATGGGAGCACCCTGATAGAGTTTACTTTTCGTAGCCAGCAACTTACTACGTGTACACAATGATCCCAGTGCCCAGTCAGCAGTGTCTCTTCTGCTCACAGCGGCCTGGGTGTCCCTTGAATTTTTGTTCTCACAAAACTAGATGGGATATCCTTATTTCTGATGAGAATTTTTTTTTTATCATTGAGCATCACAATTTAAGTAATTCCCACCCCCCTTTTCTCAATAGCACATAAAATAACAGAATGCCTTACACCAACAGTATCATAGATTTGACAAACTACAGTAGTATGTTGCTATTGTGGTGTGTGTGTGTGCTTTAACATGTGTGGTAAATGGCTAAAATCCAGAGCATTGCAAATGCTAAAAGCACATGCTCTGTCACTGAGCTGCATCCCAAGCCTGTCACTGTTGGAAAAATAGACACTAAAATTCATCTGTCAGTAGACTCTCTGAATAAACTCAGAATTCAGTGAAGATGATTCTTTCCTTCAGAGGCACGGGCAAAATCCTCAACATTCGTCGATCAGAGCAACGCATTTTCTGTGATTTAACCAGGGCTTACCCCTGCTCAGTGGGAAGACATGACTCAGGTGAAAACAGGAAATCCATTGCGACCTACAGCCCCTTCCAGTGACTCACGTTTATTGCTGATGGGTTCAGGATCAGTTTACATCCAAACCAGATTAAACACGTAGTGGTAACGGCAAATGTGGAAACAAACAGTATCTGAAAGTTGGGAATCTGAAAAACAAAGCAGAGGGCATTTCCCTCTTTTAAAACAACTAAAGAGAGCCGGGAGTGGTGGCGCACGCCTTTAATTCCAGCACTCGGGAGGCAGAGGTAGGCGGATCGCTGTGAGTTCGAGGCCAGCCTGGTCTACAAAGTGAGTCCAGGACAGTCAAGGCTACACAGAAAAACCCTGTCTCGAAAAACAAAAAAAAAAAAAAAAAAAAAAGAGAGAGAGCGTTGGGCCGGTCCGGTTACCGGCAGCTGCTCCAGTCATGAGGGCCCGGCAGTGCGGCAGAGTCGGTGGCTAGTGGGGTGCAGCGCTCAAGAGTTTACCCCTCAGTCCCAAGCACTCAATGGACTGACAAGAAAGCCAGTGATGGTAAAACTTAAGCAGGGAATGTAGTACAGGGGCTACCTGGTCTCTGTGGACGGCTACATGAACATGCAGCTTGTGAATACATAGATGGGGCATTGTCTGGACATCTGGACGAAGTTCTGATAAGGTGTAATAATGTCCTTTATATCAAAGGCATTGAAGAGGAGGAGGAAGATGGAGAAATGAGAGAATAGCATCTTTGGGGGGATTATATATATATATACACACACACACGTATACGTATTTCTATACAATAAAGATTTTTTTTCAAAAAACAAAACGACAACAAAAACCTAAAGAAGGAGCCGAGCGATGGCTGTGGTGAGCACTGACCCATCTTCCAGAGCCCCGGGTTCTTATTGTTTTTAAATTAACTGTATTATCAGTATGGCCTAATAATGTTTATTATCAGGCCTATAATTATTATTACTTTAGTATAACTGGCCAGCAATCAATCAAGACACAGACACTTGTTATATTTTAAAATAGCCTTAGTTAACCTGAGGCAGGGCAGACATTAATCCTCTAAACTATTTCCCATATTCCTGCCCCAATCCTATGTCATTTGGTTTTTTGTTTTGTTTTGTTTTGTTTTGTTTTGTTTTGTTTTTTGGTTTTTCGAGACAGGGTCTCTCTGTGTAGCCTTGGCTGTCCTGGACTCACTTTGTAGACCAGGCTGGCCTCGAACTCACAGCGATCCGCCTGCCTCTGCCTCCTGAGTGCTGGGATTAAAGGCGTGCGCCACCACGCCCAGCTTTGTCATTTGTTTTTACTAATTTTTATCAGGCTACTTCCCATCCATAATCCCAAATACTTGTTAATGTTTTTAATCTGGGCCGAATTTCCCATCCACGCCAGCCATGTGCTTCTCCTCTATCTAACCCATGGCGGCCTCCTCCTCCTCCTCCTCCTCCTTCCTCCCCTCCTCCTCCTCCAGTCTTTCTCCAGGTCTTTTTCTTTCTCTTCCCAGGATTCCTCTCTCTCCTTCTTGGGACCCTTAGCCACACCTCCATCTCTTCTGCCCTGCCCAGGTGGGATGGCTTTTTATTAATCAAAAGGTGGGTCACAGAGACAAGAAACAGTAATTAACATAAAAACACATCACACCATCCCTCCCCCAACAGGTTCAACTCCCAGCACCCACTGTGGCAGCTCACAGGGAATCCGACACCCTCATATAGACTTATATGCAGTCAAAACACCAACGCACATAAAATATAAATAGGGGCTGGAGAGATGGCTCCATGGTTAAGAGCACTGCCTGCTTTTCCAAAGGACCGGGGTTCAATTCCCAGCACCCACATGGGCAGCTCACAACTGTCTGTAACTCCAAGATCTGACACCCTCACACCAACACACATAAATTAAAATTAAATAAAATGTTTAAAATAAATAAATAAATTTAAAATATGCTAAAATAAATACAACATCTGCTTTCCACAGCTCAGTACTGTGGGGTCTGCAGAGGTTGCTCTAGAGGCTAACTTACCGCACTGACATTTCTCCTCCCAACCGCGAAGCTCACAATTGCTGAGGGGATGCACTGAAAAGAAACCAGAACCTGGGTGACTGTACATCGTTGGCCATGTGTAGCTCAGCGTTAGAGCTCTTGCCTACCAAGCTGAAGACCTCCAGCTTAGCATAAAACAATCATGCGTTACAAAGTCTAAGCCTCTGCAATTATCAGAGTCACACTGGCAAACCATCATTGTCAGGGCTGGAGACATGGCTCAGAGGTTAAGGGCACTGATTGCTCCTCCAGAGGTCCTGAGTTCAATTCCCCACACATGGTGCCTCACAACCATCTATAATGTGATCTGATGCCCTCTTATGGCCTGCAGGTGCACATGCAGACAGAGCACTGTATTCATAACAATAAACAATCTTTGGCCAGGCACACACCTTTAATCCCAGCGCTCCGGAGGCAGAGGCAGGTGGATCACTGTGAGTTCGAGGCCAGCCTGGTCTACAAAGTGACTCCAGGACAGCCAAGGCTACACAGAGAAACACTGTTTCAGCAAACCAAAAACCAAAACAAAAAAAGCATCACTGTCTAGCTACTTGATACAGGGAGCTCCCTCAACCCTGAACGTCCCTTGATACTTCAAAGTCATTTGATTTAAGAGCAGTGTTTGAGAAGAAGGGGCTCACCAGTCCCCGGCCCCTAGCTGAGAAGTGATTGACAGCTGATGACTTGGGGAGAGGAAAAGTCAGCATTCTTTTATAGTGTGGCCCCTGGTAGGTTGACTCAGGCCAGATTGGACTCGGTGGATTATTAAACAGAAAAAGAAATGAAGTTATGATGAGGGGGAGTAGGGAGGTCAGACATAGATCTGGGAGGATGGAGGAAGCAGTGGACGGAGTCTATGGCCCAAATACATTGTACGTATGAAATTCTCAATTTACAAAAACGATATATTTTAAAGGCTTAAAAAAAAACCAGCATTTAGTTGTATGCGAGCAGAAGTCATAATATAACTTAATATTGTTTAGGAATTGCCTAGAAATAAAAAGTGTCTGTGGCTGGGCAGTGGTGGCGCATGCCTTTAATCCCAGCACTCGGGAGGCAGAGGCAGGCGGATCGCTGTGAGTTTGAGGCCAGCCTGGTCTACAAAGCAAGTCCAGGACAGCCAAGGCTACACAGAGAGACCTTGTCTCGAAAAAAAAAAAAAAAGTATCTGTGTGGCCAAAACAGAAGAGTCCCCTTATACTTAAGAGGGTCTACTATCTCAGTGGTTGTCACCGAGGCCCTATCTGACTCTGCTGAGACTCCAAAGCCAGACGATGAAGGACCAGGAAAGAAGGGTAGTGAAGGTGTCTGGGGAGCTGGAGGTGGGTCATCCTGGGCCTGGGAAGCCATGTGGTGTCAATCGTGTGGGCAACGGGACCATAGTTCCCTAGAAGAACAGCAGGTGGGGCCAAAGAAGATTGGGGGCTCATGGGACAAAGGCCAGTGGGAGTGTCTATATAGGACATAGAGTGGGTGGTATGGGAGGCAGGAGAAACCTGTGTTGAGGCCTGAGGTAGGGCTTGGGACCTACTCAGGTACCCCCAAGGCCAAGTGTTAGCATCTGGGAAGATAGCTGCCAGGGGTGGGACAAGGCAGATATGACTGTCCCCTACCTTTGGGACTGAGTGATCATTGCTACTCTGGAACAATCCGAGTCAGAATCATTGTGATCCTGCTCCTGTGATGAGGGCACAGTTGACTCATTCAGAGAGGAGGTGGCATGGACGGGTGGCTCACATTCTTTCAAGGAGTTTTACTCTAAAATAACAGAGAGGTCCATGGTAGCATGTATACACGGCTGGGGTATTGGGACTAAAAGAAACGGGGTGTCCTTTGTCTTTCTTTTCTTCTTTTTAAAAAAGATTTGCTGATCATATGTGTGTGAGTGTTTTGCCTGAGTGTGTGTTTGTATATACCACATGTGTGTGCAGTGCTCACAGAGCTCAGCAAAGGCCATTGGATCCCCTGGAACTGCAATTACAGATGGTCGTGAGCCATCATGGATGCTGGGAACTGAGCCCTGGAGTCTGCAAGAGCAGAAAGTGCTCTTCACTGCTGACTCATCTCTCCAGCCTTCTGTGTCCCTTTGCCTTTTAAGACAACTCAGGCCACTGATGGGAGTGGTGTCCTGTGGGAGGGGGAGGGGATCTTGGCATGAGGTTAGGGAAGAAAAGGCCTATGCTGGACAATCAGTCACCAACTGGGTACGGAAAGGCATAGGGTGTGAACCTGAGGGTCCAGGACCTCAAAGGACCCGTAGAGTGGTCCCAAGAGGCTACCGTAGCCAGCTACTGCATGCTGACTCAGAGTATAGTGTGCTTTGTGGTTAAGCCGCCCAGTCACTGGGAGGCAGGAGCCACAGAGCTTAGGGTTGTTAGTGGCCATCTCTTCCTCCTCCTGTGAGGACAGTAGTCTTTGGCAATGGATGAGATTCCTTAATGGCACCTAAGACAGCTGGACCGCAAAGGCACCACAACACACCAGGCTCGAGTGTTGTTTCCCACACATGGAGTCAGACCTGGTAAGTTTCAAAACTATTGAAAGGAGTCACACAAGTGGTTAACAGAAGCCTTTAAAGCCCAGATCACGGGACCTCAAACCCGTAGTGGGAGAATTAGGGTGCCCATGTGGCTGAGGAACACACTTACAGAGCCTGCTGCACAGCGCAAATAATCCATCTCAGAAGGGAACACGTTCCCTAAGTAGAGCGAAAACCCAGAGGTCACAAGAAGGCAGCTCTGCAAAAGAGTGACAAAGATTCAGGTTATAACTGGCCTGTCTCATGATATGACGCTTAAGAAGAGCAGCCTTTGACTGCAACCTGACGTTTCCCACATTAACCAACAGTCTCCTGGCTATTTATTTTGCCTGTGTGAGGGTCCTGTATGACTGCAACTCCTCTTGGCAGGGCCAACACAAGCCAAGGCGTGGACCTCCCCTTTCCCACCTCTGGTGCCAGAATAAAAATTGCCACATTTTTCTGGGGGGGGGGGGCGGCGAGGAGAGAGAAAGAGAGAGGGCAGTAATATCAGGGGATTCAGGACCCTACCCCAGGTTCGGGCTCAGAGCCTATAAAACAAGTGCCTGCCCTCCTGCTACTGCAGAAAGCGATTCAAAACGGAATCTGGAAAATTCCGTTTAGAGATGTGGAAAGGGAGAGGTTGCTGTCTGACTGCTCTCAGACTATGGCTGCACAAAACCCCGCTCCTGTCATAGAGAAATGCATGCAGCATGGTCCTCGGTTACTGTGCATACTCAAGGCCAAATATCACTTTAAGCATCTTGGCTATTTGCAAGACTGTGTACAAGTGTCCTGGGCTCCATAAGGCACTGCCCCACCCTGGGCTAGCGTGGATCTGCTCTCAAGCTACACCCCACTTAGCCTTTTCCATGGTTCCCCCATAGTCCTATGGCTTCTGTAGCCCTTCCTGCTCCATGGTCCTGACCCCAGCCTTGGCCACGACTCTTGTCAATTCACTCCACAGAGCCGTCCTGAAGTGTGGGTTGGCTTCTTCACACACCATTCCTGTGCAGGAGTACAAGGTCATGCAGCTAAAGGTTACCTGTGGTCTCAGGATACGTACAGTTTAGGGGCATAGGGCCCCGTGGCAGATATTGAGAAAAGTAACTGACAGGACACACGCAAAAGAAATACCGCCAGCTGATGGTGGTGTGCTCTGTTAATCTCATCACTCGGGAGGCAGAGGCAGGGGGATCTCTGAGTTCCAGGCCAGCCTGGTCTACAGAGCAAGTTCCAGGATAGCCAGGGCTACATAGAGAAACTCTATCAAAAAAAAAAAAAAAAAAAAAAAAAGAAAAGAAAAATAAAAAGAAATATTCCAGCACTCAGGAGGTACCTCACCAACATGGGAGCTGTTCCTGCCCGACCCAGCTGGGACAGAGTGATTTCCAGTCTATGGGGCCTTGCACTCTGTAAGGTATAACCAGCACTGAGGGGACATGGTGTTTGTTGTGCCCTGAAATGGTGTTGAGTTACTTACCCCCATCAATACAGAGAACACCCATGTCTTGTAGCTGAAGCACGGGGGCAACCTCTTGGATAGCTGCAGGTCCTTGGGCTTTGAGTCAGGAGTATAGCTGCCTGTGTCCTGCCGTCCTGCATCCTGCCGACCCCGCTCCAGTGTGGGCATGCGGTCATAGGCCAGCTCCTCCCTGAACTGCCCCTCCCGTGTCATGGCGCTGGAAACAGGCATGCTACTGAGGGTGACATACAGCCAAGCTGAGACGGACTTAGACCACCCTTCCCTCCCATCAGTGACATCACCGTGGACTTTGACAACGGAAAAACCTCCAACTGCAACAAGTCGTTTTCAAGAAACTGCTTTAGAATTTTTTTCCTTTTGAGATGAAGTGTCACTTATGTGGCCCAAGCTGGTCTTAAAACTTCTGCATGGGTAAACACTACCGTGTCTGGTTTAAGCAAAAACACTTTCTTAAACAAAGAAAGATGCTCATACTCTGGAGCCGTGAACTTAACAAGGAATAAGCGTTTAGTTCTCAAAGTAAATAAAACTACCCAAACCCCATCTGGATTCAGAGTTTTTAGGCTTCATCGGAGTCTTCAGATATAGTGCGTTTCAACTTCCGCCACCAACTTTATGAGTGCCAAATAGAGGGGGACCCCACCTACTCAACACAGTGTCACCAAACACGAGATTACAAAAGACACACCTACTTTGCAGTTTAACGTCTTCTTGCTCACCTCCGCTGTTTTCCGGCTGCTGGGAGAGCTGGCCTCTGGGTGATGGACTTCCAGCAAGAACTATTCATAAAGTGGGACAAAAGCTCAGCCAAACTACACTTTCAGCCAGGGGCAGGCACACAGCTTCCTGAATTTCAATGAGGAGATTAGGGGAGTGGATCCTAGAAATGTTTGTCTTGGTTGCATAACTACTGGCTTGGAGCTTTCCCAATACAAGAAGGAAAGGAAGAGCCCGTGGTCCCACTCTCTGCATACTAGCCAGGTGGGGGTCTTGGAAGGAGAAGCCATGCTGAGAACAGAGTCCAGCCCTGGATGTGGATCTTGAGCAACGTCGGTCCTGGAAGGGGAAACTACCCCAAGGTCTACGTCTTTTAAAGCAGTCTCTCTCTGTCTCCCATTATCACACGATGGAAATCTCCTTCATCAAGCCAGATAAACCTTTACGTTCTCGATTTGGCAAGGCTGGCCTCCTGAACTGCTGGGAATTCCACCACGGGTTCCCATGGCAGCCCCCAAGGTTTGGCAAGAACGGTCCCAACTGAACCCTTTATTTCTGCTCACTGGGCAGAGACAAGGGACATAAATGTGCTTCGTTTGCCTGGAGACATTGGCGCCCTGGCAATTACAGCAACGGGTTCTTTGTGCACATTGCAAAATGGCTCAGCCCAGAGCGCACTTGAACAAAACAGCCGCCTTTGAACAACAGCCTGGGCTCAGCCACTGGTTTCTAATCAGGGATGTTCCGTTATCATCTAGGCTCTTCGATCAAGCAAAAAGGATTAGGAACAACTTACCCAGGGCTAGAGAGACTGGGTGCTCTTGCAGAGGATCTTGGGTTCAATTCCAAACATCTGCACGGCTGTTTACAATCCCAGCACCTAGCTCACAACTGTCTATAACTTTAGTTCCAGAGATCCAACACCTTCCGGCCTCTGTGGGTACAAGGCAACACATGCTACACACGCGTGCAGGCATGGCACCCATGCACATAAGATAAAAATAAATAAAAAATGGAGCTTCTTTAAAATGAGTTGAGGAATCCCCCCCCCCCCCAAATTTACTGAGAACTAAAGTGAGCAGTAGAATTCATGGAATTGGCCCAACTGGATTAAACTCTTCTGTGTTTTCTTTATGTCTTTTTTGTTTGTCTGTGTGTTTGTTTTTTTTTTTAAGTGTTTCATTTTGGTAAGTTTCTTTTCTTTTTTTTTTTTTTTTTTGAGACAGGGTTTCTCTGTGTAGCCCTAGCTGTCTTGGAACCTGCTCTGTAGAACAAGCTGGCCTCAAACTCAAAGATCTGTCTGCCTCTGCCTACCACATGCTAGGATCAAAGGTGTGGGCCACCACTGCCTGGACATGTGTTTTTCTTTCGGGGAAAATGTTGAGCAAGCTTCATCACTTTTAGTGACTTTCAAAAGTGTTTTCTACTAAGAAAGACAAACAAGCTGCTTTGAATCAGAGACGGAGAGCACACTGTGAGCTCTCTCACTCTTGACCCACAGTGACTTGGATGTGTGTCTTCATTGCCACTGTAGTACTAGTACTCACTTCTAGAGCAAGTCTTGTTTTTCAGTAGAATCTTTTTGTGTTTTGTTTTGTTGTTTTTCGAGACAGGGTCTCTCTGTGTTAGCCTTGGCTGCCCTGTTTTTTTTTTTTTTTAGGTTTATCTATTATGTATGCATCCAGTAGAATCTTTAAACACCTACCCCTCCCTCCCTCCATCTGCTGAATATTTACAGGCCATGGTTCTTTTGTGTCCCACAGTGTCATACAGCAACACATCTGACTTTCTCTGTGTGAGGATGGATAAGGCAGTGGATGGAATTAAAGGCACAGAAGGCAGGCAGAAGATCCAGAGGCCTGGCAGTGCCAAGGGCCTGGAGCATGGCTGAAGGCAGGTGAGCTGAGGATTGGGGGGTGGGGGGGGAGGTGGAGGGGAGGGAGGGGGAGTAGAATGCAGAGGCCATTCAGGTAGAAGACACCTGTGGGCATGGAAGCCACTTGGGCAAGGGGACATCTGGTGCTGGGGGATGGGGAGAAGGTGTGACCTCAAATGGTAAGAAGGGATCAAACTCTCTCTCTCTCTCTCTCTCTCTCTCTCTCTCTCTCTCTATATATATATATATATATATATATATATATATATATATTTGAGCAAACCCATCCTATTTGCTGCCAGTACTGTGGGCTATTTAGATGGTCAGGCAGGAAGGTCTTGGAGCAAACGTCACATGTTTTCTTGTTGATATGAAGTCACAGTGGGCATCTGCTTGGGAGGGTAGAGGACGCTGACTAGGGCAGCAGCTCAGGCTGGCGGCAGCCACAGACAGTCGTGATTCTTGTCACATGCTGTGGTGGGAAGCCTGACTGGGGGACGCAGACCTCATCTCTGAAAATGACTCCAACCCTATAAATCCTCAGGCCCCTTTTTTTTTTCTTTTTACTTTCCTGTGTATTCTGAGAGACACACCCAAGAAGACTTTATAATGGACCCTAAATGTTTAAGGAAGAAGAGTGTAAGAGTTCAAGAAGAGTGTAAACTGAGTTGTTGTACCAAAAAAAAAAAAATCCTAATTTCTAAGTAAATCAGACCCTTAGCAAACACAACCAAATACATCCAGTGATGAAGATTCAGGAAACTGGGCTGGAGAGATGGCTCAGAGGTTAAGAGCACTGGCTGCTCTTCCAGAAGTCATGAGCTCAATTCCCAGCAACCACATGGTGCCTCACAACCATCTATAATGTGATCTGATACCCTCCTCTGGCCTGCAGGTGTACACGCAGGCAGAACTCTGTATACATAATAATAAATAAATCTTTAAAAAAAAAAAAAGATGAGCCGGGCGTGGTGGCGTATACCTGTAATCTCAGCACTCGGGAGGCAGAGGCAGGTGGATTGCTGTGAGTGCAAGGCCAGCCTGGTCTACAAAGTGAGTCCAGGACAGCCAAGGATAACACAGAGAGAGACCTTGTCTCAAAAAAACAATAAATAAATAAATAAATAAATAAATAAAATAAAAAAAGATTCAGGAGACTAGTGCTGTGGAGAAACTCTTGTTTTGCTTTTGAGATAAGATCTCACTGTGTAGCCCCCGAAGGCCTAGAACTGACTGCGTAGACCATACTGGGCTGAAATTCCCAGAGGTCGGCCTGTCTCTTCCTCCCAAGTACTGGAATTACAGGTGTGGTTCACCAGGGCCTTACAAGTTTTAAAAACAAAACTCATCCACATTTCACTAAGACCAATTAAATTACGTCAGTAGCAGAAACTCTCTAGTCATATATGGACAACACGCGTGCTGGGGGGTGGGGGATGTAGGGAACGACAGCAAAATAAAATCTCCTGTGTGGGTCAAGAAAAACCACAGGACAAAAATGAAAGTGCAATTCAATTTTTGTAGGATGCAACTTAACCAAAATTTAAAGAAAAACCTGTAGTTCAAATGTTTACTTACAACCGAGTGATTGTGGTGCACGCCTTCAATCCCAGCACTCAGGAGGCAGAGGCAGGTGGATTGCTGTGAGTTCCAGGCCAGCCTGGTCTACAAAGTGAGTCCAAGCTAGTCAAGGCTACACAGAGAAACCCAGTCTCGAAAAACCAAAACCAACCAACCAACCAACCAACCAACCAACCAAAAAATGTTTACTTACAACAAAATCAAGAAATAAACAATAACTCCACAGTCTTAGGATACAGCTCTGTTGAAGGAATACTTGCTAAGCATGTCAGGCTGTGGACCCCTAGCAAACATAAAACTGTGGTAGCAGAGGCCTGTAACCTCTGGACTTGGGAGATCAAAGCAGGTGGATCCTTGGCTACATTACGAGTTCTTAGCCAGCCTAGGTATATCATGGGCTTTCTCCCCCCAACCGCCCCCAAAAAAGTGAAACTCAGGAAAATTGGAATAGGGGACATCCTTGACCTGATAAAGAGTTTCTACAAAACCACTCTTTTTTTTTTTTTTTTTTTTTTTTGGTTTTTTGAGACAAGGTTTCTCTGTGTAGCCTTGGCTGTCCTAGACTCGCTTTGTAGACCAGGCTGGCCTCGAACTCACAGCGATCCGCCTGCCTCTGCCTCCCGAGTGCTGGGATTAAAGGCGTGCGCCACCACGCCCGGCCTACAAAACCACTCTTAAGATCATGCTCGGTGGTGAAATTCTTTATCTTTTTACTTAAGTGCACTGAATTGAACAGATAAGCTTGCCCCTGATTCCTGCCGCGCCCATCAGGCATGAAGCCCCGCCCTCTCGCCTGGACACTGCGCATGTCAGGCCTCTTGTTACCTCCACGTGGAACTTCGGGCTCCCTCACGTGCAAACCGCCAACTTCTCCTTGCTAACGGTCTAGCCTCGTGGCAGATGCAAGGATCCTATTGGCTGAGTTCTATAGGCAGGCGCAGGCGCAGACACAGCAATCCCTATTGGCTGCATTCCATAAGCGCATGCGTAGTGAACGGTGGGGGTGGGGTGGGGAGGGGAACTCGTGGCGTGGAAGCCCGGGAGCCGTGGTAGAAGCCGAGTGGATGCCATGCTGCGCCTTGCAGCCAAGCTGGTGTCCTTCTTCTGGAGGAGGGAGGACATCCCTGAGGAGGAAGTCGGGCAACCAGGGAAGGAGCTGTCGGAAGGTAAGAGCGCAGGAAGCCCTTTGGTGGGCCTGTGAGGTGGGCCGGGGCTGTGACCCCCCCCCAAAGCCACGCTAGGGTACATGGCTCAGGCACCCCCTTCCTTCCTTCCGTGTGGTTAGAGAGCAGGCCACTAGAGGCTTAGGCTTGACCCTCGCTTCTTTCGCAAACCCAAATGAGCCAGTGTCTCGTAGTCGTCATTTTCTCAGAGAAAAGAGTGCGTGGGCGAGTGCCATGGCGTCCTCATTCTCCCTTGCCTTCACTGGGCATTATTTTTTGCCACGCAAGGTAACCAGATATCTCTGCGCATCTCTCTGCCTGGTTTCTGTTCCCCACAAAGCTCCCCCCTCAATGTACCCTCCCTGTGCCCCTCACAACCAAGAATTCTGTTTCAAAATAATCCTTCCAAGCGTAGTAAGTCGGTGGCAGCTTCTCTGGTTCTCAAATCCAGCCAGTTAAATTCTGCACCCCCCCACCCCCCCACCCCCCCACCCCCCACCCCCCACCCCCCCACCCCCGCACCCCCCCACCCCCGCCCCCCTCCCCCGGAAATGCCCACACTCTGCCTTTCTCCTATAGAGTTTAATTGTAGTGGGATTTGCTTTTTTTTTAAGAGTGTGGGGGGGGAGGGGGGGAAGGTGGGGGGGGGAGGGGGGAGGGCGGGGGGAGGGGGGAGGGCGGGGGGAGGGGGGAGGGCGGGGGGGGGGGAAGGAATGTGAATACCACATGTGGGTGTGTGGTACCTCCAGAGGCTAGAAGAAGGTGTCAGGGGCTACATACATACAGATAGTTATGACTGACAACTGCCTCCCCATGGGTGCTGGGAACTAAACTTGTGTCCTCTGGAGGCCACCGAGCCGGTCTCTCTGGCCCTGGGGTTATTTTTTGTTATCAATATGACCCCTTTGCTTGCTTGCCTCAGGTGACACCAGGTTGAAGACGGTGCAGGGCGTCGTGACGAGGTATTGCAGTGATTACGGCATGATAGACGATCTGATCTACTTCTCCAATGACGTGGTGACCAGCAAAGTGCTTCTAAATGTTGGCCAGGAAGTCATTGCGGTTGTTGAAGAAAACAAAGTGTCAAAAGGACTGAAAGCAATCAGGGTAAGTCTTGGTTTACAGGGAGTAGTCACCTGTCACCATGAGTCACCCACCACATTTGCTAACCTCTTGGTCGTTGGCCTGGCCAAAGATGACAAGGTGAAGTGTGCCTGTGAGGGGAGCTGTCATTCATTACGGTGGTTTCTGTTTTAAAGAAAACAAATGATGATGATTTGTAATTCAGAAAGCAACGGTTTCCTATAAATTTTATGCTGTGGCATATACTCCTTATAGTTTTTTTAAAAAATTATTCTCTAGTGCTTTTAAACATTGTTTAAAATTATAAGGATTATAATTATACACACACACACACACACACACACACACACACACACACAGGCCTTTAATCCTAGCACTTGGGAAACAGAGACAGGCAGAGCTCTGTGACTTCAGACCTACCTGGTCTACATAGTCATAGTGAGACCTTGTCTCAAAAAAAAAAAAAAAAGTACAAAGGCTCTACTCTGTTATTTACTTAGCAAAGATGATTAGTAACTTCTATTCAGCACTTTTCATATAAAAATAGTTCTTTGGTACTATAAACTCATAGCGGTAGAATTGATAGATTAAAGGATACATGAACTGAAATGATTTAAGTGAGTAGTTACTAACATTGTATGAGCTTGTTTACATGGGTGGATGTTAGGGTCTATACTCTGCACCTCATGATAGCCCTGCAGGAACTCTCAACCACTGAGTTATTGGTGCAGCTCTCACAAGTTTCATTTTTTGTTTGTTTGTTTTTTGGTTTTTTGAGACAGGGATTCTCTGTGTAGCCTTGCCTGTCCTGGACTCACATTTTGTAGACCAGGCTGGCCTTGAACTCACAGAGATCCACCTGCCTCTGCCTCTTGAGTCCTGGGATGAAAGGCGCGTGCCACCACACCCGGCATAAGTTTCATTTTATATAGTTACATGTTTTTCCCATTTCAGTCTGTCTCCTTGACTGTTGATTCCTAAGTATTCTTTTTTATTATTTTTTTTATATTTTGGTTTTTAGAGACAGGGTTTGTCTATGTAGCCTTGGCTGTCCTGGACTTGCTTTGTAGACCAGGCTGGCCTTAAACTCAAAGAGATTCACTTGCCACTGTCTCCCAAGTGCTGGAATTAAAGGTGTGCGCCACCATACCAGGCTAAGTATTTTAGTTTTTTTAAATAGAATCTTACTATATAGCATGAGCTGGTCTAGAGTTTCACAGTTTTCCACCTTAGCCGTCCAGATGTCAGAATTAAGCTATGTACCACCATGTCCAGCTTCTTTTTGAAGCTTAATTTCTTTTGTTTGTATGTATGTGTTCTTTTTTTTGCAAGCACACAGAAACAAAACAAATTGTCTAATACCTTGTCAGATTCAATAATTAGCTTTAGCCATTTGAGGGCTTTTTTAGAACGTAAAATATTTAGGAACGTACACACAGGATCAAACCATTTGTGAACAAAGATAATTTCACTCCTTTTCTAGTTTGGATGCCTTCAGCTCTTTTCTTACCTATTGTTTTGGGGAGAACTCTTGGTACAGTGTTGAATGGAAGTGAGGAGACTGGCCCCCTTGCCTGTTTCCTGATTGCAGAGGAAAGCTTTTCATCTTTCAACACTGGATTGATGTTAGCCATGGATTTTTAATTTATAGTCTTCACTATGCTGGAAAAGATTCCTTTTTATTCCTACTTTGTTGTTTGTATTGTAAAGTATTGTTAGAATATTGTGGAGGGAGGGTTGTTTTTGGTTTTTGTTTTTGTTTTTGAGACAGAGTTTCTCTGTGTATCTCTGGCTGTCCTGGAACTTGCTGTGTACACCAGGCTAACCTCACAAAGATCCACCTGCCTCTGCCACTTGAATGCTGGCATAAAAGATGTGAGCCACCTTACCTGCCCTGGAAATTTTTAATATAAAATCACTGTGGCATCTGTTCATTTCATAGTGACAATTTCCATAAAGACATTAGAATTTTTTGGTGCTTTGCCTGCACGTATGTCTGTGTACCTCATGTGTGCAGTGTATGAAAAGGCCGGAAGAAGGCATTGGATTCCCGGGAACTAGAGTTGGAGATGGTTATTAGTTGCTGTGTAGATCTTGAGACTTGAACCTGGCTCCTCTGAAAGAACAGTAAGTGCGTGTAACTGCTGAGCTATCTCTACAGCCCCAACATATTTTTATACAATATGTATACAGTATTTTATACATATGCCATATGCGTTTGCCTTATTAGACACCATCCTTTCTTTCCTATCCCAGAAGGTTTTAATTTAGTCAAGTTATTTTTATGCATCAGTGGAAATATTCACATGGCTTTTCTTCATCCTATCAAGGTGATAGATGAACTGAAGTTGAAATTCTTAACCACTTGTGCATTCTGGGATAAACCCTCTTTGTCCGCGGGATCATCAGCTGTTACATTCCATTTGCTGACATTGTCTTGAATATTTCACATGTGTTCAGAAGAGATTGCTATACAGCCCTAGCTCCAAACACATGCCAGTAAGATTCTGCCTCCCCTGGGGCTAGACGTACAGGTGAGGCTTTAAGAGTGGTTGGCTTGTGATTGCTCCTGAGTGGGACTCTTGCCTTTTTAAGGACAAGCCTTAGAGCCCCTTACAGATACCTTCAGGAGCTGGAGAGATGGCTCAGCAGTTGCTCTTGCACAGGACCCTGTTGCCCCTATTTGGGTCCCAGCACCCACATCAGCTGGCTTACAACTACCTGTTACTCCCACTCCAGTGGGTCAGATACTGTCTTTTGGCTTCCATGGGCAGGTGTGCGTGTGCATATATCTGTGCACACACACATGCGTGCACATACACACACACACACAGAATTTTTTTCTTTGAGACAAGAGTATCACTATGCAGGCCTGCTTGACCTGGAACTCACTACGTAGATCAGGCTGGCCTCTAATAGAGACCACCTGCCTCTGCATCCTGAGTGCGCTGTGACTCTTGCAGTTTAAATCCCTTCAGAAGGCACTTTCTGTCTATCAGAAAGCAAATCTTCACCTTTGAACCTGCCATGCCTGGTCTTGAACTTCCCAACTTGAGATGGGGGTGTTGTCAATAATTTGTTTTTCTTATTCTCTTTTAGTAACAATGTAAAGATCATTCATTTGTCTGACAGGTAGAAGCTGTCTCTGATAAATGGGAAGATGATAACAAAAACTCCTGCAAAGGGTTGTCAGACTCCAGACCCAGAATGCTGATTGGCTGTGTGACGTCCATGTTGGAAGGTGCTGGCTACATCAGCCAGACCACATACTTCTCTCTGGAGTGTGTGTGTGAAGGTAGCTAGATAGATTTGTTTCATATTTAAAATTGTTTTCTGTCTCTGAAGTAAGTTTTATGAATTAAGTTTGAGTTATTGAAAGAGTCATGTTTGGGAATGGCTGCCAGGCGTTGGCCTCACACAGGGATTCTTGAATTTGGGTGGACTTTGGATGGTGGGAGGTCACCGTCTAAATACTTGTTTTGCATTTGTCCGTCAAACACATTGACTGATCACTTAAGTTGCTAATATAAAAATAATGTGTTGGTCTAACACGGTGGTTCTCAACCTTCCTAATGCTGCAACCCTTTAATACAGTTCCTTATGTTGTAGTGACCACCAGCCATGAAATTATTTTCACTGCTACTTCATAACATAGTAATTTTGCTACTATTATGAATTGAAATGTAAAAATTTTGGGAGCCAGAGGTTTGCCAAAGGAATCATGACCCACAGGATTGAGGACCACTGGAAAATGTGCTTTTCTTTTTGTGTGTTGAGACACAGTTTCACATTGTAGGCCAGGCTGGAACTTGAAGTGATCTTCCTGCCTCAGTTTCCTGAGTGCTTGGTCTGACCACAGGCCTGAACCACTGCACCTGGCTTGAAACGGCTCTTCCCAGGATACTTGACATGTGTTAAAGTGAGGCTTGGGTCACCTTGCATATATCCAAATTCTCTTTCTAGCCAAACTAAAATTTTACTTTTACACCTAAAGAAATAATTTGCTGTATCATTCACTAAGTTTAATTTGATATATATTTACTGTACACCTGTCGTCTAGTGAACACGCTGCTAGTTGTTGGAGACTAAAACAGTGACAATCTGTTTTTCCTTCAGGCAAAAAGCTATACATACTTCAGACAGGAAGGGAGTTGGAAATGTAACCATGGAAGGGGCTTTGGGGCTGGATACCACTAGGCTGCATTTCAAAAGATACATATCAGCTGCCCTGTGGCCTGGGTACCAGGAAGCTAGTGATGCTAGTCTGACTGGTGACCTCTGGTGCCCACAATGAAATGAACAGGTAGCTGCTGGGATTTTGAGCCTGGTTTTTCAGAGGAAGCCTGAGTTCTAGTAGAAGGCTGCCTGTGACTGTCTAGACCCCTCAGCCGTGCCAGCTGGCAGCCATTCCCAGGGCAGCCTTGAGTGTCTCCAGATCGAAATGGCAGAAGGTGTTTGTGGCAGTCTTTCTGGAATAAGCACCCTGCCACCAGTGGTGGTGACAGAAAAGAGATGCCACCAGTGGACAACCAGGATAATTCCTGAAAGGCCTTAACATCCAGTAGTTTATAATATACTCTAAAACCACAAGGGGGGGCAAGCTGTCAAGATTTACAGAAGTGTTTGTGGCAGTCAGCAAGTTGTCCAGGTTATTCTGTTACAAGCAGCAATTGAACTCTTGCTTAGAAATGGGCAGTAAGCCGGGCGTGGTGGCGCACACCTTTAATCCCAGCACTTGGGAGGCAGAGGCTGGTGGATCGCTGTGAGTTTAATGCCAGCCTGGTCTACAAAGTGAGTCCAGGAGAGCAAAGGCTACACAGAGAGACCCTGTCTCAAAAAACAAAAAAAACAAAAAAAAAAAAACAAAAAAAAGAAAGAAAGAAAGAAATGGGCAGTAAAAATAATGCTTAAGTAAATCACTAAATAAACAATAAATTGGCATCTAATAATTGATCTTTTCTAGCTTATTCTACTTCATTAGTGCTACAAAAGGTTTACCTGAGGAGTAAGGGTGAGCTTACAGATTTCCTAATACAGAAAAATTAAAGGGAGGCAAAAGTTCTTCCGTGTGGTGAGAGTTGTGCTCAGAGATGTGAAATTTTCTATTACTGTGATTATAAAGCCCAATGACCATAGCAAAAGAACATTCTTGAGAGAAAATTCAATGTGAAAGACACTGCCGAAGGGCCCCTGAGTAGGATCCCAAAATACGGCACCCCAATAGTGAGCAGTAGATGATGGGGCTCTACCTGATCCAGGAGTCTAGTGCCAGATGCAGCCCCGGGGAGCTTCTCCCTGGCTCTGGTTCCTCTTTGTTAATTACAGCGGTCACTTGAGTTGTTCTCATCTCTGACACTGTGAGGTCTGTTGTTGTTTTAAGGCCTGTACCAAGGCTGGTCGGGTGGCTCAGTGGTTAAAGGTGCTTTTATGCAACCCTGGCCACCTAAGTATGAGCCCTAGAACTCTTGTAAAGATCAGAGGAGAGAACAGACGCCCCAGAGGTGTCCTCTGACCTCCACACATGTGCCACAGAATGCAGAACCTACACACACGCACGCACGCACATGCACACATACATATGCACATGCACACACACATACATGCACCCACATGCACAATAATAAAATCCGGTTTTTACAGTTTACAATCTCTGGGTTCACAGTGGGATCAAATATCCTGCAACAAGTAATAATAATAAATTTTTTAAAAGTTAAACCTTGCACCAACATCTTCTCCTTCTATCCCTGCCTTCCAGTCCCTACAAAATTAAACTACTATTGATCAGTATTTTGATAGTATAATCACCAGTGCTTTGGATGCTGCTTTTCATAAACACACAGAGCCATAAGCAGAATTATATTAAAGATTATTTCAGAAAATTGGCCCTAATTTCAAAATAAAATTAATGTAATGTGTGTTATTTATGTGAGTGCATGTGGAGGGCATAGGTAAGATAGGTATCCAGTGCCCTCCTCAGTTGCTGCCCACCTTTTATTTATTTGAGACAGTGCAGCCCAAACTTGCCATTCGGCTAGCACGGCTGGCCAGTGAGATGCAGGGATCTGGCTGTCTCCACTCCTCCAGCACCGCAGTTATGCATATGCACAACCACATGGTATTTTATGTGGATTCTGGGATTTGTGTCACCCCAGCCCCAGTTCTCGAGGGTTTTATTCTAGTTTGGATTTTTTGAGACAGAGTCTCACTATGTAGCTTGGAACTCTGTATAGACCAGGCTGGCCTTGAACTCACAGAGATATACCTGCCTCTGCCTCTTGAGTGCTGGGATTTAAGGTGTGCACCATGATACCTGGTTAAAAATATTTTTTGACATGGCAAAATATAGAAAATAGATGCATTGTAGCACAAGCAAGGGCGAGCACCACTGACTTAGTGGCTGCAGGACGGTTAGTGCCTGAAACTCTGCTCTGCGCAGCTGATGTGAGAACAAGCATGGATTGCTTCAGGGTGAGGTGGTTACGTGAGCTGGACCATGACAGAGAAGAGGGAAGGTGGGCCAGAGATTACTTCAGTGTGCCATAACCCCAGAGTGCACTACACATTTGACTGTTACTGAAGTTCTCTCTTTGGCCATTTTAGGTTTCCACCCATGCAAGGGAGATTGGGTAGAGGCTGAGTACTGGATCAGGCCTGGAACATGGAGCAGCGAGGCGATCTCAGTGAAGCCACTGAGGTACAAGCGTGTGGATAAGGTAATGCGCTGATGAGTGGCTCCTGCATTTCATCAAGGGAGGTGGGGCTGGAGTGATGGCTCAGTGAAGAAGAATGCTGGCTGTTCTTCCTGAGGACCTAGGTTCGATTCCTAGCACCCGCATGGTGCCTCACAACTGTCTGTAAATCCAATGCTAGGGGATCCAGTACCTCTTCTGGTATCCAAGGGCCTTGTATGCACATAGTGCAAAGACATTCAGGCAAAGCCCCCATACATAAAAGTAAATAAAATTTAAAAAGGAAGTAGAGCAACATCACTCCTGCATCGCTATGATCTGACTGATAGTGGTCCCTGGATGTGTTAAAGATGTTCTAGGACAAAGCATATGCCTGACAAATTGAGGCCCTTGAGCTTCCTAGTCAGCGGGTGATTTAGGGAAGGACGTGGAGTGCAGAAGCACTGAGTTTGCACTGCCGTCAGGTGGATGCATGAGGCTAGAAATGAGGGTTAGAGCTGAACTGACCAAACAAATGCTTCTGAGAACAGGCTTGGTGTTGAGAGGACAGAAAAAAGGGGCAAGGGAGCAAGCCAGCTGTCATTCAGGACCCTCCATTTGTAAACCTCTCAGTTGTAAAAGGGACACCCCCAGGATATCTCCCCCAGGCGCCTGCCTGTCTCTGGGTCTTTTGAAGTGGCCCTAAGGAGCCAGAATAATTACACCTTTCCTACCAAATGGGATTTTATGAATTTTCTCTGGAAACAGAAGGGAATATGCTTCCTCTTATCTGAGCTCAGGTAAATTGGCTTTCTGGAGAGGAATTAACTCAAAACCTTTGTCCAGAAAAATTCCACAGTGGGGAAAAACGTCAGCTATCACCATCAACCTCTTATTCAGCCCGAACACTCCCAGGCTTCTGTGTGTCCATGTTGTACTGGACCTTAATAGCTTTCCAGGGCCACACTGGATTAGTGAGACTCAGAGAGGCAAGGGTTGAGGACTGTGCCCCTTGTCCATAGACACTTTGAAGCGATATGCAGCTGTGCACTTGCAGGTCTGCATTTCCAGCTTGTGTGGGAGGAATGGGGTCATTGAGGACAGCATCTTCTTCAGCCTGGACTCCCTGAAGCTGCCAGAAGGGTACATACCGAGGAGACACGACATTGTCAACGCTGTGGTGGTGGAGAGCAGCCAGTCATGCTACATCTGGAGAGCGCTGTGCATGACCCCTGTGAAGAGGTGGTACCCAAACGGTTCTTCTTTGGAAATAAAAGGGCCAATTTTAAGTATACTTTGAGAAGCTGTAGTCAAGTGCTGTCTAACATTTCAGTCATTCTTGGGTTGTATATATGATGCTGGTCCATCCGATCATACCACCAGGCGGACAAGATGGCTCAGCAGTTAAAGTGCTTATTGCCAAGGCTAACAGCCTGAGTTCAATCACTAGATCTGATGAAGAAAGAACTGACTACCACAAGCTGTCCTCTGACTTCCAGTGAGCTCAAGCATGTACACACCACACACACACACACACACACACACACACACACACGAGAGAGAGAGAGAGAGAGAGAGAGAGAGAGAGAGAGAGAGAGAGAATATGAATGAATAAGGAAAAGATGGGTTTAAGTTTTTCCTCAAAGATTGTATCGTGTAGTGCCACTGTGGCCTTTGTGTGTAGCCCAGGTCTTGCATATAGCTAGCAATCCTCCTGTCTCAGCTTCCTGAGAACTACAATTCTTGTTGTACCACCATGTCCAGCCACCACGGGTTCTTGGACGTTCTGTTTCTGCTCCATGGCATGTCCATTCTATCTTGACCATGGAGTGGAAGCTGCCAGGGCACTGCCAAGTTTAATGCTTGAACACAGAACACGTGGATGTAAAGAAGCAGAGAACTCCTTTTTGAGAGAAAACGTTTATTTTTCTGAAGAGTGAAACTTCCCATTGAGTTGTTTTCCTGTATAGTCAGTTATTGCTTAATAATGGATATATGTTCTGAGAAACGTGCTATCCATCAGGCAGCTTAGTGATTGTGCAGGTGCTGTAGAGTGCAGGTATATAAGCCTATTGCTACAGGATGCAAGTTTACAATGCATGCTACTGTGCCACATACCGCAGGCTATTGTAACACAGTGTTAGTTGTACATCTGGACAATTGCAAGTGTAGAAAAGGTACAGTGAAATACGTAAGCAGTGAGCATTTTTCATTTCCATCTTATTCTTACAGAATCAGTGTTAAGCATGAAGTCCCATTGTAAAGGAAATGTAGTCATGTAGCTGTCAACTGTACTTAAAAAATTCCAAACACAAGTTTGGGGCAGATCTCTGAATGCAAGAGCCTATGTGTGCCACCTTCCCTCCTTCCAACCATCCATCCCTTGTAGTCTGGGAGGCAGTGGAGAACAGAAATCTGAGCAGTGAAACCCCTGAGGGAGTAGGTCAGATGCCACCTATTTGGCTCCTTTAATCTTTGGGGGATTTGTGACATGGCTTGAGAAACTGTGGGACTTGAAGGCTCCCTGACTGACCTCTCTGTCATGTTATTAGGCAGTCAGTCCTGCGGCGGGTGGGGGTGGGGTGGGAGGAAGATGAGAAGAGGCAGCAGTGCTGCAGGGAGGCCTCAGCACCTTGACACTGTTTGGTGTTTTCTTCAGAGATGCCACTACTGGTGAGGCCCCTCAGGAGCCCTATGGAGCCTTCTTACTGAAAAACAAAGGGAATGTTGAAGTTACAAGAATGACCAATTTTGGAACATTGAAGGAAGGAGAAAGAAAAACACTGGTGATCTGGATAGAGTAAGTGTGCCCTGGGGCTTCAGGTAAAGGGGGACAAGGGGGCTTTAAACTGTGACTTAAGATGGTCTGTAGAAACAATTGTATATTGCCTATTTATTTTCCCTCTGAAAGTCTATAAAATATTTCACCCCTCGGGCTGGTGAGTTGCCTCAGTTGGTAAAGGCACCTCTGTTGGAGGCCAGAAACCTCAGTTTGGTCCCCCAACCCCACGTAAAGGTGGAAGCAAAGAACTGATTACTTTGAGTTACTTTCCAGCCTCTATAAACACACACTAGGCATGTGCCCACACACATTTTGCAAGGGAATTGCTGCAGGTTTAAGGCTGGTCTGTTTAACAAGACTATCCCACACTCTCCACAACTGTTCCCTAAAATGTCCTTCACACCGAACATTGCACAGATGTTTGCAGGCGCCCTCCACAACAGTGAATTGTGTGGTTTTGGTTGACTGTAGTGTCTTAGCTCTGGAAGTCCTGATGCAGTATGTGGTTTTCCTTTGTTTTTTCCAGGAATAAAGGAGAAGTCTCTCAGGACCTTGTCAGTTGTAGACTGGCCGGCTGGGATAAAGTGCAGCAGTTTAGATTTGAGGCACAGAGCAGAGGCCAGTCCTGTGCAGGGGAGGTTTCTGTTCCTTTTCTGGAGAATGAAAATGTTAATTCATTGAATCGTCACAGAGAAGACAGCACTGATGAGACACCAGAGAGCAGCCTGGTGAACCACACAGAAATCTCTCCAGGTAGATCATCGTGTAGCTGCTTCCCCATCAGGCCCAGGAACTGAGCTGCCTTGTGTCCTGAGTTACTGAGTCTGCCCTACTCCCTGGCAACAGTTACGCCTGAACCCTTTTGAATTTGGGTCCTTCGCCTCCTGTGGTGTTGGAGCTAGGAGAAGGACAGAAACAGCTTGACACAGACCAGCATGTGCTTAGGAGATATGGGCACTCCTCAACTAGGGAGATTTCTGGGGCCAAAGCCCTTTCTCCAGTCCTGACTGGTCTTGTAGGTACATCCCTCCCCCACTTCCATGCTCTATTAACTGCCTCCAAAATTTGATTTGTGTGTGTGAGCATTCATTTCCAACATTGTTAGGAGTAAGTTACCTTCCCCACAAACTGTTGGTGTAAATGTCATTCCCCAGATGGCTGTGCTTGTGAAGAAGAAAGTAGAGAAAAAGGAAACACACCAGAGAAAGAGGAGCCTGAGCCTGGGGGGCTCATACTTCCAGGAGAGAAAACTTCCATCATGGTCACATGTGATGCCAAGTATGTGCTTGTTTCTTTCATGGATAGCTGAATTCTTATAGTGTGAAACGGTCATGCCTTTCTCTGATGGAACCAAATCACAAAGACAAACATTGGTCTGGAAAATGTCCCCCTTCGATGGGATCCACTCTCATCGCAGCAGACCACCTGACTCCATCTTTACAAAGAAAGTACTGTTCATGACCCATTTAGATGTGAACTCCCTCCCTGCTCTTGAGCCTTTCTGATGGTAGCCATCTTGAGTTCATTTTCACTGTGTCCTGGTGTCCCTAAGATCTCAGCCCATCTACACTCCTCTTCTCATCCTCTGGGCATCTTCTCAAGATACTAGAGCAATAGAGAAGCCAAGGGGGAAAAGGGGGTACAGCCCAGACTGGGAAGTCCTGTCTCCATTCTGTCATGGTCACCTGGTTGGTTGTAACCTGGTAGCAGTCCCCCGCCTCTCACTCAACTCCTTTTTCTGTTCTCTCGACTCATGTTGCCTACTAAAGTTGTGACTTCTCAAAAGCATGTAGTCACCAGGCTTCCTTTAAATCTTTTTGAAGATGTAAATCTGACTGCCTTGCTTCAAACCCATCAGATCATAGGTTACCGTTAACCAAATACAAGTCCTCCAGTCACCCATAGAAAATGCAGGCAGCTTAGCTGGGTTTTTAACCGTGAATTAATGGGAGTAATTAGGTCGAGAAAAACAAAAGCAGAGGTTACTGTGCATAGCAGCACCTGTGTTAGAGTCACCATTGGAAAAAGCAATCAAGTAAAAAGAATACCATTTTAATCATAGTAGAAGTCTTATTTGAACTTGATGATGTTGAAAATATTTTCCGTTAAATTTCAGAATTATAGATTGGACTATTTAAGCACCTGAATTTATCTTGATGTATTAGTTATTTTGCTTGTTGCCATGATAAAATACAGCAACAACAATTGAAGGAATAAAGGGTTTATTTTGGCTCCCAGTTTCAATCTAGCAGGGCATGGTGGCGCTCATCTTTAATCCCAGCACTCAGGGATATAGAGGCAGGTGTCTGAATTTGAGGCCAGACAGTTCTACATAGTGAGTTCTACAGAGTGATAGATGCGGGGTGGTGGGGTTGGGGGGGGCTCTCAAACAAAACAAAGCAAGGAAGTATAGTCTCATGGCAGAGAAGTCACAGCAGCAGGAGCTTGAGGCAGCCAAATCCTGAATGCTGTTCTGATTGAACACTTCTCAGCTAAGCAAATAAGTCCATTATCTTTAAATTCTATTTTATTCAAGTTCTCAGAATATAGGCAGAATGAAGTCAGATTCATAGCCAAAATATCACACATATGACCTCTAGCCCAGATCCTCCACTCCGAAATCTCACAGCCTCCAATGTCCATATTTTTCTCCGCATTTTTGTCTTGTATTCTACCTGAATGACCCAGTAAGCCCGCTTCCAGCATGCTAGGAATTTTCTAGCCTTAAGTACAAACCTCTTTCACATTCCAGCCACAAAAATTTCAAAAGGCCTAAGACCCACATAATCAGATTCACCACAGCATTGGCCCACTTCTCAGTATTAGATACTTTTCCTGTTGCTATGATTTAAAAAAACAAAAACACCAATGAGGCCTCCCCTTCTCTGAGAAGGAAGGAGGGGTGTGAGGGTGGGACTGGGAGGATGGAAGGGGCTGGGATCAGGCTGTAAAGTGATTAAGTAAATTAAATAAATAAATGTCCCAATGAAAGCAACTAAAGGGAGCTATGGTTTGTTTTGCTTTGCAGTCTAAGGTCACAGTTTACTGCGGCAGAAGTACCATTGCATGTACAGTCAAAGCCGAGAGCAACGATGCCTGCTCACAGCTTGCTTCTCCTTTTTATGTGGTTCAGACTCCCATTTCAGGGAATGGAGGCACACAATCAGCAGGCTTCCTACTTCAGTTTACCTAATTAAGAATAGCACCCATTTTTCCATTGAGTAGATTTGGCTTCTTTGTCAAAAATCAAGTGGCCATATATGTGTGGATTCATTTCTGGGTCTTCGATTCTATTCCATTGATCAACCAGCCTATTGCTGTGCCAGTACCATATATACTGTTTTAATTACTGTTGCTCTATAATACAGCCTGAGATCGGGTATGGAAATTCCTCTGGAGGATCTTTTATTGTATAGGATTGGTTTTGCTATTCTGGGTTTTTTGTTTTTCCATATGAAGTTGAGAATTGATCTTTCAATGTCTTTAAAATATTTTGTAGGTATTTTGATAGGGATTGCATTGAATCTGTAAATTGCTTTTGGTAAGATGGGGTGGGGAGGCCTGGTGGCACTCAAAGAAAGAATAAGCAGGCTACCAAGATGAGACTTGATAGCCTATGACCACATAGTGGGGTAGGAGGTCCCCCTTGGTCATGGGCCTAGGAGAGGGGAATAGGGTGAAAGCGGGAGGGAGGGAGGAAGGAAGGATACAAGTGATGAGATAACAATTGAGTTGTAATCTGAATAAATTAATTAAAAAAAAAAAAAAAGGAATAGCACCCACAGGCATGCCCAGAGGCCTGTCCCCCTGCTGGTGACAGATCATACCACACCGCAGTTGGAGCTCCCCATCACACTTGGGAAATACTACATTTCTTGTTTTATAAAGTAAACTTTTCCATGTAAAACATTACTGAAAAAAAGTCAGCCTGTCTGTTACTTACAGCTTTGCCATGTCCTTGAATATTGAAAAGGGAATCAGATTGGACCTGCTTTATTCATCACTGAGGCTGCGTTTCTGTTTCTCTTTGAAGAAATCCTGGCCGCTGCAAGGAACTTCTTCTGCTGTGTTTTTCCAACTTTCTCATCGGACGACATCTGGAAGTGAATGTTGTCAGCCGTGAGGAGGCACTGATAGCTGTGCGTGAGCCATTTTCTTGGAAAAAGCCTAAAAGCTCCCAAACGTTAGTGTCTGCAAAGACTACAGTGGTTGTGACCACACAGAAAAGGTACCATGAGATAAGTGTGTGACTTTGTGTCTTTTCTTTTTACATGTTCTGGAAAGGCAGACATGTCCTGGCAGGCAGCAGTCATGTCACCTCCCTGCCTTCCCCCACCCCCATCCCTGTTCCTGTCTGCCCCCCCCCCCACAAGGACGTAACAAGGGCAAGGCAAGGATGCGTTTCCATGGAACTTTTAAGGGCAGAGTGTGTCTGCTACCATCACTGTCTGTGCAAACAGGCCCCATGCACCCCTCAGCTCTGCTTTTCCTTGGCAGATCTTGGGGCCACTTTGAAACCAGAGTGGATTAGCTCTTGGCTCCTGCCATCTGCTCCTGGGAGGACTGGCTTTGATGTCCTACCACTGTACCATCAGCAGCGGATCTGTGCCTTGCTGGCTCATTGCAATGTAGCTAGTTTTGGGCCCCAGGAAGCTGTTTGAAGATCTGGTACCATTCAAGAATGACCTCTGACTTGAGCATAGAAGGCTTGTGGGCAACCCATTCCTGCCCGGATTAGGTCCCAGGTTCCTTCTGCTCTTGTCTGCAATTAAAAAGCATAAAACTTCTGAGAAATGTATTTTATTCCAAGTTTGGCTCCCAAAAAATGTGACCTATGTATGTGGGGGTGTTAACTGGCTGTGTTCTGGGGACTGGAGATACTGTTGCATCATTGTCACTACTGAGGGTTTGAGTTCAGGTGCTGCCTACAGCCCATCAGGGCACGACTGTTATTTTCTAATACTGGAAAATTCTGGATTTCAGATCATGTTAACCCAGTAACAGTCTAAGACAAAGGATGATGGACTTCTACATTGTAGACTGAAAGTGGAATGCATTAGCAGATAGTGTTATGGGAATGCTGAACTTGTCGTTGGCCATGGTTTGGAAGGCAGCTGTGTGGCCTGGGGAAAGTTTCTTGACCTCTCTATACCTTAACTTCATTTGTAAGATAGTCTCTACCTCATGTGGTTTGAGGAGTAAATGCTATAGAGCACATAAAATGCAGTTTTCTGGCACAGAGCAGTCAGTAAGCGTGATGGTTCTTGCTCACTTTCAGGGGCATGCGTGCCTAGGAGAAAAGCCCAGAAAGGGAGTGAGATGTTACCACATCTGCAGACACCTATTATTAGACATTTTTGTTGGTCTTTTTTTTTTTTTTAGACAGGGTTTCTCTGTGTACTGCTGGCTGTCCTGGAACTTGCTCTGTAGACCAGGCTGGCCTCAAAACTCACAGAAATATGCCTGCCTCTGCCTCCCAAGTGCTGGGATTAAAGGTGTACACCACCTCTGCCTGGCTGATTCTAGATTTTAATTCCTTGTCAATTGGTGAAATTTTGCAGGCTGGCCCTTTACTCTAGTTGTATGTTTTTTTGTTTTTTTGGGGTTTTTTTTTTTTTACTGTATAAAAGCATTTTAATTCTGTATAACTCTGTCAAGCATAGCTATTATTTACTGAGCTATTTAGTCTGAGCCTTGCCAGTGATTCTATCATGAAATGCAGATTCAGAGTTGTGGGTCTTTGATGCAGTTTGAAATGAGTTTAGCGAACTGGAGGTAAAGACCTATTGCATTCTTTTGCATATAGCCGCTTACATGATTGGTTGGGGACTCTTGTGTCATTTCTCTGCTGTTGTTTTTTACACCATTGAAAATGAAATGGTTGTAGCTGTGTGAGTCGTTTTTGAATTCTTTCTATTCCGTTGTTGTATATGAGCAGAACTCTATTATGTTTGATTTTTTTGTTTTGGTTTGTTCTGGTTTGTTTTGGTTTGGTTTAGTTTTTGGGTGTTTTTTTTTTTTTTTTTTTTTTTGAGACAGGGTTTCTCTGTATAGCCTTGGCTGTCCTGGACTCACTTTGAATGCAGCTAACTAGATGGAGGCATAAGCTTGGGGGTGAACCTAAATTTCTCCAGAGAAACACAGCGAAGAACCAACACATGAGATGAAGCAGGTTCCACCGAGGGCAGCTTTTATCAAGTGTGCCCTTATTGGCGACGGGGCAGTAATGTTTCTAGTACTCCCACCTTCACTAAAGTGCGTCCTAAGAGTTTAGATACTCAGGAAGTTAAAAGTGTCTTTAAACTCCCTGATTTGAGCAGGCTCCTGGGACTTTCCAGTCTTGTTCCCCTATAGCTTGCACAGCTCTGTCCAGCTCTGTTGCAGAGACAAGAGTGCCAAGCCAGAGCTTGTGTGGAGACAGGGTCCTGAACCCAGAGTGGCCTAGTCTGGTTCTCACGTCAGGTGTTTCTGTGAACAAAAGAGCTCTAGCCTTTGTGAGACAGGGCAGGCTATCCGAAGAGAAAGGTCTCATATGAGCATCTCTAACCCAAAACCTGAAGTCTAAAAACTTCTGTTGACATGACTGACAAACTTCCGATCCTGTTGCATCTCAGAAAACCTGCGGCTGTAAAATCTATATACATATTCCAGAGTGAAGAAGAAGTAAGGGCTGGCAGTACAGCTTAGTGAGAGAGTGTCTAGCAAGCGCGAGTCCCTGGCTTCAGTCTCAGGGCTGGAAAAAAACATAGAAAATCTGAAACATTTCTAGACCCATACATTACAGATACGAGATACTCATAAGCATATAAGATGTCTAGATTAAGAATTACTTTCAGGGGCTGGAGAGATGGCTCAGAGGTTAAGAGCACTGCCTACTCTCCCAAAGGTCCTGAGTTCAATTCCCAGCAACCACATAGTGGCTCACAGCAATCTATAATGAGATCTGGTCCCCTCTTCTGGCATGCAGGCATACATTCAGGGAAAATACTATATACTTAATAAATAATAAATAAATCTTTTTTAAAAAATAATTACTTTGTGTTCAGTAAGTACTTGAGATGCACCATGAAAACTGAGTTCAGTCTCCAGAACCCATGTAATCGGGCAAGTCACAATGGTGCATCATGTTGTAATCCCACCACTGGGGAGGGAGAGAGAGGCAGGTCCTGGGATTTGTGGGCCAGCCAGCCTGGCCTATTCAGGAATCCCTAAGCCAGAGAGACTGCTTTAAAAAAAAAAAAAGGTTGAGGCACCTGAGACACAACACCTCTGGCCTCCACACGTGTGTGTATACCACACACACATGTGCACACGCACACACCTATGGACACATACAGATGCTTATACACATATAATATAATTGCTTTGATTTAACTTTGTTTCTTTTAAGGAACTCGAGGCGACAACTTCCAAGTTTTCTTCCACAGTATCCAATACCAGATAGATTAAAAAAATGTGTGGAACAGAAAATTGACATCCTGACTTTCCAGCCACTTCTTGCAGAGGTAGGAGAACATCTGAAGGCTGTGGGGTGTTACTCACCAGTACAGCTCCATTCACGGCCAGGGTGAGTCTTGGGATTCAGATCGCCTGTTAGGTTTCTACCAAAGGCAACTAGAAATTTCAGGATGACAAGAGAGAGTCACCTTCACGCATCACCTGGTGTTCAGAGCGGGAATGGGAGATTGAAGCCAGCCTTCTACTGTGTCAGGGCCAGAAGCTTTCCACACTGACTTACATATAGAGTCCCAGCACTGGTGCTAAGTGGAGAAACATAGAAAATCAGGGTCTCTGGGAAGACTTAACTAAGCACTGACTCTCAGAAAGGGCCAGCCCTTCTGAACTCAGCACAAGGCACATGCACAACTGTGGAGTCAGAGGTCCTTTAGCTTAGCTCTTAGCTGGAAATGCCACAGTTATCCCCTCAGCATTCCCTTGTCCTCTGCATTGCCCCTTAGCATAAGTAGATCTGTGACCTTTACTGAAATTTCCTTCACAAAAATGCCAGGGGAGCAGGCAGACAAAGGCTTGCAAGGATGGCAGAAGACCACTTGTTTGAGTTATGAGGCTGCAAAGAAGTCTAAAAAACAAAAGGTTCAAGGTCTGACATTGGATGTTTGCCCTATCCCAGGAAGTGTTTGTTGTACAGTTTTCTAATTGTTTGAGGAGCATCCAGATACGTGAGAATGTGTCGACTAGAGACAAGGATGAGGTCTATACAAGCAGGACTTGAGCCTTTCAGAGGGCATCTTGAGAAGCTAAGCATTTGTGGCAGCAAGAAGTTCGTTCCCTGTGAGCAGCCCTCAGAGGGTAATGCCTGAAGCTTCGAGCAAAGCTGAGACTATAATGGAAGGTTTAAGACTATTACATGTTATAAATGACAGTGTTTCTACTATATAAATTAAAAAGTTTTCTGCTCGATCTGGGGAGATGGCTCAGAGCTTAAGAGCACTGACTGCTCTTCCAGAGGTCGTGAGTTCAATTCCCAGCAACTACATTAATGTGATCTGAAGGCCTGAAGGTGTACATGCAGGCAGAGCACTGTATATAATAATAATAACAACAACAACAACAACAACAACAACAATAATAATAATATCTAAAATATTAAAAAATGATTTGGGCTGGGTGTGCTGGCGCATGCCTTTAGTCCGAGCACTCGGGAGGCAGAGGCAGGCAGATCGCTGTGAGTTCAAGGCGAGCCTAGTCTACAAAGTGAGTCTAGGATAGCCAAGGCTACACAGGAAAACCCTGTTTCGAAAACAAATTAAAAAAAGAAAAGAAAAACAATGGTTTTATTATGGGAAGCAAAGACACTTTTCTACCATCATTTCTTAGCACATGTGTGTAAAATTATAAGTATATGGGCTTTTCTACATCCACCCTAGCTCCCAAATAATAACACAGAGACCTATTATATTTCTTAATAACCATCAAGCACCATAGCTGGACAGATACTCATCTATTCTATCCCCTCTATTGTTGATGCTAATTTTAAAACTATTTTATTTGGGGCATTTACTGCCTCTACCTCCCTTCTCTACCCTATTCCCTTCCGACACCCCCAACACTAGGTATGAGAGAAAGGTTAGTGGAGAAAGGGGGTGTTAACCTCTTCTCCTGGTTGTTTAGGGTTGATTGAACGAATTCAGTCCTCCAAGCATGCTTTGGAGCCTTTTCTCCCCTCCAAGCCACCACCTTCTGTCTCTGTCTCTGTGTCTGTCTGTCTGTCTGTCTGTCTGTCTTTCTCTCTGTCTCTCTCTCTCTTTCCTCTGGCCCTCCTCTCTCCTCTTTAGCATGAGGCAGTCCATTAACAGCGGGCAAAGACCACGCCCTGCACTAGGCAATTATCAGTGCCGACAAACTAAAGCCCAAACTAAAACCCCACACTTGGGATTAAAACAAAAACATGTAAAAAAAAAAATGTTTACATAACGTAACTGAGTTTTTAAAGAAACCAAAGCTCCCATTACACACGCTGGCCAGGCTACTTCGCAGCCAAGTACTGTGTTACCTGACACTTAGTTTCACCCTGGCTGCTCCTGTTCCATCTTTGTTATCATGGTGACCCCCACCCCACCCCACCCCACCTGGCCAACCTCCTCCTGTCAGTCACTCATGGTGACCTCCTCCTTCACCTGAGACCCTCCTCCTGGGATTGCAAGTCCTGCTTCAACTCTCCTGCCCAGCTGTAGGCTGTTCAGCTCTTTATTAACCAAGCAGACATGCTGGAGAACAATTTTTACACACTTTGAGACAGGAGACTCTTCACTAATAATGACAGTGCCCACGCGCAGACTGCAGCCAGAACTTTGGGCACAGAAGTCAGCATCTGAATACACAGTGCACAAGACCATCCCCTCAACATCTCATTTGTGTTTTTTTATTATTGTTTTTGTTTGGGTTTTGGTTTTTTGTTTTTGTTTTTTGTTTTTAGGGTTGTGGTGGTGGTGGGTTTTTGAGACAAAATTTGTCTGTAATCCTGGCTGTCCTGGAACTCACTTTATAGATCAGGCTAGTCTTGAACTCAGAAATCTGCCTATGCCTGCCAAGTGCTGGGATTAAAGATGTGTACCATCATGCCTGGCCAAATGTATTTGGTTTTAAAACTTGCTGTTTTAGTTTATGACTTTATTTCATTTGAAAATTTTTTTAAAAAGAGGGCTGGTGTCTTAATTAGAGTTTTATTGCTACAAAGAAACACCTAAAAGCAAGTTCTGGAGTAAAGGCTTTATTTGGCTTACACTTCCAGATCATAGCCATCATTGGAGGAAGTCAGGACAGGAACTCAAGCAAGGCTGGAACCTGAAGGCAGGGTCTGACGCAGAGGCCATAGAGGGATGTTACTTCCTGGCTTGCTTCCCACGGCTTGCTCAACCTGCTTTCTGATAGAACCCACCATGGGCTGGGCCCTCCCCCATTGATCACTAATTGAGAAAATGCCTTACAGCTGGGTCTCATGGAAACATTTCCTCAACTGAGGCTCTCTCCTCTCTGATGACTTGTGTCAAATCGACACACAAAACCAGCCAGTACACCTGGGAAGATGGCTTGGAAAGTAAAGCATTTGCCATGCAACTATGAGGACCTGAGTTCATTTTTCCATCACGCAATTTAAAACAGATGTGGCAGGGTTGGGGTGGAGATGGGAATTCCAGGCCTCCCTAGCCAGCCAGTCTAGCCAAAATGGAGAGCTGCAGGTTTAGAGATTAAAGAGCCTGAGGAGATGCCTCTGCAGTTACTATCCCTTGCTCCTGTTGCAGAGGGCAGATCCCAGCACCACATGTGAGTCATAACCTTTTGTAACACCAGTTGTAGTAGGGGCACTTATGCCCTCTACTGGGCACTGCATGAATGTGGTGTACTTGCATACATGCAGGCAGGCAAGCATTTATACACATAAAAATAATAAAATAAGGTAGGAAAGTGACTGAGGAAGACATTCTGACATCAGTCTCTGGATGCTACGTGTACCCAGCACAAATGCACCTTACATGTACACATATACGTGTACACACACACAGAGGATTTTGACTGGATGTTAGAAATTTCTACTTCTGAAGTGGCAAAAACATACTTCAGACTTTAGTGTGTGTGTGCAAAACTTTCTCAGTACTGATAGTATACATTCACAATGCTTGCTGTCATAGTTAGCTTCAGATGTTAACATGATGGAATCCATAGCTACTTGGGAAGAGGGAACGCCAATTGAAGAATTGCCTCCATCATATTGGTTTATGGGTATACCTGTGGGCATTTTTCTTTCTTTTTGTTAACTTTTTCTATTTAATGTGTATGAGTGTTTTGTCTGTATATGTCTGTGCATCTTTTGTGTGTAGTGTCTGTGGAAGCCAGAAGAGTGTGTTGGCTCTCTGGGGTTAGAGACTGGTGTGAGCTGCCATGTGGGTGCTGAAAACTGAATCCTGGTCCCCTGGAAGAGCAGCCAGTGCTCTTACCCTCTGAACCATCGCTCCAGGTCATGAGGCACTTTCTTAACTGCTGATTGGTACAGGAGGAGGGCACAATATGCAGTCCCATCAGGAAGGCCTGATCTGTGTAAGAAAGGAAGCTGAGGAGGCTAGTAAACATTATTCCTCTGCTGGCTTCTACTTAACACTCTCACCCTGAGTTTGTTTACTTAACTAGTTTTCATAGCAAGAACTTCTAGAAATAAGTAGAAGTTTGTTTTGTTCGTGATCTTAGTGGAATAGTCTTCAGTTTTCCATCACTGAATATGACTTATAAAGCTCCACCTTTATCATATTGAGAAAGCTTCCCCCACGCTGAGGTGGGTCTTTTTAATGTTAGGATGCTGAATATGGTCAGATTTTTAAAAACTAGATGATCATGTGCTTTTCTCCCTATGTACTGTTAAGTGGTTTGCTATATTTGCTCATTTTCATAGGTTTGACCTGTACCCACATCCTAAGAATAAGACGCCCCCTGGCCATATGCATAATCCTTTTAATGAACTGCAGCATTGTTTGCTAGCATTTTGTGACTGTCCTTGTATAAATATCCATAAGAAATACTTGTCCATTTTGAGGGATGTATGGTTGGGTAAGTTCTGTTTGGTTGATTTTGAGATGGAATCTTGCTGTGTTGTCTGGGATAGCCTCAAACTCCTGAGCCGAAATGATCCTCTCTCGAGGTACCACTCTTTCTTTTTCTCTCCTGCCCTTTTCTCTACCCTGTCCTTTTCTCTCTTTTCCTCTCCCTTCACCTCTCTTTTCTCTTTTTCTTCCTCTTTGCTTTTGTTTTCTTCCTCCTCATTCCTTTACATCACTGTGTCACTGTGCAGCCCAGGATAGCCTTAAACTTGTAATCCTCCTGCCTCCATTTCCTGAGTGCTGGGATGATAAGTGTGTACCACGTGCTTTCTCATTCCCTGTAATGTCCTTTTCTGGCTTTGATATCAGAGTCATGATGGCCTCTTAGAATAAATCATGAAGTATCCTCTTGGGTTTAGGGAAGAGTCTGAAGAGGATTTCAGCCATTTCTTTAAATGTTCTGTAGAATTTTTCTCATGAAACCACTAGGTCCTGGGAGTTCCTTTGTTGAAAGAGCTTTTGGTTTCTGATTCAGTCTCCTAAGTACTTAATGCTGTTCTGACTGTCTTGCTTCTTTGTGATGAAGTCTTGGTAGCTTTTCTGTTTCTAGGAACTTACCATTTTATCTAGATATTTTTACAATTACTTCAGATGGAAGGGAAGCTGTTCCTTTACACTGTATCTAGGCCAGGGGATATCCTGTCCTCTTCCACAAACGTCTATGGAAGTTACACTGCTCTTTTTAGAATAAACTCAAAGAACTGACAAAAAGATTAGGGACAACAGAGTTACCTGAGAGCCCAGACTATGGCAGGGAATAGAGGTTTTGGCCGATGAAGAGCAAGAGCCCTGTGGTCCTGCATAAGCCCAAGGGGGGAGGTATGTGGCCCGGTTCATAAGCTCTGACCCTGAGTCATCTTGTCTGAATATAAGCAGTGTAGCAATCTGCTCCCTAGACAGATATGGGATGTGCTGTTCTGCCTTCAGAGACTGGATGGTTATTTTTTCAGCTTTTGAACATGTCCAACTACAAGGAGAAGCTGTCCACTCTGCTGTGGCTGGAAGAGATCCATGCAGAGATAGAGCTCAAGGAGTACAACATGAGTGGCGTCGTCCTGAAGAGGAAGGGGGACCTGCTGGTTCTGGAGGTGCCAGGGCTCGCCGAGAGCCGGCCTTCCCTCTACGCAGGTGTGTTCTCACTGTGGACTAAAGCTCACACTGAGGCCAGATAGTTTTAACTGGCTGCATACTTGAATTGCGTCATTTCTGTTCTTTGAAATAACATTTACTTGAATGGAAATTATCTAGCATGTATGTTACACCCTTTGTTACACATTATCTTTAAGCAACAAATACCAGAAATGTTGTTATTTATTATATTTCATTAAGACTTGATTTCACAGTGAAATGGGAAATTTATGATTTTATGTTTGACACATGGTAATGTGTTTTTTACCTAGGTGACAAACTGATTTTAAAATCTCAAGAATACAATGGACATGTCATTGAATATATCGGCTATGTCATGGAGGTGAGAGAACAGTCCTCAAAGATTAAAGGTCAGATTGACCCGTCTACCTTCAGGGAGAGAACTCCAGTGGCTTCAGCTGTATTGTGGGGAATTTAAAGACACAGTGAATCTTTGAGCAATCTTTGTTGTGTAAAAGAACTTTCTGTCTAAGAAAGTTTATAATTTTCAACTACATAAAGCTACTTGTAAGCCATGTTTGCATTTACTCAGCTTTGGAAAGTGGGCATGTTCTAAAGAGCTAGCAGGCGGGAGCCTCAGGAAGAGGGACACACGAAGTAAGTATGGTGCTGAGGCCCTTCAGGAGGACGCTCTGTATTTTATAACTTCAGGCGCTCACTCAGTACACACTTCAGTCTCAGCATGGCTTCCCTGGGTTCTGCCATCAGTTTTCTGGCCAGAACATGGGGTAGGATACTCAAGCTGATACAGAAGGCTTCAGAGAGGCCCAGATGATGTCGCTGGTGGAGAAGCCACATCTGAAACAGGTAGTTACCGTGCTGAAGTCAAGTTTCCTGTCTTTCAACCAGTGTAGCCTCCTGGTCCTGGAGAGTTATGCCATATTAGGAGAGTCGATTTGGAAGGTTTAGGGGAGAGAAGACGCAGGAGAGCTCTTGCTGAGAGCGTCTCACTTCCAGCTGGCCACCTCACAGGGTCCTCCCGCCAAGTGTGAGCTGGATGTCTTAATTCAGTTTCTGTTAGGGTAAAACACCATGACCAAAAGCAGCTTGAGGAAGAAAGGGTCTCTTTGACTTAGAGTTTACAGTTTATCATCGGGGGAAACCAGAGCATGAACTCAAAGCTGGGACCTAGAGGCAGGAAGTGAAACAAAAGCCAGGAGGAATGCTGCTTATTAGCTTGTTTCTCAGGGCTTGCTCAGCCTAATTTATCACCCGGTGACCTACTCAGATGCAGCACCTAAAATGGGCTGGGCCCTTCCAGACCAATCATCAATCAAGAAAATATCCCACTGCTTTGCCTATGAGGTGTTTTCTCAATTGAGGTTTTCTCTTCTCAATGACTAACTTGTGTCAGGTTGACATAAAAGTCACTAGGACTCTAGGGAGCACATGGTCCCACTTGCAGCTTCCCAGGATCCCTCTTGCCTTTACTTCTGAATACTCTGTGACTCTTTAAAGTTGTTCTGGTGTTTCTAAGTTGCCTTGTGCTTGCTTACACATCTCTCCTTTTTAAAGATCTCATTTACAGCTTTTTCAGCTAAAAGGTCAAGTTGGTCTGCAGCATCCTAAGCGGGTGAGGGTCATGGCCCTCACTCTCCGTAGCTTGGCGTTAGTGTGCTTAGTGACCATTAGGTTATGCATTCCTTTTCAGTTTTTGTAGTCACTGGGTAACTCAGCTGTCCTGACACAGGGCTGTGGCAGCAGCATCTGAGGGTGACAGGACTCAGGCTAGAGTTTGTCCCTCCCAGTGTTTTTGCCTGTACATCACCCCCTGCCCACCAACTCGGGGTCCAGAGGCTCACTGCAGCTTCTGACCTTGCAGTGTCAGGCCTGGGCTTCGGGAAGCCACAGCCTCAGTGCACTTCCTACATGATAATGTCTGGGTTCCTTTGGCAGCTTTGGTTTTGCTGTCCTGTTTCTCCTCGTTTCTTTCCTAATCAGGAGAAAGTATGAGGTATTATTTTATGCAGGGTCTGGCTTTATTTATTCCCAGTACTTCTGGAAAGGCAAGTCCTGGTGTGACATATCTGCAGGCTTATTAACTCAGTAGGATCACTTTGATAACTCAGAGCTTTGGGCAGGCTGATCTCCTTTGAGTCGTATGCACTATATTGTCAATGTACTTGGCACAGGGAGAGACTGGCTAAGTGTTAGTCACCCCTATTTCTATAGCTTAAGACTGATTTAACCCTTTCAGTTAGTTTTGAAGATACTTAAGATATCTGTAAAATGGTATTTTCATGTGTTGCCAGATATAGATGCAGGATTGCCCAGGAAGTTGAGTGTCTGTGGAAGTTGAATCACTCGTTTGCTTTTTAGATTCATGAAGAAGATGTAACTCTTAAACTTAATCCAGGCTTTGAACAAATGTATAACTTCGAACCTATGGATGTGGAGTTCACGTACAATAGGTAAGGCTTTAGCGAATTTAATTAACACTTTTTTTCATCTTCCCAGATGTCTATCCTTGAGTGAATCAGTTGATGTTTCCATGAGCATGCAAGAGATGGCACATTGGCCATTCTACACTGTGTGAATGATCCAAGGGTTAGACCCCAATTCCTCCCCCTGAAATAAAGGCATTACCACTGACTGTGTCCTGAAATGACAGTCTGGGACTAACTCAGGCTGAATGTGACAGGGAGAACAGAAGGATTGCTCAGCATTCCTCAGAAACTGTCCAAAAGAGCCACTTCCCTTATCTCCCCTGCCTCTGGCAAATGGGGCATCGGCTCTTTTGTTTTGTTTTGTTTTTGTTTTTCGAGACAGGGTATCTCTGTGTAGCCTTAGCTGTCTTGGACTCACTTTGTAGACCAGGCTGGCCTCGAACTCACAGAGATCAGCCTGCCTCTGCCTCCCAAGTGCTGGGATTAAAGGCGTGTGCCACCACTGCCTGGCTGGCATCCAGCTCTTTATTGGCATATTCCTGTGGTGCATAGCAGCACCACTATGCTCCTCTGGCCTGTGAGCCCCACACGAGTCCCAGTGTGCTGCTGCTCTCTCTGCCCATGCAGAGACAGCCACATAGCAGTCTCATATTTACAGTTAACCTCTCCCTACCCATGGAGAAGGCAGTTTGGTGGTTTCACTACACCCTCAGTTACGTCTGGTGCCAAAACCTGGGAGAAGAATGGTAGGCCCCTTTCCAGAGGGCCCAGCCCCTGCTAACCATATCAGTATTTCTGAGGAGTTCTGTGTAGGCTTTATCTTGGTGAGGTTAAGGAAAGTTGATAGATGTTCTCATCTGGTCCTTGAAAACATGTCATTCTCTATTTGTTTACATATTTAAGTTTCTTTCAACAATATGTACTTCTCAGTTTGTAGGTTTTGCATATTTTTGGCAGATTTGTCCCTTATTTGTTGTTGTTTTGTTTTGTTTTTTGAGTCAGGGTTTCTCTGTGTAGCCCTAGCTGTCCTGGAACTAATTCTGTATACCAGGCTGGCTTTGAATTCAAAGATTGTACACCTCTGTCTCCTGAGTGCTGGGACTAAAGCTGTGCACCACCATACCTGCCTGACTATTTTTGTTTTTTGAGACAGAGTCTCAGTGTGTAGCCTTAGCTGGCCTCAAATTCTGCTATGTAGACCAGGCACCCCTCAAACTCTTTCTCTGGTTCTTCATAGCTTACAAGTGAAGACTAAGTTGAAGGCCTTCTGTTTTCTCATATGTTTAGTGCTGAATGGGTATTACCCTGAGTTTTTTTGCCACTGTAGTTTAATTGTTGGTCACTTAATCCCCAGTGAAGTCATAAAGATACTTTTTAAAAGTGTGTGTGTGTGTGTGTGTGTGTGTGTGTGTGTGTGTGTGTGTGTGTGTGTGTGTAAATACATGGAAAGGACAGAGGATGACACCAGACTTCCTGGAGCTGGAGGTACTGGTTGTAAATTGCCCAACATGGATGCTTGAATCTGACTGAACTCTGGTCCTCTGCAAGAGCAGAGAATGCTCTAAATGGCTGAGCTACCTTTTCAGTCCTAAGATTCTTTTTATCTTGTACAAAGATGCTAAAACAGACAGCTGACATCTTTTGCAGTTTTATTCTTGAACACTGGTTCAAAGCGAGGAAGGCTGGTTTTCGTGGTCCTTTCTCATGTCTGCCCTCCTTTGGAAGTCTTGTTTATTGTTCTGTGTCCCCTCGACACACACACATACATATACAACATCTACCTAATTTTTTTTCTCATTTTCTATCTCTTTGTTAGAATTTTAGCCAAGTCCTAGGGTGATTCTATCCCAGTATTTATCCCCCTTTCTATGGAGTTTATTGTCCCAGCAGTTATCTTGCAGGACAAAGGACAGCAGGGCTTACACAAGCCAAGTGCCCCTCACAGAGGTTTCACAGTGTGCACACACTCCCAGTTATGCCCCACAGACACAGACCCTGAGAGTGGCTTTTAGCACGCACCCTATGCCCTGTAATAGGTGGGAGTGGCCAGGTATCTCTGCTGTTTTCAAGGCATCTGTTCTTTGTCTCTAAAAAAGCATGAGTGAACTTTTGTGCTCTACTGATTGGAGCTTCCTCATTTGTGCTTTGGAGTGTTAGTAATCCTGATTTATTGGAATTGAGTTTTGATTTCCTGTAGTTTCATTCTTATTTTCCATTTTCAAATGAGCAAATCTTACGGTAAAACTATTTTTTCTCTTGACACAGTGATATCAATATCTTCCCTACTCTTCTAGAAAGGATGGCACCTGCTGCTCTGATACCTCAGTTGTCTCTACTTAAATGTTTCTATAAAACTCTTAGTCATCTAGTGTTTTGTATAGATACAGGTAGTGAACGGTCTCCTTGAGCCCTTCACTTTCCCTTCTTATAAGGGCAGGAGCCTGACTTCATGACCCTGAAATGCCTGGCCTTTGACGCAGTCTTTTATTTAAGCCTTTTGTAAAGGTTATGTTAGTGTGGTTGCTGAACGTTTATCATCTTGTCTGTTTTCTGTTGCTATGGCAGATACTGCAGACTGGATAATTTATAAAAAAAAGACTTACTCTCACAGTTCTGAAGGCTTTGCAGCATTGGTGAGGGCCTTCCTGCTGTGTCATGACATGTCAAGAAAACACTGAAGTGAGCACAGGAGCAAGGACCAGGCTAAGCCACTACATTGAGTTTGAATTTACTTTATAGCAAAGCTATTCCCACAGAAACAGTGTTGTCCTTGTGACCTAATCATCTCTTAAAGGTCACACCTCCAAGAGCTACCACAAGAGCCCATTAACACAACATACACCACAAGCACATACACAGGCTCTCACCTAAGTTTTGGAGTTTGGAAGGAACTTTCACATTATAACATTTATATACTCAACTTTTTGTACATTTTAAACTGCAGGTTCCTTCTTGTGTTTTCTTTCTGGCAGGACCACAAGCCGGCGGTGCCACTATGCACTTGAACAGGTCATCCATTTGGGTGTAAAAGGTAGCATTTTGTAGATTGTAGTTGTAAATCTTCCTAGAGCACATTGATAGAGCTCATGAACATTTTTATGTAAAAAAGTCTCTTCAGTTCCTCATTGATATGTAAAAATTAAAATTATGTTTTTACCTTCCTATTGGGCATTCCTCCTCCCTCTTTTTTTTTTTTTTTTTTTTTAACTATTTCAACTATGTAAAACTAGCACACTTGAGTATCTGACAGTTAGTTCATTGCTGTCTGCGCTGCTTTCCTGGTAATGTAGTTCATCTTTGTTCTCACAGTCATAAGTAATGGCTTATTGAGAAGTCTCTCTATACTGTTTAATGTTAAAAGTAGGAAAAGGGAAATAGCAAAAGAATAGAGTACAATATGAACTATTTTAGAATCAGCCATAAATATTTAGGTTTTCTTTATTCATACTTTTAAATAATATCTGCCCTTTTGCCTTTTCTTGTTTCAAAGTATTATTTCCAGAAGAAATCATTTTACAGTCTCCCCAGGTGACAGGAAATTGGAGCCTTGCACAGGACACCAAAAATGACGGGCAGTCCATCACCAAGGTAGTGCTTTGATGACTTTGATATATTTAGATACATATATGAATTTACTTCTCACAAATAATCCAGAGTATCAGTTAAAATAAAATAGCTGGGGCCGGGCGTGGTGGCGCACGCCTGTAATCCCAGCACTCAGGAGGCAGAGGCAGGCAGACCACTGTGTGTTCAAGGCCAGCCTGGTCCACAAAGCGAGTCCAGGACAGCTAAGGCAACATAGAGAGACACTGTCTCAAAAAAAACAAAAATAAAAATAAAATAAAAAATAAAATATCTGGGTGTTATAGTTTATACCTTTAATCCTAGCGCTTGGGAGGCAGAGGCAAGCAGATCACTTGGAGACTAGCCTTGTCTACAGAGTCAGTTCCAGGACAGCCAAGGCTACACAGCAGAACCTTGTCTTGAAAAAAATAAAGTGCTACAGGGGGTCGGGGGTCACGGGGTACTAGGCTGCTGGGGAGATGGTTCATTGGTTAAAAGCACTTACTACTCTTCAGGAGGACCCAGGTTCTCAGTTCCAATGGATCTGATGCCCTCTTCTGGCCTCTGATGGCACTGTATGCACATAGTGCACAGATCTGTGGAGACAAATCCATACACATAAAATAAAAAATAAAGCTTAAAAAATATCCATAAGGTATATTTAGTTTATTTTTTTCATTTTGTTTTGTTTTTTGAGACTGTTTCTCTGTGTAACCTTGGCTGACCTGCACTCACTTTGTAGACCAGGCCGGCCTCGAACTCACAGAGATCCTCCTGCCTCTGCTTCCCAAGTGCTGGGATTAAAGGCGTGTGCCACCACCGCCCAGCTGTATATTTAGTTTAAATATGTATATAATTATATGTAGGACCAAAATGCTACACTATATTTAAACAAGGAAAAGTTAAAATGTAGGGGTTTGTATGACCTTACCATATTATTTTAAAATCATGTGATTTTAGTTGGGGTACACCTTTAATCCCAGCACTCAGGAGGCAGAGGCAGGAGGCTCTTTGTGAGTTTAAGGCCATCCTAGTATTAATATGAGTTCCAGGTCAGGCAGGGTTACTTAGTGTTACCCTATCTGAAAAAAAAATGTTTTTTGTACTTTATATGTACTTGGGGTGGGCTGTAATGGAAGGGGCATGGATATAGTTATGTGTTTGTATATGCACAGAAATTGTCTGGAAGGACATAAGGCCAACGCACTGCTAACATTTGTAATCTGTCAGCATCACAAATACATCTTATTTTTTATTTCTCTAATCCAGTCATTCTATACATGCTAACTTAGTGCCTTTGTATTGGAGATAGTGTACTAGTCTCTTAGTACATTTATGAATAAAATAGACGTGGTTTACTTATAATTGTGTTTCTAGTAATACGAAAAATCATCCATGCCAGCTTGGAGTTTGCTTGCAAAGTACAATCGTGTGCTGCTGGAATGTGATTTCATGGGAATGTATTAAGTGTATAATAACGTAAAATTTCAAATTACATGTAATATTTAGAAATCCTTTTACTTTTCTATAACTACTCTCCAGACATGCAAGAGGTAGGATTTTTGTTGCTTGGAATCTCTGTAAGTGCTTTGTTTTGAAATGTTTTAGCCTTTATATTATTTGTACATATTGATGGGTTTTCATTTTGTACATGTGCATAATGTATTTTGATCACAGTCACACCCCCGTCGTGCTCCTGTCCTCCTCACTCTCCTCCCAGTTAACTCCTTCCACTTTCATATTAGGACTGCTTACAGGGGCATGACTGAGTTCTTTACAGTAGGAAGAGCATCTTACCAGCTGCTATACCATTAAGAAAATGTCTCTCCCTCTCCTGTCAGCCATTAACTGGGCATAAATCCTCTAGGGAGGTGGACTCATGCACCCCACTCTCCTCACTAGTCTTGTGCTTGTCTGCTGAGCTGAAGAGTGCTGTGGGCTTGTCATGCCCGGAAATCCCATCCTCATGGCTTCCCACCTTTCCTCTGCATCTTACATCCTTCCTGCCCCCTTATGTTGTGACACTGTCTGAGTCTTGAAGGTGATGACACAGGTGTCCCATTTATGGTTGGACATTCATTCAGTAGTCATTATTCTTAGTACTTTGACCAGTTATGAGTATCCTTAGTCATCACTGGCTGGTGTTAACAAAAAATACAGCTGGCAACAGCACTTACTGCAAGCATTAGAGATGGGTATTTAGAAGTGAAAGTGGTAGTTTCACAGCTGGGGAGATGCTCAATAGTGAGGCACCTGCTGCTCAACTGGGAGAGCTTGAGTTCAAACCTTAGAAGCCACATGAGTTGGGCTGCAGTGGTTCACAGACCTCCCAGCACTCCTACATTGAGTGGGAGGCAATATCAGGAGATTACTCAGACACTTGGAGGCCAGCTAGCCTGGAGGCCACAGCACTGAACAGTAGAGCAGGCCTGTCCCAAGGTGTAAGGTGAGGAATAACACCCAAGATTGTCCTCTCACCAAATACTGTCAACCGTGGCATGAGGACATTTGCATTCATGCAAACATGTATGTGCACTCATATATACATCACACACACAGGGAAAATGGCAGTTATAAACCGTTCACTCAGTCATGGAAAACTGTATAAATGAAATAAGAAAAGTTTACCCATTGAAAATCATCAGCTATGTGTTTCCTTCTAGACTTTTAATTTGATCTGAAAATACAAAGAAGTCTTCAGTGAGCACAGATAACTTTCATCTGTAAGTCTGTCTGTCTTTACCTTACTCCTGCTTCCTTCTGTTGCCTGATTCTTAAGAAAAGTCTGTGTAGGAGACGGTAGGGTGGGTGAAGAGAAGCTACTGCTATTTAGGTGAGGGTGTTCCTGACTGGCCAAATCGCTGTATTCCTAGCTACAGAATGCTATTTCTAGCCAAGTTTTAAATAAATCCTAGCATTCTATCAGTCAACCAAGATGGAATTACAGGGGCTGGAGAGATGGCTCAGAAGTCTAACTTTCAATGAAAAAATGAATTGCAGATTGTTGAACTGTCCAGGCATCTCTACTCTGAACAGCATTCTCTGTTGTCAAGGACACGTTTCCTTGAGAAGTATGTCCCTGTATCTGGTTTCAGCTGCTCCTCTGATAGGTGACTCAATGTCCATTGTTCCAGATAAGTGTATTTGCACATTTAGAAGGTGGGCATTCCCCTCGGCCCCAGCATACAGTTGTGACTCCACAGTGTGTTGAGTGAGTACATGGAAGTGTGACAGGGTGACCCACCACCCCCTTCACTGCTTCATCAGAAACCACAGCAACTGACAGAAGCAGAATGAGGCCTGAAATGAGTCCTCAAGGACGCAGCATGACGTTGACCTGGTGCCTCTGAGGACTGCTGTGACTGCTAGGCTGACGCACAGGGACACCTTAGCGTTGTCATAGGAACTCAGAGCTACAGCTTTTTGTTAGTCCTCCTTCTGATCCTCTGTTCGAGATGGCTCAGAAGGTAAGAGCGTCTCCCAGAGGACCAGGGTTGACTCCAGCATCCACATGGCGGCTCACAGCTGTCTGTGTTCTAGTTCCAGCAAGACTCAGGTAACGTCTTCTGGCCTCCATGTGCACTACACACTACATGGTGTCCAGGCGTCGGTGCCAGCAGAGCACATACATAAAAATAGATACTTTTTAAAAGATGGAGTTATATGGAAATAATTTTTTTTTAAAACAGAAGAGGGCTAGAAATATAACTCCAGTGGAAGAGAGGCCTAGCATATTCAAGGCCCAAAGTTCATCCCCCAGTACCCTCTCCAAAAAAGCTCAGACAGATATATAGAGCAGTTTGAGACGTTGTGTATCAGCTGGTATTAGGACGCACTCCTGAACAAGAGGAGCACAAGTGACACAGGCAGTGTTGTTTGAGCATAGCACCCAGAGAGTACAGAAAAGAAATCCAACAGAGACGCTTGAGTTGAGGAGACAAATTTGACGGCTCAAGTTAACAGAGTCCTGAGGAGAGAACAAGGTGGTGACGGGTGGACTTTGAGCATCTGCAGTGTTGCCTGAAATTTCTGCTCTCAGTCTATAAGTTTGTGAGAAAATACCCAAGACTGGAAGATAACATCTCCTAGATTTGACACAGTCCTCCAACCACAGAAGCCTAGCCTTGGCCTCAGGGCTGTGATCATAGACTGACAAGGTAAGAGCAAGCCTTAAAAGTTCCAAGCTGTTGATCTACATCCCAGAATAAAGTATTGGCTGGGCATGACGGTGTACCCTATGGTCCCTGTAGAGGCATGATGTCATACCTTACGGAGTTCAAAGTCCTTGTCAGTTACACAGCCAATTAGAGGATGGATGAGCTGAGAGCCTGTCTTAAAAACAAAACAATCTTCCTGCTTCGGACTCCCAGGTGTTGAGATTGCAGGCTTGCCACTGTGCCTAGCTGGGCTTCAAATTTTGAAGTCAAGTAAATGAGGCCAGTTACTCCAAGAAAACAAAACATGCACATGAAAGAAAGTGAGGATAGTCTACTCACAGGCAGCAGTGAATAGAGAAACAACAATGACAGCCATACAAAACCCAGAGTCCTGACAAAACACTGGAAGGAAGATAGGGAACACAGAAGGTAGGGTACAGTGGGGTGTGTGTCTTAAGGACATAGATAAAGGGAAGACTCAGAGCTGGTAATATGTACATACTACATACATGTACAGAGGTAGATAGCCACGCTCTTGCCTCTGTAAAAGTTGACTAGGATGGAGGCATGCTGGGGAGGAAAGCAATAACTGCTTCTAGGTCTTTTAGTATGCTTGACTTCTTAATCACTATGTGTATGTTTGACTATCAGTTTATAAATTTAGCCATTACTGAGGAAAGAATTATCTTGAGCTCAATAGGAGTAAGCAATGTCACCATTCTGTTTCCTTAAGAATTTATAAGCCAGTCTAGCTAACCAGGGAGCTCCAGACTTAGTGAGAAACCTTGTCTCAAGAAAGAAAACAATGGAGGAAGATACCAGTGTTGTCCTCTGATCTCCAAGTGCATGTACACAAGTGCCTGAGCATCACAGTTACACTACAGAAACAATCTTAAACAGTTTAGTCAAAGGTGACTAAAAACAGTCTCCCATCCCTGTCTCTGAACCCTTGCCTGAGTAAAATAAGGACTACACAGGAAAAAAGTTCATCTAGTCTGGATGGATGTGATGGCCTTAGGTTAGAAGGACCCATAGCTTTCAGGTATCACATATTTTACAAGATCACAGTCTCACATAGCAATTTAAAACTTGGAATGACTTTTAAATCCGTGAGCATGCATTTAGTCCCAGCACTCAGGAGACAGAGGCAGGTGGGTCACTGTGAGTTAGAGGCCAGCCTGGTCTACAAAGTGAGTCCAGGACAGCCATGGCTACACAGAGAGACCATGTCTCGAAAAACCTAAAACAAACAAACAAAAAGGCAATCACATCTAACAAAGGCTTTTTAAAAATAGTTTTTTGAGACAGGGTTTCTCTGTGTAACAGACTCCTGGCTTTCCTGGACTCTTTGTAGCTAAGGCCTGCCTCTGCCTCCTGAGTGCTAGGATTAAAGGCTTGCACTACAGCATCTAGATGACTTTTTTTCTTAAAAAAAAAAAAAACTTTAAACCAAGCATAGTGGCACACACCTGTAATCCCAGCACTCTGGAGGCAGAGGCAGGCAGATATCTGTGAGTTTGAGGCCAGCCTGGTCTACAAAGTGAGTCCAGGACAGCCAGGAGTTCACAAACTCTGTTTTAAAAAAACAAAAAACAAAAAACCAACAAACAAAAAAACAGATGCTTGAGATCCAGCTCAGCATTTAAGAGCAGCTGTTGATCTCCCAGAGGGTCTAGATGTGATCTCTGGATCCCTCCCGCATGTAGCTTACAAGTGCCTGTTACTCTGATTCCAGGGCATCCTATTCCTCCTCCTGACCTCCATGGACACCGGGCACTCACAAAGTACACACAGATACGCGAAGGCAAAGAACTCAAACACATAAAATAAATCTTCGGGGTTTTATTATTATTATTATTATTATTATTATTATTATTATTATTATTATTATTATTATTAAACAAAGGAGTACATCTAGAACTCAACAAGTCAAAAATTTATAATGTTACCAGGTGACAATGACTCATGCCTTTAATCTCAGCACTCAGGAGGCAGAGACAGAAAGATCTCTTAGTTTGAGCCAGCTTGGTCTACAGAGTGAGTTCCAGGGCAGTCAGGACTACACAGAGAAACCCTGTCTCAAAAACCATTTTAAAAAAAGAAAAGAAAAGAAAGGAAAATGCATAATGTCTGACATCTGGTTAAATTAAATAATCTGGACTAGACAAGAGAGACCTTGTCTAGCCTTCGCATGGCTTTGGGCTCAAACTCAACATTGCAAAACAGCTTTTAAAAATGTAACTGATAAGGGAAAATTAAGTTAATTGAGTCCAGCCTCTACCCAAATAGCACAGTTGTAAAGTTACAACACAAGGACATTAGAACAGTCCTTGAACTGTACTTGAACATGAACATGAAATACATGTTAGTCATATACAGGAAATAAATGATTACTCAGGAAAATAGAAAGCACTAGGTCAGCTATGGTGGTGTGGGCCTCTGATCCCAGCACTAACTAGGCGGGGCCACGTGGATCTCTGCATTAGAGGTCTGCATACAGAGAGCTGGGCCAACCAGGGCTACATAGGAAGACCCTGTCTCAAAATAATTTTAAAGACATGAAGACCTTAACTGTGGAACACAAAAGATAAAATTTAAAAAACACAAATTCATCATGTAGACATGAAATTTTCAGTTCTCAAGATGAAAATGTTAAGCAAAATAATATCAGAATAGGGGATCCAGAAAAAAAGGTAGTGAATTTGAAAACAACACTAAAAACTATTTAAAAATAATAGGAAAGAGTCTTTTTAAAATGAAGGAAAGAAATGAAGAAAAAAAAAGTGGGGTGTGGTATCACATGCCTTTAATCCCAGCACTTGGGAGGCAGAAGCAGGCAGATCTCTATGAGTTTGGGGCCAGCCTGGTCTACAAGGTGAGTCCAGGACAGCCAGACTACACAGAGAAAGAAACTGTCTTGAAAAACCGGTCAGATGGACCTAAATAGGATAAGCAAGCTGACATCCCCCATCCCCTGTGCCAACTCGTAGCCCCTTCCACTAGTAAAGGGGTTCTCCTGCAGTGTCTGCAGCTGGAATCCCAGCATTCTCTACCGTCTGACTCAGGCTGGAGCGTGGCTGTCCTTGAGCCTTGCTTGAGACAACCAGCTGTCTTGCCGAAGCACATGTTTGGCAAGCCTGGTCCTTGTTCTTCAGGCCAGAACATATCATCAGCCCTCCTGGTCTCCAGCTTGCTGACTACAGGTTTTAGGATTTCTTTGAGAATTCCTCTCCCTACCCTGTTTTGTTTTGTCAACATGCCTGGCTTTGGACATAGGTTCTAGGAATTGAACTCAGGTCCCCATGCCTACATGGTAAATATTTTGCCAACTGAAACATCTCCTCATCACAAATCTTAAATCTGTGCTTTCAAAGCAATCTTAGCATACCAACTAGTTTTATTATTTTCAGAAATTTAACTGATTCATTCCAATATATAAATTTAAAAATCTAATTATAGATTTCATATATACATGAAATACATATTAGAGTATGTATGTGTAAAGGCCACAGATACCTATGTCAGTTTTGAAAAAGAATATCCATCTTTATATTAAAGTGGACTACTAGACTCTGGTCAGACAAATACAACTACAGGACCTGGCACATGGACCAAGACCATACCAGTTATCATCTGCAGCACCAATACGGCAGTAATGGGAGGTCACAGCAATGGGAAATCCTTCTGGAATAAAATTTGATAGTGCATATATTTTAATGGAGATATTTTATGATCCAGTGCTTTTACAAGATTTATCTTATAAACAGCATTGATTGCACAAAGATGCAACATGTACAAAGCTATGAATTAAAGAATGTTTGTAATAGAAGGATGGAAAATTCAGTTCCATTAGTCCAGACCAAAGTGTGTGTGTATATATTTTTTCTATACACACACACGCACATATATACACACACATCAGCAAAACCAGTGCCTGTATGGCTTTGAGTATGTCAACAGGCAGCGTTGGCTCTGTGTTCTAAGGAAGATGTGGATGCTGCACAGCAGAGCTCTTCGTGCCCTTGGGAGAGGTCTTCCTAAGGTTGTCTAGCAGAGCCAAGCTCTAGGCTGTGTTGTCAGCATTCCCTGCTTAGGCCACGCTGGAAGAGGTGGGATGTGTATTACTCAAATAAAACTTATCCTCTTTGTTTCAGTTTTGTCATGGTAACACTCAGCTTGTTTGTATTTGTTTTTTCAAAGACCTGAGGACAAAAAGCATAAACTTTTAATAGCCGGTTTTTATTAACTGTCTCATGTTTGAATTATGTTTCAATGGGTAGACCTGACCTATTCAAAGAATTGTTAAATGGGACAGTAGAATATTGTTAGTAGGTGCGTATGCTGCTCTTTAAACTCAGCTTTCGTACACAAAGCTGGTGTTGTAACTACTCTTCATGATCCTTTCCAGAACAAGAAGACAGCGAAGGACCAAACTAAACACACAACAAAGGAGAAGCATACAGTTACTACAGACCTGCCAGAGAAGGAGGCCTCTCCCGCAGAGACCAGTGAGTTGAGTGAGAAGAACAGTGTGGTTGGAGACACAGTCATGACAGACACTGTTTAAAAAGAAGGCTGAGGCCCAATCTGCCTGCTCCCTGGGGGTTGATGATTTAGATGAGATACTTCAGAAAAAACTTAGATTGTGTATTATTCTTGTCATGTATGCTCTTAAATGGTTTTCTACTTTGTATATGTAAGTCAGAGTCCTGCAAAGCCACACAGGCTGGTCTTAAATCCCTCACCTAGCCTCAGAGGCAGGAACTGTAAGTAAAAGTTAGCACACCTGCCTTGTATCAACACCTTTAACTGACAAATACAAACACCAAGTAAACAATTTTTTGTTTGTTTGTTTTGCTTTTTGAGACAGGGTTTCTCTGTGTAACTTTAGCCGTCCTGGACTTGCTTTGTAAAACAGGCTGGCCTCGAATTCACAGCAATCCACCTGCTTCAGTCTCTCAAGTGCTGAGATTAAAGGTTTGTGCCACCACACCTGGCTCTCCAAGTAAACGTTTTTAAAGGTGTTCAGTATCCTTAGCCATCAGGAAAACAAAAATGAAAACTACTGAAAATGCTGAGTCAGAGAGGCTACCACCAAGAAGTCTGACAACCAGTGTGATAGAAAACTGCTAGTAAATCACTCCAGAAGTTTCAAAAATAAAAATTAAAAGTAGAGGCTAGAGACATGGCTCAGTGGTGAAGAAGCCTTGGCTACTCCTCCAGAGGACCCAGGTTCAGTTCCCAATGCCCACATGGCAGCTCACAGTAGATCTGACGCCCTCTTCTGGCCTCTATGGTCACTAGGCACGCATGTGGCGCAGACATATATGCAGGCAAATACTCATACATATAAAATAGATCTTTAAAAAAAACTAAGACTAGGGCTGGAGAGATGGCTCAGAGGTTAAGAGCACTGACTGCTCTTCCAAAGGTCCTGAGTTCAATTCCCAGCAACCACATGGTGGCTCACAACCATCTGTGATGAGATCTGATGTCTTCTTCTGGTATATAAGTATACATGCAGGCAGAACACTATGTACATAATAAATAAATCTTTAAAAATTAAAATAAAAAAACTAAGACTAGAAGTACCATATTGTCCAGATATACTACTGGATCTATACCACCAAGAAATCTAAGTCAATATACAAGAGATGCTTGCAGACCCGTCCTTACCATTACACTAGATATAGTGGCTAAAAGAAGAAAGCAACCCATATGTCCATCGACAGATGAATGGATAAATGTAATACATACACAGTGGAATTGTACTAAGACAAAGAAAAACAAAATCATCACCCTTTCCAGGAAACCTGTAGAATGGAAATTACTGAGCAGTTTCCTGGACTTATAAAGACAAAAACCAAGTGGTGTTCTCTCATATGCAGATCTTAAGTCTTAAACATGTATGTATGTGGAGATACACATCATAAAAATAGAAAGGATTCTGTGAGAAAGAATGAGCTCTTAAGGGGGTGTTGGAAAAGGAAGCAGGGGTCATAAAATGTTACATGAAAGCAGGATGTCATGTGGTGAGGGAGGAGGAGTCAGTGTGGTGGCGATGGGGACTGGAGGTGGGAAGATCAACTAAAACTAAATGTGTCTGAAGGCACCACGGTGAAACTTACCGCTTTGTACACTGACTTTTTTTAAAAAGGAATTTAAGCTGGGTGCAGTGATGCACGCCTATAATCCCAGCACTTGGAGAAGCAGAGGCAGGTGGATCTCTGTGAGTTCAAGGCCAGCCTGGTCTACAAAGCAAGTCCATGACAGCCAAGGCTACACAGAGAAACCCTGTCTCAAAAAATGAAAAAAAAAAAAAAAGAAAACATTTAAATGTTTGGGGGAAATCCACAAAACTTAAAAATGATGTATGTAATATTTCAGGTGATGCTAGATCTATAATTGATCCTTTTTTCCCTCTTAGAAAGTTAGGTTACTTTTCCTGACTTTCCTCAAAAACACAGATGTTTCTGGAACATGTTCTCCTGTCACAATAAGGTTTTTGGCATTGTCCAATTTTATTTGGCCTTCATGACATCTAATAAGCCATTGTACAAAGCTCTTTCCACTTTAAATGCAGTGGATGAAATTCAGATCCCTAAAGCAAGAGATAAGGAGTTCTTCAATCCAGTGCTCAATGAAAACCAGAAGCTGGCCGTGAGGAGAATTCTGAGTGGTGACTGCAGGCCCCTCCCATACATCCTTTTTGGGCCTCCTGGAACTGGGAAGACTGTGACAATAATTGAGGCTGTTTTGCAAGTAAGGACAGTGGTGCTGGTTGCTGTGGGCTGTGCTGTGCTCATTTGTTTATAACTGGGAAAGTATTCGTTTAGACATTAGAGACATTAGTAAAGAACTTGAGAAAGATTTAGCTTACAACATTGGCTGTTTATGTACTAGGATTTTTAATTTATTTCATAAGTTTAGGAGGAACCTTCATTTCTAGAATAGTAAACCTTTGATTGCATTATGAATCTATTTTTAATTTTTATTTATTAATGTTTATGTACGTTGGTATGTTGTCTGCATGTCTGACTGTGTGTGAAGTTGTCAGATCTTCTGGAACTGGGGCTACAGACAGGCGTGAGCTGCCATGTGGGTGCTGGGAATGGAACCTGGGCCCTTTGGAAGAGTAGCCAGTGCTCTTAACCGCTGAGCCATCTCTCCAGCCCCACATTATGAATCTTTACTGAAGAAGTTGCCTGGACAGTGACTGAAGCCACCACTCTGTAGCAACTGTTGGTATTTCCTATTTTTCCAATTAAACTTATTTAATTGGAAAATACTGTGTATATAGTACTACAGTATAATTTTGGGTTTTGATTAGCAAGCACACTGTGTGTGTTATATGCTATACTGAAAGCTGTGCTTGTGATATTGGTATAACTTGTCTACAGAGATGTCTGTAGCAGCATATGGATGAATGTGGGTAGCAGAGCTGAGATGTAGTATACACAAGGCTTTGGATAGCCCTGCATTCTCTCTTTGTATGTATGGGGGGGTAGTGGCAGGGTGGGGAATCTACCACATCTCATCTGTGGCCACTAAGGCAGAGTGGTCACTTTGACATTGCAGGGAGTGTCTCAGATGCTCAGGAGTTAGCATCCAAGCCTACACTCCTCACTTCCTATAAAGGAATCTGTATGTTAGACACAAAGTTAGGGTCTCTACTCTGTGGCAGTAATGTTAAAATCCCTGGTCTCCTATTTCTTAATGAAGGTACATTTTGCTTTGCCGGACAGTCGGATTTTGGTCTGCGCTCCCTCTAACAGTGCTGCTGACCTTGTGTGTTTACGACTTCATGAGAGCAAGGTGCTGAAGCCAGCTGCCATGGTCCGGGTGAACGCCACCTGCAGATTTGAGGAAGTAAGTCCCAGTCATGGGGTGGGACCCTGGAGTCCTTCCTTGGAGTGTAGCAAGTAGGCAGGTTTTAGCAGGATGTAGTAGCTTGGTAGACACCAAACCATTATAGGAAGTTGTATGAAGAAATTGCTCTGTCTTATGATACAACTCAACTATATGGTGTTACTGTTTTTATATTGTGTTATTTTATTATATTATATTCTCACCCTTTCTCTGAATAACAATATTTTTATGGACATTCTCAGTTTTGTTAAATTCTCATGCTACGCTTTCACTTAGTTCTTCAAATGTATTCTAGTTTCTTTTAGTTCTGTTTGTTGATTTGATTTCAACTATCCCTTTTGGAAAAATTACAGGATCCTAGTTTACTGTTGAATAAAATATTGCTCAGAAAAGAAATTGTGAGTAGAAAATATATTTAAGTTGTTTCCTGGAAGGATGTAAAAGATTATAGTATTTTCTTGCCTTCAGAATCTACAAACATGGACCTAATAAGAAAATGTAAGGCATTTTAATTTAAGGTAATCATTAATGATTAGTCATCACTAAGAAATGGCAACAGAGCAAGATTATCTTATAACCTTCCTCCCAGCCTTGCTGTTTTGTCTCATTTAAGGAAATGCTTTGTAAATTGAAAACCAAACTGACCCTAAGCTCTTTGCCCCAGACTATTATTGATGCCATCAAACCGTATTGCAGAGATGGAGAGGATATCTGGAGAGCCTCACGCTTCAGGATAATAATCACTACATGTAGCAGTGCAGGACTGTTTTACCAGATAGGAGTGAGGTAAGCACCAGATGTTGCTTGAGGAACAGTCACGTAGACAATTTGTATCCTCCCACATGTAGGTCAGAAGAGGTTGACCAGATGGAGATTGAGTAGTGGAGGGAAGTGCCAGCCATAGGATAAGAGCAGTGTGTGTGTGTGTGGGGGGGGGGTGCATCTTTTCAGAGGAAACAGAGTTACTGATGAAACCCAAGAGACTCAAAGGGTTCAGCAGTAGGATGGACAGGCAAGTGGGCTAGCAACATGTGAAGATCCTGTGGTTAGAGAGCCCTGAGCATGTTCACACAAAACCTCAGAGCTGGGGCTTAGTAAGCAAGAGTGATGGAGAAGGAGCTATGAGAAGAGGCCTGGTTCCCAAGAGAGGCATCAGGACATGACTCTTATTTTAGTAGAAATCCACTGAATGAGTAGCTCGAAGGATCAGTGGGAGGCTGGCCACTTAGGAAACAGCAGTGTCCTGTGAGATTAGCCCTGGGTGGGGGCAGCTCAAATGTCCACTGGTGGTAGCTCTCCAAGAAGAGGAAACAGTGATTGTGCAAGTGGTTGGGGGTCCCTGAGGACCAGAAACTGCCCTGAGAGCTGAAGAGAAGCTGAATGAGGAAGTGAACAAGGGAAGATGAGGAGGTAGCACAGGGCAGGCTGGGGAAGGGGGAGAGGAGCAAGGGTCCCTGAGGGTAAGTCCCAATTCCTGAGCTCCTGAGAACAGACAGCTCTGCAGCTTGAAGCAGAGTCACCTGGGGTGGAGCTGTGGGGATGACAGCCCATGCCCACACATGCCTCACCTTTCTGGCCTGAGCGCTAGCACCTGAGAGCAGAGAGAGCCAAGTGCAGGTAACCACACACAGGTGTTGCAGATTATTTCATAAATATTCTTCAGTTTACCCATTTTATTTATTTTAAAGTAGGAATGTAATATTCTTAACTTGTGTGTGTGTGTGTGTGTGCGCGCGCTAGTGTGCACGAAAGTCGCACACTAAGGTCAAAAGATACCTTTAGGGTGTTCCCTCCTTCCACCATGTAGGTCCCCGGGATCAAATTTAGGTCCTCAGGCTTGGTGGTGGGCATCTTTACACTGTGAGCTATAGTGCTGGCCCCACAATGTCATTTTATTATGTGTGAAATCATTAATGAGACGGTCTACATTTTCTTATTAATGCTGAATGTGTATTTCAGATTCAAGGGCTAAGAGGGTGCTGGACTGGGAGGGTGCAGGTCTAAGCAAGGCCAGGGGATTTTTTATTTTTTTGTGATACAAGGTGCCAGAACTCTTAAGCTCCCCGGAAGCTCTCAGGCTTTGTTCATGCCCACCCTCCCCCTGTCCTGCACATTCTGCCACCAGAGCACCAGCTGCTGATAGGGGCTCATATGAGTCTCCTAGCCGGCCTACGGCTGTTGTGACCCCATCATGTGATACCCACACCTTTGGTTTTGTCTTCCCTGAAGAGCCCTACTATGATCCCAACACCCCAGAGCAGAGCTTTGCCAGTATATGTTAGGTAGCAGTTGCTAAGCAGCATGATGGAATTACAGTTTGGGACACTTTTGGCTCTAGAGTTGGATACTTCACACACGTATTTGTGGATGAGGCAGGACAAGCAAGTGAGCCAGAGTGCCTGATTCCTTTGGGACTGATTTCAGATGTCAATGGCCAGGTAAGCCTGTGTGCGTTGTGTGTTTCTTTCTGCTTCACTGTTTTCCATGATGACAGTCACAGCCTTAGAAGGGTCAAGTGAAAGTACCAGGAGGTCATCACTCTGCTGTTGATCACAACCTCAGTCTTTTGTGGCTAAGAAGAAAGGGCCTTGCCTGTTATTTACTCACTTGCAAAAAGAAGCTAGAGCCATTTTAGATACAGGGGACACGTGGCAGAGTCAAAAGCTGAAGTTTCTGGTTCAGGTGTTCCCCACATGGCAGAGGGCAGAGGGAGGACACTACATTTTTCAGGGCTTCTCACTCAAACCCCAGGCCCCTCTAACTCTGTTCCTGGCAGATCCCCATCTGAGCCTCTCTCTGGTGCTTTGGACAATGACATGGATTTTCATGTAGTACTAGGAGGGACTATGAAACAAACAAGGACTGTGTAATTAGGGCATGTAAGAGACTGGTCAGCATAATGTCAATGTCGGGGGGGGGGGGGGAGTGTCCAGGAAAGGGCATCAGGGAAAAAAGCCAAGGGTGGTTTCCGAGAGCCAGGCACAGCAGAAAGTTCCAGAACAGAACACAGGCTGTATCCCTCAGGCTTCTGCCACAGTGAGAAATAAGTGGAGGGGCAGCTGGATGTTGTGCCAGGACTCAGGGTCAATTCCAGCTGTGTCTATCTTGTTCTCAGCTTCTTCCCTCCTTCCACACACCCAGAGTCCACGGCCGCACAGCCCCACCTGCTGTCCTATTCAGAGGCAGCTTTCTGTCAATGCCCACAGCTCTTTCACTATGTGTCATATGCCTGTCTACTCCCCACTAATCAAGCATCCTTGTATATGCTATAGATTGTGCTTGCTGGAGACCCCATGCAGCTTGGCCCAGTCATCAAGTCCAGGCTGGCCATGGCCTATGGGTTGAATGTGTCCATGTTGGAGAGGTTGATGTCCAGACCAGCATACCTGAGAGATGAGAATGCCTTTGGTGCTTGTGGTGCATACAACCCTCTGTTGGTGAGTTCCATTCTCTGTGCTTTGTCACCCAAGTAGAGAAAGAACAAAGCTTTACTGGAGCACACTGTGCTGACTGTGGGGAGCTGCTGAGGCCAGGCCAGCTGCCGCACTGCTCTCACCTACCTCCCCTTGCCCATGAGTCAAATATGTGAGCTGAGCCCAGACTTTCATTTAGGACATTGCCAGTAGCACTACCATTTTGGGGGTTGAGGGTGCCACTTTGCACCTAACATTGGGCTCACACACCATCAGTCAAATTCTGAGGATAGACTTTGGAACTTGCGTCTTTAGGACTTCCCAACACAATGAACTTGGGAATTTGGACTCTGTAGGACCCATCATTAAATAATGAGAAAATTCTATAATTAAAAAAAAATCATTCACCAGGTGCGATGGCACACACCTGTTATCCCAGCACTCAAGGAGACAGAGGCAGGTGGATCTCTGTGAGTTCGAGGCCAGCTTGGTCTACAAAGTGACTCCAGGACAGCCAAAGCTACACAGAAACTCTGTGTTGAAAAACAAAAAATAGAAATCATTCTCTAAACTTACCTATTATCATTAAACAGATTTCCATCTGCACTTGTGTCCTGGTGTTGATGAGGCATAGCAGTCAGGAAAGGTTTCAAAGAGATGGCCTTTTTCTCCATGGAGAGTCAAGGGGTGACTGTGTGTTGTGATTCTTCAGGCTGAGGAGAATCATTGGGATGTCACACGTCAGAAGGGTGTCTGTTGTCTCTGGAGCAGAGGGGCACATGGAGATGCCTCCAGGATAATGTACAACATGGCATCTGCTGGTCAGAGAGGGATGCCTGAAAGCTGCGCTGCTCATAGGCGATGATACATTCTCACACATCTCATGTGCACCTGGGCACAGTGCAGTTCCTTTGCTGAAAAAGAAGTGGTTTCCTCCCCTTTCCCTTGTTGTCCGTGCTGTTGCAAGCTGCTGTGATTCTTCACAGGGGCACATTCTGCTCTTTTAGATGAAATACAGTTATAGCCCTGGGCTAACAGGCCTTTTGCCAGTAAAATTGATATTGTACTTCAATTGCTCTGACAAATGCCTGACAGAGACAACTGTCAGGTGTTCTCAGGGGAGGAAGAATTTGTTTTGGCTCTCCATTTGAGGGGATAATTCGACATGGCAAGGAAGGCATGGTGGTATGAGGCATCTGTCCTCGGAAAGCAGAGAAAGACATGAATGCCATTGCTCATCTGGCTTCCTCCATTTTCCTTTTTATTCAGTGTAGGACTGCAGCCATGAGTCAATGCCACCCACATTCAGACATCTTCCCACCTTAATTAAACCTCTTTAGAGACCTTCAACAGAGTCACCCAGAGATGTGATTCCTAGGCGATTTCAAATCTTGTCAAGTTGACAGTGACAATTGACCATCGCAGCCAGGAACAAGGACAGATCCTTGTGTTGCCAAGCAGTTGGTTGCAAAAAACACTTTCCTCACACTGATGCTGTCCTCATAACCAAAGACTGTCCCTGGGCTGTGACAGAGCTCTTACTCTTGCCTCAGAGCTTTATGGGGCTTCACTTAAAGGCATCCACTTAAAAGGTACTCACCAGGACCAAGCATGCCCACATATCCCTCCTCATGTTTATCTTTTCTCTTAAAATGGATTGTTGAGGTTCAGAATCAACTGAGAAACTTTGCCTGGCATCAGATTTCAAGCTAACGAGATAACTAGGCAGGAGTGACAGGAGTCAACATTAAGGTGTTTATTTCAAGTTTGCTACAAGGACAACAGGGAGAAAAGCTGACCAGGAGCTGTGTGGTCTTGACCCCATGTGATTATGCCTATGCTCTCCCTACAGGTCACCAAGCTAGTGAAGAACTACAGGTCCCACTCAGCCCTGCTGGCCCTGCCCTCTCGCCTCTTCTATCATAGAGAACTTGAGGTCTGTGCTGACCCTAAAGTAGTGACTTCACTGCTGGGCTGGGAGAAGCTGCCCAGAAAAGACTTCCCTCTCATCTTCCATGGAGTGAGAGTAAGTCTGCTGTGACCGCTGAGTGCTTCCTGCATCAGGTGATCCAGGAAGAGAAGGGAGGAGGAGGCACCTTGGTTCAAAGAACGACCATATTGTGTGATGCACAATGGTGTGTGTCTCTCATCTGTACTGCATTAGCTAAGCCTGAGGTGGGGGAAGGCAGTGGTACATGCCTTTAATCCCAGAGTGACAGAGACAGGCAGATCTCTGAGTCTGAGGTCAGCCTTGTCTACAGAGTAAGTTCCAGGACAGCCAGGGCTACACAAAACAGAAACTCACAAAAAAGAAACTCTGTCTCAAAAACAAATAAACAAATCACGGGTTTTCATGAGAACTATTTAATGACAATTCAAAATGTTTTATAAAAAAGTTAATACAGCCCTAGATTCAATTTTTAATATTGCCAAAGAGCCAGACAAATGAATCGTTAGATTTGGTATGTTACAAAACATACTACAAAGTTAGAGTAAATAAGTGTCCAGTATGAAATATATATTAAATTTGGAGCTTACTAGTAGAATACTTGCCTAGCATGTGTAAGACCCTGGGATCCATCCTCAGTACCACAAAGACAAAGTGTGGGGTGCATGTGTACGTGTGCATGCATGTATAGTTGACAATAAAGGTGCAGGTTGATGGAACATAGTTCAAAAACAGCAGTGGATAAAGAGGATCTTTTTGACATAGGGTTTCACTGTGTAGCTCTAACTATCTGAAACCCACTTTGTAGACTAGATGGGCACTGAACACACAGAGATCCATCTGCCTCTGCTTCTGCCTCCTGAGTACTGGGATTGAAAACATGCACTACCATGTTTGGCCCAATATAGAGGATTTTAAGAGGAAAGTGCCTATCAGTCACTGGGAAACAAGATGGAAATATAGATTTTATTATCAACAGGCCCTGGCAGGAGTACATGGCAATCTGAAAGTCATGTATGAAGGCTGGGGACACCCTCAGGGAGAGGAAGAAATAGGGACCTGCACACCAGGGTTATATCTCACCAGGGTTCTCATGGGCAGGTGTTTTGTTGTTTTGTTTTGTATCTCATGTACACCAGGTTGCTCTTGAATAGCTCAGAGTGACCTCCAACTGTGATCCCACTGTTTCTGTCTCAAGTGCTAGGTGTATAGGCATGCACCACCATACTTGGTTTATTCAGTGCTGCATGTAGATCAAACCAAGAACTTCATGCATGTGTGGCAAATTTTCTACAATCATATCCCCTGCCTTGTCTTGCCAACAGTCTTGCCAACCCAGGCAATCTTGAACTAAAAATCCTTTCCTCTCGGTGTCCTTAGTGCTGGGATTACACAGGGAAGCACAGGTCTGGCTTTTGTGGACACTTTTAACTGGTGGGTCTGGATCAGGCTGACAGAGTTCCTGGAAGTCATGTAGCGATGAGAGGTGGGCATAGTCTGTGTAGTCTGTGTAGTGCCAGCCAAGCAGACTGTGTCTAGCTGTGCCACAGGGACATGGTGACTGGGGAGCAGCTAGAAAAGACCGCAATCTGGATAGACCGGAGGCAGAGCTGAGACCAGGAAGCTGCTGAGGGCAGAGCCCTGCCTCTGCTGTAAGAAAGTCCATTTTATATTCTGACGGATGTGGCAACCATGGAGAACCATCAGATATCATTAAAGTTAATTTAGTCACATTTCAGTATTTTCTAAATGCCAAATTACCTGCTAAGTTCTTTCCTCGGTCCTGAGAGTTTAAGTGGACCAAGGCAGTATGTCCACAAGAGAGTGTGGTCCACGCCAACTAGAGCAGAAAGGATCACATCCCTGTGTGTTGGCTGCAGTGTTGCTGGCAGGCCTGGCCCTCTAGTGACAAGACGCAGAACGTCCTCGTGCCCACCTGTGCTTTGGCTGTACCAGACAGAATTGCTTAGTAAGGTGTTTGACAGCATGCTTGGGGCAGGGCTGAACACCCTAGATTCCACAAAACAGGCACAAAAGAAGCTGGTGCTTCTTTGCCATGTGGAAGTGTCATAGAGAAGTGTACTGTGTTATTCATAGGCCACTTGAGCTATGCTGCTTTTTGCTTTAGTGCAGCACTGAACAGGACTGTAAGGCCCATAGAACCTGAAACCTCTTTCACTTCCATATGGCAACATTATGTCATCCTCTCGTGCAAATAAGAAACCAGGATGGACTGCTCTCCCTTTATCTCTCCTGCTTCATTATTTCCAGCTTGTATCTTAGGCACTCTCCTTGTTGCTGCCTTACCTTACTTATCTCTTATTTTATTAGTTTTTAAATTGTTTTTATTAAAATATAATTATGTAGACGAATGTTAATTGAGAACATGGCTGTTCCGGTAAGAGTTCACATCCAAAGACCTTCTAGATCTATAATGCAGTTGGCAAGAGATCACATTCAAAGATCTTCAGGTCTGTGTGATCTGACTGGAATACAAACACGCCTTTAATCCAGGAGACAGAGACAAGCAGATCTGAGTTCAAGGCCAGCCTGGTATAGAGCAAGTATCAGGTAAAGAAAAGCTCGGGTCCAGGTATGGTGGTACATGCCTTTAATCCCAAACAATGAAAGTGAAGTTAGTTTGTAGAAGGAAGCACTCATGTTTGAAAATGATGTCTAATTGAGTGGCAGAAAAGATGATGAATCATAGATTTGACAGAATAAGATATGCCCAACTCTCACGAGAAGAGAGAGGAAAGGGAAGCTACTCAAGAGGCAGTTTTTCAGAGGAGGCAGTTTTACCAGGACAGTAATAGAGAGATGGGTTGCAGAGAGAGAACTCAGAAAAAGACAAATGAGCCAAAAGATTAGAGCAGATTGCTGAGGTAGTTTGAGGACAAGCAGAGCAGTTCCAGGCCGAGAGAAGGCAGATTGAATAAGTCAGCTTGTACAAGTCTCAGAGGCTGAAAACATTCTAGGCCTAGGTTAGATTGTATAGAGGCTAAAAGCTTCCAGGACTAGGCCTAGGCCAACAATTGATCCAGGAGAGTAAAAGCTACTTTTACTCTCTATATATCACTTCCTCCCTTCCCTTTCCTCTCTCCAAACCTTTCCATGCATCCCCTTTCCATGTGCCCCTCTCAAGTTCATGGCCTCTTTTTCCTTGTTATTGTTACATATATGTATAAATATGTAAGCATTACCTGCTGAGCCTGTGTATGATTTCAGGGCTGACCACTTGATATCGTAATCACTTAGGGGATTCATCTAATTCCCACATGAGCTCCAGTCCTTAAGGGCCTGTAGTTCTTTGTCTGGGGTGGAATCCAGTGAGCTTTCCCCTTTCACAAAAGCATGACTTTTGGTGACATTTTTGGGTCTTATTTAGACATCCACACTGTTGAGCTGCCATAGATGCAGCCTCCCTGTCATTTCAGGAAGACATGACCTCATAGAAGACCTCCTGGGCCTCTGCCTCCACAGCCTTTGCAGTCCCCTCTTCCACAATGACCCCTGGGCATTAGGTGGACAGTTGTGTTGTATCTGGGCACTCCGAATTTTGAATCTCTGAATTTTGAGCAGTTGTGGTTTTCTGTAATGCTCTCTGCTGCAAAGAGAAGCTTCTTTGATGAGTTGTGAGAATATTTAGGATGTAGTTAGGAATTATGCTAATTTAGTAAAGTGATGGTGATAGGTTCTCCTCTAAGACCCATAACCTCATTAGCCCCGAGCAGCTGGGTAGGTTTCCAGTACCAGGCATAATTTCCCTTCTGCTAAGCAGTTCTTAATTTAATTAGACAGCTGTTGCCTACCACCAAGATATGAGCACCATTATTACACCGTTAGGGATATCTTCCCTGGGTGGTCACGGTTGTGGGTCATAGGTGTAACCGCTGTGCAGGACTGTTGGATAGCACCTTTTGTTACTATGACACCTAATCCTCAAGGAGGCTTTTGGGTCAGATCCAGCTTGAATCCTCCAAGTCCTGTGTCCAAAGTGCATGATGTCTTCAGCAATAAGGACTTAACTTCAACCTCTGGGAGGCAACTGTGGGCAACAGAAGTAGGCTGTATTGTTTGTGGAGTCTGCAATCCTTTAACCAACAATTCTCCACCTTCCAAGTGTTTTGATTATAAACTTGGAGCTGCCATATCTGACAAAAAGTACCTTTCTTAAGGCTCAAAAGCTTAGGGTTTTTTTGAGGGGGAGTTGTTTTGGTCTTTTTTGTTTTGTTTAGTTTGGTACCTCTGGGTAGTCTATCACCATGTGGCTCTCTGTCTGCCCTTGATCTCACTGACCTATGTCTGTCTCCACCTAAGTTGTATACCCTTGTGCCTGGCCCTCCGTTCTAATTCTGTTAGGGCTTTTTGTTTGTTTGCTTTGGATGTCTTGAGAAAGGGCCTTTTGTAATTCATAGCTGAGGGTGGCTTTGAATTTAATTTTTATTTATTGTATTTTGCTTGTTTGTTTGAAACTGGGTCTCACCATGTATCTCAGCCTGGGCTTCACTCACTATATAGACCAGGCTGGCCTCAGACTCACAGAAATGTACCTGTCTCTGCATCCAGAGTACTGTGATTAAGGTGGCTTCCATGCCAGGCTATTCATTGTATTTTATTTTAGGTTTTTCTTAGAAGCAGCTGGGTGTCATATTTAATCCAACTTAGTCAAATCAGCTTACTCTCTGGTGGATTGTTGTTTTTGTTGTTGTTTTTGGTTTTTGAAGACAGGGTTTCTCTGCTACATAGATCCCTGGCTGTCCTGGACTCACTCTGTAGACCAAGCTGGCCTCCAACTCAGAGATTGCCTGCCTCTGCCTCTCAAGTGCTGGGATTAAAGGACTATGCCTGGCATTGGTGTATTTTATTATTTCTTCTTTACCTTTATTACTGTTATTTCCACATTTTCCATATTTTCCTACTTGATTCTTTGCGATTGGTTGAATTTTTCTCATCAGCTTTAAACTTCTGAAGCTCAGTGTAGTGATGCATGCCTTTAACCTCAACACTCAGGAGGCAGAGGTCTGCAGATTTCCATGAATTCCAGGCCAGCCTTTCTATATCGTGAGACCCTGTCTTTTAAAAAAAGGGGGGGCAGGGTAGCAAGTTGGCTCAGTGGTTTAAGAATACTTTTTCCCCCTGGGCATGGTGGCTCATGTCTTTAATCCCAGCACTTAGGAGGCAGAGGCAGATAGATCTCTAATGAGCTCTAGGCCAACCTGATCTAAAGATCGAGTCCAGGACAGCCAAGGCTACACAAAGAAACCCTCTCTCTCTCTCTCTCTCTCAAAAAAAAAAAAAACAAAAAAAAAAACCAGACTATACTAAAAGATAATTAAAATTATTATAGCTTTTATCTTGTGTTTTCTTTTTTGCTTTATTGAGTTTTAGGAGACAGGGTCTTGCTAAGTGTCCAGCTGACCTCACACGCAGATCATGTGATGGGATTATAGGTGTGCATTACCACACCTAGCTATGTTCACTTTTCTTTTCTTCCCCCCCCCCCAGACAGGGTTTCTCTGTGTGGCCTTGGCTGTCCTGGACTTGCTTTATAGGCCAGGCTGGCCTCAAACTCACTGAAATCCACCTGCCTCTGCCTCCCCGAGTGCTGGGATTACAGGTGTGCGCCACCACGCCTGGCTTTTGTTGACTTGTAAAATCATGGTGAGATGCACATCATACACTTTACCGTGCTAACCATTCTTAAGTGTGAAGTTCAATACTGTTAAATATATGCATATTTTTTGTCCAACAATTTTAAGAACCTTTCCATCTTGCAAAACTGAAACTGTCCTACAAAGTCTGAGTTCCCCACTTGCCCTACCTGTGGCAGCTCTCTATGAATTTGAAAACTCTGTCAACCTCGTATAAGTGGATCATACAGTCATATTGCTATGATTGGCTATTTCACTCAGCATAATGTCCTCAGGGTTATCCAGGGTTATCCATGTCATAGCACATAGCTCTGGGTGGCCTCAAACTCATAGAGATGCATATTTTTCTGCCACCTAAGCACTGGAATTAAATATATATGGAATTAAAGATGAATGCTGCCATACCTGACTGAAACTTGCTGTTTTATCTAGGCTGGTTGGCCTGCTAGCTCCCAGGAGCCCACCTGCCTCTGCCCCCAGTGCTGAGGTTAAGGCAGGCACTCTTCTGCCCTCAGCTTTTACAAAAACCCAGTGCTGCTCAGGTCTTTGGCACATATTTTATTGGGAGGAGTGTTATAACTGAATTATAAGAGTTCTGTATATTTTGGATATTAATGCCTTATATTATTTGCAGGTGTTTTCTTCTGTGTTATTTTTTTCACTGTTGGGTGGTGTCCTTTGAGCATAAGCAATACCGTGAGGCTAGAGAGATGGGTCAGTGGTTAGGAGTTCTTTTTGCTCTTGTCGAGGACTGGAATTTGGTTCCTAACATCTATATTAGGCATTTCATAACTACCTGTAACTCCAACTCCAAGAGATCCATGGGCATCCACACATATATGCTTATACATACAAACAAATAAAAATAAATCTTTTAAAATATAGCATACAGAGCAATGACAGAACATTCCATCATGCTTTGAGGAAAGGTTTCCTCAGGCTGAGAAATACCTATTCTTATGAAACTGTCTTGGAAAAACAAAGCTTCAAGATATAACTGGAGTTAGCTGAAGCAAACAGTCCTGTAGCTAAAGTGGGGGGGGGAAACAACCCCTGACCGTAGTAGTTGGCCACTGCCTTACTGTAGCCTGTGGACTCTACTGTCCAGCTCCGCCATCTGCTCTCATATTCCTGTGGGCATCAGTCACAATGGCTTCTCTCTTGGTCTAGTGAGTTTTAAGCTGTTTCATGTCAGAGCCCTAAATGCCCATGTCAGCAGTCCTCTAGCATGGGCTGCTCTTTGCCACACAATTCCTGCCCACCCATCATTGGTTAAATTACATGAAAGAATTCTTCCATGACCTTCTCCCCTACCACAAATCCCCAAATAGTAGACTTGGGGTTTTTGTTGTCTGTTTGGGTGTAGAGGGATTGTTACTGCTGTTTTGAGACAGGGTCTCTCTATTATATAGCTCTGGCTGTCCTGCAACTTGTTATGGAGACCAGGTTGGCCTTGAACTCACAGAGATCCATGCGTTTACACCTGTCAAGTGCTGGGATTAAAGGGATATGCCACCCTTCCTGCCCCGAAAATGGTGGATTTGTACAATCAGTCCTTTAGCTGTATAGCATGTAATATGGTTCTAGGCTAGGCATAATGACCTAAGCCTTGAATGCTAACCCTTGGGAGGCAGAGACAAATGAATTTTTGTGAGTTTGAGGCCAACCTGATCTACATAGAAAGTTACAGGCCAACTTGGGCTACATGGTGAGACCCTGTCTCAAAACATTTTTTGTTAGCCAGGTATGATAGCATATGCCTGTAATCCCAGCACTTAGGCCAAGGCCATCCTGTTCTACACAGTGAGTTCCAGCCCAGCCAGGGCAACATAGCAAGACCTTGTCTGAAGAAAGAAAACAAAACACCTTTTTATTTGAAAACATGGTTCAGGCAGACCTCGAGCTCCTTGTTGCTGATGGGTCGGGTCCTCACACGGTATGGGATGCAATCTGGAGCAGTGGCGCTTGCTGTCGAGTCATGTATCGTGAGTGTGTCTCCAGCTCAAGGAGAAGCTAGAACATGAGTTCCTGGATGCCTGGACATCTGTGGTGAGAGGTCACCGGGCTCTTTCACATGACAGTAGGCAGGAAGTTGGTTCACTCCAAAAGAGGTGATGGCTATGTGGATACAGAAAGGAAGTTCCGGAAACTGGTGACTGCCATCAAAGCTGCCCTGGCTCAGTGCCAGTGAGCCCTGGAGGCAGAGTTCTGAGATCTCCTGGCTGGCCCCTCTTGGCAGCTGCCTCATGACAGGAAGGACTGAAATGTCTCAAAGAACTTGGTCTTTCCTTGATGTTCCTGTGGCCACCAACTCAGCCCAGATATATTTGTGTGTGTGTGTGCGCGCGCGCGCCTCCCGAGAATCTTAGCTATGTGTACATTCTGTCCTGCCCTTCTGCCCTTTTCCTCGCCCCTCTCTGAATCCCCCCATGTTCATCTACCCTCTTATCTTGGTTTCCCTTCTACAGTTTATGCAGCCATGTTGCCAGCTGCTTCTAGTTGAATAAAAGTTGGATGAGGCAGCTGGGCGTGGTGGCACACGCCTTTAATCTTAGCACTTGGGAGGCAGCCTGGTCTACAAAGCAAGTCCAGGACAGCCAGGGCTACACACAGAGAAACTCTCTCAAAAATGAAAAAAAAAAAAGTTGAATGAGGCCAAAAAATAATAATAGAATAAAATGATGGTTTAAATTTTCAAATTATTTTATAATTTCCCTGCTAAATTATAAATTCTGTATAAGAGTAGTGGTTTTTTCCTGTTGTGTTTACTGTGTATTCCCAGTACTTACTTGATAAAACATCACTGGGTAAATGACATTTTATCTTCTTACTAACTCAGGGAAATGAGGCTCGTGAAGGGAGAAGCCCCTCATGGTTCAGCCCAGCTGAGGCTGTCCAGGTCATGCGCTACTGTTGCCTGTTGGCCCGGAGTATCTCCAGCCAAGTGTCTTCCAAGGACATTGGTGTCATCACACCCTATCGGAAGCAGGTAAGCCTACCACTACTCTGCCTTGTTATACACAGCCACTGTGGCCCTTGGTCCTTGGTTTCTGAAGGGCAGAAACAGCACATGCTGAACAGCATTAAAGAAGCTGGATCATGTTTGAGTGATGGTGGAGATAAGAAATTGGTAAACTGTACAGCTCATGGACAGCACTAACTAACCAACTATCTTAACTATGGGCAGGGCTGAGCATTATTTTTACATTCTAGGTAATAACATCATAAATATTTACATAAGGACCTGTGGAATCTCTTGGTATTTTGTCCCTTTAAGAAAAACCTTTACAAGCCGGGCATGGTGGTGCATGCCTTTAATCCCAGCACTCAGGAGGCAGAGGCCAGCCTGGACTGTGAAGCGAGTCAAGGACAGCCAAGGCTACACAGAGAAACCCTGTCTCGAAAAACAAAAAAAGCAAACAAACAAACAAAAAGAAAGAAAGAAAAACCGAAAATCTTTCAGCTTCAATCCCAGAACTTGGGAAGTGGAGGCAGGAGGATCTCTGAGAGCAAGCCAGCCAGGGCGCAAAGTGAGACCCTGTCTCAACAACAACAGCAATAATGAAAAGGCTTTGTAGGTGTAGTAGTTCTTATCTTTAGCAACAGCATTGGCGAGTCTGAGGCAAGAGGATTGCTGCTAGTTAGAGGCTAGTCTGGGTTATGTATTGACATTCTTAAGAATTCTAGGATTGTTGGTGTCTTTTTTAAAAACCACAAATACTGTAAGATTATATTTTTGTTTTAACCCCAGGTGTGGGGATGTGGGGCTGCTCTGCAGCAGTTAGCTATGATTTTGTCTGCTTAAGCACAGGCGCAGTTTTGCCATCTGCAGATGGTTTCTACAATTGTGTGGCAATTGGAATTCTGGGTATTTTTCAGAGGATATACAAATGCTGGAGCCCTGATAGGAAGTCTTGGTGGTTGGTGGTCATTCAGGGGGTTGGTTGCAGTTTGTTAGTTAGAAGTCAAAAAAGAAACAAGAAGAAAGAAATTAGATTCAAAGATCTCCCCCCCCCCATCTATCCTTCTTTCTTTCCTGTCTAGTGATGGAGTGAAAGGGGTGGTGCTAACGTGTGGGAAAAAGAAGAACCCACAAAGTAGCAAAGACAGGCTACAGAGTTATTTATGTTCTAGGCCAATCTGGGGTGTGAAGTGAGGCCCTGTCTCAAAGAAAAAGAAGAAAGCTTGTCCCCTCCAGTCCCTAACCAATAGTTCTCAAAGATGATGGATGCTGTTGGCATTTGTGAGGTGACGTTTCCACACAGGACTGTAAGACATCATTGCTGGCCCTATAAAGCTCTCTGTGGATTGTGACAGCCAGACACTATCCGTGCTTACTTACATGTTCTGGAGCTGTGCTGTGAGTAGAGGTGCCTCTCATACCAAACACAAGTTTCAGTAGTTGAGTTCCTGTCTCAATTTTGAACATCTATACTACAAATGAAAGGGTACCCACATTTGTAAAAGAAACATTACTAAAGTTAAATCATCATCTAACATTACACATTAATAGTGGGAGACCAGTGGGCAGCTCATCCAGACAAAAACTACACAGAGAAATAAGCTAACATGCATTATGGATCAAATGGACTTGACAGATCTATACAGAACATTTTTTTAAAAATAATAACACCATCTTTAAAAAAATATTTTTATTTAATTTTTAAATTTATGTGCATTGGTGTGAGGGTGTCAGATCTTGGAGTTACAGACAGTTGTGAGCTGCCATGTGGGTGCTGGGAATTGAACCTGGGACCTTTGGAAGAGCAGACGGTGCTCTTAACCACTGAGCCAACTCTCTAGCCCCAGAACATTTCACCCAAACACAGAAGAATATACCTTCTTCTCAGTACCTCACAAACCTTCTCTAAAATTGGCCATATACTTGGTCACAAGCAAGCCCCAACAGATACAAGAAAATTGAAATAATCCCCTGGATTAAAGCTGGACTTCACCAACAACAGAAACAATAGAAAGCCTACAAACTCATGGAAACTGAATAACTCTTTAGTCAATGACCTCTGAGTCAAGGCAGAAATAAAGAAATTAAAGACATCCTAGAATTCAACAACAACAAAAAAATAGACAACGAAAGCTTTGCTAAGAGGAAAGCTTACAGCACTAAACGCCTTCATAAATAAATTGGAGAGATCTCATACTAGCGATTTAACAGCACACCTAAAAGCTCTAGAATAAAAAGAAGCAAACACTCAAGAGGAGTAGATGGCAGGAAATAATCAACCTGAGGGATAAAAATCAACAAAATAGAAACAAACAGAACAATACAAAGAAAAATAAAGCAAAGAATTGGTTCTTTGAGAATATCAAAAGATTGATAATCCCTTGGCCAAACTAACTAAAAGATAGAAAATATCCAAACTAAAATCAGAAACAAAAAGGGGGACATAACAACAGACACTGAGGAAATCAAAGAATCATTAAGTCATACTTCAAAAACCTGTGCTCCACAAAATTGGAAAATCTAAAATAAATGGACCCATTTTCTTGATAGATACCACCTTTTTTTTTTTAACCAAAGTTAAATCAAGATCAGATAAACAATTTAAATAGTCCTATAACCCTTAAGGAAATAGAAGCAGTCATTAAAAGTCTCTCAACTAAAAAAGCCCAGGGCTAGATGGTTTTGGCACAAAATTCTACCAGACTTTCAAGAAAAAGAGCTAATACTAATACTCCTCATATTATTCCACAAAATTAAAACAGAAGGAATATTGCCAAATTCATTTTATGAGGCCACAGTCACCCTGATACCCAAACCACATGAAGATTCAACAAAGAAAGAGAATTACAGGCCAATTTCCCTCATAAATAATTGATGCAAAAACACTCAATAAAATACTTGCAGATGGAATCTAAGTACATGACAGAACATCATCCACCATGATCAACTAAGCTTCATCCCAGAGATGCAGGGATGGTCCAGCATATGAAAACCTCTCCACCATATAAACAGACTGAAAAAAGAAAAAAAGGAAGATCTCATTAGATGCTGAAAAAGCCTTTGACAAAATACAACACCCCTTCATGATAAAAGTCTCGGAGAGATCAGACATACAAGGGACATACCTAAACCTAATAAAGGTTATATACAGCAAGCCCCAAGAGCCATTCCAACATCAAATTAAATGGAGCAAAACTCAAAACAATTTCACTTAAAAAAAAAAAGTCCATGTATTTGGCTGAACTTTTTTTGAGGCCAGACTTTTTAAGATTTATTTTTGAGTGTTTTGTCTGCATTATTATATGTATGCCATATGTATGCCTGGTACATAGGAAGCCAAAAGAAGGCGTCAGGCCTCTTGGAACTGGAGTTACAGGTGGTTGTGAGTGGGTGCTGGCAACTGAACCCAGGTTCCCTGCAAAAGTAACAAGTGCTGCTAACTACTGAGCCATCTCTCCAGCTCAGGGATAAACATTTTTATGTTCTTGTTCACTACTTAAAGTACTATTTATTACTAAAGTAATATTTGGGTTGACAGAGTGGTTTAGCAGGTTAAAGCTCTTGCTACCAAGCTACCAAACTGAGTTCAGTTCCAAGGACAGCACAGTGGAAGGAGAGAACTGGCCCCTGAAAGTTGTTCTCTGACCTCCTCATGTGTGTCATGACAGAGCTTGCTGCCCACAGATAAACAGATAGGTAACGTCCTATTTGGGCCAGGGAGATGCTTCAGTGGGTAAAGGGCTTGCTGTATAAGCATGAGGGCATGGCTTCACATGCCCAGAGCCTAGGCAGAGCCAAGCACACACGCCTGTGATGCCTGTGCTCCTGTAGTGAATGGGGAGGCAGACAAGAGAATCCCCTAGAAACATTGGGGCCAGCCAGCTGAATACACCAAACACCTTAGCAAACAACTAAAGATCCACTGCTGGGTCACCAGCCTCCAATGGTGTGGGGCAGGACATGTTGTTTCTCTTTTTCTGCTCAGCATCTGCCATTTTCTGGAATGAGTATGGTTGTGGATTTCTTAGTGTTTATTTTATTTGAAGGATGTTGAGCTCATGGATTCATGGATGGTTTTTCATCAGATTTTGGAAGTTTGGACCAGTATTTCTAATTTTTTTTTTTTTTTTTTTTTTTTGCTCCTTCTTTCTCTTCTGACAACCCTTTTTGTTACTTCCTGATGTAATTGTCATTTCCAAGGCTTACTGCCTCTGTCTGCTAACCTAGGCCTAGTCCTGGAAGCTTCTAGCCTCCATACAATCTAATCTAGGCCTAGAATATTTTCAGCTTCTGAGATTTACTGCTGAATAAGCTCACCCTTTCCTGTTCTTAGTGAGCTCTGGGCTGGCTGGTTCAACTCAGCTCTTCTCCCAGATGACTTACTCAGTCTGGCTTTGTTCTACCTTCCCCCGTTCTCTAACTTGCTCCCCTCTCCCCCACCTCTGTCTGTCTGTCTGTCTGTCTGTCTGTCTGTCTCTCCCTCTTTTCTCTTCTCTCCTCTCTGCTCTCCCCTCTTCTCTTCCCTCTCCTCCCCTCCCCTCCTCTCTGCATTGCCCCTTAAGTAGCTTCCCTTTCCTCGTGAGAGTTGGGCATATCCTATTCTGTCAGATCTTCTCTGATTTGTCAATTTTTTTCCTGCCACTCAATTAGACATCACTCTCAAACATGGGTGCTTCCTTCTACAAACTAACTTTGCTTTCATTTGGGATTAAAGGTATGTACCACCACGCCTGGACCTAAGCTTTTCTTTACCTGAAATTTGCTCTTTTTTTTGTTTGTTTGTTTTTTGGGTTTTTTTTTGTTTTTTGTTTTGGTTTTTTCGAGACAGGGTCTCTCTGTGTTAGCCTTGGCTGTCCTGGACTCACTTTGTAGACCAGGCTGGCCTCGAACTCACAGCGATCCGCCTGCCTCTGCCTCCCGAGTGCTGGGATTAAAGGCGTGCGCCACCACGCCCGGCCTGAAATTTGCTCTTTACCAGGCTGGCCTTGAACTCCGAGCTCCTTGCCTGTCTCCTGGATGAAAGGTGTGAAGGTGTGTTTGTATTCCAGCTGGATCACACGGACCTAGAAGGTCTTTGGATGTGATCTTTGTCAGAACTGCCATGTTCTGAATTAACATTCCTCTACACTTTTTCTCCCATGTTGTGGGCTTGATTTTTTGCTCACCTTGGACAGTTCCTGTTGTTCTGTTTAAGTCTTCTCCTTGGTGGCCATGTTTTCAAGAGCATAGTCTCACTCTATACCCAGGCTAGCCCTGACCTCATAGCAGTCCTCCTGCCTCAGAATCCCAAATTCTGGGATTACAAGGCTGGAGCCACCTTGGCTGGCTCAACTTCACTCATTTTTCTTCTTGGTTATCTTTCAATGATTTATCATCTCAGACTTTGAACTCTGAAATCTCAGCTGGGTATTTATTCCTTCTGCCCTTAATGGAGTCTCTGCTACGACATTTGCACATGAAGTTTTTTAATGTTATTGAGACACATTGGTAATAGTTCAACACCTGAGGACTCCTGTCCCCTCACACCTTTCTTCTTGAGTGTATGTCACATTTTCAGTTTCTTTGAATGTTTTTTAAACTTTTGTTGAGAACTAGAAATTTTAGAAAACACAGTAACTTTGGATTCTGATTTCCACCCTAAAGGCTGTTGTGCTTTATCCTTGTTTCTTTGATTCCTAATTTCCTCAGCTCTGGCTGTGGCATCTATTTCTTCCTGGTGTGTTTCCCTGTTGAGTTTGACCTTCTTTGTGTTTTGTTTATTTGTTTGTATTTTCAGCCTTGGCTGTCGTAGACTCACTTTGTAGACCAGGCTGGCCTTGAATTCACAGCAATCCGCTTGCCTCTGCCTCTCAAGTACTGGGATTAAAGGTGTGCGCCACCACGCCCAGCTTCTTCATTGTTTTTAAACTTGGTTTCTAGGGTAGTACAAGCCCAGCGAAGTGGGTCACCAGCTCTCAGCAGTGGCTGTACTCTTCACCTTGAGCAGATATGGCAGCCACTCACCAAATAGCTATCCTCAGATGCCTTTCCATACAGACCTAGGCCACTTGAGTGTTCCCAGGCTGCTGCTTCCCACCAGGCTCTTTTGGGTCTGCTCAACCATGCATAGCCTCAGTAATACACTCAGCCTCACCTTAAGGAATGGCGGGGATTTTGCTTATTTGTTTGGTTGTTGGTTGGTTGGTTTTTGGTAGCAGGAAAGACATCTGTGGGTGCTGGGAACAACTTTTTATTTTGTTTTCTTATTTCTATTTGTTTTTCTTGGTTTTGTTTTAGTTGTGAGCCTAGCTTTTAATAGCTGAGCTATCTTTCCAGCCCGAGTAGGGCTCTTGGCTCTCCATGCCTGCTTGTCTCCAAGGTTACATTGACAGGCAGATGGAAGAGCCCCACAGACCACAGCACAGACTCCCATTGTTTTTACCCAAAGTTGAGAAGCATTGACACTTGCTAGACTGTGGTTATTTCCAGAGCACTGAATGTGAAACTGTATGGTTGCTTTGTGGAAGTTGATATTGTCTGTCTCCTCACTCAGTTGTTACTGTCTTGCCTAGATCTTGTTTGGACCTAAAGCCCTTTATAGATACCAGTAGATATTCCAGGGAAAACCACTAGTGTGACATCAGGCTGGCCCAGTGCCACAGGCCTTCAACCTGTCCTTGAGGCTCAGCTCAGCCCTCCAGACTGCACTGATTTAGGCTGAACAGACTTCCACACTGATCTTGGTCATTGCGTAGCTGTTCAGGTTCTCTCTGTTCTGCTAATTTTTATGGGACTGACCAGGAGTTTGTTAGTGTTCACTTTGTTCCTATTTTAAAGATTGGTTATTTTATGTGTATGGTGCGTTCCCTGCCTGTGTCTTCTACTCCACATGCATGCAGTGACTGTAGGGGCCAGAAGAGGTCGTCAGGTGCCCTGGAACTAGTTGCGAGCTGGAAGTCAATTCTGGGTCCTGTGGAAGAGCAGCCAGTGCTCTAACTTTTGAGCCCTCTCTCTAGCTTCTGGTTTTTTAAAGATAGGGCTTCTCCATGGATCCCAGACTGGCCTAGAACTCATTTCGTAGTCCAGGCCAGCCTCAAACTCATGAGCATACTGCCTCAATCTCCCAAGTGCTCTGATACCCAGCTTAAATGCAACCCTTTGCATTTTGTGTTGTGTGCTGGGGATCAAACAGGGCCTTCTGCACAGTAGACCAGGTTTGAAACATTGAACTACATCCATAATCCTTTATACTACCTTTTTAAAAATGCCCTTGGGCTGAAGAGAATTCCCAGCAACCACATGGTGGCTCACAACCATCTATAATGAGATCGTGTGCCCTCTTCTGGTGTATATGATAAATAAATACATCTTTTAAGAAAATTCCTGCCAGGCGTGGAGATGCATGCCTTTAATCCCAGCACTTGCGAGGATCACTATGAGTTCGAGGCCAGCCTGGTCTACAAACTTAGTCCAGGACGGCTAAGGCTACCCAGAGAAACCCTGTCTCAGAAAAAAATATAAAGAAAGAAAATTCCCTCACGTCAGGTATGCTCGCACACGCCTTTAATCCCAGCACTTGGGAGGCAGAGGCAGGCAGATCTCTGTGAGTTCAAGGCCAGCCTGGTCTACAAAGTGAGTCCAGGACAGCCAAGGCTACAGAGAAACCCTGTCTCAAAAAACAAAACAAAACAAAAAAACAAAGGAGGAGGGGGAGGAGGAAAAAGAAAAGTCCCTTAGTATTTTTCATTTTATTTTAGGGCTTTCGATTTGTACAAGTATTTTGCCTACATCAATGTCTGTATACCACATGATTACTTAGTGTCCAAGGAGGCCAAAATAGGGTGTCAGATCTCTTGGAACTGGAGTTTCTCATGGTTCTGAGCCTTTATATGGGTGCTGGGAAGAGAACCTAGGCCATCTGGAAGGGTAGCCCGTGCTCCTAACCACTGAACCATCTTTTTATCCCCCTATACTACAGTTTTATCCTCATATTCAACTCAGAGTGTAACACGTGTGGGCACATATAACTCATTATAGAAGTGTCACTCATTTGGCAAGAGAAAAAAGTAACATCCGCATTGGTGGTCAGACCTGCTGGTAAGCAAGAAACCAGGTTGGCTGAGAACTACCAGGGGTATCTTCTCTAGTCCCCAATGTTCCCGTCCAGTACAATCCCAAGTTGCTCCTCATTCCCTTCCTACACTGCTGTCCACAGCTGTTCTTGCCGCTTACCCACTGTGGGGTACAGCTGACAAGGTGATGTGTTAAGTCACTTTTCTGTCACTGTGACAAAACACCATGACCAAGGCAACTTACAAAAGAAAGTGATTGGCCTTGGCAGTTCTGGAGTTCACAGTGAGCTCCACAGTGGAACAAAGTGGTTCCCACAGCAGAGAGCACACTGGGAGTGACAGGATTTGTTTGGTTTTGGTTTGTGTGTGTGTGTGTGTGTGTGTGTGGTTTTTTTTTGTTGTTGTTGTTGTTGTTTTGTTTTGAGACAGGGTTTCTCTGTGTAGCCTTGCCTGTCCTAGACTCACTTTGTAGACCAGGCTGGCCTCAAATTTATAGTGACCTGCCTGCCTTTGCCTCCTGAGTGCTGGGATTAAAGGTGTGTACCACCACGCCCGGCTTGTTTTTTTTTTTTTTTAATGAGCAACACTTACAAATCAAACAGTTACAACATATTGATAGATGCAACCAAAGAGGAAAATATGTATTTTTAGGGAAATAGATGAGATTTTTAAAATTCATGAAAAAGATGTCACAGCTAAGAATTACCAAGACAAGTTTGAAAATCATTACTCAAATGTCAACTTGTCACCAAACTGGAGCAGCTGATTCTGTGTATCCCTGTTGGAAAAAGCCAGAAAAGCTGACTGAATTCTCCAGCATCCACCCCATTAAGATCTTCGCAGTGGCATCAAAGGCGCCTAGCTGAAGAGGTAGGGTCTGAGAATGGTGCCTCTCAGACCAGAACAAAAATGCTGAAGACTGGAACATTTCATTGAATTTGAGCCACCATTAAGAGCTCGGGTTCTCATGCTAGTCCAAAGATTTGTAAGCCACAGCTAAGCTTCACTTTCTAAAAGTTGCACAGCTTCCCAAAACATTGCTGTAGACCAAGGATTCAAGAATGAGTGGGGAAAGGGAGTGCATTTCAGACCCTAATCATGACAGTATTTGGCTAACTGTAATAGATTAATATCTTGATTTTTTTACAATGTCTTTTTTTTAATCTTTTAACCTTTTCTAAAGGTGGAGAAAATAAAAATCCTTCTGCGAAATGTGGATTTGACTGACATAAAGGTTGGCTCAGTCGAGGAGTTCCAGGGACAAGAGTACTTGGTCATTGTCATTTCCACTGTAAGTGCTCTGTTTGTGGCCAGCTGCATGTGCTTGAAATTGCTAGCTACTTAGTGAGTGATAGATACACTCAGATAAAATGGAAGAAACTGATCCACAGTGTATCAGACTGCACTGTAGGCTGGAGACTCAGGTGTTAACAAAAGGGGTGACTATAGGACATTGCTTAACAAAACCTCAAATATCAGGAGCCCAAGTAAAAGAATTAGCTGAAAGAAATAGCCAGTGCATGGAGGAATAATATAGTGAAAGACAGATGTGGTGGTGCATGCCTTTAATCCCAGGACTTTGGGAGCAGAAGCAGGTGGATCTCTTCGAGTTTGAAACCAGCCTGGTCTACATAGTGAGTTCTATGACAGCCATGGCGCGCTGTGTATATATATATATATATATATCCCAGCACTTGGGAGGCAGAAGCAGGCAGATCTTTGTGAGTTTGAGGCCAGCCTGGTCTACAGAATGAGTTCAGGGACAGCCAGGGCTACACAGAAAAACAAACAAAGAAACAAACTATTGGCATCTGGGGTCTTCCTGCCTGTAGACTGAGCACTGCTGGTAGCAGCCCTGCCTCGTTTTTAAACATAAATGAGGTGATGTTGTTTCTTAACCTGTTTTTGTGTATCAAGAAAAAAATCTTAAAATACAATTTTTATTTATCTTTGTATCTTTAGGTGCGGTCAAATGAAGATAGATTTGAAGATGACCGTTATTTCTTGGGTTTCTTGTCCAATTCAAAAAGATTTAATGTTGCAATCACAAGACCCAAAGCTTTGCTGATCGTTCTGGGAAACCCTCATGTGCTTGTCAGAGTGAGTCTGCGGGACACTGGGCTACCATTGTCATGTTTGGGGGAAGGGAAGGATACAGTCACAGGAAATGCCCTCTTAACTCAAACATGGCCTGGCCTCAGGAGACTCCAGGCCTTCCCTCACTTGGCTCTCCTTGGTTTTCATCAGGATCCCTGTTTTGGAGCGCTGCTAGAGTACAGTGTTACCAACGGTGTCTACACAGGGTGTGATCTACCTCCCGAACTCCAGGCTCTCCAAAAGTGAGCATTCCTGTCTACTTCCTAAACGGTGGGCTGTCTTTAGGGCTCCCCGACCCTCCCATACTGATTCTCCTGCAAGATCCCACATACCAAACACACTGAAGCCTCAGGACGAGGCTGGATGCTTTTTTACTCTTCCTGACCCCTGGGCTACAGCTGCCACTGTCCTATACTTAGTGGTCAATGTCACCCAACCCTTATGTACCTAAACAGGTAAACAAAGCACCGGTGGAGAAGCACCATTGAGGAAAGAGTGTAGCTCCATGTGCTCACTTCTCCACACAAGCTGTGGCTATGTGGCAATGCCAGGATCTGTGGACACAGGAGAGTCTGGCCTGTTGAACAGACAGTAGATACAGCAGAGCGAGCTTGTGCCTCACCCTGTGGACCCTCAGTCCAGCCATGCTTCAGTCTTCTGTGACTCTTGTGGCTTCTTAGCCTGACACCTGAATGTTGGTATAGGTGGGATCACTGAGTCAGCTGAGCTGCTCCTGCTTCCTTGTACTGACCTTGGTTCACAACAGTTTGTTCTGCCAGTGGGCAGTCACTGCCACTACCGTCCCCCCAAATAAACACTCCAGTAACTCCAGACCCCTTTCTTTCTCGGAATGCATCCATGTCAGTGATAATGGTCCTGTCTTTTCTTTGCACCCTGCTGGCTACAATCTTTGGAGTTGGTTCCACTATAATCTGCTCTGTCCTGATCCAGATGTATGTGAAACTGCAAGAAAGGCCACCAGCTCCACTCTCCTGAAAACAGGCTGCAGCTGTGTTGGAACACCTAAGGACCAAGAAGGGTGTTAGGTGAAACCATGCCCACCTAGAGCCTATATTTCTGAAAGGGGCAGTCAGTCATGGCTTCTACTGGACCCCTGTCCTCCCTGCCTGTCTCTGAATTCAGGTAGATGCCAACTTCTAAGAGCCTTCATAGGTTAGGTGAGACAGGCTTCTAACTGAACAGGACCTAACTCAACTTACAAGTCTGTGCTCAGAGGCACTAAGCAAAGACAAAATTTCACCAAGCTCCCTCCCCCAGCTTGGGAGAAGGGCCAGCATAGGTGCTGTGGCTCTACCATGGTCTGCTGTAGGCACTGCTGCCAAAAGCACACTTGGAGGCTGGGCCTTTCAGAACGTAGGGTGCGCAGAGTGGAGTTTAGCCCTTTAGAGCAGGTGAGAACTGTGTCTCTCTGATGAGGGTCTTCCCGCACTTGCAGCACCCCTTACTGCACAGGACAGGAGCCTTCCACAGGGCTGATGGGGCCATGCCAGGTCCTGGGTGCATGGAGAGATTGCCCACAGAGGCTGGTATGATGCCATAGGACCTTCTGTTCTACAAGCCTACACCCATCCTGTTACCGTGTTCTCCTTCCACACCTCGGACTGGGCCTGGCTAGCTGGAGCACAGAGATGAGCAGGGCAGAGGGATAATCAATCCCCACAGAGGAAATTTCAAGGGCCTGTACCACCTGAGGGACTACAATGGGCAAGGCACTTTCTCTATTTTCCTCTCAGCAGACATAGTGGTGCTGTCAGCAGTTGTCACAGCCCTTTACCAGCTCCTTCCCATCCCAGGAAAAACCATAACCTTTTTACTGCCCATCACCTCTGGGGCCCAAGCTGTAACACATTTTACTCTGTGTCATTGAAGCTACTGCCTGCTAAATGCTAAGGCCAGCTGGCCTGCCCCTCAGTCTTCTCAGCTTAATTGCTCTCTGGTGGCCTATCCACCTGTGTCACCCTTTGCCCTTGGACAAAACTTGATTGCAGTGTGGCCACCCAAGAAAGAACTTACACTGTAGCTATATGAGCAAGTGAAGGCAGGAACTAGGACAAAGCTAACACCAAGAGGTAACTAGCAGGTTCCAGGAAGGAAGCCATTGCCTGGGAGTGTCAAGTAGATCACGGGCCATCAGTGACCGGACCTAATCTACTGAGTACCCAGCTAAGGTTAGGCAAGAACCCATGAGCTTCACCTTTCTACCCAGCTCAGGGCTAACCACTCCTGCTCCAGCTCCAGCTGAATGTCTAGAGGTGAGACAGGTACAGGGCACAGAGCTCAAGGGATCGCTAGATTTATAAGGTTTTTTTTTTCCTTTTTTCCACTTTTTCAAGATAGGATTTCTCTGTGTAGCCTTGGCTGTCCTGGACTCACTTTGTCAACCAGGCTGACCTCAAACTCACAGAGCTCCTCCTACCTCTGCCTCCAGAGTGCTGGGATTAAAGGCGTGCACCACCATGCCCAGCTTTTTTATTCTTACTTTATGTGTATGGGTGTTTTCTGTATAGTGCCAGCAGAGTCCAGACGGTAGTGTGGGATCCTCTGGAGTGACAGCTGCCATGTGGGTTCTAGGAACCAAAGCTGGTTCCTCTGGAAGAGCAGCCAGTGCCCTTAACTATAGACCTATTTCTCTAGCCCAGTTTCTCATTTTTTTAAAGGCTGCTTACAATCTCATTCCAAGCATACTGTAAGTTTTGCCATTCTAAGGCAAAACAGAGCAACCTATATATCTCTTGTGAGAAGAAAAAGTACAAACTTTTTGTACCAACACTGTCCTCTTAAAAGGACATCCTCCATAGCTAGAAATGGTGCTTTTTTTTTTTGTCTTGAACCTCCATTTCCACTCTACATGGATTTGAACCTCAAAATACTGTGCCAAATACTATGCTTGAAGAAAGAAAATGTGAATCTTCTTTCTTTCTGGCATATATTTTCTGTTTCTTACCTAAAATGGAATTTCACATTAATCACTCATGGCCCGAGAAGACAAGTGATGAATTCTTGCCAGGGAAGCCCAGGCAAACGCTTGACACAGAAGCTTTAGTTTGCTGATACCTGACCCTCTCAGGCACCTGGCCTAATGTTGACGTGGTCAGTTGTTGCAATGGACAGCCATTTCCTGAGTGGGAATCGTGGGATGGGCACAGAACAACTCCTTTTAGCCAGTTGTGGGTCTCTGTGTTAATCACCCCCTATCACAAATAGAAGCTTCCCGGATGAGGATATAAAGATACATTAATTAATTACTCAATGCAATTACATCCATTTACCAGAATAATAGTAATGTGTTCTCCCATACAGCCTGTGACCCATCTAGCCATAGGTCCTGACCCAACGATGGTTGCCCGGTGTGGGGTGCACCTTGTGGAGTAGGACTTAAATCCAGTCAGAAAATGGCTGGTTATCTGCATGATGTTTATGCCACGATTGCATCACAGTGCATACCAGAGCAGTCATTATTACCGTTTTCAGGGTTCACAGGTGGGTAAGTCGGTTGATTACTTTTCTCCCCTGGTAGTGTGCCTAGTGCCTTTTAGCACTGTGAAAGTTAGCCAGTAGGGATGGAGCTTCCAGGTCAGTACCTGCTTAATTTCTTCATGTCCCATGATTCAAGAATGTGGTGTGTTCAGCAATAGGATCTCACTATCACGTTCTGGAGGGTGACCAAGAACAATAGCATTGTAACCAAGAACAGTGGTAGTAGCTTGTAATATTTTGGGACCTATAAAAACTGAGGGCCAACAACTCCAAAAGAAGTAACCCATACCCGGTACAAGGCTTTCTTAGTTGTTAGCCTCTGGTATCTAGTAAGGGCATTGCTGCCCCATTACAAGGCAACTCCATTAAAGCTATTTGACTTTTGTCTTTATTTTATGTATATGGGTATTTTGCCTGCATGTATGTCTGTGCCCCACATGAGCGCAGTGCCTGCCAAGGCCAGAAGGATCCAGTCCTCTGGAACTGGAGTTGCAGACTGTTGCTGGAGAAAACTCCATAGACCTGGGTTCAATTCCCAGCACCCATAATAGTGGCTTATAATGTTCGTAACCCCAGTCCCAGGGAGTTCTTGTGGCTTCTGTGGCCACTGCATGCAGGTGTTCCACATATGTACATGCAGGTGAAACACCGATACACATAGTTTTTGGTTTTGTTTTTTTAAGATTTCCAGCCTGGGTATGGGGGTGAACACCTTTAATCCCAGTACTTAGGAGGCAGAGACAGGTGGATAGCTGTGAGTTTAAGGCCAGCATAGTCTACAAAGTGAGTCTGGGACAGCCATGGCTACACAGAGAAATCCTGTCTTGAGCCCCCCCCCCCCAAATAAAAATAAATAAGACTTTACACTCAAGAGTGGATGGAGAGAACCCTTGGAGAACTATGGACAAATAGTTTAAAAAGGAGACCACATTTGGGTAATAAAGGAACTGCAGGTCAGAGAAAGACAAGAACACACTGAGAAGCGGTCAGTGTGTAAAAGCGTTAGTAATCAGAGAAGGGCAAACAGAAAAAGTGGCGCTCTGGAAGGTAGTATGATGAACAGCATACACCTCTCAGAAGCCAAGAAGGGTGCAGGGAGTACTCAGGGAAGCGGGATAACAGGCCGCTCAGTGCAGCCAGGAATCTAGGAACCGGGAGTGAAGCAGCAGGGACTAAGGTGAAGGAACTCTGGAAGCAGGAATGCATCCTTCACAAGACTGGCTTTCACATCAGAAAGGGTCAGGCCAGACGGGGGACAGTCCTGCTTTGGTCTGGAGATCTTTCCAGACAGCTAATGGATAGTTATTGACGGAATTTACTGCAACAAGCACACACACAGGAAAGGCAATGATGGAGAGAATCCCCCAGGAGGCCACGGTCGCAAAAGTTTGTGTACAGTAGCTCCTGGGAGGAAAGCACATGTGGGTGGCCCGGGGCGTCAGATGATAATCAGCGGGGAGCCAGGAAGCCCTAGGGAGCTGGTGCAGCTCCATGGATGCTGACATTGGTGAAGCTCGGAGATTGGGGTTGGCAAGCATATCCGCACTGGGCGACATCCCATCACAGCGTATAACTGGGTGCCTCTGGGTCAGGGACAGGGACATGGCTGCAGTAAAGAGGCATCCGGAGCTTTGGAGAGGACGCCCCACAGCATTTAAATGCAGGCACTAGCCCGGGAAAGGGGGTTCCGGCTTACTTGTCTGCAACACCTCACAGGGCAGCCTCTGCGCCCTTGGGGGCTCAGGTCCCAGTGAGAAACAAGAGAGCTAAGGTGTAGAGCTAGAATCCTCTGGCCACCAGACATAGTTCTGACCCCTGAGCCGGTGATCCGCCTCTTTCCGTGCCCACGGCTAGGGAAGCCTGGGCTCGGCCCAACCCTAATGCAAGGGGATGTCAATACGAACTCAGTTCATTTAATTTAAAAAAAAAAAATTTTTTTTTTTTTGCAAAGTCATCGCCAACGCCGCAGCTACGTGGCAGGTGGAGGGGGGGCTGGGGGCGGAGCTACGCCGCGGAGTTGCCGCAGGTAAACAGCCCCCCTCCCGGGCGGGAGCGGGCCGCGCGGCCCAGGCAGGAGAGCCGCCGCCGCCCCCGGGAGGGACGCAGGGCGCGGGCCGGCTACAGCGCACGGCGGGGGCGGCGGCGGCCCGGCGCCCTAGCAGCCCGACCCCTCTCGTGGGGCGGCAGACCCCCGCGCCCCGCCGCATCGCCCCTGGCATCCCTGTTCCCGCGCCCCGCGCCCCGCGCCTCCACGATCTCGCTCTCCGTCGCCCCCCGCCGCCCTCTCGGGCGCGCGGCCCCGCCCGCGCCCCCCGCCCGTACCCCGCCGGGCCGCGCCCCCGCCCCCCATGCACCACCTCTTGGAGCAGTCGGCGGACATGGCGACCGCGCTGCTGGCGGGCGAGAAGCTGAGGGAGCTGATCCTGCCTGGCTCGCAGGACGACAAGGCGGGTGCGCTGGCCGCGCTGCTGCTGCAGCTCAAGCTGGAACTGCCGTTCGACCGCGTGGTCACCATCGGCACCGTGCTGGTACCCATCCTGCTGGTCACCCTGGTCTTCACCAAGAACTTCGCAGGTGAGGCAGGGCGCGCGTCCGCAGGTGTTTAGCGCTAGCGCTCTGAGCGCGCTGGCTCTCCGCGCCAGGCAACTAGCGCCAGCTGGACCGCACCCACCTGGCCGGGCGATGAGGCATTGCCCTCAGGTCTCTCATCACAGACCTTGGGCACCACCTCAGTCTGGCATGAGGGGCTGAAGACAGGGCCGCCTGAGAGCCTTCCTCTGTTTTATTGTTGTTTGGCCTTCCATTCCTTCAGCCTCAAGCCATGAGGAGGGTAGGCCTGCCCTACACTTGCTGGCCCTCGGTATGAATGGGACTGTGGGGTCTGAGTTGTAGAATGTCACAATAGGTACCGAGGCGTAGAGGTGTAGCCAGACGCGGACCAGAGAAGGATGCTCTAAGTGTTGAGAGCCACTGCCCAGGGATAGTGAAAATCCCGTGATGCTGCACGGGATTCATGGGACTGACAGTGTAGGAAAGTGAGGGTATGCCTCAGGAGCTCTTCCCCTTCCAAAGGTTTTTTACAGAGGCGGTCAGACTGAGCTGGCCCTGGAGGGTATCAAGCAATGATGGCCCAAGAGGCCACCCTTGGCTGTCAAAGGCAGTGCGGGCGGAGGACGGGGCAGGTCAGGCAAGAGTGACTGGGTTGAGGAGCTGAAGTGTCAGGTGGGCATGTGTGTGGACCTGTGACCATATGCAAGACAGCATACATGCATAGTGGGCCTGCCTAAGGTGACATGACCGGAACAGTAACACGCTGCTGTGAAGCACTAGGGAGCTGGCTTCTGGTAACACACAGACAGGAAGTAGCATCTCCTACCTGGAGCTGAGCTGAGGCAAGGACTCCTCCTGCCCAGGTATCCACATCCACAGGTCGGATTTGTGGCCCAGGGGTGCGAGTTTCATAGCAGGGAAGAAGACTGTCAGGCTCCGGAGCTCCTCCAGAGATGCACCTCTCACTCTGCCCTCTGTGGCTAGCTGGCAACATGAACAGTTGTATTTGATGCCCACTTCTTCACAGTCATCCACGGGCGCCTCACCTTTCAGGAAACCCCAGGCTCTAGAGGGCAGGCGTCCTTCAGACTGCTTAACACCATCCTGAGGGTGGAGGAGGTTCTCCCAGTCTCTGACACTGGGGATTAGATGTCCCCATAGGTAAGACAAGAGAAGACCAAAGGCACAGTGGAGCCTTCAGTCACACCCAGGTGTGTGAGTAAAGGGGCCTTTGGTGGTGCTGGTCACAGTACCAACAATGGAGGTGGCTGGCCTACCACAGCAGACATGTGTCTCACAGTTCTAGGGGCCAGAAGTCCAAATTCCAGGTGTGGCGAGGGCTGAGTTCTCTCTAAAGCCCCTAGAAAACAACAGGAACATTTTCCTGCTGTGCTGTTAGCTGCAGACCATCCCTGCCATTCCTTGGCCTTTAGTTCTGCCACCCAAGCTCAGTGTCTGTCCTTTCTTGGGGATTTCCCTGAGCCTGTGTCCCTCCCTTGGGATCACTCGACTCCATATCTGCAGAGGCTGTTTCTATCAGGCCACAGGTGCTGCAGAGCTAGGCCTCTTCAGCAGATACTTGGGGATGTGCCTCAGATGTGACAGTACACATGGGCTGGGCCATCATCGGTGATCCCTTGATAAGACCCCTACACTTAAGACACTGCCAGCCCAACTTGTCACCTGTGAGGCCTCCAAACACCCTGCAACCACCAGGATGTCCCTCCAAGTCAGCCCCGGTCCTGGTCCCGCTCCTTCAAGGCCCACTCTGCTCTCCCACAGAAATGTGTGAGCCCACCCCAAGGCCCACATGTCTTAAGCCCTTCTACCCATGCTGAGCTAGAGGGGTCCCAGGGCCTCCACAGCAGCATGGACAAGCAACTGTGCTTGGCCAGTAAGCTTGCCCTTTCCTGGGAGGCTAGAAAAACTAAACACCCAGCATCATTCCTAACCTCTGCTCCCCCTGACCTCCTGCACAGTTCTGAAGGACTGACAGCTTCTCTTGACTTTGATGTTCAGGACTGTCCCCTAATAGCTTCTTGGTGTTCTGCACCATCCCTTTGTCTCACAGAGGCTAGAATCATCCCAGGGATCCCCCAGACACAAGAGAATCAGATGTGGGCAAAGGGTGCCTTAATGGTTCCTTCTCCCAAGGCCCCGTCATTTTTGAGGGGAACCATTTGGTGAGAGCATAAGAGAAGGTAGGACCGGTGCGTAGTCAGAACCCTGTAGCAGGGCTCTCAGTGGTGTCTGCCTGAAGGATTTCGGACTTCAGGCCTCTGGAACTGTGAGGTACGCGTCTGCTGTTTTAAGCCAGCCACTCCACTTCTAGTACCAGTGACCACTGTAGCCAATGACCCCTCCATTTCTTTCTGTATCCGCCTGGGTCCTGCCTATCAGGGCATTCAACCCTGAGTGTCAGAGGATGGTGCTGTGGGTACCCCCTCAGGAGGAGCCTGCCCTCCATCTAGAGGGTTCTGCTACGCTCAAATGGATCCCCTTGAGCTTAGCACTGCTGCCCTCCACCCAGCAGAGCAAGAGGTAGAGCTCAGGTGGAGGGGTAGCCTGGGGAAATGTCAGAGGACTCCTGTGGCCTCTGGGCCTGCCTCTCATGCAGGAGTGGGGAATCAAGACACAAAGGCCAAAGTGGGGGGGGAGGGGAGAGGGACAAAGAGCCCCCACATCACTCAGACCCAGGCTGGGAAGCCAGCAATGACTTTTTCCTAAAATAGTCAAATAATCAGGTCCCGCGTACTTGGGGGTATTTCTGGGTATTGTCTGGGTATGAATACCCATCTCACGGAAGTGGGGTGTCCCCCAGTATGTGTCTCATTTCAGTACTCTTCTTCCTTGAAGAAGGAAACCCGGAAGTGCCCTATACTGACAAAGGGGGTGGGGGATCCTGCACCTGGCCTCTGACCTCTCCTTGGGCACCTCACTTAACAGAGTGGATCTCTGTGGTGGACCTGTGAGAAATGAAGGCATTCAGAATACCAGCCCATCTTTTTTTTTTTCCCCGTGACCCCTGAAAATCAACTCTTTCTGTCCCTGGTATGGGTTCACCCTGTGGAGCCTGCAGTATCCACTCTTAACACAGCAGGAAGTACCAGGTTGGAGTAACTTTCCCCCCACCCCACTCCCCACGCACATACACACATGAGGTAGGCAGCCTGCAAGAAGCCGGGGCCACCTGTTAATGTGCCCACGTTGCTGGAACAGGCTAGCACAAACTCAGCGCCTTCAAACAAGGTACCAGGGCTAGGGTATGACTCGGCTGCAGAGCACTTGCCTAGCATAGCGGAGGTCCTAGCCCTTTGCACACCCCAAAGTCACAAACAAACAAGGCTGGTGAGATAGCCCAGCAAATAAAGATGCCTGTCCCCGAGCCTGACAACTTGAATTTGATCCCTAGAACCTGTAGGGCAGAAGGAGAGAACCAATACCCACACATTGAACACACACACCATGGCACACATAACACCCACATACATCCACATAAACACACACACACAAAAAAATGTTTTAACATTGACAAAACCAGTTTGTCCTGATTTCTGCTGGTCAGAAATCTGATGTGAGTCTTACAAGATACACAGGCTGTAAGCAGGGATGGTCCTTCTTCAGGACCAAGTTACGTCATGTCTTTTGGCTCAGACAGACCTTTTTTTTTTTTTTTTTTTTTTTTTTTTTTTTTGAGACAGGGTTTCTCTGTGTAGCCTTGGCTGTCCTGGACTCACGTTGTAGACCAGGCTGGCCTTGAACTCACAGTGGTCCACCTGCCTCTGCCTCCCAAGTGCTGGCATTAAAGGCATACTCCACCACACCTGGCTTCTGCCCTTCCTTTGAAAGGGACACTTGTGTTGTGTTGTCCCACTCAGAGAATCCAGCATCATCTCTGATAAAAGTCCTTAATCCTGGCTCCAGTCACTTTTACCACACAAAGCAATAGAGTCAGAAGGTCCAGAAATCAGGATATGGTCATCCTGGGAGCTGTCACTCTGCCACGAAGGAGTTTGGGAAAGGTTTAGAGCTGCCCTGGGGTGAGGGGAGCTGAGGGCAAAGGAGCAGTGGTAGCGTGCTGTGGCCAGAGACAACAGCCTCTGCAGAGCCAGAGATTCCCCTGAAAGCTTTTCCTTCCACAAGTGACAGTGGCGTAAGTGAGCTGAGCTGTGTGCAGGCTGGACCCGAGGAGTGGGCTGGAAATGTATCAGCCCTGGACAGAATTCCAAATAAGAGCCCTATAAGTATGCACTTACACTATCCAGGCCTGCTCTTCTTGGAGGCTACAACAGGCACTCAGCGCACTGTGGTTACTGCTGTTGACTCCATGGCACTGTGGTCAGGGTAGGCAGTCTCAGCGTACTGGGTTCCTTGATTAGGAGTGTCCACGCATTCTCAGGAGCAGCAGGGTGTCCAGCATCCCAGGTCTACACAGTACTGTCCTCTGGGGGAAAGGACCCTCCAACAGCACTCTACAGAGCTAGCCCTGTCTGCACTGAGATGGGCCAGCTTATGTGTCTCTTCCTTGAGCACCTGTACTTACCCAAGCAAGACCTCATCACCCCTGGGAAATCCCAGGAGAGGGGCCTCAAGACAGAGAGCTCTGGGCAGCCACTGTGTCTGGGCAGCATATTCAGTGTCTGGGTACCTGCCATCCTGCCCAGTTTGTTCTCAGCATGACACGTCCACTACATCACCACCCTATGGTAGCCAACCGTGCTTGAACACCCCGCACGCCTCTAGGTCCTTTGGTATCTGCTGTGCCAGCCAAGGCCAACCAAGGAGGAGGCTGGTCCACAAGTGCCCATGGGAGGATGGGGGAGGGGTCTCTTCCTTTTGTTTTTCCAGCTTACAACTTGGCTGGGCTGGGCATGTAGATATGGACTTGATTCAGGGTGGGAATCGAATTCCCAGAGAGAAGGCCACTTGCCCCTCTGTGGCTTTAGGGATCAGCTGTAAGGACAAAAAAAAAAAAAAAAAAAAAAAAAGAATAAAATTCCTTTTTTTCAACCAAGAGATCCGATTCTTTTGCTTCCCCTGTTTGCTCTTCTCAGAGCCCAGCTCGTCCTGTCCTCCAGGACCTCAGGTTAAAGGGAGCAGCTTTCCCTCGCCTTACTGTCCCTACTCTCTTCTTCTGTCCCTGGCCATAGCCAGGTGCCCAGCTCTCACGCGGACATGGCCCCAGCTCTGAGACCCAGTATGTGACCCTCTCGGCCAGGCTCACTCTTTGTAGCTCACCCACACCTCCGTTGGAGCCCTCTATACCTGCCCAAGACCATATGAGGAAGAGCCGTGGCCACTTAGCCTTTGGGGCTGTCCTTGACCAGGTTATTTTCTTCTCATAGTCCTTGAGGCCTAAGTGTCTTTGAGCCTTCATAATGAGAGGCTGGCTGTGTAGGCAGATAGATATACCCCAAATGGTGAGCAAGGTCCTAGCCAAGTTAAGGTGGAGCCAGGACCCATATATGCCGCTACAAAAGAAGAACATGCTGGCGGGGGTGGGGGGGTGGGGGGGTTGGGGGGGGAGGGGGAGGTGTCTCTGTCCCCTGCTTCTGGGGCCCCTGACAGCATCAACCGTGATTAATGTCTGTGCTGGTTACTTTTCTTGCTGCCGTAGCGGAAACAAGCTGAGGGAGGATTTGGTCTTCTGCACAGTTTGATGGGATGCATTCCAACACGGGAGAGGGCATATGGCCACGGTGGCTCCATCCATGGTCCGAGCTCTGGTGTGCCTGATTCGCATCAAGGTGTATAAAAGCCCTCCCCTAGTTTGATGCTTTGGGCTAAACCTCTACCTCCCAAAGATTCCAAAACAGTGCCACCAGCTGGGGCCCAAACGTTCAAACACAGGACCTTATAGGGCAGATTTCATATTCAAACTCTTTTTTAAATATTTATTTATTTGTTTATTATACAATGTTCTGTCTGTATGTACACCTGTGGACCAGAAGCGGGCATCAGATCATATTACAGGTGGTCGTGAACCACCATGTGGTTGTTGGGAATTGAACTCAGGACCTTTGGAAGAGCAGGCGGTGCTCTTAACCACTGAGCCATCTCTCCAGCCCCATATTCAAACTCTTACATTAGTCTCCCCGCTAGCCTGGGTCTCTGCCATCTCCCTATTTACGTGAACTCGAGGCTAGGTACAGACAGACTAACCAATTAGACCCTGTTACTTCCTGATCCCAAGACTGTGGTGAGGGGCTTTAAGCTGCAGCAGCCGAGGCTTTTAGCTGTCCCACTCTGGAGCCAATCTTGAGGGTAAGAGAGGTGGCGAAGGAGGAGTTGGTTTGGATTGATGCCACAGGGAACCATGGCCTGGTTGGTACCTAGGGGTACCCAGTGTGGGGGCTTTGAGCCTCCCAAGTTTTCTGCAAATGAATTAAAAGCGTAAGATTGCAACCCAAGGTTGAGCATGGCCAGATGCACACATGCGCGGCACCCTTTGCTTCAGGACGTGTGTCCCCATAAGCAAGGGCAGACAGTCCCCTTATTCATTTTCAGTGGCAGATGTGTCCAGTGAGCATTCCCCAACACCAGAGTTCCCACGTCTCTCTTCCTCCAGGACAGTGGGACTTGTGAGACCCCTTTCACCTGTCACAGGCAGATTTTTCCTGGAATTGGGGCCTCTGTGACTGCCTCTGGCGAGGTGGGAGCATCCAGGCCACCAATCCTGGCAGTGCAAAGGCCAATGGCAGGGACCACTATTTGGTCCATGTGGGATACCGAAAGAGGAACCCTGGCTGTCAGCACAGTCTCTCTTGGTCCTCCCTAGACCTTGGTTTGTCTTGTACATACAGTTTTTATGGCCTTCCTAGACCAATATAAATAGTACAGGTCAATTCCTCAGCTTCTACAAGCAGGTCTTAACCCCTGGCTAACCACACAGCAGCAGTGTAGTCAGGACATTGGGAGGGAAAACTGGCCCGAGAGGGGTAGGGGGGTCCATTTGAGGAACAGCAGCCCCTGCATACGGTTAGGCAGCTCTATGGGAGGGGCTGTAGAGTCTGTGGACATTAGAGCCCAGCCACCTGTACAAGGGAGGGGTCTGAGCAGAGACAGGATCAGGCCCATCCCAAGCCCTTCATCCCAAAACCTGGTCCTCCTCGGGCCACTCCCACCTCTTGCCCTAGCCCATGTCTCCTCTCTACCCTCAGAGGAACCAATTTACTGTTACACTCCGCACAACTTCACCCGTGACCAGGCGCTGTACGCCCGTGGCTACTGCTGGACAGAGCTGCGGGATGCGCTCCCCGGCGTGGACGCCAGCCTATGGCCGTCGTTGTTTGAGCACAAGTTCCTGCCCTACGCGCTGCTGGCCTTCGCCGCTATCATGTACGTGCCCGCACTGGGCTGGGAGTTTCTGGCCTCCACGCGCCTCACCTCCGAGCTCAACTTCCTGCTTCAAGAGATTGACAACTGCTACCACCGAGCAGCTGAGGGCCGCGCCCCTAAAATTGAGAAGCAGATCCAATCCAAGGGGCCGGGCATCACGGAGCGTGAGAAGCGAGAGATCATCGAGAACGCCGAGAAGGAGAAGAGCCCTGAACAGAATCTGTTTGAGAAGTACCTGGAACGCCGGGGCCGCAGCAACTTCTTGGCCAAGCTGTACTTGGCCCGGCACGTGCTGATCCTGCTGCTCAGTGTGGTGCCCATATCCTACCTATGCACATACTATGCCACCCAGAAGCAGAATGAGTTCACTTGTGCCCTGGGTGCCTCACCTGACGGGCCGGTGGGTAGCGCTGGGCCCACAGTGCGTGTCAACTGCAAGCTGCCGTCCGTGCAGCTGCAGCGGATCATTGCAGGTGTGGACATCGTATTACTCTGTTTCATGAACCTCATCATCCTCGTCAACCTCATCCACCTCTTCATCTTCCGCAAGAGCAACTTCATCTTTGACAAACTGCACAAGGTGGGTATCAAGACGCGCCGGCAGTGGCGCCGCTCACAGTTCTGCGACATCAACATCTTGGCCATGTTCTGCAACGAGAACCGTGACCACATCAAATCCCTCAACAGGCTGGACTTCATCACCAACGAGAGCGACCTCATGTACGACAATGTCGTGAGGCAGCTTCTGGCAGCCTTGGCTCAGTCTAACCACGACACCACGCCCACTGTGCGGGACTCGGGCATCCAGACCGTGGACCCCAGCATCAACCCCGCGGAGCCTGATGGCTCCGCTGAGCCTCCCGTGGTCAAGCGGCCCCGTAAGAAAATGAAGTGGATCCCCACCAGCAACCCGCTGCCTCAGCCCTTCAAGGAGCAGCTGGCCATTATGCGGGTGGAAAACAGCAAGACCGAAAAGCCCAAGCCTGTGCGCAGGAAGACGGCCACAGACACACTTATTGCCCCGCTGCTGGACGCTGGCGCCCGGGCCGCTCACCACTACAAGGGTAGTGGAGGCGATACAGGCCCCTCCCCTGCCCCGCCTGCTGCCTCTGAGAAAAAACATACCCGTCACTTCTCCTTGGATGTGCATCCCTACATCCTAGGGACCAAGAAGGCCAAGACTGAGGCAGTACCCCCTGCGTTACCAGCCTCCAGGAGCCAGGAAGGTGGCTTCCGGTCCCAGACGGAGGAATGTGGGCTGGGCCTGGCTGCAGCACCCACCAAAGGTAGGGAGCCAAGCAGGTGGGGGACAAGGGCAGAAGGTAGATTCCAGGAACTGGCGGTCCCTGGGTGTAGGGCACAAAGAGAGAAGACACCAGAGAAATAATGTAGATGACGTGGCAACCAGGCTAGCTAGCTTGGTCACAGCAGGGTTAGCACAAGGGTTGCTCCTAAGGTGAGGTGCAGGCCTAATAAGAGGCTGGACGCTCCCATAAGGCAGAGGATGAGGAGGAAGGCAGGACCGCAGCCACCAGCAGACCTGTCCCCTTTGGTTAATAAGGGCTTCAGGCAGATGTGAACCACTGGGTGGAAAAAATTCAGCAGGCAGCACTGCTATTCCTAGATCCTGAGACTTAGCCAGGCAGGCTGCTAAATGTAAGGGTGCCTGCCATCCATGAAAGCTAAGGGCCCAGTAGGTGCCCGTGGGTGGCACTGGGAGGGCTGTAGCACCGAGTGAGCAGGATTGTGAAATGCCTGTGTTCCTGCCTGTTTTCAGATGCTCCGCTCCCCGAGAAGGAAACCCCATTCCCCACAGATCCTGTCCTGCCAGGGCTTCCATCTGGGGGCTCATTTCACGTCTGCTCACCCCCCACGGCCCCTGCTGCCGCCTCCCTGTCACCAGGCAGTCTGGGTAAGGCCGACCCCCTCACCATCCTGAGCCGAAATGCCACTCATCCCCTGCTCCACATCAGCACGCTGTATGAGGCCCGGGAAGAGGAGGAAGGAGGTCCCTGTGCGCCCTCAGACATGGGTGACCTTCTCACCATCCCCCCACCCCAGCAGATCCTCATCGCCACGTTCGAGGAGCCAAGGACAGTTGTGAGTACTGTGGAGTTTTGATGGGGCAGGGGCCTCCCAGGCCACCAACAACTCTCTGCATGAGCCAGGGATGGCCCAGCTGAGCCTAGCCTCGAGCAGATCTGAACTCTGCCCACAACCCCCGTCAGCCTCCTGTCTGCATGCCACGGGGCCCAGCACCCCTCCCACCTGGCTCACCATGGCATCCACACGTGCAGGCTGAGGCTAGAGCGCAAGGTGGGGTTAGGGTGCCCACCCCAGCATCAGGGCGTCCCCCCACCCCACCCCACCCCTCCGCGTGCTGGGCCGCAAGGTGAAAAGTTTATTTTTGTAGTGGGTTTTGTTGTGGGCTGAGGCAACTCAGCACATCCTTTTGGGCCCAGCCTAGGGTGAGTGAGGAGGATGCTGAGGAAGGCAGCACTGGCCTCAGGACTGACCTCAGCGGTCACTCATGTAAGGGCCTGGCCCCTGCGGAGGGGCCTGATGCCTCTGCAGGTGGGGGAACCGACGGGCTGCCCCAGGTCCAACTCAACGTGCACTTTCTCCTCATAGCCTGACACACAGTTTATTTTACTATGATTACTGTAACTGAGGAGCTTATTTATCATCAGGAGAATTAGGGTGCATTTAAAGCGAAGGATTGTGCGAGTGAGTGGCAGAAGCAGAGTGCCAAGTAAGCAGGTGAGAGTACAAGCCCCTGCCTGAGTGATTGAGTTTGCCAGAGGGCACACTGCCCATGCGCAAGCAAGCTCGTGAACAAGTAGGGGGCAAGTGTGGTGTGAATGAGCCTGAGTATGTGTGAGTGTGCGAGTGGTACCCACTTGAGCAGTGGGTGAGTGCAGGCATAGGCGCCAGGGGGCGAGTGAGGGAAGGAATACAACGCAATAACCACATCCCCCTCCCGGGTCCCCAGCTGCTGGCTGGACTGCTTCCCATGGGAGTCCAGGCCCCACTGGCCCCGCCCCTATTACCTCAGCCACGCGCCACGTGACGAAGTATTAACAAGGTAGCACTGAGCATATCAATAAATACTATTCTGATAACTCCTGTGCTTTGAGGCCCCGCCTCCCTATGCTGGTGCTTTGTGCCCAGCCTGCAACACCCCACCAACGCCTGGGCGTCTCTTGGGGCCACTGGGAAACAGTGGGCAGATCCAGGCAATCCAAGAGGCAAGAACCTCAAGCCTCTACCCAGAAGTGTGAGGAAAGGGGAAACCGTGGGATTGTGGGGCTGTGGGAGGTCAGAGTACCCAGAGAGCTCTCTGGGTCAGAGGCAAAGTATCTTAGTTACTGTTTCTGTTGCTGTGAAAGAGACACCATGGCAAAGGTAACTTAAAGAATAGAGCATCTTATTGAAGGGTTGGTCCATAAGCATGGCAGGAGGGAAACACAGCGGCAGGCAGGCAGGCAGGCATGGCATGGCTGAGACCTACATCCTGGTCTGTAGGCAGGCAGTAGAGAGAAAAACTGGGTCTGGAGTGGGCTTTTGAAACCTCAAAGCCTACCCCAGGGGCACACCTCCTCCAACAAGGCTACACTTCCTAACCCTTCCTCAATAGCCCAGCAACTTTGGTGGTTTAAGAGGAGCCAACCACTCAACTATATGATCATATGGGGACCATTTTTCTTCACTATAGAAATAGCGTGGCCCAAGGCCCTATTAGGTATGTAACTAGGGACCACAGAGCTGGCAGGATCCAGGAAGGGTTCTTGGTTGTGGCTGGGATGCACGTATGTTCACTAGAAGGCCCACAGCAGGGCTTCAAGCTCGGGCCTTGGGCTCAGTGAGACAAAACTGGCCCTGTGGAGCTACACGTCCTCCAAGCCAGGGCAGGTGACCCTTGTGGGTCTGTACAAGAGATGTCTTAAAGACAGGGAGCTAAGAGAGGTAGGCCAGGGATTCAAAGACATTCAGGGGCATAGATAGGCTGTATGTCAGAAGGGAGGGGCTCAGGTGATATCAGAGCAGCCACCTATGCCTGGCTTGTGCCTCCTTCACCAGCTTTAGGACAACCCTGAGGTGGGGAGGGCAAAATGCTTGTGTGGCCTCCACTGTGGCGGCTGCCACCACAGTCAACGTCTAAGCGTGTTACACATGCTGACCACGCAGAGCCCGCATTCTGGTTTTATTATTTGTTTAAGATGTCCTGTTATTATCTACTTATGCCCAGGACAGATCACAAGACTCCTGCCGTTGGTTGAGTTGGGGGAAGCTCGGGGCCAATCCTGGGGAGCTTGCATATGTTAGGAAAGTGTTCTGCCACTGAGTTGCACCTCCAGCTCAGATACCTGCCATAGGAAGGGCATCCGTTGTTTACAGATAATAGAGGAGACACCCCTCACCACACAGGGCCAAACCAGGGAGCACCAGGTCACCTGGTGTGGAGGGAGTGAGGCGGAAACGAAGCTGTGGAGCCTCCACAGGAAGGAACAAGTCAGGCAGGCGAAAGGCAGAGGACCGTCCAGTATGGGTGCTGGACTCACACCTGGGCCCTAGCTCCTGTCTTGGAGTGACTGGGGCAGGTGGGAAGTGTGCGGAAGGAGGTACTAATGGGCACTGCACATAGTGCCACCTGCCAGCTCTAGAGAGCGGCCTGCCGTAGAAGATGGGCACCTGTCCAGAGCCACCAAAGCTCCGTCCCGCTCCCACAATTACAGCTCAGCCTGGACACTCAGAGGCTTTGCTGGGGGAGGGGGAGCATGCAGCGGGGACGAGGGGGTTACTCAGACCCTAGGGAGCCTGTGGTCTGCAGAGCACCAAGTCCAACTGCTACACTTTCCTCCTAGGCCCTGTTTCCCAAGTACCACTGACCATAGAATACCCAGACAGTGGCTGGGCATGCTCCCTAGAGCTTATAAAAGCCGGAAGTAGACATGGGAGAGGCTGGGCCCATTGGAGCCAGGGGCTGGCTCTTTGGGAGAATCTGGACCAATAAAACGGCCACTTCTCACCTCTGTTCTTGGATAAAGCCAGGGACCCTCTCAGAAGAGTCCTGTGCGGGGCTGGCGAGGTTGGTGCTATGAGGAAACAATGCTGTCTTTACATACAGAGCTGACCTGCAAGGGGCTGCTTCTGGGGAAGGGGATCTAGTCATTGGCCTGCGGGAGCGGGCAGCACAGTGGCTGCTGACTCTTCAGAAGGGTCCCCATTAGCTATTCTGCCTTCCTGGAAGCAGATGACCTGAAGAAGATGCAGTTCTGTTCCCTGGGGTCAAACAAGGCTGAGCTCCTTGCCAACTTGGGGCTCCCTTTCTGGCCTCTACCCTAGCTCTGCTTCTGTGAGCCCTGTCTGCTTCGGGATGGTCTATGCTGTTCTCAAACATTGGCCCTTTCTTACCAGATCCTCAAAGCTGACTGGGAACCACACACACACCTCCCACTCTCCCCTCCCCTCCCCTCCCCTCCCCTCCCCTCCCCTTCCCTTCATGCACTCACAATGGCTTCAGATAGCTCCCTTCTCTTTCTAAGGACTCTGGCCATGTTGGACCGTTTCCCCTGCAAGCATCACCTGCATTGGCTCCCCTCAAGAAGCTGGCTGCTCTGCTGGAACAAAGGGGCTTTGTGTTTGCCCAACTGTGTGATAAGTCACCCCCTCGCCCTATGGCAGATCAGAACCTGTTCAAACAAAAAGTGCGCTTGCCAACAGCTGTTAGAAGGCAGAGCTCCAGCTGGCCCGCCTGTCTCCCAGGCGAAGCCGAAGATGGAGGTGAGACCTGAGCTCTACCAGCTGGGGGTCTGCAGTCTCCCTGCCAGCCTGGCTGGACATGTCCGCCAGACACCATTGCCTATTTCTGGCCCCTGCAGACACCAGCAGGTTAGAGGACAGCTCTGGTTTTCATCATCTCCCTCTGCCCAACAGCCACTTAGCCAAAATAGAATGCTCTTCAGGGTCGACATCTACTTAAAATGCCGTCCCATCCCGTCGCCATCTTCCTTCTTTCCCTAGGCCAGCAGTCCTCAACTGGGGGGTGGGGGTTGGAGACCCCTTCAAGATTGCATATCAGACATCACAACTCATTACATTACAATCACAGTAGCAAAATTAGAGTTATAAAGTAGCAACAAAATAATTCTATGGTTGGGGCAGGGTCACCACAGCATGAGGAACTGTATTAAAGAGTCACAGCATTAGGCAGAGGCAAACGAGAGGTGACACTATGGTCTGCCTACAGAAAAGGACAGGTTCAGGGAGAACCATCCCAGCCAACCAGGACTGGAGCCTGGGCCCATCACTAAGGTTTTCAACTATACAGTACAGATACTGGCAGAATAACGTCACTGGGCTTTGTGAACAGGTAGAGTAGCCTGCATTCTCAGCTCGGAGTATATCCCTGCCTTCTGCTGAGGGGCATGGATGTGCCTGAGGAGGCCAGAAGAGGAGAGATGACCATGGAGCGCAGACAGAAAAGCAGTGCACATCAGGGACGAATCCAATGTCCCTGCGGAGAGCGGAGACAAAGATATGCTTCGCTGAGGAGCAAGGAAGGCTGAGGTCACTCTGAGGCCAGGCCTTTTGGGGAACCGGGAAGCTGTGCGTGGAGATGGTGACAAGTAGGGCAGCAAACACCTGCCAGTAGCCTCCATGTGGGTTCTCTTGGGGAACAACTGCCTGCTGGAGGGACTCATGCCTGGCGCAGAATCTCCCACAATGGCCAAGTTCCAGGAGGGCCATGCAAAGGGAACAGTGTCAAAGGCAGGGGTTCCAAAACTCAGAGCCAGGGCTGCAACCTCTGCTTTTGGAACCTAAAAGGGCTTGCATGGAGCAGCTAGGAAGTAGGCAGACCCTTCTGCACGGTCTGTGCCAGGACCTGTTCTGGGTAGTCACTGCTGGGGGGGGGGGGGCACAGTAGCTAATCTTAGGGTACTCAAATGGAGACATGTCCACTCTGGACCCACCTGTCTCCTCCCAATCACTCACCAAGCCTGGAGCAGGAGGATCCGCAGCCTGGAGACCTGCCCAGAGTGAGGCAACTGGCCTCCCCCCCTCTCGGCCCACCCCCACCCGCCCTGTTCTAAGGTGCCGGTCGGAAACTAACAAGCCTGAGGTCTGGGTTAAGATACTGGGCACTTGCTAGGCTGTCACTTGGGGCCCCCACCCATCCAGAGACCCTGCAGTTTCCAGGCTCTCAGTCACGCGCAGCAGGACTCTGGAGGTCCTGATGGCCTGGGTGAAGTCAGCTTCTCCATCCTCAGTCCTGCCCTTGAGCCTCTCCACCTGGTATGTGATCCAACAAGGAAGCCAGAAGGGCGCTTCCTACGATCCCTAGTTTCTTTCCAGTGCTGCTGACGGCTCCCTTGGACGCCAGGCCACCATGTATGTGGACGCCTAAAGAACGCAGCCCCATTGCGCAGACCGGACTGTGGGGCCAGCGGCCCCGCAGCGTGCTCTCGACGTTGCGCTCTAGGACCTGGGGGCGTCGGGCCGGTAGGCGGGGCCCTTCGCTTTAGACCCCGGCGGGGGGCGGGGCCTCGCGTGCGCGGCCCGGAGAGGCGTTTCCCGGCATGCCGCGCGGCCTGCACCCTGTCGGCCCCGTCCGGCCCGTCCGGCCGCCCCGCCCCGCCTCGACCCACCCCGTCAGCCCAGCAGCGACGCGCGCATGGAGGCCGGCTGAGGAGCGCCGCCGCCTCGCTCGGTACGCGGCGGCCTGACCGGGCGGGGGCTCCTCGCGCCTCGACGGCGCGTGCGGGAGGGCGCGGGCTGCAGGTGGGGGCACTGCGGAGACTAGGGGCGCGTATCCCACCGGGTCAGGCTGGCCCCCGGGACGGGGTAGATGGATGTTCTTGGGCTCGCGAGTCCCAGGAACAACCCAGATGCTCAGAAGCGCTCCGCTGGCTTTGGGACGTCAAGAGCTTCTTTAGAAGTGGGGTAGTCTCCAGGCTTTCGTGCTCCCCAAGCGGAGCCTCCGGCTGTAGGTCCGCTGTCCCTGGGCCTCCCACTCTCGCGTCCCCAGGAAGGCTCATCTTGCGGTGGCCGGGATACTGTGGGCAAGATGCCAGCAGGGCTCCGGCAGAGTGGACCAGGAGCCTGCAGGCCTCTACAGGGCATCTCCAGGTGGACAGAAACCAAGTCCCGGGAGGGTCTGCTGGGCATCTTCATCTCCGGTGTGTTTCCTCTTCCGGTCCTCAGCTCTGCCACACTTGGTAAAATATGCCCTTGCTGAAGCAGGTTTTCCCGGGTCTGGTAGTGCCCGGGCTTCCAGAAACCCACATGAGGAAGTCAGGGGTTTGGGTTTTGTTTTGTTTTGTTTTTTTCCATACCCTGTTATTTCTTTCTGCCTTGGTTTTCTGAGTAGGCAATGAAAGCTTGTCTAGATACTCAATTTGGTCGTGGTCAGCTTTTGACCAGCAGTAGGAAACCAAGCTACCATCTGAGAAATAGGGGTTTTGTTTTTGTTTTTGTTTTTGTTTTTGTTTTAAAGATCGAAGAACATGATGGGGTGTGTGAGCTCAGGATGGTAACAGGGTTTTGTGGATTGAGAAATTTGACAAAACGGGGTTTTTTCCCCCCCTCAGTTTTAGAGGCTGGGAGTCCAAGGTCGAATGCTAGTCTTTTAGGTTGCTAATGAAGGCTTTGCCTGTCTTGTCGCCCGCCCGTTCTCACTGTGTCCTCATAGCTGCTTAGTGCCCTTTTATAAGGACAGAAATCCCATCATGGGTCCTGCCTTATGGCCTCACCTGAGTCCAGTCACCTCTTAAAACGCCTGCCTATCGGTGTAATTACTTTGAGGCTTAGATTTCCTGTATATGAATTTGGATAGGACACAGTATTAATAGGCTCCAGAAACAGCTGTGGGTCTGGGCAGGTGGGGAAGCCTGTGTGAAATGGCTCAGTGCTGAACCTCTCTGGTTACTTTGACCTAGAATGCCAGGGCTGCACTTCCCTGACATGAATGGGGCTTTTCCTTCCCTTCGAGCCAGCACTTTGTCTCTTAAAGACAGACTACTGAGAATTTTCGGAGGGCTAAGCCTAGTCCCCTTAGAAATTTGGCAAATGCAAAAAGTTCTGGTGTTTAGGCTGTGGAAGTGTCTTGCCTAGTTGGTAGCAGGCTTGGAAAAGTGTCTCCCACAGTCGTGCTCAGCAGGGAGAGCTGGTTGGAGAGCTATTTGACAGAAATGCCAGCTCTCTGACTTGACACTCTGAAAGCTGACAGTGTGATCTTGGCCAGGAACAGGTCTGTCAACCGTTTGCTAACTACTGGGGATTTATGAAGAGGTTTGTTCCCTGGGGAGGTTGGGCAGAGGGAGGTCACTTGTGGCTTGAATATGTCTGCAAAGGACACGTGGCAAGCGTAGTGAAGGTCCAGGGGCTAGATGCTTAAGTGAGGTCTGTCTCGGTTGTTCAGCCAGAAATAATGAGCAGGGTGAGGAGGCGAAAATGGGTCTGAGAGGCAGGAAGCCAAAGGATCAGAAAGTGTGTGGATTTGATGGTTCCAGGAACTCAGAATCACAGACTTCTGGCTGGGTGGAGGGTGGGGTGGGGCTGTCGGTGGCCTTCTTGCCTGACCTCCCCCTCCCTCCTGGCAGTGCTCTAGACCAGAGCCTGTGTCCCAGAGCTGGGAGCCGCTTGGGCTTCTGGTGCTGTGTTTGGATGTCTGATGATCAAAGGGCTCAGAACTTGGCTCCTGACCCGCCTGTGGACTCCTCCACCCGCTGGTCCTAGAGGTGAGGCCAGTCCTGCTTTGAACTAGCCAGTGTTGCAGCTTTGGTGCCCTCCATACCCCTGAAAGGCTCAGAGGCACCCTGGGCAAGCTTTGAAGGGGTAAATCTACCGCCATGCCAACTGCAGACCTGCTGCCGCCCCACCTCTTAAAGGGCAGGTCAGGCAGAGGCGACGTGGTCCTTCCCCATTTGCTGACTGCTGCAGCCTCTGCTTGGCCCGCCCACTTGTACAGGATGTTTTAAATTTTCATCTCATGCTTTGGCAGCCTGGTGCTGCTGTTAGTAATACTGGTTTGCTTCCGTGTGTTCATCCAGATCAAGAGTGATCCTCCCCTTTTTCACTGTTGGTCACCTGCCCCTGACTGGGGTTCCATGGAGTGGGAGGGATAGTCCCTACACTGTCCCCCAAAATCTCCCTGTTTTCTTTGAAGCACTTGATCCTGTTAATGAAAGGAGACCCCTAGGGTGAAGCTCCATGAGCAGATGCCATGGGGTTGATGTAGACTTGGCCATGCACAGGTCCTAGGCCAGCAATGGCAGTACCCAGGTGTGCTGACCTTTATACAAAATGTCCAGGTTCCAGACTAGGGAGCGGTGGGCCCCAGCAGAGCAGTAGGGTAAGCTCTGTTTGCCTCTGTAACAGCCAGAAGCTCCATAGAGCCAGGAACACAGGGTTTCAGAGGCTCTCTGGGTCTCTGCCTTGGAACGCATGCTGTCCCTTCCCTAGGTCAGAAGACTCATAGTGCTTAGGATTGCCTGGCCCCATTTTAGTATTACATACAGCGTTACAGGCTTGGTTACACCAGAGAAGCCCCTGAATCACATTTATACAGTAGGACCAGAGGAGACACAGAGCAGGCGGGAGCCCGGATGGATCTTCTTAGAAGTGTGCAGACAAAATTGGTAGGTTAAAGTGAACCCAGAACAGTACACTTATAACAGTACAGGTGTCTCACAACCACCTGTAACTTCAACTGCAGGGTAATGTAGTGAGAGTTCTGGGATTTTCGTTTCTTTAAAAACACAGAAATAAGAGCCTGGCGTGGTGGTGTGCTCCTTTAATCCCAGCACTCGGGAGGCAGGGGCAGGCAGATCACTGTGAGTTCAAGGCTAGTCTGGTCTACAGAGCAACTCTAAGACAGCCAAGGCTGCACAGGGAGACACTGTCTCAAAATAATAATAATAATAATAATAATAATAATAATAATAATAATAATAATAATAATAATAATAATAATAAATAAAAAATAAGAAAGAAAGAAAAAGGAAAAGAAAAAAATGGTATATGTTTTTGTTTTAATCCCAGGTGTGGGAATATAGGGCTGCTTTGGACTGTCCACAGCAGCTGACTGTGATTTGCCACATGCTCTAACAGGGGTTTGGTTTTGCCAGCTGCAGATAGGTTCTGCAGTTGCATGGAGTTGAGAATGCTGGGGACTTTTCAGAGGGTATATAAATGCTAGAGCCCCCATTTGATGGGGTTGGTGGTGGTTGGTTGTTTAGGGAGTTGGTTGTGGTATGTTAGTAGTATTCACAGACGAAACAAAAGGAAAGAAATTAGATTCAGAGATCTGTATCTCGCTATCCCTTCTCTCCTGTCTGGTGATGGGGATGAAACTGGGGAAAAAAGAACCCACAAAGTAGCAAAGGCTGGCTACAGGGTAATCTGTTCCTTATGGCATCCACACACACCCAAACATATGTGTACATATGCACACACAGACACACTCATAGACTACGTGCGTGTGTCTGACCACCGACAGATACATGAAGTCATTGACCTTGCTGGGCCATAGTTTGAGTCTGCCTTTGTCCACTCTGGTCCCTGTGTTACTTTTCCCTCAGCACCGTCTGGCACTCTGGGCCTCCAACCCTGGGGCTCCCAGGGACACAGTAAGGAACCACAATGCTGTGGACTGTTTACCAGGATACAACTCCCTGGCAGGTTTCTAATATAATCTCTCCTGTTAGGCTTCTGCGTCTTTTAAACTGGAAAGACTAGCTTGGCTCCTCAGAATGCCGACTGTTGTCTTGCTAAGTCTTCTTCCATCTGGCTGATAGCCAAACAGTTGTGGCCGTCGTTATAAAAAGAATGGAGGGTTTCCTTGAAGTGGTTTTCTCACAAAGGCTCTGGGGCTCCCACATGGGCATAGCAGCCATTGCACTGTGTCCTACAGTAACCCCAGAGGAGTTAGTACCACTCCTGAGAGGCAGGCTGGTTCCACTATGTTTGCACCTGTTGTGGGTCGAAGCCCCTGTGTGCTAGGGACTTCCTCTCCACGCAGGCTTCCTTATGTTGCACAAGGAGCCTGCTGGCTTCTTGGCATATCCCAAAAGGACCCTAACCTCAAGTAGCACCTACCTGGCAGGAAGCAGCCAAAGGTATTGGGACAGGAAGGCTGAGGTCCTGTCCCAAGGGTCATTCAAGACTGGCCCAGTCCTGTTGTCACAGTGATCCTGATCCTGGTCCTGGGGCCCCGGGTCAGGGCTATATCTGTCTCCTCAGGCATCCTACATCAGACAGGAAGCTGCTGCCCAGCCATGGAAGGAGAGGAAAGGCCAGCTCAAGAGGTAAGGGGAAGCCAGGGCTGATAGAACATCTTCCTAAACAACCTTGTCCCAACAAGCAACATATGTTGCCTCACACAGGAGGATGAGGGTCCCAGTGTGGGTACCTTGGGTTCCTTTAGCTGCTTCTCTGCAGATACTTAATTTAATAACTAGGTTTTTAAAAGAGTCTAGCTAGAAGTGCCTCCATGGGGAAGGCCTGAGGCAAATGGCCCCTCTTGAGTTGCCAAGGAGATACAGCAGGTCTGGGGTGGGGTGGGGCCCAGGTATTTGGACACTTACTTGAACTCTCCTCTGCAGGCTGACGTGGAACCCATGGTAGCACCAGGGGCCTCAGAAGCAGTGCCAAGGGTACCTTCTGGAGACCCTCAGAACATCTGTATGTTTCCCTTCAGGACTTGGTATAGACACAGTGGTGGGCCCCAGGGAGAGGGTGGAACTGGCAATGGCCTTCCCAGCTGTGGGGAGGGAATAAAGGCAGCAGAAACTCTCTGCACTCAGGTGCCTTGTAGTACCCTGAAATTGACTGCCAGGTTACACCTGCACAGAGCCTCAGCTCCAGCTCCCAAGTCAAGCCATACACCTGACTGGGACACTGCCAGGGCACCTGGTCACCTCTTCTTCCCCCATGCACAGCACTCTCCTATGACAGTTGGGTCTAGTTGAGGGTGGTAAGAAACCTCCTGCCCAGGCCCAGATAGTACTCTTCACCGACGTGGTCAGGTGGCTTATTCAGTCATCTGGGTAAGCCAGCTGTGTAGAGTGCACTGCCTGAAGAGATTGTGTCCACTAAGACTCAGTTCTCACTGAAAGCCTGGAAAGGTTCTGTAGCCAGTGCATAGGCAGCTGTGCCCCAGCATCACTCCTCCTCCTCCTCCTCCTCCTCCTCTTCCTCCTCCTCCACCACCACCACCACCACCACCACCGCCGCCATGACTTTTGCTGTTGTTGCAGCTGATGTGGATGCCTTCAACTTGCTCCTGGAGATGAAACTGAAGCGACGGCGTGAGCGGCCTAACCTTCCACGAACTGTGACCCAGCTGGTGGCTGAGGATGGCAGCAGGGTATATGTGGTGGGCACTGCTCACTTCAGTGATGATAGCAAGCGGGATGTAGTGAAGGTGAGGACTGTGCCTTTTATCACTATGCGTTTGCCAGTCTGTACTCCAGGGACACTGGTCAGGGCAACAGGCAACAACTATGCAGTGGTGTGCTTGCTGCTCCACAGCTCAAAGCCTCAATGCTGCTGCTTTTTAGCAAGTGAAGCTGTCTCAGCTTTCTTTGGTTGCTTTTTCTCTAGAACTTGTCCCTTAAGCCACACAGGCTGTTAATGCTGGCTGCCCCCTTGTGTGAGGTTCCTTGTCCAGTGTCGAACGGCCATGTGGAAATCAATAGGACGGGTGCACTGGAATGTGGTCCTTGCTTTACAGACTATCCGAGAGGTGCAGCCTGATGTGGTAGTTGTGGAACTCTGTCAGTACCGTGTTTCCATGCTGAAGATGGATGAGAGAACGCTGCTTCGAGAGGCCAAGGAGGTCAGCCTGGAGAAGCTGCAACAGGCTGTCAGGCAGGTGTGCATCTAAGTGGGCCGTAGGCTGCAGGTATCCAGGCCTGCAGGGGACCTGAGGCTCCTGCCTTTCTCTGTAGGCAAAGGGCCCAGACTCAGAGCCAGAGTCTCCTTTGAGCCGATGGCAGACCAGCTCCTCACTGGGCCAGCCTTCTGGTCAATGCCATCGTACCCCAGTTGCAAGCCCACTTCCTCACCGGGGAGATACAGAGGCTGGAAGAGGAAGTGGATAAGGCTCCACCATAAGGCAAGATCAGGGCAGAGCTGAGACCTCTGGTCTGCTAAGCTAGAGTGGTGCGTCTGAGCATTCTGACCCACCACATTGCCCTAGCCCTGCCGGGCTAGGAGGAGCAGCATGTAGCAGCACATCCTTGTGGTCTTGGTTTTCAAAGGCCACCAGGCATGTGTTGCCCTCTTGCCCCAGCTGTAGTGTACTTCCTCTTAATTTGAAGGAAACAGGTACTAAAGTTTCATGTGAGTGTCCCCAGACATGCTGAGCACTTTCACCCTGGAATCTCCCAGATAGGAATGTCACCTTTTTTGGATACCCTATAAAAGGACATCACTGTTCATTCAGGTGTGGGTTTTTTGGGTTTTGTTTTGAAGACAGGGTTTCTCTGTGTAGCCTTGTGTAAAAGTAACTTCTTGTTGTTGTTTGAGACAGGGTCTCTCTGTGTAGCCTTGGCTGTCCTGGACTCACTTTGTAGACCAGGTTGGCCTTGAACTCACAGAGATCCCCCAGCCTCTACCTCCTGAGTACTGGGATTACAGGTGTGCGCCACCACGCCATCCTGTAAAAGTAACTTTTATTCTTCTGACTCAGTTGTTGTTTGGAGGCTTACTGCCTCCTTCTGCTAACCTAGGCCTAGTCCTGGAAGCTTCTAGACCCCATACACTCTAACCTAGGCCTAGAATGTTTTCAGCCTCTGAGATGTACTGATTAATAAGATCACCCTTACTTGTTCTTTCTGAGCTCTGGGATGGCTGGTTCAACCCAGCTGTTCTGTCTCAAACTCTTCTCCCAGATGATTTGTATAATCTGGCTTCTCTCTTGGCCTGGGATTGCACCGCTTGGCCTCAAACTAACTCAGCAATCTGCTCTAATCTTCTGGCTTCTTCTCATTTTCTGGCTCATTTCATCTTTACCTGAGTTTTCTTCTCTGCAACCCATCTCTCTATTACTGTCCTGGTAAAACTGCCTCCTCTCTCTTCTCATGAAGGGTTGGGCTTATCTTATTCTGTCACATCTCTGATTTGTCATCTTTCTGATTTGTCATCTTTCTGCCACTCAATTAGATATCACTTTTAAACCTGGATGCTTCCTTCTACAAACTAACTTTTCCCTTTGGGATTAAAGCCATGTACCACCATGCCTGGATCTCTTTTTCTTTTCTTTAAGATGTATTTATTATTATGTATACAGTGCTCTGCCTGCATCTACACCTGCAGAAGAGGGCAACAGATCACAGTATAGATGGCTGTGAGCCACCATGTGGTTGGTGGGAATTGAACTCAGGACCTCTGGAAGAGGAATCAATGCTTTTAACCTCTTAGCCATCTCTCCAGCCCTCTGAGTTTTTCCTTACCTTGAACTCAGGTCTGTTTGCCTCTGACTCCTGGATTAAAGGTGTGTTTGTATTCAAGCCAGATCACACAGAACTACATCTTTGGATGTGATCTCTTGCCAGAACAGCCATGTTCTGAATGAACATTTCTGTCAGCCTTGGCTGGCCTCCAACTCATAGCGCCCCTTCTGCCTCTGCCTCCCTGAGTGCTAGGACTAAAGGTGTGCAACACCACGCTGCGCTCATAGGTGTGGTCTAATGCCATTCCCGTCCCCATCCCCCACCCTCATATACACCCTTTGAAACAAGGCCCATACTGCACTGGAAGAAGAGCCGCACAACTGGCCAAGCCATGTGCTCATATCTGAGTCCATCAGTGAGGACACAGGTAAAGGTCAACAAAGAGCCTGGTACCTCCTGGCCCCCCTTCTCCTCAAGGAGTCTCAGGTGACTCTTCCCAGCAGCAGTGCGTGGTAACATGCACAGATGCTGCCCACCAGGAGGCTACTGGTGTCTGGTCAGGAAGTCCCTGGCAGGTAGCCCTGTTCAACATCTTTGAACATCCTATAAAGAAAACTGCTTTTCAGAGGAAACACATTCGATTCTTTTTTTTTTTTAAGAGATTTATTTATTTATTATTATGTATACAGTGCTGCCTGCATGTACACCTGCATGCCAGAAGAGGGCATCAGATCACATTATGGATGGTTGTGAGCCACCAAGTGGTTGCTGGGAACTGAACTCAGGACCTCTGGAAAAGCAGTCAGTGCTCTTAACCACTGAGCCATCTCTCCAGCCCTCGAGTGATTCTTGAGGCCAAGATGACATGCTGTTGTGTGACCACCCTCATGTACCAGAGTGCCCTTCCCCTTACCACTGGAAAGGGCCTGATGGAAGGCACCCTGCTGTCCTCTTACTGCTCTGCCTTGCTCACTCTGTGCAATGTAGCTGACATGGCTCCTCTTCCTGCAGAATGGGCTCATGTCTGGACTCATGCAGATGTTGCTGCTGAAGGTGTCTGCTCACATCACTGAGCAGCTGGGCATGGCCCCTGGTGGCGAGTTCAGGGAGGCCTTCAAGGAGGTGGGTGCTAGGCATGGCCCAGGGGATTTGTGGATGCCTTGCTGGGAGCTGGTGGGCACTACCCACGGTGTCACAAGTCCTAACACCCAGCCTCTGCCTCAGGCCAGCAAGGTACCATTCTGCAAATTCCACCTGGGTGACCGGCCCATCCCAGTCACCTTTAAGAGGGCCATTGCTGCGCTGTCCTTCTGGCAGAAGGTCAAGCTGGCCTGGGGCCTGTGCTTCCTGTCAGACCCAATCAGGTAGGACAGCCTCCCTGGCCTGTCCATGGCATATTCCACACCTGCACCTGCTTTATGTTCCAACCCAGTCTCCTCCCGCCACGAACTACAAACACACGGTGCTGTGGCCCCTGCCCTGGGTCAACAGGCTTCCCATGTTTCCATCCCCATGGTCCGCCAGCAAATCTCCATTCATCCCCTGAGCTAGCATGCCCTCTGCCCTCAGCAAAGATGACGTGGAGCGCTGCAAGCAGAAGGACCTGTTGGAGCAGATGATGGCAGAGATGATTGGGGAGTTTCCTGACTTGCACCGAACCATTGTCTCAGAGCGTGATGTCTATCTGACCTATATGCTGCGGCAAGCCGCACGGCGCCTTGAGCTTCCCCGCGCCTCTGACGGTGATGGACAGGCCAGGGTGGGAACTCCCCAAGATACTGGTTCCTGTGCCTACCACTGACTTTTGCCCTCCCTTGACAGCTGAGCCCAGGAAGTGTGTCCCATCTGTGGTTGTGGGTGTTGTTGGCATGGGTCATGTGCCTGGCATCGAGAAGAACTGGAGTACCGACCTCAATATCCAGGAGATCATGACGTGAGTGCCTTCCTCACCTCGCCCCCCGCCCCTCGCCCCAGTCCCTGCAATTGCATGTCGCAGTAGCCCATACACAGGAAGGTCTTAGGAGTACATCTTCCAGCCAGGCCTACCATAACTCTCCCTTCCACAGAGTTCCCCCACCATCCATCTTGGGCAGAGTGTCCCGGATGACCGTGAAGGCTGCCTTCTTTGGCCTGCTGGGCTACAGCCTGTACTGGATGGGCCGTCGAACCATGAACCTGGTCCTGTCACTACCTGCTGCGCAGTTTTGCCTCCAGAGGGTGAGCGAGGCCCGGCCAGGCCGGTAGGAGGACCATGCAAAGAAGAGACCACACCCAGGGCCTCTACTCCTCTGCATCACATCTGGTGCTTCTGAGGAGCTGGCACCACCTGTCCGGGGATGTCCCTGGGTGTAGATGAATCCAAGCCACCCCCTATGGGGGCCTAGGCCAGGCTTCCCCTGCCTTCCCCATGCCCAGCCCACCCAAATAAAGAATATTTAATTGTCTGAGCTCAGGCTTCCCAGCAGCCCCCACACACACACTGTAGGGGCCACCCACGGGCATCAGGGCCATCCACAGTGTCAGGACCCAGTGGCCTAGTTCCAAGAGGGCCTGAAGCTGAGGGGAGGCACCCTTAGTGTCCCACCCTTAATGCCAGGGTGGGCCTGCCAAGCTGTTGCTCTACCTACCTCACTGTGCCTTGTGCTCTGGCCGGCAGGAGCATCTGGCCCTGAGTGCATCTCACTGTGGGTTAGGGGCCGGCGAGTCTAAGGAGCTGGGTGTCCATGCAGCTTCTTCCTGTGGGTAGGTAGGGCCTTTGGCTGGCCTAGACATGCATGTGGCATTGCCAGCCGCATCTCTGCCTGCAGAGAGTCTAGGGTTTGGGTTTTGTTTTGTTTTGTTTTTTTAATGTCAAAAAGTTTTTTACTCAGGTAAATTTGACATCAAAGAAAAAACAAACTGAAGCAAATATCAGGAAATACAAGCCTTAAATCCATGAGGACAAAGGAATCGGGTTTTTTCTTTTAATTGTTTTTTTGTTTTGTTTTGTTTTTTTAATTTGTGTGTGCCCTGAGTGGGCAGTATATGTCAGAGAGTCAACTTGGGGATCCAGGCTAGCCTCTGCTAGACCCCACTACAGCTCAGTGTAGCATGGGGCTGCATCAGATAGGAGCCTGCTTTCCTGACTGCCCTTGGTGCTGGTAGGGATTTGACCTGATCCCCATGCACTAGGTGGGATGCCCAAACTGCACTGTGGACAGTTGACACCCAGTATGGGCCACAAACCTAGGACCATGGTTGGCTTATGCACACCCAGCCATTCATGTGCACAGGCTATGGCTCCTGGCATGCTTACTGTACAGCCTGGCAAGACCAAGACCACACTGATTGTCCTTGTGTTGACTCCCAAATCAGGTGAAACACTGAGCTGGGCAGGGGATACAGGGCTGGTTGGGCTGTGTACTTCTGTCTCACACTTGTGGATTCATTCCCTAGAAAGAGAAATAAATTTAATTTTGGAAGCTTCCCGCTTTGTGAAGTGTATGGAAATGGGACTCAGCTGATGGAGGACTGGCTTCCTCTTTAGTCATCTGCCCCAGGTCTGCAGGATGTGGGGGGTGGGGGGGGAAGGAGGGACGACTCCTGCTTCGCAGGGGGATATACCACCCACCTCAGCACAGAATACAGTCTGGACCCTAGTGCCCACTAGTGTCTAGCAAGGTTATCTGTGTACCAGCCAAGTGCATGTACTCAGCACCTGTACACGTCAGGTCAGGCTTCACTGCCTGGCAGAGGGAGAGGAGGAGGAACATAGGGCTGGATCAGAGCATCATTAAGGTTGGGGTTCTTGTTTACGTTAGGAGCACCCCGGCTGAACAGCTCTGTATCAGTGCCAGGCCAAAGCAAGGCAGACCCTGAAGGTAACCAGTGAAGTCTCTGTTAGTGGCAGCAGGAAGAACAGGTGTTCTGGCCAAGACCACAGAAAAAATAGGTAGACACATCCAACCTCCCATGGAGAGGGGTTCGCTTGTGATACAGCTCTAGGTTTGTTACAGATCTGTTTTGTTGTGGGGGAGGGTGGCTTGGGGTTTTTTGTTTGTTTTGGTTTTTTTGAGACAGGGTTTCTCTGTGTAGCCCTCACTGTCTTTGAACCTAACCTATAGACCAGGCTGACCTTGAACTCGGAGATCCACCTCCCTCTGCCTCCTGAGGGCTGAGATCAAAGGCATGCCCCACCAAGGAGTCCCGCTTCACTGCAGTTTTAGAAGCTTGCTGAGGCCCCAAGAAAAGTTCTAGATATGAATTCTTGAGGCATAGAGCTGAAGGCAGAGGCTGAAAAGAGACACAGCCAGGAAGGAGTGTCTGTGTTCAAAATCTCCTGTTTTGAAACTCAGGTTTCCCTGAGCACTGGATGCTGTCTACCTCCCCAGCATCAAGGTTCATATCCACCTAGATTGCACATAACACACAAAATGGGGGATAAGGAAATCACTTTGGAGAAAAGCGCTTTGTGTAAGGGGGAAAAACTTGAGAGAAGTCCTATGTGTAAGGCAAAAAGCCATTTGAGAGAAGTGCTGTGTGCAAGGGAAAAAATGACTTGAGGTGCCAATAGGAAGGCACTTGGGGGCAGAGGACTAGCACACATGCTGAACCAGGTTCCGGGTAGGCTCAGCTCCCCGACCTAGTCCATTGTCCAGCCTCTGCTTTAACCCTGCCCTGGTACTATTGCTGACCCAGACTATCCCAGTATTGACTCTTAGGTAGCCAACTCCCACTTGGCCCACAGATCCCTGGAACACTGCCAGGACTTGGGCCCTTATCTGCACAAAACAAATGAGAAAAATTGTCCTAATGGAAGGGCATTACATAGTTATAAGAACATATTTGTACTGTATTGTAAAAAAGGAGTCTACATACACACATTGACATTGTGCTCTGCCACACAGTCAACCAAACAGCTGAGTCAGGGCGACCGAAATTGGGCCCTTAGTGTTTGCAAACCTTCCCCCAACTATGGAGGGGATGCTGGCAAGAAAAACACTAACACCATAAATCTGAGACAAGACTGATGGCCTGACCAGACAGGCAAGATTAAACTTTGAAATGATGGACTGGCTGGGTGTGGTCTACACCTTTAATTCCAGCACTTGGGAGGCAGAGGAAGGTGGATCTCTGTGAATTCGAGGCCAGCCTGGTCTACAGAGTGAGTCCAGGAAAGCCAGGGCTACAGGGAGAAACCCTGTCTTGAAAAACCAAAAAAAAAAAAGAAAGAAGAAAAAACATAATACTGTGGTTTTGTTTACTTACATAATCTGCTGGCGAAAGACATATCATTAGAATGTTCAGCTGCTCTCTTAGATTGTTGGTCGTCTTAATAAAACAGCTCAAAGATTCAATTTCTGTTTGTATGCATATGATGGGCAGAACCCCAGCACCCAGTGGAGCCAGCAATGACCCTGGCTTCACCTTCAGCTGGGGGCGCTCTGGTGGCCCATCAGGCATGTCACTTAGCCTGTAAACCCACCTGAAGTGGTTTGGTCTGACTCCACGTCACCTGGGTGGGCGCTTCAGCACTTTGCAGGCCAGGTGCACGGGCGCCCGAGGTTGGGGAGCTTCTCAGGCCCGCTCTCACATGCAAATTTCTCAGAGCCCAGAAGCGGACAAACAAGAGAGACAACCAATCATAACCAAGCTTCTGGGCGTGCCCCCCTCCGCTTCCCCCCCCCTCACCTCCACCGGCGGAGAACTTCCTGTCGGGGCGAGCGGGCTTCCGGCGACGCGGCGAATGGCCTCTCTGAGGGCGGCGTTCGGTGCCTCGCTCGCGGCCGCCCGAACCCGGCCGCGGTGTGTCAGCCTCGCGCTCCGGTCGTCCGCTCCCTGCTCCGCCTGGGCTGCTGCCATGGAGTCCACGCCGCGCTGGCTGGCGGGGCTGCGCTTCGACAACCGCGCCCTGCGTGCGCTGCCTGTAGAGACGCCGCCGCCCGGGCCGGAGGACGCCCTGGCCACCCCGCGCCGGGTGCCGGGAGCCTGCTTCAGCCGCGCACGGCCCGCCCCGCTTCGGCAGCCGCGCCTAGTGGCGCTGTCGGAGCCCGCGCTGGCGCTGCTAGGGCTCGAGGCCAGCGAGGAGGAGGAGGCCGAGGTCGAGGCCGAAGCCGCGCTCTTCTTCAGCGGCAACGCGCTGCTGCCAGGCGCCGAGCCCGCCGCGCACTGCTACTGTGGCCACCAGTTCGGCCAGTTCGCCGGTCAGCTGGGCGACGGCGCCGCCATGTACCTGGGCGAGGTGTGCACCGCGGCCGGCGAGCGCTGGGAGCTGCAGCTCAAAGGCGCCGGCCCCACGCCCTTCTCCAGGTGCGGACCGCGGGGAGCTTCCCAGGCGGGAAGCAGGGAATTAGGGGCTGGGGTCACTTTCTTTCTGGCTGCCCCTGTCAGTAGAGCAGAACACACCTCTAATGGCTGTCCGTTGTGTCCTCAGAAACACAACCGAGGACTTTGGAGCCAGAGTCACGAATGATACTGTTTGCTGAACATCTTGCCCGGAGATCAGTTGTTTTCCGGTGCTACTTGGGCAGTCTGCTTCCCCAACTTTCCCAGCAGCCTCTAGCAGGCACGTTGTGCACCATCTAATGACTAGGTTGTCATATCCACTTTCTCTGTGATCTTTCTCCCAAGCCTGTCAGTTCTAATTGTGTGTGCGTGCGCGCGCACACAAACACACACACACACACACACACACACACACACACACACAAATCAGGTGGTAGTTGCTGGATTCCAGTTGGGAATACACAGAGGTCCAAGACAGGCCAGGATCCAAATCCAGACAGGCCTAAAGGAACTTTTACCCAAACCTACCACCTATGAGCAGACAGCTCCTAGGGGGTCCGTTTCTGTTTTTCACTACATGCTTGGTATCATAAGAAATAGTAGGTTGGGATTTTATGCTTTGACGCCGCAGCTGCCTCTCTCCCTCCAGCCACTAGCATTGCCAACCATTACCCCACCAAGCTGTCTTCAGCTCTCAGGCGAGGCTTTCAGGGTAGTGGGTTCTTCCTCATCTTCCCAACCCCAAGCCTTTGATCTGTACCCCATGCCAAACTTAGGGTCTCACCTGGCGCTCTGCTGCTCACATGCAGCAACCTTCTCAGAGCCAGCCGCTTCTGGAAGGGCAGATGCCACACTCTGGAGCCCTCTTATCCTGTGTGCAACCTTAATTTTACATTTTGACGATTTGTGTTCATCAGGGTTGTCTTTTGTTTGTTTAATTGATTTATTCAGATTACAACTCAATTGTTATCCCATCACTTGTATCCTCCCGTTCCTCCCTCCCTCCTGCTTTCACCCTATTCCCCTCCTCAAGGTCTGTGACGGGAGGGGGGTGAACCTCCTCCCTCTGTATATGGTCAAGATGAGACTTGATAGTCATCAGTTATTTTTTTTTTAAAGCCTTCTTGTCAGGATAATTTTATTTGGGAGGTTTTGTTATATTTTTTGTCATAGTGCTGAAAACCAAATCCGGAGTCTCTCGTGTGTCCTAGGCTACCGCTGAGCCACTTATCCAAATGTGAAACAGGCCTTTTATACGGGACTTATTTTTAGTTGGTGTTTCCACACCTGAGGTCAGCTAAAATGTTTCCTTTAAGTCAGGGATCCCTTTGACCCTTGCTTAGGTCTCATACTCGTGTGTGCCAGGGTCTCTGACCTCGACACTTTGCCAAGCCTTGAGGTTGGAGGTGGTTGTGGGACCAGAGCTTCTGGAGCCCTGAGATAGGTGAGTGACTTCTTGCACCTACTTCCTCCCTGCCCCTGGGTGCAGGGGCTTCAAGACAGCTATTAGGGTTGGCTCAAGAACTCCCTGCTGAGCCTCAGTCCTGTACAAAAAGCAGCCTACCTTCCCGCCCAGGATTAGGTTTACAGAGAAGTTAGAATTGTCACCTGGTCACACAGCAGGAATGAAAGGGTGAGACAGGCAGATGTGATGTTTTTAACAAAAATCTCAGTCATTCAATTTTACCAAGAAAGACTCCAGATGCTGGGGTGAAAGCCTGCTAGTTCAGAGAGGCAGAGACTAAACTGAATGGCCCGACCTTCTACTTCCTGTGTGTGCCTCTATCCGTCCTCCTGACTTCCTCTTACTGATTTTTTTCCCTATGTTCACTCCCTGTCAACTGGTTGCTTGTTCCTCTCTTGACCTAGGGTTTACTTTATTTAATGCTGTTTACATACTCAAGCAGAAAGCTCTTGGATTAAAGGTGTATGCTAGGGCAGAGCCACACTACAGGGTTTTTTTCTAGTAAACAGATTCTTGGGTTTCACAGTGTTATCAAATATTCTGCAACAGAAGAGAGGTCACAGAGCACCTGGCTTGTCTCTAAGGTCACATTTACTAGACTCCAACAAGGTTAGCATAGACTACATTGTGGGTTTGGTTTGGTTTGTTTTTGAGACACGGTCTTACAACATAGTCCTGACTTTCCTTGAACTCACAGAGTTCATCTGCCTCTGCCTCCCAAAGACTTGGATTAAACACATGTGCCTCCACACCAGGCTTGGTCTTAAACTTTTGATCCTCCTATCCGTTTTCACGTACTGAGATTGCAGTGCAGTATGTGCAAAGCATATTGGTTTGATCAGTTCCAGGCAGGGGGCTCTCTTGGTTAGGGTACCCAAGGCACCCCCTCCTGCAAGGAGGGCTGTGGATTTGGCTTGTTCCAGTAGCCGTTGCCCTAGTTATTTTTGCTAAAAACAAAATAGGCCCAGTGTGTGGGAGAAGTTCAAGCTATGCAAACTACTCACAGAATGCAGCTTTCTTGCCCCATCTTCTCTAGATCCCTGTGACTGGTGGCACTGAGTCTGTCACCCAGACATAGACATGTGGCCATGCAGTTGTTTCCTGTAGGAGTGTGGCATGGGCAGCACGTCCAACAGTTGTTTGTCACAGCACCACCCACTATGTCACCTTAATAGTTTCTGCCTGCCTTTTGGGTTTGGAACAGCCTGTGTCCTTCTCTGAGAACCGAGTAACAGCTTACTGGTGAGCCTCTGTGTCTGTACCTGCTCACTCGGGGTGGATTTCCATTTCTCGTTACTTCAGATTGTGCTGGTGGGTGTGTGCACATCAGTTATTGTAAGAGTGTTTTCTTATGAAGACAACACTGCAGGGTTGAAGGCATGGTGGGGGGAACAGGGCGGTCTCTTCATCTAGCCTCAGTCATATGACTTCCATAGCAAAGTTCTTGGGAAACTTGGTCCAGACTAGCCTCTGTCTGAATGGCTGCTTGGCCTGTGTTTGATTTCAGACAGGCTGATGGTCGCAAAGTCCTGCGGTCAAGCATCCGTGAGTTCCTGTGCAGTGAAGCCATGTTTCACCTGGGAATCCCCACCACGAGGGCCGGGGCCTGCGTCACGTCTGAGTCCACAGTGATGCGAGACGTGTTCTATGATGGTAATCCAAAATATGAAAAGTGCACGGTTGTGTTGCGTATAGCTCCCACTTTCATAAGGTAATGCTGGGGTCCATTAGGTCTGTCTACATGCACTTGCTCATAGATCATAGAAGATCCATGCTTGTGCAGCCAGAATGTTGAGCCCAGCTCATGAACAAGCAACAGTACCTGGCTGTGGTCAGGATTTAACCCCAGACCAAGAGCTATCTAGAATTTCCACAAGGAAATGGCCTCATTTAGTGGCTCTGTAAGTGAGCTCCTGTAGCATTTTCTTAATCATCCAGTGGCTGACTCATTAGCCTAGTCCTTTCTGGCAGACTCCTGTCTGTCTTCACCTTAGCTTGGAGCCTAGCACTTCAGGGCTGTCTGAACAAGGAGCTGCCAGGAGGGGCTAGTGTGATCCTAATATTTACTACCCTCACCACAAGAGGCCCAGTGTTGATCTATGTCTTTTTCTGACTGCTGGGAGGATGGAAAGGGACCAAAAATAACTGTTGCACTGTAGAGACCCTTTCCCCTAACTTGGTTAACTTTTAAGTAGGAGCCATCCTGTGCCTTGTACAATCATTGGCTTCTGCCAACCAATATCAACCCAGTTACAATTTAAAAAAAAAAAAAGTCAGTTGCAAATAATGGCACATGCGTTTCCCAGCACTTGGTAGGCAAAGGCAGGCAGATCTCTGAATTAAAGGCCAACCTGGTCTACAAATCGACTTCTAGAACAAACTACACAGAGAAACCCTATCTCAAAAAATCAAAACAAAAAAAATTTTAAAGGCTTCATACATGACTGATGTCCCCTGTGGGACAGCCAACCTGCTGAGACACTGAGACTTATGCTCTGTGTGGTAGAGCCAGTCCTGCTTGTCCTCACAGTATGTGAGGTGGACACAAAACCCTGGTGGAGCTGGAATTGGCAAAGTAAGACAGTCACGGTGGTTTCTTGATCTGGTGAGCCTCCCAGGATCTGGGAACCAGAGGCTCATTGGCTGACAGTTGGCCAAATTGAGTCATGTCTGTCACTCAGAGACCTGGCAGTGCTCTGCTCAATGTTGCTAGCCATCACTCTCTTCCATTGTAGGGCTGCAAGGCCTTGTAGCCATGCGGGTTTTCCTTTTCCTCACAAGGGGTGGGGTCTGTCTGACCTATTGTACACTGGGGTCTTTCCTGCAGATTCGGCTCCTTTGAAATTTTTAAGCCTCCTGATGAGCACACAGGGCGTGCAGGCCCTAGCATGGGACGAAATGATATCCGGGTCCAGATGCTCGACTATGTGATCAGCTCTTTCTACCCTGAAATCCAGGCTGCCCATACCAGTGACAGTGACAACATACAGAGGAACGCTGCCTTTTTCAGAGAGGTAGGCAGAAGCTTCCCGCTGGCCCTCCTCATTGGCCATGGGTTAAGTTCTCTTTGTTGCCAAATATGGTCACTGTGGCAGGGACAGAGGCTTCTGTTTGGTACCCCTGTCCTTTTCTGTTCCTTGCTCCTATGGCCAGGGCCCATCATTTCCCACAGCCTCATGAACTGGGCAGCCTGGAGGAACCAGGGCTTTTGTTGTTTTAAGACACTAGTGCCAGGCATGGTTATGCACTCTTTTAATCCCAGCACTCAGGAGGCAGAGGCAGGCAAATCAATGTGAGTTCGAGGCCAGCCTGGTCTACAAAGCGAGTCCAGGATAGTCAGGGCAACACAGAGAAATCCTGTCTCGAAAAACCTAAAAAAAAAAAAAGACACTAAGTAACATTGGCTAGCCTGAAGCTTGCTATGTGTACAGGCTGGCTTCAAACTCATAAAGATCCACCTGCCTCCTGAGTGTTGGGATTAAAGGCATATGTCACCACACCCCATACACCAGGGCATTTTTTTATTGTTGTTGTTTTGTTTTTTGAGACAAGGTCTCTTTGTAGCCTTGGCTGTCCTGGACTTACTTTGTAGGCCAGGCTGGCCTCAAACTCAGAGCAATCCACCTGCCTCTGCCTCTGCTGGGATTAAAGGTATGCGCCACCACATCTGGCCACCAGGACATTTTTAAATTTGATTTGAAATTAAGACACCTAGTGTTGAGTACAGCTACAAGAGCCAGGAAGCCCAGCATGGACCGAGCACTGGTGAATACTGGGTGCCTGCTGCATGGGCCTGTGGCCTCACCCGGCAGGGGCCTGGCAGTCTTGTTTCTGTGTGGCTTGGACTAGAGTACTACAAGTCATTGCTGCTGGTCAGCAGGGTAACACTCCAAGCATGTGTCTGCAGGGCTTTTCCCACCTCTTAGCACAGTTGCTAGGGATGTGGTGTGACATAGCCACAGGGCACCAGGAGGAGCTATGACGCTCAGCTTTATGCTCTCACGCAGCAACAGTGGGTGATCTGGTCAGCTTATACTGTCCCTATAAGCGTCTGTCTTTATGTAAGTGAAACTGGAACTCCTGTGTTTAAGAGGTGAGGTACAAAGGCCACTTGCTTGAGAAGTGGGGGCTGGTACAATCCTGCATTTGGGGCCCCTATTCTGCAGGCCACACTGGAACCTTATATTCAGGGGCTGCCGCTGGTTGGGTCACTGGGTAAGCAGTTGGTGGCCTTATAGCACCCAGTATAGGGATGGAATAGCAAGTCCTAGGAAATAGGACCGGTCTACCTGACAGTGTGGAGTTTCCCCCAATATTGTTATCAAGTCTTCCAATGGGGACTCAGTCTGTGTTGCTGATTTTTATGGTTTAACCAGAATTGTTAGCATATTAAAAAAGATCAGTGGTGGAAATGGGACTTAGGTCCTTATAAACCAACTCACTAAAACATACTTCTGAAATACTGAGTGGTAAAGGGATTACAGGGAGCCTTGGACTAAGAACCACTCACAGAAGGTTCACTGGCATCCAAGGGATACACTGAGGTGTTTGGCATGAGTAAGGACAGATGGGCTTGAGGGGGCCACAGGGAAAGAGCAACCAGAGCCTGCTCTGCTCTAGGTGACACGACGAACAGCACGGATGGTGGCTGAATGGCAATGTGTTGGCTTTTGCCATGGCGTGCTCAACACTGACAACATGAGCATCGTAGGGCTCACCATCGACTATGGACCCTTCGGCTTCCTGGACAGGTAATCCCCCTAGGGTTGCAGGCAATGGAATGTCTGCTTGTTGGCCACCTAGGAACTGGTCGCTGTGAGAGACAGACACCAACAGCACAGAGGGCAAGGGAAAGGAACAGGGAACAGTGCATGTCCCTTTTTTGTTTTGTTTTTGTTTTTCTGGGGTTTTTTCTAGACAGGGTTTCTCTGTGTAGCCTTGGCTATCATGGAATCTATTTGTAGACCAGGCTGGCCTCAAACTCACAGAGATCCGCCTGCCTGTGCCTCCCAAGTGCTGGGATTAAAGGCGTGCGCCACCACCGCCCAGCTTCATGTCTCCTTTTTTAGTGTTTCATTCCCAGCAGTCTCTGTTCAGCCATTCCTACAAGTAGAAGTCAAGGTGTTTCTGGAACCATGTAATCCAGGCTGGCCTTAAACTTGTGCTCCTCCTGCCTCCAGATCCTGAATGGTAGTATTATAGGCGTGTGTCATCATACTTAGCCTCCCTGCAGCACTGTGAACAAGAAAAGGGTGACATCTTAGCATGTCAGCACCAGTCACTCCACTGCCTGGATGTAAGTGGGTCAAAGAAGTGGGGCTGTGGAGTGGAGCGTAGGCAGTGGTACGCAGGAGGGCTGTACCTGACTAAGGTAGTGTGGGTCTCAAGGAGCTTCCACTCTGGCCTTGAGGCAGAGCTGATTGTGCATAGGCAGAAGAAAGCACAGCCACTCCATTAGCTTCTTGGCCTGGGTCCACAGGCATGGTCATCAGTGTCCAGCAGCCATGTCTCCTCTAATCGCTGTTCTCTTCATGACAGGTATGACCCTGACCATGTCTGCAATGCCTCCGACAACGCTGGGCGCTACACATACAGTAAGCAGCCCCAGGTGTGCAAGTGGAATCTGCGGAAACTGGCGGAAGCACTGGAGCCTGAGCTGCCACTTGCGCTGGGTGAGGCCATCCTAGCGGAGGAGTTTGACACCGAGTTCCAAAGGCACTATCTACAGAAGATGCGCAAGAAGCTGGGACTTACTCGAGTGGAACAGGAAGAGGATGGGGCACTTGTGGCCAAGCTTCTGGAGACCATGCATCTGACTGGTGAGCCACAGAACCCCATCATTGGGCAAATGCTGTGTTCCCTTTTGTCACTTCCCAAACTGAAATTCTGTCTCCTGTAAATTCTCCACCTCTCCACACCACCATTCTGTTTCCTGTGCATTTGACCACTGTAGGCTCCTCAGTAGAGACGCCATAGGATCCACCTCTAGCTTATTCCCTACACAGGAGATCCCTAGGCTCTTCTGACTTTCACTTCATATTCAGTGCTGACTATGAACATGATCCCTTGGGTTTTCTTGGCTGCTTTGAAAATGTATGCAGTTACTAGTTTGAGTCCCTGCTTTCAGTTTTGGTTTTTCAACACAGAGTTTCTCTGTGTAACAGCTCTGGTTGTCCTGGACTTACTTTGTAGATCAGGCTGGCCTCAAACTCACAGAGATGCTCTCCTAGTGCTGGGATTAAAGGCATGTGCCACCATGCCAGGCGATGCTTTCAGTTCTTAAAAGAGTACACAGTTAATGGGATCACTAGATTATTAGCTTACCCCTGGCTACTCTGGATTCAACACTGTATTGAGTAGAAGTAGCTCAAGAGAGCATCTTAAGTTTGTTCCTGGTCCTAGGACTGTGGACATTTTGTCTGGAGACACTCTAGCCCAGGCTGGCCTTGAACATGTGCTCCTCCTGCATCTGTCTTATGAATGCTAGGTTTGTGTGCCCAGCTTGGTTTTGCCTGTGTTAGCATGACCACCTCAGCCTCTTTTTTTAAATTTTGAGATAAAGTCTCTCTACATAGTCCTGGTTGTTCTAGAACTTGGCATACACCAGGCTGGCATTGAACTCAGAGATCTGCCTGCTGCTGGCATTAAGGGCCTCGTTAGATCCTATTTGCATGGCTTCTTTTTATTGTTTCATTTTCAACAGTCTAAAGCAGGCATTTTATAGACAGCAGTGGGGCTGAAGCACATCTTTTTCTCCATCTGTTAATCTGCCTCTCCATTATAGAGGAGGGCAATCCATTTATGGTTACAAGTTTTCTATGTACTCTCTTCTTTTCTTTTTTTAATTTTTGAGGCCAAGCTGGCCTCAAACTCAAGAGATCTGCCTGCCTCTGCTTACCAAGTGCTGGGATTAAAAGTGTACACTGTAGCCCAGCCTCATTTTATAAATTTAAGAAATTTGCCCAGCAGTGGTGATGCATGCCTTTAATCCCAGCACTTTGGAGGCAGACATGGATCTCTGAGTTAAAAACAAGCCTGGTCTACAGAACAAGTTCCAGGACAGCCAGGCTACACAGAAAAACCCTCTCTCAAAAAGCCAAATGGAAAAAAAATTTATTGTATGTGCATGGACACTACAGCATACATTTTAGAGCTTGCAAAAATCAGCTCTTTCAATGACATGGGTCATGAGATAAAGCCTGGGCCAGTATGTGGCAGCAAACACCATTATCCACTGAGCCCTCATTTTCCATTTACTATTGTATGTTGCTTAGGTTGCAGGGTTCCAGATGAGGATGGATGCCAGGTCGGGCTGACAGCTACAGTGTATCAGGTGTACCTATAGAGATGTCCGGATGCCTTAGGCAAGCACTGTGACTGAAGGTCCTGTGCTAGCCTTGGTTTTTGTCATTGTCAATCCATTTTTCAGATGACCTACTAGGGATTGGTAACAGACATATTGGTGGCTAAGGATGGGCTGGGAGAGTTACATGGCCCAGCATCAGCCCCCAGGACCTGAGCGGCTCAATTTTCAGGTGCTGACTTCACTAACACCTTCTATGAGCTGAGCTCCTTCCCAGCTGAAGGACCATCAGATGCAGCAGAGTTCCTAGCCAGGCTGACCTCCCAGTGCGCCTCTCTGGAAGAGCTGAAACTTGCCTTCCGGCCCCAGATGGATCCCCGGTGAGTACACCCTCCAAATGTTTTCAGAAGGGGAGCAGCAGGGAGACTGGAGACTGCCAGTCTGAGTCCCTCACAGGTGCTCCTGGGGTCCTGGTGGCTGCCCCATCGCTGGGCATGAAATGCAGTACGGTCACATTTCTGCAGCATTGAGGACCAGAGCACTAACATGAAGAAATCAGGACAAGGTGGCCTGGGGTGGGTGCCAAACAAACCCTGCCTCCCCACACCATCCCTATAACATAGATTGCTGTGCACAGCTACCCAGAACTGGGAAATGGTAGGAGTGGCTTATGGGCTTTCAAATAACAACCCAGAGGCTAGTCACGCAAAAAGGGATTTAGTTGGGGATGGGGGAGGGAAAGAGGGAGCAGTAACCACCAAGAGGAAATGGCACTTGAGACTTGGTAGAAACATACCCAGGTAGATGGTCCCTGACCTAACTGCAGTGTTGGGGAGGAAGCAATTGGTAAGTTGCCTCAGCACCTGAGTCGTGTGGCTGCCCCTAGCTGAGGTACTTTCATGCCACCCCTCCCTACAGGCAACTCTCTATGATGCTGATGCTTGCACAGTCGAACCCACAGCTCTTTGCACTCATTGGCACTCAAGCAAATGTCACAAAGGAGCTAGAGCGTGTAGAACATCAGTCACGGCTGGAACAGCTGAGCCCCACTGAACTGCAGAGCAAGAACACAGACCACTGGAAAACCTGGCTTCAGGAGTACAGGTAGGCAGCTTCCAGGGACATCTGTACTGGCTCCCTGAGACAATGGCCACCTTAGGGGGTGGCTGCTGCAGATGGTCTGGAACTGGGGGGCATGGAGCATGCTCTTGTTGGGGAAAACCAGCTAGGAATTTGATTCCAGAACCCGTCTGGACAAGGAGAAGGAGGTGGTCGGAGACACTGCTGCCTGGCAAGCAGAACGTGTGAGCATCATGCATGCCCACAACCCCAAGTATGTCCTAAGGAACTATATTGCACAGAATGCCATTGAAGCTGCTGAAAATGGAGACTTTTCAGAGGCAAGCACACACCTGTACCTGCTAACCCTTCCTCCCGGGAACATGTCATTAAACATGCCCCTCACCCAGTTCTTTTCACCTGTTCTCTAGGTGCGACGTGTCCTGAAACTGCTAGAGTCTCCTTACCACAGAGACGAAGAGGCTACTGAGGCCACAGGCCCTGAAGCCGTGGCAAGGCCAGCTGATGATCAGTGCTCCTACAGCAGCAGGCCACCACTCTGGGCAGCAGAACTCTGCGTAACCTGATCTTCATAAAGGCCTCGGTGGTCCTCCATGTGTCTGGAGTCCCCCGGGGCCTCCCCAGTGCTGCTGAGTTGCTGAGACCACTGGGATACCTGCCCTCGTGGTCTCTCCATGATGACAGAGGTCTCCAGTCAAAACCTGACCCATCTCTGTCTGATACCACCTTAGCAGTACTGACCTGGCCTAGCACTCAACATGCCCCCAGCACACCACGCTTCACGCCAGGATATCAGTCTCATGCTTATAGTAATGCTAAATAAGCTTGCGACCTTTTTGTGCATCTTGCCCCAAAGGGCAAGGCCTGGGCCTGATAACTGGGCCTAATAGCTGTTCAATCTCCCAGGCCTCTAAATAAAGCAGCCTTTACAAGTCTATCTCTGTGGTCACTGCTCTGACCCCACCCCAGCCAGGTCAAACAGGGACGCAGCACAGGGATCCTCTCTGTCCTCAGGAGTCCTGATAGTAGTTGTTGAAGTTGATGCGGAGCAAGAAGTCCTCCAGGTGGGGCTGGTAGCCACGGTTCACCAGCTTGGTCACTACTGGAGAGGCATCCAACTCTTAGGCTCCTGCCCACCCTGTGCCTGGCCACCCCAGCAGCCCAGCCACAAGAGGCTCACCTTTGAAGAGGAAGTGGGAGTAGTATTTGAAGGTACTGTAGGACTGCTGCATGAGTGGGAAGTTGGGGTGCTCAGCACCACGGGGACCAGTAGCCGGGCCCCAGTTCTGAGAGATGAGCTGGCTTCGGAACTTGAGCACTAGGCTGAAGATGCTGTGGATGATGTTCATGACTGGTGCTGCCTTCTCTGTCAGTAGGCCCCTAGAGGAGGGCAGAGCTGCTGGTAATCTGCCCAGCCTGACCTGGGCACACCCAAGGCCAGGTGCCGGTCTCACCTGAAAACAGCCCTGTGCAGGTACTCAGCATGGGCCCGCTGGATCTCCTCCAGGTCACCCACTACAGCTAGACGGGCTCTGAACTCACACCAGCTGACATGCAGGATCTGGTTAGCAATGTAGCCCTGGATGACCTTCACAAAATGCTGCATCTCGTGCTTAAATAACTGCAGCTGCCGGAACTGCACTGAGCCAGCTGTGTGGCTCACTAGGGCTGGGGAGGAAAAGAGGGTGAGAGGCAGCTTGAAGCCACGCCACACATGGGATGGACTTCAGGCCAGGCCTCACCTGTGCGCTTGAGGTGGAAGCAGATGTCTTTGAGTGTCCACATCATGAGCTTCAGCTGCAACAGGAAGGAGAAGATCCCGCTGTACTTGTTCAGGCAGCTCTCAGTGATAACAATGTTGAGGGGCCAGTCAACCTGTTGAGGAAGCCCTACTTAGTATGAGCAGCTGTAGGACACACACCTCCCCTATACACTCAGGGCAGGGCACTGCTGACCTTGTACCTGAGCTCCAGGCAGCTCAGCACATCAGGGGCATTAGGAGCAAACACTTCAGGCAGGTATTTGAGGGCAAAAGACAGGTTGGTAGCATGTGGGGTATCTCCATGGAGACTATACTGCAGTGCCTTGCTCAGGATGCTGTTAAGGACCAATGGGTTGAGCAGCTCTCCAGGCGTCTGCCCAGCCCCTAGCTAAGGAAGTATAGAAGAGAATGTTTCAAGGAGTCCCAGGTTTATGCCCTGCCCCTCCCTACCTGCCCAGCAACCCAAGTTCCACCCAAGCAGCACTTTATCGCCATGTTGCTAGGGCATGTCTGGGTGGGCCTGAGTCCCAACAGCCACCCACATCCTACCCAGGACACCTCTACTGGCCAGCCTGATCGCAACTCCATTTCTTAGAATGACCTTCTCAAAGAGCAGGTCACTAAGGGACTGAGCGAACTCTCCATCTTCCATCAGCAGGAAATGCCGCAGTGCCTCAAAGTGTGTCTCCAGGTGCAACTCCACAAAGAAGTAGTCAACTGCAGCTTTGTTCACCAAGGTGACACTGGTGGAGGGAAGCTGGAAGTTAGGATGGCGGGCAGGAGATGGCAGGTGGCTGCAGCTGGGCAGGTGGTAGCACTCACTGGGCAGCCAGAGGCGCCATGAGGGAGCGTTTCATAAGCACAGGCAACGTCAGCAGCTCACTTAGCTGCACCGCAGTCTCATCTACCGCTGACTGAACTTGGGAGTCAACGGGGAAAGCAAAGGCCCGGGGAAGCATGTGGTGTACCAGGTGAGCAACAGGAGGCTCTGCTGTGGGAACAAAACAGACTTGCTGAAGCTTAGGGGATACACTGGCCTAGAGCACCCCAACCCCCACCTGCCCACTGTAGCTGGCCTACTGACACATGGATTCATAGCTGTCCGGGTACTGCTCCAGGTGGTATAACTTTGTGAGGTCTGCCAAATAGGCTTGTTCCTTGCCCCAGCGTCTGATGTCAGCCTCTGTGTCCGATACCTCCTCACAAGGCCCTGGGCTCCTGGGGACAGCTGTGTCTTCCTAAAAGAGGGCAACCTTAAAGAACTGCATCCCCACACGGTACACTACTCCCTGTCCCCCACTTTGCTTGGGCTGAAAAGAAGGAAATGAGCATTCGGGAACCCCACACAGTGACATTCCCTGCATGCTCCCGACCTGTGAGCTTGGAGGCAAACTTGGAGAGAGGTCTTCAGCACCCCTACTTCCTGGGCCTGAATAGACAGAAAATGGGTAGGAGGACCATTAGTGCCCAGTACCTACCTGAGGAGACATAGTAAGGCTGGCCCAGAGAACCCCCTCCAGGACCCTCCACAGCAGCAACTCAATTCTGGCTGATATGTATCACAGAAGACAGCTTGACACTGCTTTCCAGGGTGCCAAAGTCCCACACTGCCCACTCTAACCTGCCTCTTCCAGGATGCCATTTCCCAGCGTGCTAGGCTCATCCACAACAGGGGGCGTGGTCCATTGGCTACCTTCCTCTGTGCTGCCAGGGCTAGAACAGATGGTAGGCTTCGGGTCTCCAGGTACTTGTGGCCCACATGCTACAGCAGAGCTCTGTGCTTCCACACTAAGGACTGATTGGGACACATGGGCAGGGGAGCAGCCATGGGGCTCAGGTAGGTCAGGGTCAGCTTCTGGCAGAGGCTCCTCCAGAATCAGCAGAGGCTGAGTACTTCCATGTGGTTGAAGAGCCACATCTGACACACTGTCCCCAATCCGGATGCTGGCCTCTGACACGTGTCCGTGAATATTCCACCGTGGTCTAGAAGGAGCCACATCTGACACATTCTCCCCAACCTTGATGCTGGCCTCTGACACGTGTCCATGAATATTCCACCGTGGTCTAGATGGAACCACATCTGACACATTGTCTCCTACCTTAATGCTGGCATCTGACACGTGTCCATGAATATTCCACCGTGGCCGAGAAGGAGCCACATCTGACACATTCTCCCCAATCTTGATGCTGGCATCTGACACGTGTCCGTGAATATTCCACCGTGGTCTAGATGGAGTCACATCTGACACATTGTCTCCTACCTTAATGCTGGCTTCTGACACATGTCCATGGGTGTTCCACCGTGGCCGAGGAAGAGCCACATCTGACATGTAATCCCCCACCTTGATGTTGGCATCTGACACATGTTTGGAAATGCTAAGTTGCTGGCAAGGAGCCATTCCAGAGGTGAGGCTCTCTGTAGGGACAGCGGTCCCTGACGTGTGTTGAAGGAGCTGCCCCACAGGCTGGAAGCTCCCCTCCTCAGGAGTGACACGCTTGAGTGGATATAGGCAAGGTAAAGTCTCTTGCATGTCATGAGCACATGCACCCAGTTTTGTGGGCATGTCTCCCCATAGATGCTGCTTTTCACTGTCCAAGCTATTCTGGACATTCTGGAAGGGCCCTGGTGAAGAGGAAGGAGCCACAGCGGGCCTCAGGATGGTATTGAAATCATACTCTGACTGGGCAGGCGGGGGGCCAGCAGCTGTGAGTGCCGGCTCAGGAGTTACAGGGGATATGTCTGAGCATATGGTCTGTAGTGCCGCCTCTAAGAAGGGAGCTCCAGTGTTAGCCACAGGCTTTTCAGCCCCAGGACCCGTGGGCAGAAAGTCTGTGATGCTAAGACCAGTGGAGAATGGTCCGGTTCCCTCTGCCTGTTCAGCTCCAGAGCCATCAGCTCCCTCTGCAACAGACTTGAAGACTGATGCACTTGGTGGGCTTAGACAATCCCAATGCAGCTCTGTGGACCCCAGGTCACAGCTATGGCCTTCATCTACATGCCCAGGACCTGGAGATGTGACCTGAAACACAGTATATATTGAATCCCTCCCGTCGTTTAACCCTATCTCCCCAAGGTGTGCTCAGCAAGTAGTCAACCCGAAGTGTCAAAGGGTTGTCATATGGACAACCAAACCAAAGCATCTAACTCAGCATCCCAGCACAATTCCCAATACCCTATTCCCTAACAGCATGTGGTTGGGAACACACTCACTGGCTCCTGGGGCTGGTGAGCCTCCTTGTCTTTCAGCATCTCCTGAAATTCAAGCCAACAGAAAAAGAGAGTGTAGAGTGACCAGCAGAGCCGGCACACACCACAGCCTTCACACAGTATCCGTCAGCCATCACATCTGCCATCAGACCTGCTGCCCACTCACACTGACCAGGTTTGGCTGGAAGCCTGAGCCTCTCAGCAAGTGCCATCTGTACCCTGACAAAACAGGATGACATGAGTGCATAACTGAACAAGAGCAGGCAGCTAACACTACTGCCATACCTGAATGCACTTCTCGTCTTCCAGGAGAAAACGGAGCCGTGCGTTGTCCAGCCGATGCCTCTGGATTCTCCATAGAGCCTTCTGCTCTCGACGAGCTGCCTCTGCAGACAACTTGCTATAATGGTCAACCAGCGCCTGCCTGAAGCCACGTGCAGAGAGGACATGGTCACCACAACCACTCTGCACCATGTGGTGGGCATGCTCAGGCTCAGATGATTCTCCAAGTAGGCTCCCTCCCAAGACTACTGCCCTCCGTCTTCTTTACAACAGACTCAGCTCCCAGGGAGGGCCTTGCTGCCCACCGCACTGAAAGGCTCCAATGGACAGAGACCCACATGGGACTTGGTAGCTATCTGTTGGATAAATTACCAGAAGGCAAATATACATAGCCAGAGACAAGAAAATAAGCAGGCAGCTGAGAACCTGCCCTCTGGAACCAGGCCACATTTTCTTTACTGCACAGTAGACCTCGTCCCATTCTGCAAGTTCAAACCCAAGAGAAATGGAGACTGACAAAAACAAACAAACAAAAACAGAAAGAAAAAATCCCAAAGCAAACCAAAGGATTCCAAGGTTTCAACTACTGGTCATCTAGGCCCAATTAGCCATCTGTAATTTGGCTGGCACAAGGCAGAACATGGCCCTCTATGCCTGGTTTTCCTCTTATGTGCAGAGTATCTACTCACATGTGTGTGTGTGTGCACATACCTAGCACATGCAAGAGGCAAGCCCATCATTTGCTCTGTAAATAGTATCTAAGGCTGGAACAGCTGAGCTTCCACGGGCACAGGCACCATGCAAGATGGAGCCAGTGCCTCTATTAAAACCTTCCACTGAAACAATGAGCCAGTTTCTCTGACAAGCTGATGACACAGAGGAAATAGACTCAAGAACCATGCTAGATTAATGGCCCATTGCTCTGTTGGGCCAGGAATATGTTTAAAATAAAAAGCAAACCGAAGTTGTTTAAGATAAACAGAACAGGGCCGGGCATGGTGGCGCACGCCTTTAATCCCAGCACTCGGGAGGCAGAGGCAGGTGGATCGATGTGAGTTCGAGGCTAGCCTGGTCTACAAGTGAGTCCAGGACAGCCAAGGCTAACACAGACCCTGTCTCGAAAAAACAAAAAACCAAAACAAAAATGCAGAGACAGGACTCCAGATTTAAAGCTAGAACTTTGGGATGTGGTCAAGGGTAGAGTGCTTACTTCCATATACAAGGCCCAGTTGGTGCCATGGCACCATAATAATATTATGCGCTAATAATAAATAATATTAATACACTGTGTGTACTAGGACTGGACCCCAGAGCATAGCCTAAGAGCTCTAACCCCTTAGTGAGGACAGCATCCCGGTCCAGCAGATTAGTCTTTCTGTCTTGATGTCAAGACAGAATAAAAGTTTTCAGAATTAAAAACTCAAATAGCAAGTTAGGGATGTTGCTCGCTGGTAGGGCACTTGACTAGCAACCTTGGGAGCCTTGGAATTGATCCCTCGCATCAAAAAAAGAAGGCAAGCCAAGATGGCTGTCGCTAGTAAGAGTAAGCCTACACCATGCAACCTCAGCCGTACAGCCTACCTGGCCTTCCTCTCCAGCTCTTCCTCCAGTGCCTTTAGCCTCTTCTCACGGTCATGGAGCTCCCGAGCATAGCTGAAGTCATCATCTAGCTCCGCTTGTCTGGCTGCCAGGCGTCGCTACACAGCACACACAGCCTCGTTTACTAAATCAAAGACTCGAGGAGCCAGAACCACCAGAACCCGGACCACCTACCTCCTGATCCTTCACAAACTGTTCCTTCAGCCTCTGAAACTGCTCTCGCTTCCGGGTGTCCAGAGCCATCTGTTCTGACTTCTGCCGGTCTTCAAGAGAAGGGGAGAGGCATATGCAGTTGTGAAGGGCCCGGCAGGGGCCCACGCATAGCGGAGGAAAGACCTGGAATTGCACTCACCACTCAGCTCACTCAGGACCCTGGCGGCTGCTTCCCGGGCATGGACAATAAGTTCTTGTTTTGCAATTTCCATACGCAATTCCTAAGAGACAATAAACAAAATATCTTAACACCTTGTCCCTTCCCCTAGGACAGTGTGGAGAGAACTGGCTATCCAAAACAACATGCTAATGGTCACTTCCCAACCTCCACAGAATGTCCACAGGTGGGAGCCAGGGACACCTCTGGCTTGGAGCAGTGAACAGGAGGTGACTGTGTACCCAGAGATCAATGAAAGGCTCGCGGAGCATTCCTGCTCCTGAACTTATCCTTGCTGGGTCTCTTCCTGCTGCCCATTAGGCACCAAGCCAGGAAAAAGTTCTTGAGGTCGGCCCTGGCCAGTCACTAATGTCTCCTCCTGGGGTACACTGGAGAACTATGGTACTACTTCCAGGCACACACCCAGTATGTATAAGGGTTACCCAAGTGGAGGAACTTTAGGTCTTGCTGCCTAGAATTCCCAAACTGAGCCACCCATGTTGGTAAAACCTGGAGTGCAGGCAAGGCTACCCAAACCTAGAAAAAGAAGGCAAAGCCCCTGGTCTGAACACCCGTCACCAGATGTGTTCTGATTTTCCTTAACACGCATGCTTGGGTGTTCCAATGTGGACACACCACCAGGACAGAAACACCAGAAAGAACCACTCTGCCTTACACCCAGTACTTGCTGCTCCTGAAGTCTGCCTGGCTGCCCACTACTGCCCACTGGGCACCAGGCCAGGAGAGGTTGTCCAGATTGGCACTGGCCCACCCTGGGGTGTGTGGCACTCCACCAGCCCAGAACCCCAAAAAGTGAAGGAACGTGCAGAGAAAGCCCAAAGGCCTGCAGCCAAGTACCTTTTCCTCCTTGCTGATGGAGCTATGACGTGCAACTCTCTCCATCCGCCCAACGTAGACAGCACAGTCCCTCTCAATCTCCTTCAACTCCTCAAGAGAGAAAACCACGGAGATCCGAGGGACAGGGACATCAGACCAGCAAAGGTAGTGCTGCCAAAGAGGAGGAAGGCCTTCAGTGAGTGCATGACCGGGCCAAGAACAAGAAGCAAACACTGCCTTGCTCCTGAGTTTTCATATTGTATGCAGATAGTCATCTTTTCCTTGAAAAGTTCGTTCCAGACCCTTGACGTCTCCACAGGGCAAGTATGCCAACAACAGAGACACCATGTAGGAGACACCTACAGCAGAGGTGGAATCAGAAACTGAGGAGCACTGTGGGACCTTATCTCCCATGCAGAGGACCAAACACACTAGCACCAGTCTGACTGAGTCTCCCACCTATACATGAGTTCCCCAGGCAGCCAGAAGGACCCTCACCCGGGGACAGCAGAGCTTCAGCAGGTTGATGGTCTTCCCACAGACATATACATCATGGGCAATGTGTTTCAAGAATACAGGAACACAGTCCTCCACCTCTTTGGAAATGAGCACGTAGCCATGGGTCCAGTAAAACTGGTCTGAAGACAGCATGAACAGACATGATGATCTGTGGTCACAATGCCCGGACCCAGGCAGAGGGCAGTCTAGCAGCGAGTCACCACTTACCTCTGAAGTCCAGGTACTCATGGTTAACTTGGATCATGAACTCCCCATAAACATCTCTGAAGACTCCACTGTACACCCAGTCGTGGATGAACCTGTGGGGTAGTGGGGCAGCAGGGGGTTAGAAAAAAGAGGAGAGCTAGGCGTGAAGTGCTGCAGGACAGGTGTGGCAAACAGGCTGGGTCATCAACTGAGTGTGGCCAGTCTGCACTGCCAGCTTTGGGTGGGTATAGTCTCCTGCCTAGATCCATTTATTCACACGCTTCCACATGGAGCCCAGCACTTGGTGCATCTTAGACAGTAGGAAAGTCAAAGACATACTAATCCGAGGGCAGCCTTACCCCATCACTACAGGGAGAGCAGACATGACGTCCAGGCCACCCACTACCTACCGTGTGTAGGGCTCACAGCTCGTCTTCAGCAGGGACAGCAACACAGGGTAGTGCTCATTGCTACAGTTATCCAGGGCCTCCTGGTAGAGGTAGGACAGAAGCTTCACTCCCTACAAGCAGTGAGAAGCAGGGTGAGTGACAGCCAGTGCAGCACACGGCATATCACCTGTGTAGGCACCATGACCTGCAGACCACACCAGTGCAGCACATGGCATACCACCTGTGTAGGCACCATGACCTGCAGACCACACCAGTGCAGCACACGGCATATCACCTGTGTAGGCACCATGACCTGCAGACCACACCAGTGCAGCACACGGCATACCGCCTGTGTAGGCACCATGACCTGCAGACCACACCAGTGCAGCACACGGCATACCGCCTGTGTAGGCACCATGACCTGCAGACCACACCAGTGCAGCACACGGCATATCGCCTGTGTAGGCACCATGACTAGCAGACCACACCACCAAACTTGACAAGAATGCACAAGTCAAGGCAGGCATGCAAGCTCACACTTGAGAAAAGGAAGGAGGACTCACGGTGGGGAACACAGCCCTGGGTTCTCCACTGGTTGCCATGGCTACAGTGCCAACACCACAAAGCTCAGCCAAGTACCTAGACATAGGATTTAGATCAGACCAAGTGACAGGAGCTCGGGGTCCCAAGGACAGGATCAGACTGAGCAGGCTAAACATTCATTTTCCCATAAGTAACTGGTCTACACTGGCTTTGAAAACGACTTGTACCTCCAACAGATCAGATCTGAGCACTCTACCAGACCCCTACCCAGCACTGCTTCCTGAGCTGTCCTCCCGGATGGCACTAACACATCTACACTCATGGGTGGGCCCTCCGCCCTGCCTCATCCTTACAGTGACTCCGAGCCCCACATTCAGAGGTACTATCTGAAGCCTCCGCCTTGTTACCGCCTTATCTGACTTGGATAAGCACAACCACCCTCAGGAGCCCACACTCTCTCTACCCCACTGCAGTCTGTGTTCCACATGAGCCCCCCCCAATTCTTTGCTGCCTGGAACATGTCCTCCTCCCCTATTATGTCACTCCCAACTTCTCTCAGTGGACAGCACCTACCAAGAGGCACTGTGCCTGGTTGTTTACTAATGAGCTCATGAGTGTCAGAGACTGTCCACTGCCTTCTCTTCTCAGCAGCCCTGTTTATGCAGGAATCCCCAAGGCCAGTGTCGGCAGACAGCAGACACATTACACAGCACGTAGTGACTAGCTGTGCAGACTGTTCAGCCAGCCAAGGACTGTTCTGGGCTGTCCTTGCCAGGAGCAGAGCTGACTCTTCACTGTCCCAAACGCCCCACATCTGCTCCTGAGGCCCATGCTAGGCCACTGTGCTAAGGTTCACCTGAGCTGCCGGCCCAGTTTCTTGAAGAGAAAGCCAATGGTGAGGAGACTCAGGGTGGGCGGGGTGGAGAGAACACAGGCCCGGTAATACTGCAGGTACCTTCTGAGGCCACTGGTGAAGGCCTGTGGACAAGGAGTAGGAGGAAGGCAGCTGACACAGTCATGTACTCAGGGTTTGGAAGGACACACACAGCCAAGCTAGAAACAGAGCTGTGCTTCCACGCTGTAGCCTGGTGACCCCATCTTCCGAGCAGTGGGCACTTAGGGCTTGAGCCCAGCTTTACTGGAAGACATAGGCTAGAACTAGGGGGTCTGCTCCAGATGTAGCTTTGCCCCCTTGCGTCACACTGAGACAGGGTCGCCCTGGAACAAATCCTGTCCATCCACCTTCGCTCATCTTCCCCACAGCCTCGCCTCCCATGCGTTCTCTTCTCAGACCATTCTATCCCACCCGCGGCCTCCGGTCTTTGCCATGCAGCTCCTAACACACCCCTGAAACTGATGTGGGGGTAATGCCCCTCTTGTCTGCTGACTTTACCACACATCAGAGCTTGAAGGGGTCCATGTGGCCCAGCTCCTCCTAAGCTGCACCCCACCCCAGCCCTCCCTGACACCTGCCCATGTTTTCTGCTCAACTGCATACCAGTCCTCACCAGCCCAGGCTGCCCAGATCCTGTAAGACTCTACAAGCACACAAGCCAGCTACAAGCCTTTCAATAAAAAGAAAACCCTGGGTACCCCAAGAATCAACTCATTCAAACAGAAGGCCCACCTTTCCATACACCATGCAAGGCACTGGGCCTATGGGAAGCAGGTGGCTTGTGTCTGGCTTAGCCACCTCATAGCACTTGGTTCTTGCCCTCAAATCCCTCAATGTTCACAGCTGACTCCCTCTATGCATTTACCCAAACAAGCTGACACAGGGTCCCAGTGGAAGACAGAGCATCTCGTCACCCAGCGTCCTAAGAGGTTTGGACTCAGGGGTTCAGAACCCATAACTCTGAACTTGATTCTTTTGCGAAGGTAACATGGTTCTCACGATGCATACCTGGAACACAAGGCCCCTCCGACACAAGGAGCCTACGACAGGCTGCAGAGAGAAGTGGCTCAGGCGTGTGTAGTAGGTTCCATACTCCGCCACCTCTGAAAGGATGCTGCTGATACTCTCAGGAGACGTACCTGACACATGGACTCCCAGCTCCACCACGAAGGCTTGAGTTGGCTACAGGGCAGAGGGAAGGAGTTATAGAGGCCAAACACCAAGACCCTACCGTGGTGCCATTTTGTTTCACACATGTTCCCATCTGCCACACAGAACTTTCCCACGTCTAAGACATACAAACAGAACGTTCTGAAAGCAAACACAAGCCCAGGGCTAGAGAGCTGACTGGGCGGTCAGTGAGCACGTATGAGTTACTCTTGCAGAGGTCCTGAATTTGGGTCCAAGCACTAACATTGAGCAGCTCATAAGCACCTTTTAAGTCCAGCTCCATGGAGTCCAACGCCCTCTCTTTACTCACATGCATACACTGACACAGAAACACACAACCTAGTGTGGTGACCCACGCCTGTAATCCCAGCACTTGAGAGGCAGAGGAAGGCAGATCTCTGAGTTGGAGGCCAGCCAGTCTACAGAGTGAGTTCTAGGTTAGCCAAGGCTACACAAAGAAACCCTGTCTCAAAAAAATGGGAGAATGAGAGAGAGAGAGAGAGAGAGAGAGAGAGAGAGAGAGAGAGAGAGAAAGAGAGAAAGAGCGCTTACTTTACTTCCAGAAGACCTGAGTTCAGTTCCAAGCACCAACATCATGTGACTGACAACTGCCTGTAACTCTAGTTCTGCATGACCAGACACCCTCTTCTGGTCTCCAAAGACACTGCATTCACGTGTACAAACCCACACCCATGTGCACACTTTATTTATTTATTTATTTATTTATTTATTTATTTATTTATTATTTATTTATTTTTGTTTTTTTGAGACAGGGTCTCTCTGTGTAGCCTTGGCTGTCCTGGACTCACTTTGTAGACCAGGCTGGCCTTGAAACATTAATTTTTAAAATGAAGAAAAACAGAAGTACAGATTGTTGTGGAAGTTTTGGTTTCTTTAACAACTCAGTTATGTTATGTAAACATATTTTTGTTTTAATCCCAGGTGTGGGATATGGGGCTGATTCAAATTGTCCACAGCAGCAGACTATTTGCCTCATGAAGTCTGAGAGGGGCTCTTTGCCAGCTGCAGATAGTTTAATTCTGAGGCCTCTGGAGAGAGAATAAATTCCAGAGCCCAGAGAGAGACAGAGTGCTCCCAGAAACAGAATGCTGCTGCTGCTCCCCCTGAAGCTCCTGGCTGCTATTCATGCAGTTTTAGGAGAAACTGGACATATCCTGAAACAAAAACTGGACTTGTCCCAAGAACCCAATGACCCTAGCCAGCAGGAAGTAGTTAAAGAGATCTATGCCCTCTTTCCCTTCCTAACCTTATTTCCCTCCTACTTGGTGTTGGAAGGGATTGGGATGGAGAAGCGAGGTAGAGGTACAAGAAATTTCAATTAATAAAGTATTAAGGGGCTGGAGAGATGGTTCAGCGGTTAAGAGCACTGTCTGCTCTTCCAGAGGTCCTGAGTTCAATTTCCAGCAACCACATGGTAGCTCACAACCATCCATAATGCGATCTGATACCCTTTTCTGGCCTGCAGAGGTAAAGGCACACAGAGTGCTGTATATATAATAAATAAATAGATCTTTAAAAGAAAAAAATAGGATTAAAAAAACGCAAACAAAAGATGAACAGCTCTCTTGGAATTTGCCTGCTATTAAACCTGAAGTACTGGCCCCTCAGATCTTGTCCAAAAAACTTGTTGAAGTCTTACCACAGCAGGCACACTCCCTACAATACCGTTAAAGCTGTAGAGGATGGAAGAACCTCAGAGGGCTCAGGACAATGAAAACAGCACTCACAACAGAGGTAATAACAGTACATGCCTTTCCTGTGAAAGAAACATCAACAACCATACTGTCTATCTTAAGAAATTACAAAAACAAGGGCAGTTGCAGGGCTCAAGAGATGGCTCAGTGGTTATAAGCATTGGCTGCTCCAATCCCCAGCACCCACATGGCAACTCACAACTGCCGGTAACTCCAGTTCCAGGGGACCGATACCTTCACACACACATCCAGGCAAAACACAATGCACATAAGTTAAAATTAAATAAATCATTAAAAAAAAAAGAAAGAGAGAAAAAAAGGAATGTAGTTCAAACTTCCTAAACTAACTAGCAAGTTAAAAACAAAGATTAGGCTGGGCATGGTGGTGCACACCTTTAATCCCAGCATTCTGGAGGCAGAAGCAGGCGGATCACTGTGAGGTCAAGGTCAGCCTGGTCTACAAAGTGAGTTCAGGACAGCCAAGGCTACACAAAGAAACCCTGTCTCGAAAAGGAAAAAAAAAAAAAAAAAAGAAAGAAAAGTTTATAAACTGGCCATTGTGCTCATCCCTGTAAGCAAGCAGGTAGATGGTGAGTTTGAGTCCAATCTGTCCTACACAGAGACGCTTATCCCAAAAAGAATAATTATTACTGGGCATGTTGGCACACACCTTTAATCCCAGCACTCCAGGAGGCAGAGGTAGGTGGATCTCTATGTGTTTGAGGCTAGCCTGGTCTACAGAGAGAGCTCCAGGACAGCCAGTATTATATAAAGAAACCCTGCCTAGAAAAAATAAGCAAAACAATACATATAATCTGGGCCAGTGAGATAGCTCAGCAGGCGTACTGTACTGGCTTTTCTTTTTCTTTCTTTTTTTGGCACAGGTTAAAGTCAATTTAGAAAAGGGACCCTCAACTGAGAAAACGTTCCCATCAGACTGCCCTGTGGGCACCTTGATTGATGATTGATGATTGATGTGGGAGGGCCCAGGTCACTGTGGGCAGTGGCACCCCTCAGCAGCTGGTCCTAGGTGGTATAAGAAAACAGATGAGCAAGCCATGAGAGAAAGCTAGTATGCAGCATTCCTCCATGGCTTATACTTAAATTCCTGCCTCCAGGGCTGGAGAGATGGCTCAGAGGTTAAGAGCACTGTCTGCTCTTCCAGAGGTCCTGAGCTCAATTCCCAGCAACCACATGATGGCTCACAACCATATATAATGTGATCTGATGCCCTCTTCTGATGTGCAGGTGTACACACAGGCAGGACACTGTATATATAATAATAAATTTTTTTTTAAGTTACTTAAAAAAAACAATTCCACCTCCAGGTTCCTGCCCTACTTGAGCTTCTGCCCTGACTCCCATCACTGACAGACTGTGTTATCTGGAAGTGTAAGCCAAAGAAACCTTTTTCCTCCCCAAGATGCTTTTTCGGTCATGTTTATCACAGCAATAGGCAACCTAATTAACACAGCAGGTAAAGCTGCTTCCTCCTAGGCTGATGACATACCTGAGTTTGATCCCCAGGACTCATGTGGTAGAATGAAAGATCCCCCAAAAGCTTTCCTTGCCCCCCAAGTAAGTAAATGTAATTAAAAAAGAAAAGATGAGCCAGGCGTGGTGGTGCACTCCTTTAATCCCAGCACTCAGGAGGCAGAGGCAGGTGGATCACTTTGAGTTCGAGGCCAACCTGGTCTACAAAGCAAGTCCAGGACAGCCAGGGTAACACAGAAAAACCCTGTCTTGAAAAACCAAGAAAAGATGTCAGCTGGGATGCAGCTCAGTGGTAGAGTACCTGACTAGTGTGTGCCAGGCCCTGGGTTCTATCCCCAGGAACACACACAATAGAGAGTATGTGTGTATGTCCAAAAAAAAAAAAAAAAAGAAAGAAAAAAGAAAAAAGAAAGTCCAGGGGCTGGAGAGATGATAGCTCAGAGGTTAAGAGCACTGACTGTTCTTCCAGAGGTCATGAGTTCAATTCCCAGCAACCACATGACTCACAACCATCTATAATGTGATCTGATGCCCTCTTCTGGCACTGTATATATTTAAAAAAATAAAAAATGAAAGCCCAGATCAAACTCAGTATAAAGTAACAAATCTGACTCTAGAAAATAGAAATCTAGCCAGGTGTGGTGAAGCATGCTTTTAATCCCAGCACTCAGGAGGCAGAGGCAGGGGCAGGCGGATTGCTGTGAGTTCGAGGCCTGCCTGCTCTACAAAGCGAGTCCAAAACAGCCAAGGCTACACAGAGAAACCCTGTCTCAAAAAAAAAAAAAAAGAAAGAAAGAAAGAAAGAAAGAAAAAGAATAAGAATAAGAAAAAAGAAAACCTGCCCTGAAAAACTAAAAGCAGGACTCCTGGTCCCAATGGCTCCCCTCCCATGTGGGTGCCCTGGTGTCACCCCATTAATGGGGAGAGTAAAGGTGAACATTAAACTTCCTGTACAGGCTAATGGAACAGAACAGAGACCACAGACACACTCGCATGTCTAAGGGCTCTTTTTTTTTTTTTTAAGCTTTAGTTTTTTGGGTGGGGTGTGTGTGTGTATGTGTGTGTGTGTCTCCCTGGCTGTCCTGGAACTATCTATATAGACCAAGCTGACCTTGAACTCATAAAGATCCACCTCTGCCTCGGAGCGCTGGGATTAAAAGGTATGCACCACTATGCCTGGCTGGTAAGCTGCTCTAACTACTGAGCCACCTTGCCTCTCCTCTCCACATTACTGCTACTGGGTTTTTTGAGAGTCTCATTGTGTAACCCTGTGTGGTGGGGAGCTCACTATGCAGACCAGGCTGACCTTGAACTCTCAAAGACATGCCTGCCTCTGCCACCCAAGTGTTGGAATTAGGCGTTTCTATGTGGATTCTCATTGACTGAGACTTAACACTCAGGTTCTCACGCTCGTGTGACAGCGTTTTTGTCAACTCTTCTGTCTCCCCGGGGTATTTTTGGTTTGAGAGCGTTTTATGCAGCCTAAGCTGGCCAAAAGTGAGCCCTCATCTTCCTGCCTCCACATTCGATGTAGATATGCCACCCAACCACCTCAAGTTTTCAACAGGGCTGGCATGATCACTCAGCCTTGTATTCAGAAGGTAGAGGCAGAGGCTCGGGACTTCAGAGCCAGCCTGGGTAAACTGTCTCTCAATAAACAAACAAGCAAATAAAAGTAAAGGGGAGGAAGTTATCAGAACAGTCTTGGCTTTGCTTCTTTTCTTTTTTCTTTTGTTTGCTTCTTCTTTTTGAGGCAAGGTCTCACTATGTAGCCTAGGCTGACCTCAAAGTTGTTACCCTCCTGCCTCTGCCTCCCAAATAAATACTGGGGTGTCAGGTATGAGCCACCAGCCTCAACTAGGATGACTTTTTCAGCAAATGGTGCAGTATAACTAGACACATACAAACAACATATTTGTCCTCTCCATCCCAGGATGAAAGTGGCCGTGAGTGACAAAGAGCTTTTGTTCACTCATTTAAAGGACATTAATAGTCAACACTCTTAAAATTCAAACAGAATTCTGTTTTGCTTTACAGTATTGGGGATTGAACGCAGGGCCTCTCACATGCTTGGCAAGAATTCCAACACTGATCTGCATGCCCGGCCTAACTTGTGGCTATCTCTCATCAGCCCACAGGCTGGCCTTCCCTGCCATCATGACACAACCTAGGTTGGGTCCTGTGATAGCTGTGGGCCCTTCTCACCTGGCAAAGGGAAAACGTAGCAGAAACAATGCCCAGCAGAACGTTCAGTGAGTCTTTCACCAGCTCGCTCTCCTCCACCAGCACGGGCTTGGCGGCCTGCAGTAGGCCGCCACTGAGGGCCTGCAGCTCCCCTTGATGAAGCCTGCAGAACTGGTCAAAGGCAGCCCTCCCTGCCTCAGTGAGGTAGGGCTCCTCTCGGTGACCAGGGGGCCTGTGAGGGAGACAGAAGAGAAGAGGGGGGCTGACTGGATAGCACATGCCTTCAGGCCAGGTGTGCTTTCACCAGGCTGCAATGAGTGTCTCAGGCAATGAGGTCCCAAAAGCAGCAGCCAGTCATGCTGGGCAAGGGCAGGCCATGACCCAGAGACCGCGCTCTTCTTGTGCGTTGTGTATATATGTGTATGGTATGTATGTATTTTATACTGTGTTGGGGTACGGGTGTTTTGCTTTGCATGCATGCCTGGTACCTGCTGAGGCCAGAGGAGGGTGTGAGGTCCCCTGTAACTAGATGGTTGTGAACTACCATGTGGGTGCTAGGAAGTGAACCCTGGGCCTCTGCAAGAACAAGTACTCTTTTTTTTTTTTTAAGATTTATTTATCTATATATTTGTTTATTTATTAGGTATACAGTGGTCTGTCTGCATGTACACTTGAAGGCCAGAAGAGGTATCAGATCACAGTATAAATGGTTGTAAGCCACCATGTGGTTGCTGGGAATTGAACTCATGACCTCTAGAAGAACAGTGCTCTTAATCTTTGAGCCATCTCTCCAGCCCCCAAAAAAGTACTCTTTTTTTGTTTGTTGGTTTGGTTTTTTGAGAGAGGGTTTCTCTGTGTAACAGCCCTGGCTGTCCTGGGCTCGCTTTGTAGACCAGGCTGGCCTCCAACTCAGAGATCTGCCTGCCTCTACCTCCCAAGTGCTGGGATTAAAGGTATGCACCACCGTGAACAAGTACTCTTAACTGCTGAGCCAGCTCTAATTTTACGGGTATGGGTGTTTTGCCTACATGCATGTCTGTGTACCACAAGTGTGCAGTGCCTGCAGAGGCCAGAAGGGGGCATCAGATCCCCTGGAACTAAAGTTACAGACAACAGAGCGAGGCCAGCCTGGTCTACAGAGGGAGTTCCAGGACAACCAGAGAAACCTGGCTCAAAACAAAAAATTTGCATGCAAACTTAAAAACAAACTGGGGCTGGAGAGGTGGCTCAGCAGTGAACAGCACTGCTTTTCCAGAGGACCTGGGTTCAATTCCCAGCACCAATATGGCAGCTCACAACTGTCTGTCACTCCAATTCTAGGGGATCCAACACCTTCACACAGATATTCATGCAGGCAAAACATGAATGCACAGAAAATAATTAATTTTTTACAAATAACAACTAAGGGCATTAGTACCTAGCCAGGCCTGGTGGGGCTACACTAAGGCAAAAAGATCTGAGTTCATAGCTAGCTTACATTATATAAAAGTTCCCTGTCAAAGAGAGAGACAGCAAGCAAGCACAAGCTATTAGCTGGGTTCTGCATAGCCCGCAGCACACTGCAACAACACTGTACATGCTCCAGCACTGCGCCTGCACTGCGTACATGTCTAGCACACTCTATGTCCTACACAGTGTACACTCGGCATGGGTTTTTTGTTTGTTTTAAAGATTTTTTACTTTAAGTGTGTGTGTGTGTGTGTGTGTGTGTGTGTGTGTGTGTGTGTGTGTCTGTAAGACTACCATGTAAACTGGCTAGGGGCATCAGATCCACTTTACTTGGAGCCGGGGCTACAGGCAGCTGTTAGATGCCCCACGTGGGTGCTGGGAACTGAAGCTGGGTCTCCTGCAAGAGCAGCCCGTGCTCTTAAGCAGTGAGCCATCCTCTTTACACAGCCTAGAGCGCTCTGTGCGTTATCACCCTCCAGCACACTTCGTATCCTCCACAGTGCACTTTCCACAAGCTGTACCCGCACTGCACAGCCTCCACAGTGCACTTTCCACATGCTGTACCCGCACTGCACAGCCTCCACAGTGCACTTTCCACATGCTGTACCCTCACTGCACAGCCTTGTTGTGTGCCATTGTTTCTTCAAGAAGTAACCTAACCATGAGCCATCAGAAGCCTGGGCGACAGAGTGAGTTCAAGGCCGCCCTGAGCTGCATAGTGATACCTTGTCCCACACAGACAAACTGTCCATGGGAAACCTGTTTAAATAATGCTTTGGACCTAACAAAGGCATTATTCCATTATTTTCTACCACCACAAGTTTCCTGATTTCTTTTTATTTTATAATCATGGGTGCTTCACTGATTGTATGTCTGTGTGCCACATGAATACCTCATACCCTCGAGGCCAGAAGACGACATCAGATCACCTTCCGACATGTGTTACAGTTAGCTGCCACACGGGTGTTGGGAATCAAACCTGGGTTCCTTGAAGCAGCCAGTGCTCTTAACTACTGAGCCATTTCTTCAGCCCCATTTCTTTTTTTTTGGGGGGGGGGTTCAAGATAGGGTTTCTCTGTGTAGCCTTGGCTGTCTGGACTCTCGATTTGTAGACCAGGCTGGCCTCGAACTCACAGAGATCTGCCTGCCTCTGTTTCCCCATGTGCTGGGATTATAGACATGTGCCACTACGCCCGGCAGCCCCATTTCTTTTTTTTTTTCTTTTGTTCTGTTTTGTTGTTGCTGTTGTGGTTTTTGCTGTTGTCAGCAGCAGATGACTGATTTTCCATGTGCTCTAGCAGAGGTATGGTTTTGCCAGCTGCAGATAGTTTCTGCAACTGTGTGACGTTTGGAATTCTGGGAACTTTTCAGAGGGTATATGAGTGCTAGAGCTTCGGAGGCAGTGTCCGTGGCTGTTGGTCGTAAATTCTTCTAAGAAATTAGATTCTGAGACATTTCTAATTCCTCTCTTCTCTCTCCTATCTAGTGTTAGGGATGAAATGGGGGGGTGGGGGGTGAGGGGACAAAAGGTAGGAAAAAAAGAACCCACAAAGTAACAAAGACCAGATACACAAGACTGCCTGGGGTTTCCAAGTAAGCTGTTGGTTTGGGGCAAAGGCATAGTGCATTTAAAGGCAAAGCAATGGTCACTTACCATCCAATGCGCTCCCAGCACCTCCGCTTGCTGGCCTCATATGTGAGCACAGCTTCCCACAGGTCCAAATCCGGGGTCATGCTTGGCTCTGACTGGGAGTCAGGAGTTAAATTGGAAGCTGACTGGAACCCTTCATCTTCCCACTGATCCACCATCTGTGGGACCTGGAGGCCACAGGGACAAGTAATTCACTATCTACCTCTTTGTGTAACCATTCAACAGTTGTGATAGCAACATTCTAGAACTTTACCCACATCCATTTATTCCCTAGAGGGACAGACCTAGCAAAATATTCTTTTTGGTTTCAGGGTCCCATGTACTACACAATGTCCATCCACAATGAGTCGCATAAAGAATTAAAGTACTCAAAAAATAAATAAATAAATAAATAAATAAAAGAATTAAAGTACTCCATTGTCAGTTTCTAGGCAGGGGTGGTTGTGCACACCTGTAACCCCAGCACTCATGAGGCTGAAACACAAATGAGTTTGGAACCAGACTGTCAATCCGAGGCCAGGCTGGTCTACAAAGTGGGTTCCAGGACGGCCCAGGCTGTTACACAGAGAAACCCGGTCTCAAAACAAACAAACCACCAAGATATCAATTTTTAAATTTCCATACAACATAACCTCAGTTTAGGGAAAACAGCATAGAAATTCATATATATGGAAACCCTAGCACTCTGGAGTTGAGGCTGTGAGTTGAGGCCAGTCTGAGTTACACTCAAATGGTCTCTCTACCCATCCCACTCTCTCAGCACTCAGAAGGAAAAAAAATTATACTAAACCCGGAAAACTGTATATATACCAAGATTTTGCTGTAGCATCATTTAAACTTGGAAAGAACCTAAATATTTCATAATTTTTTAAAAAGATTTATTTATTTATTATGTATACAGTTTTTTGCCTGCATGTACACCTCCACACCAGAAGAGGGCAGCAGATCTCATTATAGATGGTTGTGCGCCACCATGTGGTTGCTGGGAATTGAACTCAGGACCTTTGGAAGAACAGGCAGTGCTCTTAACCTCTGAGCCATCTCTCCAGCTCCAATATTTCATAATTTAAAAACTGAGTAAGCTGGGCGTGGTGGCGCACGCCTTTAATCCCAGCACTCGGGAGGCAGAGGCAGGCGGATCGCTGTGAGTTCGAGGCCAGCCTGGTCTACAAAGCGAGTCCAGGACAGCTAAGGCTACACAGAGATACACAGAGAGACCCTGTCTCGAAAAACCAAAAAAAAAAAAAAAATTAATAATAATAATAATAATAATAATAATAATAATAATAATAATAAATAACTGAGTAATAATAGTTTGTCCTCTTGTTTTGCTCTGTTTTCGAGACAGGGTTTCTCTGTGTTCGCCTTGGCTGTCCTGGACTCGCTTTGTAGACCAGGCTGGCCTCGAACTGACCAGCAATCCACCTGCCTCTGCCTCCTGAGTGCTGGGATTAAAGGCGAGAGCCACCACGCCGGGCTTAGTTTGTCCTCTTAACAGAATTTACAAAGTAATAAAATACAAGAGACAGTGACAGTTTACTCGTGGGAAGAGGGGTAGAATTACACGCGGCCACCACAGATTACAAATGAGAAAGTATACAAAAAAGGCAAGCATACCTGGCACATTTCAAATGTGGCTTCTACAACTGAGGAACAGAATTTACTTCATTTTAATTAATCTGAATTTAAATCAACAGCACTAGAGAAGAGACTTAACAGCAAGCTCTTGAGGGAAAAAAGAAAAGTTCTGCGTTGGTTTTTTGCCTGCAGGTGAGCAGCTAGCACGTCCCGGTGCAAGATGGCAGCAGGTCCTCCCCTGCACCTCTCACTGCCTCGTGACAATCTGATCACCTGAAGCTTGGGTAGGAACTTGCCAGCACCACGGTAAAGGATTAAAGAAGGCCTTTTCCAAACCTCTAGGGATAGTGAGGGGGGGAAGAAATCCTACCTTAATCGCCAGTCCAGAGAAGTCTGCGCTGTCTGGCACTGGGGGCAGGTCCAGACGCACATCCATGTCGCATGTCCGGCTGTGCACCAGTGCACCAAAGAGTGAGACCCGGGTGTCTCTCTCAAACCTGTCACCACCGGAGTCACCAATGGAGAAGCGCCCCAAGGTGGGCAGGCCAGTGCCTGGGGCAGCCTCCATCACCTGAAGTGCTTCCTGGACAGAGTTATGACCCAAATACTCCTCACCAGAAATAAGTGACTGAACGTCCATCTCAAACACACTGAGGTCGTAACAGTTGTAGCCGCTGTAGGGTACGTTTCTGCCTGCGTGCTTGTTGTTAAAGAAATAATCGCGTTTCCTCCGCAGCACTTGAGGGGGGCCGCTCCCTGCCAGCTGAACCAAGAGATCCAACACCGACCCCACCTCCACAAAAGGACAGTCAGGGGCTGCTTCCAGCTTCTCCACAAGCTCCTCCAAACGGTCGGCCTCCGGCCCCAAGCCGCTCACCCTCAAATCGAAGGACAGCATGAGGACCTTGTTTTTCACTGGGAGCTTCGATAAGTCAGGTTGCCGCTGATGAGTCTCTTCTTGAAAAAGATTTGCGAAGAGAGCATTGTAGGCTACCTTCTTGAGACTCAGCTTTGCCCTCTTCCTGTTCACGCTGCGCTGGCCCGGGCGAGCCTGGGCAGCAGGTAAAAGAGCTTCGCAGAGGTCATCGAATAGCTGGGTGATGCTCGCCATAGCCACTCTTTTCAGCCCTGGACCCCCGGCTGGTAAACTTTGCACCTAGGAGGCATTTAATGCTGTCAAAGACCGGAGCGACCGCAGGTGGACAAGGGCCAAAGAGCCGAAGGCTCTTCGCTGCACACCTGAGAACGAGGCATCCACGTCGGTGCAACAGGAAACACCACGCGTCCTCCCAGCCCTCAGCCACCACCCGGCGCTCGTCCTCCGGCCTTACGGACCGTGACAAGTTTACGGACCGAACGCGCGCATCGCACGGGCAACACGCAAGCCCTAGACGCTAGAACTGGGACTCCCGCCGCTCTGACGTCAGACCCACGCGACGGCAGACGCCGCCAACGGACGCGCCGGAATTGCGTCACTGGAGGCGGGCATTGGGAGGGGAGGGGAGGGACGGGGAGGGGGAGGGGGAGGGGAGGGGCGGGGTCGCAGCCTCAGCTTTCGGAATTAGAGCATAACCTCAGATAACACTCAGTAAGGGAAGCAGATGTGGGTTCTGTTTTGTCGATGTTTATTGTTCTGGCGGTAGGAAGCCTGGGGCGCAGAGGGGACGTAGGTCTCGAGCCCTGGCTCGCTGGAACCTGAGTGCGTTTTTCTCCAAATAGGAATCGCCCGCCTTGGCCAATTTCAAGCCACTGGAGAGCACGGTCCTGGTGGAGGCCCTGGAAAAGCACAATTGGCTCGCGTGGCGAAGCTGGCTCCACTTAGCTCTAAAGTGGGGCCGCGCCTCCCCACGTGTCTCACCAGCCACCTGCAGCAACTTCCACCGAGGCTCCAGCTGAGCTTTTAGAAACATAAGGGCCTGGCTCTCCTCTGGAGAGGCCATCAAGAAAGGGCCCAGACTGGGAGGTGCTTCTCCTTGTAGCACCTGCGCCAGGGTTCTGGCGAGACGGAGTATGGATTCCTGGCCCAGGGATGGGGGGGGGGGGGCAGTGAGACAATGATTTCTGTCCGCCTCCCACCCATGAAACTTACCCACCCTGCCCAGTTTACCTCTTCCACTACAGCTAGAATTCGGCCCCCTACTGGGCCCCGAAGCATTGCAGCCAAGAGAGCAGCTTGGGCGTTCTGCAAGCCATGGGCAGGCCCCAATGCCATCAACACCACGTCAGGCTGAAAGCCATAGGCCAGGGGCAGTACCAGACCCAAGATGCAGCTCAGAAAGCCTCCAGTCGTCTGTGGGGACAGCAGCAGAGCCTCAGTCCGTCATCTAGGGGACACTGCTGCTGGCTCCTGACACCATCCCCCAATCTCAGGGACCCTGAGGTGTAAGCAGGACCACTTCCCCCCCACCCCTCAAAAAAACCCCAAGTGACAGTGAGAGGCCTGTCCAACTACAACACAGCCACTCACCTGTGGCAGTGGAGTGGAGACGTGAAACATGGACCAGATGGCTGCCTCCTTGCCCCGGATGTTCAGCCACAGAATTCTCCTTTCCAAGAGAGAATACCATGGACGTGTACACATGTGCAAGAGACCTTGCTCACCCTTCCCTGAGCTTAACAACAAAGGATAGAGGAGAGGAGCTTTGGGGCCCCAGCAGAGAGGGGGGACCTGAGTAACCGCCAACCTTATCTGGCACTGCTTTCTGGGGCTCCCACTCTCAAACTGCTTCTGTGCTGCAGCATCCCGGCCCTGTGACCCCTTCATGCATGTACATGTGTAAGCTAAGAATCATACCCATCGTCTGTAAGATCCAGGGGTCGATCCAGCTGTCCCAGGGCCACACAGAGCAGCCTAAGAAGTTGACCCAGGATAGGTTGAGCTCATATTGTCCAGTAGCCATTGCAAGGGTCCCTCCCTATGGCATTAGTGGGTATCCCCAGGTCCTTGGAGACTCAAGTCAACCAAGCAAAGCTTACCTCTGAGCTCCATGGAATAGGCATCGCTGAATGACCACATCCAAAGTTGCTGCTGTGGCAAGGGCAGTTGTGGTTGCCAGGCCACTTCTTACCTATGGAGTGAATAAACACGGGAGTTAGAGGCTGACACACACCCTGTATGCCGCACCCAGGAGCCAATGCCCAACTCCCACACCAGGTTAAACAAACCCCTTTGGACCGTTTTAGTCTTTTTCCAAGAGGCTACTACTGACTTTCCCTACACTTACAAGATCAAATCACAGAGCATTAGTGGCGCACGATATTAATACTAGCACTTAAGAGGCAGAGGAGGCAGGTGGATCTCTGTGAGTTCGAGGCCAGCTTGGTCTACAAAGTGAGTTCCAGGACAGCAAGAGCTACACACAGGGGGCTGGAGAGATGGCTCAGAGGTTAAGAGCACTGAGTGCTCTTCCAGAGATCCTGAGTTCAATTCCCAGCAACTACATGATGGCTCATAAACCATCTATAATGTGATCTGATGCCCTCTTCTGGCCTGCAGGTGTACACGCAGACAGCACTGTGTACATAATAATAAATAAATAAATCTTTAAAAAAAAAAAAAGAGCTACACACAGAGAAACCCTGTCTCGGAGATGGGAAAAAAAAAATCAAATCACCCCACTTCTAAAAGCAAAAATGCTTAAAACTACACATTAAATTATCTACATTCTCTTTGCCATAGAGTATTTCCTGGACCCTGCATGAGGTAACATGTCAGTCCAATGTACCTGCCACCACACACTATCTTCAGCAGCTCCCCTGGCAGCCCTACCTGCCCATCCAGGATTCCATCTAAGAGACACAGAATCTTCCCCAGGGCGGTAAGATCCTCATCCTGGAACCGGGACTTGTGTAGCCTATGATGGGCAGGCCAGAGGGACACAGGAAATCAGTGTCATTGTATCACTGACAGAGATGCAAGGCATGGACAGCCCCATCCTCAGATCCACTCTCCTCACCTGGCCCAGGCCACGGTTTCCTCCCTCAAGACTGACCCTTCCTGATGGAGCACTCCAGCAGGGAAGGCCGGGGCAGCCCCTGGCCCAGTCAAAGCAACAGCTGTGCAGACTGGGGGTGTAGGGCGGAGGCATAGTCTGTCCAGGAGGGGGCTCAGTGCATCTTCTGCTACTGCACATGTGTGACTCTCGGCAAGCAGAGGCAGAGACCTCCCTTCAGGAGCGTGGGTGCTGGGACTCAGAACTGGAGCCACATCTAAATGGATCAGAGGCACAGTCACAGCAAAGAAGCCCAAAGTGAAACCACCAGCCGAGGTCCAGGCCGTACTAACTTTGTTGGAGGCTTTTCCAGTGAGGGGCCTGGGCTGTCCGGACACTCTGGATGGACTCCAGGGCACTATGAGGAGAAGTAGAGTTGTAAGCCTGACTCCCCCTTCAGCACCCCCTACCCCCCTACCCCCCCACCCACTCTCCAGTCTTCAAACCTCTGACATGGCACCATGAGCCCAGGAAGGGGAGGTGTGGGGTCACCAAGCAGTGTTTGCACCATCATGCACACTGACTGTGCTAGGGACTCCAGATGGTATCCACCCTAGGAAGAGTGTTGGAATAGGACAGAGGACGAATGTCACTAATGTGAGTGGCTGTACCAGGCAGAACGCCTAACCTTGACTGACCCTTACATCTGGCACCCCACCTTCCCCTGGCCCCTTGAGCCTCCCCTCTGCCCTGTACTTACCTCCAACACAGCACAAATCCGGCCACCAGCTAGCACCTGCAGCAGCTGTGTGAGGTGGGCAAAGCACTCAGGTGTGGCCTGCATCTGCCCCTGAAGCACAGTGCGTCAACTATGATAAGGGCCTGGTCCAAGGGACCCTAGATTCCTCCCCAGCCAGGCCATGCTCTCACCTCAGGGTCCCCGATAGCAGAGTCAAATCCTGCTGAGACCAGCACCAGCTCAGGGTCAAACTATAAGCAGAGTCCAGGAGAAAGGAGCAAAAAAAAAGAGCCAAAACCCAGGTGAAGGGAAGGCCCCAGGGCTGCCCACTCACATAACGGCAGACTTTCTGAGGCACCTTCCCTACGCCCAAGGGTCCAGTCATATACTGGTAAAATGGCTTTCCAGTGCCTTCATAAATGGGACTCTGGGTAAACGAAGGGTCTCAGGCCCTGGGGGACACCCACCACACAGTCAGTCACCTCAATGGCCAACGGGAGCAGCACATGCAGGAAGGCAGCCAAATAGTCAGCATTCTCCATCCCAACCTGCAGCAAGATTAAAGCAGGCGTCACAGGACCAGCTGTGCAAATGAGGACTTCAGGGGCTTTCACCTCTGGGAACAAAACCCTGGGGAGAGTCTTGCAGGATGCCCCAGGTGGCCTTCGAAAACCCAGAGCTGAGGAGCAGGAGCGGTAGGCTGGGGGGAGGCGGGAGGGGGACTCGATACCCGATTCCAGGGCAAATTGACAGTGAAGCCTTGGCCCCGCCCTTGTCCAACTGCATCTGCGTCGGACTCTCGAAGGCATGGCCAGAAGCGTCCGTGCTCATAGCGGTGCCAGGAGAAATAAAGGACACTGTAGACAGTCGGCCAGGTCAGAAGTGAACTCCCTCAGCCAAAAAAAACCCCTAGTCTCACCACTCGAATCTTACCCCCAAAGTGGTGCGTTGAAATATCCACACCCCAGCTCACCTGGGGTCATCATCGAAGATATACTGGATGCCCTGGCCATGATGGATATCCCAGTCGACAATGAGAATCCTACATTCAGACAATGATGGAAATCACTGAAAGGAACAGCTGCCTTTTCCACCTTTAGGCCAGGAGCCCAGGCAGGGGTAGAGGGAGCTAAGTGAGATCTTTCAGCCGCCAGCTCCATCCCTGCCTGTTTAGTTTGGCTCTCCCACACTGGCAGCACAAGCTTGGACTCACCCCTGCCTGTTTAGTTTGGCTCTCCCACACTGGCAGCACAAGCTTGGACTCACCCCTGCCTGTTTAGTTTGGCTCTCCCACACTTGCAGCCCAAGCTTGGACTCACCCCTGCCTGTTTAGTTTGGCTCTCCCACACTTGGCAGCACAAGCTTGGACTCACCCCTGCCTGTTTAGTTTGGCTCTCCCACACTGGCAGCACAAGCTTGGACTCACCTCTGCAGCCCGTATTTCAGCTTTGCGTGCTTGGCTGCTATAGCCACATTGTTGAACACACAGAATCCGTTGGCAGCCGCCCTCTGACTATGGTGCCCTGGAGGCCTGGGGTATAGAGGGGGAATTACAGAGCATGTCCCAGTCATTCTGTTCCCCTCACAGGGTCACACATAGGGACAGCCAGGAGGGGCGTTCTCACCTCACCAGGGCCAGCCCATTGTGCACAGCTCCTGTTAACACAGCATCCACTAACTGCAGGGCAGCCCCCACGGCGAGCCGGGCGCAATGGAAAGTGTTCTGTGGGCCAGAGTGTCATTTAGTCTGCTGCCTGACCTGCTTGTCCCAGGTTGCAGGTCTCCCACGGCTCAGCAGAGTGGCAAGCAAAACACAGCAGTGGAGGGTCAGGCTTGGGTGTGAATACACCCAGGCATATGGATACAAGTCTGGGTAAACAGGTGGGTATGCCGGCTCGCACCGGATGGAAGTAGACAGCATCATACTGCTTAGACAGTGTCTGGAGCTCCTCTTTGTCCAGGGTCTGGGTCTTCCGCACCAGGGCTATATATTCCGGGCTGCAGACCAGCAGGCAGGCCATCAGGACAGGAAGGAAAGCAACAGGGATTCCTAGGGGGGAGTGCCCACCCTGTACCCCCATAACGCCTTTGAGCCCACACCACAGTGAAACTGAGGGGATGCTGGCAGGGCTATAACAGGCTCAGGTCCCCAGACCTGTCGTACTCTGACCTGTGGACCAGCCCCAGCTCTTCCTCTGATGCCTCACAAGCCGACAAACGCAGGCACCTTTGTTCTAGGCCATGCTGCCTCAGGCCATCCAAGGCTGCAGTCAGGCGCTCCGGACACTCAATTTTGCACTCGGGGCTGGAGCAGACAAGGATCTCAGTGTTCAAGGTTCTTTCCAGCGCGCCCCCCCCTTTTCTGTCAAGACACACTTACTCATCCCAGAGCAGCCTGGTGGCTGTCATGTCCTCGTGGTACACAAGTGCTGTACCCATGGCTACACGGTGGTTCACTTTGTCCACTCTAGAGTAATACGCCCTCTGCCGGCAGGTGATGGCTCTGTCTAGTCCCGCCTAACAGCTCGCTCGTAAAGAGCCCCTCGCTTGGGACAGAGGCGGGGAGCGGACACTGGACCTGGGCAAGCGCAAACCACTCCAGGCCCAGGTCCAGACTCAAGCCCGGTCGATAATCAGAAGCGAACCGCTGGAAACTGAGCTAAGCTGGGTCCACCGCGTGACTCCAAACGCCTAACTTCCGGCTTCCTTCTTCACAGACTAGGTCCCGCCCTCAAGCAGATTAGGGTGGAGTAGACCAGAAGGTTGAGCTCTGCGAGGATTCCGCCAGCATCTCGGGATCAGATCCCTTGCTCTAGGAATTCCGTTGCAGTGCCATCCAACAAGGGGCAGCACGGAACCTGCAACCAGTGCCGCCGCCAGAGTCTCTCTTGAAATGGGTGGGAAGACAGGGCTGCTTGATCTCAGGCCACCACTGCAGCCGTGGCTATGGTCCCTTCTTGCCCCAGCATCCTCCCTAACCTGATGGCTTAGGCCACAGGAGCAGACATGCCAACCAACAGTCAGTCCACCACATCCAATTTGCCTGCTCCTCCAGGTGAAAGATGAAGAAAAGTAAGGTGTGTGGAGAGCACACACGCGCTGGCCTGGGCTGGATCACAGAGCTTCAAGAAGGGACTGATAAAAACCACAGGTGAGCCGGGCGTGGTGGCGCGCTCGCCTTTAATCCCAGCACTTGGGAGGCAGAGGCAGGTGGATCGCTATGAGTTCAAGGCCAGCCTGGTCTACAAAGAGAGTCCAGGATGGCCAAGATCACATAGAGAAACCCTGTCTCGAAAAAAACAAACAAACAAACAAAAAACAGGTGAGAAAGAGGACACCCCCAATGGACAGGTTACATAGGAGGCCAGGCAGGAACACTCCAACACAGTGTGGGGCCAGGAACGGCAAAGGGTTCTAAGCAAGGAAGCGTGATGAAGAAGGGGGAGCCTTGGAAAAAATAAAGGAGACATGAGGCGGAGTCTGAACTAAGGCTGTGCACCTATGTATTTTATTCCATACTTCAGGCTTGTCTCCAATTCTGAAGTCCTTGCCTGGGCCTCTTGAGTGCTGGGATTACAAATGTTTGCCATCATACTTCCCAAAGCAAGATGCCCCAAGAGTGGGGGAGGGGTGCCAGACACGCCCCGCCCCCGCCCCCACCCCCACTACTATCCTGTGCAGGGAAAAACAAAGAGCCCTGGAGTGGTTCAGAGCAGGTACCCACTGTACACTCAGGAGTCAGAGCACTGGCCCAGGCGCTAGCTGGTCCCAAGGCTTCTCCATCTCCTAAAGGCCAAAGGAATCAAGCAGAACTCAGGACACTCATGACTGGCCTCCCTGGATTGTGTGTCTCGTGGGGCAGGGCATGCAATGGGCCACACCTCCACAATAGTATCTGAAGGCCTGGACCATGGTTATGGCAAGGGGGCTCAGGCAGAGGGGGCCATGGTTGTGGCATCTCTTCTGACAAGATTAGACTGGGCAAAGTGTTTGCCCAGAACCCCTTGCCAAATAAGGGAATGAAAGGCCCCACCCAAGCCGGGTATTGTGGTATACACTTTTAATCCCCAGAACTCAGGAGACAGAGGCAGGCAGATCACTGCAGGTTCAAGGCCAGCCTGGTCTACAAAGTGAGTCCAGGACAGGCAAGGCTACACAGAGATATCCTGTCTTGAAAAACCCAAATAAATAAATAAGAAAGAAAGATGGGCTGGAGAGATGGCTCAGTGGAAGGGCACTGTTTGCTCTTCCAAAGGACCCAGGTTCAACTCCCAGCACCCACATGGCAGCTCACACCTGTCTGTAACTCCAGTTCCAGGTGTTCTGACACCCTCACACCAATGCACATAAAATAAAATTAAATAAGTTTTAAAGAAAGAAAAGGAAAAAAACCAAAGGGGGTGGGGAGGAGAGAAAGAAAGAAAAACTCTGTCTTGAAAAACTAAAGTTGGGGGGTGTGGGGCTAGAGAGATGGCTCAGAGGTTAAGAGCATTGACTGCTCTTCCAGAGGTCCTGAGTTCAAATCCCAGGAACCACATGGTGGCTCACAACCATCTATAATGTGATCTAACACCCTCTTCTGGCATGCAGGTGTACATGCAGGTAGAGCACTGTATACTTAATTTTTTTAAAAACCAGAAAGAAAGAAAGAAGGAAAGACAGACAGACAGACCAAAGGGGGGGAGGGGAAAGAAAGAAAGAAAGACCAAGGGGGGGGGAAGGGGAAAGAAAGAAAGAAAGACCAAAGGAGGGGAGAGGAAAGAAAGAAAGAAACTGTCTCTTAAAAAACTAAAAGAAAAAAAAAGGCCCCACCCTTATGCCTGCTCTGGGACATGGGGACTATCCAACCAGCCCAAGTGTGGCCTCTGACACGCAGCTCATGTTTGATAGGCTGCAGATGACCATGTAAGTTCAGGGAGGCTGCCAGGGCAATGCTGATAGAGAGGGACATTGGTCAGAGAGTAGAACCCACCTCTCTGGTCTTGGAGACCCTTCCTGTCTGGAAGTTTTGACTATTGGAAGACAAATGCTGAGAGCTCAGAAAGAAGAGAGTGTCCATCTGTCTGGGTCCTGACATCATCTTCCTCATCATCAGCCCTTGCATTGAGCTCCACAGAGACCTTGCTGAAACTCTAAGCCTTAAAGTGAAGTCACTCAAGAAGGGAGAGGGGCCACGCCCTAATGTGGTGCCTTGAGGACCACTGTCGAGGACTAGGTGGCACCCAGCACTTGGCCTGGGAAGAGTCAGGCACCTGGCACTTCTGCTAACTGCGGGACAGGGAGCTCAGGTTACTTCGGTTTTTTTTGTACACAGACCAGCAGCAGCGCAGAGGACTGATGGGTGCTCAGGCATCGGGCCACACAGCCAGAATGGGAGGTCTACAAAAGGGTTTATTTGCCCCCCCAGCCACTTAAGCACACCAAATGGCTGGTTTACACTCCAGGCTAATGGTGTAAGAAAGTCCACCCAGGAGAGCTGATGTCCCTGAGTCAGTGCCCTCCAAACCTCTATCTCCTTCCATCTCAGGAGTTGGCCTTGGCACTGTCCAGAGCGTGCATAGCTCAAAGGCAAGCACCTGTCTCCCAAGTTCTGCCAGCTCTGAGGCTCTTGCGTGCACATTGGTGAAGGGAGCACAACCCCAGAAATCAAAGGCTAGTCCCATGTTGGGTAAGGGTCTTGGACAGAAAGCATCAATGTTCTGCCAGGGTCATCTGAGGCACTCGAAATCGGATGAGCAGCTTTGGAGGTGGAGGGCCCATGATTCAAGGGTCTACACAGCCTCTGCAGGTGGGTCGCTTGGGATTCAAGCCGTAGGCACTGTCGGAGTGCAAACTGGGATTCTTCCAGAGGAGGGAATCCAAGGTGCCTGGGAAGCTCCCAGCCAGGCTCCTTAGGATACCCAGAGGTCTTCATAGAGCCGTCTCCTTTGGAACTCTGGCTCCTAGCTGCCTGGGAGGCTTGAAGCTGAGCACTTCCTTGTATGTAACACCTGCAGGAAGCAAGGAGATGCAGATGCTATAGTTTGCTGCCACCTAAGGAGAGAAGCCAGCACCCTATGGGCCTTTCATCCAATCCTAAAAGCACCGAGCCACTTAAAAACATTGCAGAGACTCCTTAGATGCTAGATTTCCCCCAGGAAAACAAATAATGAAAGCTTGTACTTTAAAAAAAAAAAAGAGGAAGAGAGAAAGTTTGTGTTCCCCGTCCATGGGCTCAACTGTGTGTCCTCTGTGGTCTATGGTGAAAGCAAAAGCAGCCAGCCACAGTGGGTAGATGGAGACCACAGATCAGATCTTGTGGCCCGTGGTTAAGGGAGTTTTCTATTTAGCAGCAGAAGGGTTTCACCACGCAGATGTGCCATGTCATAGCACACAACAACACAGGAGAAAAGGGTACCTGTCAGGAGCGCAGAGGAACCTTTGCAGGGCGTGACTTGAGAACCTCAACCCAGCCAGTCTTTCCCACACCAGGCAAGAAGAGGGCCTGGGGGTTTGAGGCGCACAGGACAGGGGACAGCATGCCCCAGTGCACATGTCCTCAGACCTCCCTGCCCCCCAGGATGGACCTGCCTGTCTGGAGCACACAGCAGAGGCTAGTTCCAGCTCAGGGAACAGTGGGCAGGCTGCGAAGGCTTCTGTAAGGTCAGCCTGAGGCCAGTACCCAAAGATACTGTCAGGAGCCTCAGTGTAAGAGGACACTGGCCAGAACCTGGAGGTTCAGCACAGCCAAGGATGGAGCTGGGGCTGGAGATGTGAGGGAAAAAACTGGGACTGCGTGGGAACAGACTGTCCCCCATGGGCAAAACACAAGAAAGACATAGTTGTTTCAGGAGGGGTCCTGCAAAGGGGTAAGGGGAGGTTAGGATAACGTCAAAAAGTATGAGAAGGATGTCCTAAGGAAAAGTGGTGGTAGAAAGGGTTCAGTGTGAAGCCGGTTGTGGTGGCGCACGCCTTTAATCCCAGCCCTCAGGAGGCAGAGGCAGGCGGATCGCTGTGAGTTCGAGGCCAGCTTGGTCTACAAAGCGAGTTCAGGACAGCCAAGGATACACAGAGAAACCCTATCTCAAAAAACCAAAAAACAAACAAAAACAAAAACAAAGAAAGAAAGGGTTCAGTGTGGTCTGAACAGGAGGATGCTGGACAACACAGGTGGGGATGAGGCCAGGGAATTAGGAGAGGCCGAGGGTACTGCTGTCCTGAGCACACAGAGGCTCTACAGTTGTTTTTTTTTTTAAGATTTATTTATTTATGTATATAAGCACTCTATTGAATGTATGCCTGCATGACAGAAGAGAACATCAGATAGAAGAGGGCATCAGATCACATTATAGATGGTTGTGAGGCACTATGTGGTTGATGGGAATTGAACTCAGGACCTTTGGATGAGCAGTCACTGCTCTTAACCACTGAACCATCTCTCCAGCCCCGGCTCCACAGTTCTTGGGACCCATCATGTGCCAGCCTTTGTAGGAGCTCCTGTAAAGGACACCCTCTCAGAAGTCAACCTGGCATTGCTCCACCATGCCCTTTGACCTCCCAACCTGTCATCTGACCTGCAACCCAGGGGCAGAGGTTCATCTACACAGGGTACGCAGGGCCCAAAGCCAGACATGGAACCCACACTCACGCTTCCATTCCTCAAGGGTGCGGTCTACGTCATCAAAGGAGTCGTCGTATTTCTGGGCCTTGGGTTCATCCTCAGTGTCCCGAAGGGACTCGAAGTATGGATGGGCCAAGGCCTCAGCTGCTGTCACCCGCTGTTCTGCATCCAACACCAACATCTTTTCCAGGAGGTTCACAGCTGTGGGAAGAGCAAGTCAGGCTACCAGATAGGACGCACTCACCCAGCCACCTGAGACCTTCACCCCACCCAGCCCTACCCTGAGGGCTTGCGTTGGTTAGGACAGATGCAAAATCCTTCTTTTCCAGCTCAGGAAGACCTTCCATGTAGTTCTTGGCCTGTGGGGGAAGAAGGTGATAGGCCAGCCCCCACACCCAAATCCAGCGCACCACCCAGCTCCCCACTGACCTCAGCACTCTGGAGCTTCTGTACAAACTCAGAAGGGGGTGTCCCCGTGACCTTCATGATCTCCTTCAGCTGGTCCAGGTCTGCACCAAGGTCAGGAACACAGTGCAAGAGCAGAGGGTGGCCCACCCCACCCCCCACCCAGCACCCACACCTTGGCCAAAGGCCCATGATGCTCTCTACACAGAAGGATACGGTCATTGCCTTTGAAAAGAATTTTTCCAGTAATCATCTCTGCCATGATGCAGCCAACAGACCAAATGTCCACTGAGATAGAAGTCCCATCAGTGCCCCGCATGCAAGGATGGCATTCATACTCACAAGGGCCAAGAGAACGGGACACACAAGACAGCACACATAGGAGACAAGTACGAGTGGCGGGGAAGAGCGTCCATAGGCACAGAGCAGAGGCAGTCGTTGAAAAGGGTGGCAGAGTCCCACCCTAGCCCATTAGCCTCCCAGTAGCAGGTGCCTACAAGTGGCTCCAAATCAAAAAAAAAAAAAAATGAAGAAGCAGGGGCTGGAGAGATGGCTCAGAGGTTAAGAGCACTGACTGCTCTTCCAGAGGTTCTGGGTTCAAATCTCAGCAACCACATGGTGGCTCACAACCATCTATAATGTCCACTGATGCCCTCTTCTGGCCTGCAGTGTATGTATGTGCAGGCAAAGCACTGCCTACATAATAAATAAATAAATCTTAGAAAGGAAGGAAGAAAGAAAGGAAGAAATGAAGGAAGGAAGGAAGAAGATGAAAAGAAAGGAAGAAGGAAGCCGGAAAAGTGGCTAATCAGTTAACAGCACTGAGTGCTCTCCCAGAAGGACCTTGGTTTGGTTTCCAGCACCCACCTGGCAGCTCACAGCCATCTGAGATTCCAGTTCTAGAAACAGCCAGAGCTACATAGTGAGAGCTTATCTCAACGAAACAGCAACAAAACCCCAACACGTTATATACTGCCTCAAAAAAAAAATAAAATAAATAAAATAAATGAAAGAAAGGAAGGAAAGAAGGAAGGAGGAAGGGCTGAGGTAGATAGAGCACTTGCTTAGCATGAATAAGACTGGGTTCCACCCCCCCCCCACTACAAAAACAATTAAAAAGATAAAAAATAAGTGGCTAGAAGCGAGCGGTGCGCCCTGGAACCTTTGGATAGCCTCTTACCTGTCTGTGTGTAGCGCATCCAGTTCAAGATGACCTCTGGGGCCCGGTACCACCGGGTCACCACATATCCTGTCATTTCACTGTCTGCCTGTCGGGCAAGGCCAAAGTCTAGGATCTAAAGAAGTATCAGAGAGGTAGAACCGAGCCACTGAGGACAGACCAGACGTGGCCCAGAGGACCCTCAGAGAACTGGGCTTGAGGTCTCCACTACTCCGGACCTCTTGCCACCCCTTTGGTCTTGGTTCCCCAGGAGTCTCCTCATGGTCAGTGGAGCCGGCCCCGCCCATCTCAGGAACAAATGCTGAGGATATTTTCCTCTTTTGTCATCCTCTGATCACCTTTAGGGGCTCCCGAACTCCCACCCTGGGTGACTAGCTAATGATGGGTGCTGGCCCCCAAGACCCATTATCTGCTCAGCCTCTACCCCCGACACCTGAGTTCTGTCCCTTTGCCTCCTAGGCCACAAGGCAAGCAGGCCATAGGGAGCCCCCTCCCCTAACCGTGGCCATCTTCCCCTCCCAGTGATACCTTCAGCTCACAGTCCTCATTCACAGCAAGGTTGCCAGGCTTCAAGTCCTGAGGGAAGAAAGATGGCCGCCACTGTGACCCACCTGCCAGAGTAAGGCCCAGGCAGTACTTTACTACTAGGGCCACCCAAACGGGCCTGGCCCCTCTGAGGAAGGGCAGATGGTCTGGGTCCCCAGGGAAGGCTTTCAACTGGCCATCACATGCATCCCCGCCCCGTACTCCTATCACGCCCTTTACAGGAAGCTGAGGTTGAGCTACTTCTTCGTGTACAGCTAGAGAGGGAAGGAGCAGATGGACTCACTCTGTGGATGACGCCAGCCGCATGGATGTACTGTGGGAAAGAGGGAGTTCAGCAACCATCAGCTCAGGGGACACGCCAAGCCACAGAGCCTTACCCTGCCCAGCCAGGAAGCCCCGCCCACCTCCCTAAGGCCACCTCAGTGAAGAAGCTTACCTTCAGCCCCTTCAGCATCTGATACACAAGAAACTGGATCCTGTCTTCACTCAGAGTCTCATGCTTCATGAGCTTGCCCAGATCAGTGCCCATGAATGGCATCACCAGGTAGCTGTGGAAGCAAAGGATGCAGCCAATGGATCGGGGCCAGTCCCAAGACCTAAGGGATTCCCACTGGCCCAGTTCACACCTTGCAAGACCCCATCCCGGCCGGTGTCCCTAAGGCATGAATTACTCCATGGCACCCATTCATCAGTAGCTTCGGGGTCCTACCATCCTATGGTACCTCTACCCACACCTAGCTTTCAATCCACCATCTGGCCACACCTGTCACTGGCAATCACACCTCCTCAACCCATGCCCTCTCCCCATAACGGTAGGTAGGGAGTGGGCTGCTTCTCAGGGTTGTTTTGTTTGGGTTTTGGAGCTCTTTGAGGAACAGCCTCATTTCGCAGTTCTGTCTGGCCGGGAGCTCACTGTGTAGACCAAGATGGTTTCAAACCCATAGAGCGCTATCTCCTGCCTCCTTCCCTTCTAAGTGCTAGAATTAAATGCCTACACCACCACATTCAGACTTGTCTTGTTTTCATTTTATTTTTTTTAAGATTTGTTTGTTTATTTATTTATTTATTTATTTCCATGTATACAGTGTTATGCTTGCATGTACCCCTGCAGGCCAGAGCAGGGCGTCAGATCACATTATAGATGGTTGTGAGCCACCATGTGGTTGCTGGGAATTGAACTCATGACCTCTGGAAGAAGAGTCAGCGCTCTTAACCACTGAGCCATTTCTCTAGCCCCTCATTTTATTTTATTTTTTTAAATGTATGGATGTCTTGCGTCCATGTATAACAGTGGATCGTGTGTATACAGTGCTCACGGAGGCCAAAAGAGGCTATCAACTCTTCTGGGACTGGAGTCACAGACAGCTGTGAGCTACCATGTAGGTGCTGCTGGGAATCAAACCCAGGTCCTCTGGACCAGCAGCCGGTGCTCTTAACTTCTACATCTCTCCAGCCCTTGCTTTGCTTTTTTTTTTTTTTTTTTTTTTTTTTTTTGAGACAGGGTCTCGTGCAGCCCAAAGTGGCCTTGAACTGTCCTGTTCCTCCTAATTCCACCTTGCAAATGCTGGGATTACACACGTGTGCCACCACACTCCACCGCAAGATTTTAAGATTCCTGACTGAGCCAGGCGTGGTGGTCCTCTGAGAGATGGAGGCAGGCAGCTCTCTATAGGTTCACGGCCAGCCTGGTCTGCAAAGCAAGTCCAGGACAGCCAGGACTACAGGAGAAACCCTGTCTCGAAAACACGAAAAAGAAAAAGAAAAGATTCCTGACTGAACGGCATCATGTGCCGGGTGAGCAGCTAGGGCTGAGCCTCAGGCTGGCATCTCAGATCATTTAGTTGTACGGATTCCCCGGGCACTGTGAGGGCCCAGATGCCTGGCTTAGAAGGAGAAGGTGTGGGTCTACCAGAGCATCTCAGGATCCAGGGGCACTGAGAGCACATGGGAGCGTGGTGAAGCATGAACGAGGAGCAGTAGGCATCTCAGTCCTCACTTGGGCCACGGGAAGAAGACCTTAAGCCAATTTACGACCTGAAGCCGGTACCCAGAAGCTGCCCAGGCCCCTCCTGCCACACTCAGGGTAACCAGGAATCTGGGGCAGGGGTTGGGGCCACAAGGCATTTAGGCTGCAGGGATATTTGCGTGGGAGAAGGGATAGACAAAGGAGAATGGTGTTTTCACCCACACCGGGTTCATAGCTCCTAGGAACATATAGGAGTGTGGAACAGACTGTGGTGAGAGGAGTGGGTAGGCAGGATGCACCCTGTCCCCCCACGTGAGCTATGCCCCGCTTTGGAGGTCATAGACCACGTATCTTACATATCACATATTTACATATTTACATTGTGACTCATAACATCAGCAAAACTATAGTTATGAAGTAGCAACAACATAATTTTACGGCTGAGGGTCACCACAGCATGAGGAAACTGTACTAAAGGGTCGCAGCATTAGGAAGGTTGAAAACCGTTAGGCTATGAGGAGAAGCTCCCCCCCCCCCAACCTGACCCAGAACCCTAAGCTGACAACCTAGAAGCCACCCAGGTTCCCGCCACCCACTCAGCCCATCCCGGGCCAGCACTTACAAGTCTGTGAAGTCATCCAGGCTCTCATCAGGAGTAAACACATCCAGTAACCCGATGACCTGGGGGGGGGGGGGGAACACAAGTGCCAGACAGGATGCAGAGCACGTGGGAGATGCAAGGACTCAGTGCACCCCCAGGGTGGCACTGTACTCCAGGCAGAAAAACCCTCCTATAACTATCCTTGTCTCCTCCACTGTCCCCACTGTCAGCTCGGCCCCCACCCTAGTACATGTGCCCACAGACACAGGCTATTTTTGGATGCTGACAGCCGGGATACTCTGGGGGGAGGGGCAGTCTCAGGTCTGGGTTGGCTCTAGGCAGCTGAGCAATCAGCCCCCTTAGTCTTTCCTCTTCCCTCCTTTCTCTCTCTCTCTCTCTCCCTCCCTCCCTCCCTCCCTCCCTCCCTAATGAAGCAGACTCTCGATCACAGTGGGGACAGTCCCCAGGGAGAAATGAATACCTGGTAGGCCCTTCCTGGGACCATTCTCTGGCTGTCTAGACCAAGGGGAAGGAAGCACTAATTTAAACACAGCTTCTGGTTGAGGGAGCTGGACAACAGATGGACAATGTGACATCAGCTTTCCAGTACTTGGTTAGGGGACAGGACTTCTGGGGTCAAAGGAGGCCTCGCTGACGAGGGTTGCATATCCAAGCATGGGGGGGGGGATATGAGTAAATGAGCAAAGAGGGGGGTCAGGTGCCTGATGGCCAAAGCTGGAGTGAAAACACCTACAGCGTACAGAACAGAGAGGGAGTCCAAGTTGGCTGAAGCCCCGGCCAAGGAGGAACCAACGAGAGGGACAGAGGGACTCCAAGGAGGGCCTCAAACTCACACCTCAGAGGAAGATTTAGCTTTGATCCATAGAGCTGCTGTAGAAAGGTTTAAACAAAGACAACATGCTGACTGCGTCCTTCTCGTTTCAGTGAAAGGACAAATAGAATGAAGCAAGGACAGACAGGTGATAAAGGCCAGATAGGTGACCACTTTAGTGATGGCTGCATGGACAGGGAAGACCTGGGGACAGATAAACCACGCATGCAGCTGGAGAGCTGAACGCACTCTGCGGAATAGACAAGGAACAGTGTCCTGGAGGCCAAGATAGTTCCACCAAAGCAATTATGACTTCTGCACTTTGGTGGTATAGAATGTGTCCCAGAGCCAAGGACCAGAGCTTGAGGAGACTAGGGCTGGCTCTGTGGCAGCCCCATCTCTGGTGAGTGGGACATATAGCCCGTCCAAACCTCAGTTTCCACGTGAGAAGGTAGGTCACAATGGCAGCTGCCCAAAAGGTGTTGAGGCATCCTGAAAGCAACCATAGCCAGGTGAGGGCAGGACATAGCTTGGTGAAGAGACCCTTGGCAAGGCAGGGGTGACCCTGCTTGGAGAAGGGTACAGGATAAGTAGGTAGGTGGGTTGGAGTTGGGTGGCTACACCAAAAAACAAAACCAAAGCCTTTCACTGGTTTTGGGTTTTTTGGGGTTTTTGTTTGTTTGTTTGTTTGGTTGGTTTGGTTTGGCTTTGGGGTTTTCTCTTTTTTTCTTTCTTTTTTTTTTTTTTTTTTGGTTTTTCGAGACAGGGTTTCTCTATGTAGCCTTGGCTGTCCTGGACTCGCTTTGTAGACCAGGCTGGCCTCGAACTCACAGCGATCCGCCTGCCTCTGCCTCCCGAGTGCTGGGATTAAAGGCGTGCGCCACCACGCCCGGCTCCGGCTTTGAGGTTTTCAAGACAGGGTTTTTCTGTGCAGCCCTGGCTGTCTTGGAACTTGCTCTGTAGACCACGCTGGGCTTGAACTCAGAGACCCATCTGCATCTGCCTCCTGAGTGGTGAGATTAAAGGTGTGTGCCACCACTGCCAGGAGTAATGGGTTTGTGCTTTTTTTTTTTTTTTTTAACAGTTTACAGCTTTATTGGGAAGTAAGGAAACAGACATAGCAGGGCTGGTGACCATCCACCAGATCAGCCAAAAGTGACAATGATGAAGCAATGGGGGTCAGTTTGCTGTTAGCCACAGGGAGTCCATTTTTGCATAGGGTTATTGACTCTGATGACTCGGGACTGGGCAACTGTCCAGACACGAAGTGGGAGAAATAGAACTCAGAGCTTCAAGAGGAACCATATCAAGAAAAAAAACAAACAAACAAAAAACCTCCTGGCTGAGGGAAGGGTTCTGAGGGCCAGCAATGGTAATGTGGGAGGCACAGGGGCATCCATGTGCGGGATTACATGTGCAACTAGGACTGGAAACAGGATGCTTTCCTGACAAGAGGAAATACACACCCATAACAGTGACAGTAATGGTCTGTTCTGTAAACCCCTTTATCCACAGAAATCCAAGGTTTGGGATGATAGAGTCAAAGTGCACAACACTAGCACCCTGCCTTGCCCTAAATTCCCGGGAATCAGGAGGCGGGCAAGAAGAGAAGTTGGTTACGGAATAGAAGTGTCCCTTCCAGGAAAACCCTCCTCCCACCAACCTGATTGGAGACAGGGTTTGGAGTGAGACCTGAGAAACCTTTAGGGCTAGACCATATACCTGACCGCTGCTTGAGCTGCGGAGGTAAAGGTGCACAGAAGGTGAACCCAAGCAGCTGAAGAGTAGGCTGAACTTGAACTTGTAGTGTCACCTAGAAAGGGATCTGGGCTTTGCCTCCACTTCCCTCTTGGAAGCTGCTGATGGCTTACCCCAAGCTGGAGGCTAACTAGGTACGCGCCACTAGGCCCCTGGAAGCAGAGGCAATGGGCAAGATTTGGAGGGGAGGGCAGGATGAGAGGCACCCAGTTCACAAGATCCACACCTGGGGCGGGCGTTGGACTCACGTTCTCGTGGCGCATGTGTTTGAGGAGGCGCAGCTCTCTGTAGGCGCGCTTGGCAAACAGCTCCGATTGGAAGGGCCGGTACAGCTTCTTGATTGCCACCTTGTTGCCGGTGCGGCTGTCTACCGCAGAGCTACGGGGGCGGACGGCTTGGCTAGCGAACCCTTCCCTGTAATCGCCAGCACCCGCCTGCCCCGCCTGCCGCCCCGCCCGGCAAACGCTCACCACACTGCACCATAGGCACCAGAGCCAACGGGCTGCAGGTCTTGGTACACGGCGCGCACCTCCCAGGCGGTTTTGGTCACCTCCTGCCGGTAAAAGCCCTTGCGGGCGGGTGGCGGGGAGCTCATCCCCAGCCGGAGCACCGCGCCCCAGGACCGGACCCGGGATCAGGGGCTCCACCCGCGCGCCCTGGGTCACTGCGTGGCAGGGAGGGCTCAACCTCGGCCAGCCGCCACTGGGGCTTTCCCTGGCGGGCTCTTCTCACAGGGTCGTCACCCTGAATTCTCCCGTAACCGTCAACTCCTACCGGACCCTTGTTTCTGGCCGGCAGAGTGGTCCCTCCCGGCCCACTGACCAACCGGCCCCCGGGGCCTTGAGCACGTGACATCCCCGCCTGCCCTCCGGCCCCTGCGGAAACCCGAGGAGGCCTCCGGGGTTGGGCGGAAGGCTTGGGAAGGGAGGGTTGTGCGGGGAGAGCTGCCCCATTAATTCAGTCCCGAACCCGGACAGAGGCGGCGCTGAAACACCCTGGCCGGCCTCTACCCTCCCTAGACTTCTTGACCCTGAAGGTCTTAGCAGGTGCCTCTCTGAATTCCAACCTCTCCTGCTCTTCCAGAACGCCGGGCCCTGTTCGAGGCAACTTGAGATCACCAGCGTCTACTCCCGCCCCAGGTCAGGTTCACCAATCATACCCTGTCCCAATTGTTTTCCCGTTCCCGGCTCAACTCCCCATCTTTCTGAAGGATGCCCCGCCCCGGGGCTAATCTATTCATCTCCCTCTCTGTGGAGGAGGAGGGATTTGGTTGTATCCCTAACGTCATTGTGGCCACAGACTCTCATCTTCCCAATCTAAGAACCAGAGGGATTTGCACCTATGTTTGCGGCTCCACCCCAACCTGGTACGTGGAATGCCTGCCTCAAGCATTGAGCGGACCTGATTCCTTTGCCTATGCCACCTACTCTGCAGCTTGGTCTTCAAATCCCAGAATGAGCTTAAATGTGGACTTGCCCCCAGGAAAAAGAGGGGATCCTATGCTGGCTTTCAGCCTGATGCCTCCATGTGAACTTTCTCTTCCAGACCTGAACCAGATGCTCCTGGAGAGTGATGCCAACATCCCTCCCACAGCCCAGTAACCAAAGTCCATTCCAGGATCCCATTGGGTTGATGAGTAGAAACAAGATACCCAGAACCCTCCTCCCCTCCCTCCATGCCCGCTTGCCTGCCTACTGCCATGAATCAGCAGCTCAAGGCTAGCCAGAGCAGCTTTACGCCTGGGCTGCTGCTGGTGCTATGGCCACCCACAAGCTGACAAGAGTGACAGGGGAGGGGAGGAGGGGCCCTCTGGGCCACTCAAACGGCATCTGCCTGCATCCTGTGTCCTCTGCGCATAGCCTCCAGAAAGTTCCTTAGGTCCCTTCTTATTCTTACGGGTAATCCAGACCGGGCTTTGGAACCAGGGCCCTGTACTAGGTTTCTACTCCCAATCTCCCAACACTAGACTTGGCTCCTAGGTTTACCCCCTGCAGGGGCTGCCAGACTAAGGCCTCTGGGGGGGTCCAAGATTTAGGACATGAGCATGAAACCGGACCTGTATCCTGGGCAAAAGTAGCCTTGCGCCTTAGCCAGGAAGTGGGGGTGGGGAGATGGGGGAAGCTGAAGCTATTTCCCCTATCCTGTCCAATCCCTGAGGAAGGACAGACTTTTGCTCCAGAGACAATCCCACCTCAGAGCCAGCCCCACCAGTGAGTTAGAAGGAGACAAGTTTGTCCAGTGAATCCCAAGGTACATAAAACAGCGGGGACCAGTGTGTGATGTGGCCATCACACCCTTTTCCCCCTTTTAACCTGTGGGTCTTATCCTGACTTGGTCTCCTGGGTTCTTGACCCCACGAAGGGGCTGTGATAGTACCACTGCTCTGAGTGATCAAGGAGTACAACAAGTGAAAAGTCCGTGGAGCTGGGCTGGAAATGTACCAGGCATAGAGGTCCAGCCACCCCTCCAGGAAGCAGGGACAACAGAAGCAATGGCATCTAGAGCCTTCCACACGAACGCGAGCAAGAGGGAAGCCCCTTTATTGTGCACGCTTGGTGCAGGCACTTGACATCCAGAGCCTCTTGGTCCCCTGCGAGAGCAAGAGATCACCATCTCTCCAGGGATGCGCCACACCCACAACATGTCTTCAAAAGTTACTTGGTCAGCTCCTCTCTGGGGAAAGGGATGATAGGGGGTGACTTACAGACCACAGCAGCCCCACCCAGCTGCAGAGCCACAGGGGAGGTGGAGGTAGAATGCGGGCAGACATTTGTCAGCTTTGACTCGATCCAGGGGCAAGAATGTTCAAGTTCGTTATCTGTGGATGCTAACCACTTAGCATCTTTGAAATTAGACATCCCACGAACACACACACACACACACACATACGTCACCAGCTTCCCAGCTGGCGTTGTGTCTTTGTGCCTGAGGATCCTGCTGCAGGCTCCTACACTCTAGCAAAAAACAAAAAACAAAAACAAAACAAACAAACAAAAAACAACAAAAAACTCCTGGCACCTCTCAGAGCCTTAGTTCACAGAACTCTGGGAAGGGAAGGTAACAGTGTCTGCCTCCAACTTAGGTGCCATCCTAGATATGGCTGCCGACTCACAGATTCGTATACACCAGCACATGTCTGCACATGCTCTGATGTGGACACTAGGAGTGCCCACTCATGCCCATTTGCTCACCTATCACAGGCAAACACAAAACTGCAGCAGGCTTTTCGGATTAGATATCTGGTGGTGGTCTCTGCCTTGCCATGGCCAGGGGAAATTCAACTCAGCTGGGTGGGGCACTGGCCCTGCCTCAGCCTTCAGCCACTCTCTTCCAAGTTGGGCAGATCCAACCACTGTGACTCTTTCTCCCTCAGAGTCTCTAGGGGCCATAGCCCATTTGCCTTCCTCCCAATCCAAGCAGTCCTCAAGAGCAGAAGAGATCTGGACAGGGACAAGGACAGGGACATACTCAGATGCCACACACTGAGTTCCCAAGGCGAACCTGGGTGGGCCAAGATAGGTCCATAAACACTACTGCAAGGCATATGTACATATCCGTGCATTGGTGTGTGTATACGTGTAGAGTCCTCTCAAGGCAAAGGGGTCCCAGGTTAAGTGTCAGGGCTGCCCAAGAGGCACTTCTTGAGGAAAACTGGAAAGCTGAGGAAAGGGGGCAGGCTCAGGCCTTCCCTCAGGCAATGCCTCACTGCTCAATCTCATGGGTGCCAGGTAGCTGGGATGGCTCCAGGGGCTTGAAGCTAAGGACTTCTTGGTAAGTAAGCTCTGAGGGAATGAAAAGAGGGGGATGAGATTATGCTATCCACCGCATCCTAGCTCCCCATCTGCCTTCCCAGCCCACATCCACCACTAAGCTCAGAACCAGAGCCTGGCCCACATTGTCCTCCAAGCCTCTGACACACACACACACACACACACACACACACACACACACACACACATACACACACACGCCTTTACAGCTTCCGCTGTGGAGTACAGGCATGTTTTCCGCTTCCCAGACCACTGAGGAAATTCTGTGGAGTTTCTTGCGTGAAACAGGTAAAAATCTCGCTCTGAGAAAAGGCAGCCATCAGACTCTTGGGCTTTTCCCTGTCTCTCATGCCCCCTACCTTGCTCTCACCTTTCCATTCCTCCAGGGTGCGCTCCTTGGCCTCAACGCTTTCATCATAAGGCTCAGCCGCCTCTGGCTCATCGTCAGGGTCATGGTACTGGCTGAAGTAGGCATGGGCCAAGGCTTCAGATGCACTGACCCTTTGGTCACTGTCTAGCACCAGCATTCTTCCCAGGAGGTCTATTGCTGCAAGAGTGAGAGTTAGCGCCGTATATCCATATATCCAGTGCTGGCTCTGAAGGCCAGCTCCACCCAGGACCAGTCCTCACCCAGAGGGTTGGCTCCGTGGAAGACACTCCTGAGGTCCTTCTGGGGCATGGGGGGCAGAGATTGGATATACGTCCGGGCCTGGAGACATAAAAGAAGAGCTTGAGGCCGGCAGTGGTGGAGCACACCTGCCTTTAATCCCAGCGCTCGGGAGGCAGAGGCAGGCGGGTAGCGGTGAGATTGAGGCCAGCCTGGCCTACAAAGCAAGTCCAGGACAGGCAAGGCTACACAGAGAGACCCTGTCTCGAAAAAACCCAAAAATAAACAGAAGAGCTTGGATGGCTAATTACCCTGTGTTTCCCTGGCCCCAAACTGGGCAGAGGCCCTTTCAGGAGACAGCCTGATGCATTCATTCCAAAAGACCTGCTAAGTGTCCTAGCAAGCCAGCAGCCTATTTTCAAGGTCTGAGGGCTCCCTAGCTGGGCAGTGGTGTCACACACCTTTAATCCCAGCATTCAGGAAGTAGAGGCAGATGGGTCTGTGAGTTTGAGGCCAGCCTGGTCTGCAAAACAAGTTCCTGGACAGCCAGGGCTACAGACAGAAACCCTGTCTCAAAAAAAAAAAAAAAAAAAAGTCTCTAGACCATCACTGGATTCTGCCTCTACCGTTTATAGGCAGAGGAGTTTCTCAGTGTTGGTTGTTTTGTTTTCACACTCTCTGCCACCTAGAATGTCCTCCCAGTTCACCTGCTTCTCCTAACACAAGCTCTATCCCACCCTGGCCACGTTCCCCTGGTGACACCCATTCAACAGCATACGGCCCCTCCCCCACATGACTGCTGCTCGGTCAGGAGAGTGGACAGATAGCTGGATGACCACTAACTCACGTGCTCCGAGGAGATCTTTGCCAGAACCTCAGGGCTGGGCGTGCCTACCACCTCCATGATTCGCTTCAGCTGGTCGATGTCTACCTAGCTCAGGAAACACCTGGCAGCCAACCTTTCCAGTCCCAGCCCCTGGTACACTGTGGAGCTGTGGCTGACAACAGGGAGCCCCGTGTGGATATGGCATAGGGCAGAGGTAAAACTTCCAAAAGGGGCTAGAGGAGTCTGCTCCCACCCTGTGAAAGGGGACCCCAGCTTGACTCTGCTCCCCAAGGATACAGTCATTTCCAGGAAAGAGGGCCTTTCCTTGGAGCAGCTCAGCCATGATGCAGCCCACAGACCAGATGTCCACTGTTGGGAGAGAGAAAGGAGACTCAGTCAGCCGGCCCAAATCCTTCCTGTGGAGGGGGTGGGGGGCAGGAACCAGCCCAGTGACCCTCAGTCATATCCAGGATCAAGAGACCAGCAGAACCCTGAGGACACCCATCAAGTTAAAAGCCTTTCTAGGGCTGGGGAGATGGCTCAGAGGTTAAGAGCACTAACTGCTCTTCCAGAGGTCCTGAGTTCAATTCCCAGCACCCACATGGTGGCTCACAACCATCTATAATGAGATCTGGTGCCCTCTTCTGGCGTGCAGGTGCACAAGCAGGCAGAGCGCTGTATACATAGTAAATAAATAAATATATTTAAAAATAAATAAATAAAAGCCTTTCTAAAAGCTGGTCCAACCAAACCCTTGCCCTCTCTGTCAGAGCTCTGTCAGAGCTCCAGGCATGCTCTTCTTTTCTTCAGCCTTTCTTCCTACCCCAACTAACCCGTGGTGTGCACACAGCCTGACCACCCTTACAGAACAAGGCCACTGTTGAGGGTCCACAGCACCTGTCTGATTGTAATGCATCCAGTTCAGCATGATCTCTGGTGCGCGGTACCACCGTGTGGCCACATATCCAGTCATCTCCTCATCAGCCTGGCGCGCCAGCCCAAAGTCCAGGATCTGGCGGACCACGGGTATTGTGTAAGACATCTACCTATCTGTGCGACCCCGCTGTCCACACCCCCCTCATTATGCATACCCTCAGCTCACAGTCTTCGTTCACGGCTAAATTGCTGGGCTTCAAGTCCTGCAGGGTGGACGGGGCATGAGTGCTGCGGCCATGAGCCTAGGCCGAGTGGTTGACCCTCACCCTCGCCCACAGCTTCACCTACCCGGTGGATGATGCCTGCCGAGTGGATATACTGCAGGGAGGGCAGACCAGGTGAGCCCAGGCTCCACCCCGCTCTGCCCTAACCCAGAGCGGTCCAGGGAACCCCAGAGCCCACGCGCCCCACCTTCAGCCCACGCAACAGCTGGTAGACGAGGAACTGAACATGCTCATCGCTCAGTGCCTGACATTTGACGATGTTATTCAAGTCGGCTCCCATCAGAGTGGTCACCAGGTACCTGCGCCAGGGTCAGGAGTTAGGACAATGTCTCGCCCACCCCACCCCAACCCCCGACTTAGTTCCCAAGGCCACCGCCGCGCCTGCCCAGGCTGCTCACACTTCGCTGAAATCCTCGATGGATGTGGCTGGCGTGAAGACGTCTAGAAGCCCTATGACCTGGTCAGGGAATCCAGGCAGGACCACAGCTCAGCTGTAGGCAACAGGCCGCTGAGCTGGGCCCCACCCACATGGGGGAGTATCCACGAAAGGTCCCGCCCCTGTCTCTTCGCTCCCGCCCCCCACCAGGCAGCGTCAGTCCGTTGTACAGTCCCTACACCTCTGGCCTGGCCTCTCACGTTCTCATGCTTCAGGTGTTTGAGTAGGCGCAGCTCACGGTATGTCCTCCTCGCATGGATCAGCGACTGGAAAGGGCGAGACAGCTTCTTCACAGCCACCTTCTGGCGCAGCCGCGCGTCGTAGGCAGAGCTGCAAGGCGGGCAAGTGAGGCAACGCGAAAGCGCCTGGCCCAAGTCCACCCTGTGCCAGGGTACTGGAGCGAGAGCCTCTGCTGCTGTTTCAAAGACCTAGGAGGCCTGGCCCTGCCTGCTCCGCCCCGTGACGTCCCCGTGCCGCCCCTCCCGGACCTCTCTCATAAGACCCCTTTGAGTGGACTCGGCGTTCTCTGGCAGAGCTTGTATCTTTTCTTTTCCTGTGATTCTCGCTCAAACCTAAGCCCCCACTCCCAACAAGGCCTTGGCATGAAAACCCGTGACTATGCCCACAGGTGCTCCCTCAGCAAGCAACCCTCCTCCTTCACGGCTGCCATGAACAAAGGAGGCTTACCTACAAAGCAACTGGGCACCTCACCCCCATGCCCTCTGCACATCAGATTGGGGAAGGCTATCCAGATGTGTTTATTGCATCTTACAGGCATGATTAACTCATGCCTGTAATCCCAGCTCTTGGGGAGACTGGGGCCAGAGAATTGAGGTGAGTTCAAGACCAGCTGGGAAACCTAGTGAGACACTGTCTCACAAACAAACAAACAAACAAACCCCACACATACAATTTATAACTGAACAATTGGATAGTAGGAAATGTTCAACCCCCAAGTGTGTGTGTTGGCAGGGGGTGTCCCTGGTACACTTCCGCTCCCCAGAAACTGGGCCCTCCACTTTTATACCTCTTCACCCTTCTGGTCTTCACTGGAAAGCTTCAAATGAGCAAATGAGAACATCCCTTCTATATGGGCCTCAAGACCAGAGGGGCTGTGCAGGTCATAGGGTGTGTGTCTCCCCCCCCCACCCCCACCCCCCAGGCTCTGGTCTCTTTGCCCTCAAGACTGGAGAAGCTACGGTGCCTGCTGCCTCCGCTGCCGCCGCTGCCTCCACTGCCGCCGCCATTGAAGGAACTCTGTTGGCGGCTACAGTACCTTTACACAGCCTGTTCGCCTGGCGATGCTTGTTCCTTCTCTACTTTCTTGACTCTCTTCATCCCAAGGTGCACCCTTCCTTCCCTTGCAGTGAATGGAGACAGGGTACCACCCGTTCTCCCCCGACCCCCGGCCGAGGGAAGGTGGGGACGCAACACGGTGGGTCTGGGGTTGCTCATGGGAAGTGGAAGAAAGCTGCTTCTCTATGACAAGCAGAATATCTAAGTAACTGCTGGGGTGAGGCGGGACAGGCGTGGCCACTAGAACAGACCTTCTTACTTGGCTGGAGTTACAAGGAGTTGGCATCCTATCACCTGCCTCAGCAGGGCAGCTGAGCAAAGCCAGGGTCGCAGGTCAGTGGAGACAGACGTAGGCCCTGCTTGGGAGATTTGGCGATCTCCCTGTAACTCCTAGGTGGTCAGCTCCCGAGAGGATGCCATCTTAGTCAACGCCCAAGTCCCCTGCAAGGTTGTCTGCTCCACCTTTCTTCCCGCCCTACCCCCACCTCCTCCCCCTGTGCTCTTCTCTCCCTCCCTCCTTCTAATGATATTATTATTTTTTTAAATGGGATTTCATGTAACCTCGTCCTCCTCCCCTTGTTAAGACCTGTCCTGTCATCTCTTCTTCGGTCCTACTCCTTGGGTGCTGGGGGTGGGGAGTGTATGCTGTCTCTACTCACTGTGGAGGGGGGTGCACCCTGAGAGAAAGAGAAGCGAGAAGAAGATGAGGAACAAGCGCCAACAGAACCACCTTATCCATCTCAGAGCGGCGGGACTACAGGCTACAGACATGGCGTGCCAATCCCATGACCAGCTCGCTAGGGGCCCTGTAAAAAGTAGGACCGTTTTTCCTCAATAAGATTTCATCAGTATCCCTGCCGTGGAACGACAGAGATCTGACAGAGGCTTCTGAGGACAGCACAAGATCCAAGGTTTGAGCCTCAGGCCCCCATTCCCGGTGGTGCTGGGGTGTGGGGCACGTGATCAGTGTCCACACCCTTGATCAAGCCAGTCAACATGGTTGGTTGATCTGTAACCATTCTCCAACCCCAGGTGTCTGGGAGCCAACCTGGACACTTGCCCCATCAGGACTCTAACCTGATGGTCCCCAAACCCTAGCTGGGGGTGGGGGGCTATATTCTGAGATCCTTTGTTGGGCAAACTGAGGTAGGATGTAGAATAGGGAGTAGATGTTTGCTTAGGCTCAAGCCGCTGTCTGAGGCGCCTAGGAAACTGGAGGAGGGGGTAGGATCCACAGGAGAGTTTGGTGCCTTTCGAAGAAAAGATGTCTCCTCACCTCGGTGGGCGCCCCCCTTTTTTTTTTTTAAAAGATCGGGTCCTAGGAGCGCGTTAGACCCTGCAGCTACTTAGACCTTGCCCAAAATAGCCCGAATGGCTATTCCATTTAGTGGCCCCAGAGACTTGCTCTCCCTCCAGCTGTGACGCCGCAGGATTCGGTCTTTCTGGGAGAAACTAGGGATTGGAGATAGGGGTGGGTGGGCATTGGAGGACCCCCTCCCTGCCAGCGAGTGGATTCTAGTAGGAAAGTTTCCTCCGTGCTGCTCCCCCCCCCCCCCAGCCCCCATTCTTTCCTCGGAAGCGTGCAGGCCGGGGGCGGAGGCAGGGCGAGGCCCCTCCCCACGCCGGGAACCCCACGTCGCGTTGGAGGGTCGCGCACATTTTCCCGCCCAGCTCCCACCAGATCCTTGCCGGCCCCTACCAGACCGAGCCGTATGCTCCGGAGCCCACCGGGCGTAGGCCCTGCAGCCGCTGCGGCACCTCCCATACTGTTTTGTTCAGCTCCTGGCGGTAGAATCCCGCGCGCGGACCCGACATATCCACAGCGGCAGCTGGAGCGAGCGCCCCGGAGCCCCGTGCAGCATCCGGCCCGCGCCCCACGCCCAGCACCGCTGAGCAAAGCGGGGGTGGGGGCTGGGGGGCTGCGGCGCAGCAGGGCGGGGCGGCGGGGCGGGGCTGAGGCCCGGCGGATTTCCCCAGCCTGGCTACCGGGGCGGGGAAGTGGGGCGGTAGGGTGGGGTTGGGGGGTTCCCAGAGACAGACGCACAGCTTCCCGCCCCTCGGAGACTGCTACAAAGGAGAAAGCGGTGTTCCTTCCTGTGGGAGCGACGAGCAGAAGTCTTGTTTGTATTTCGCACCTCCACTTTCTGCATGCCACGCACTCCCCTTTGCCCTTCCCCGGATCCCACACCAACCTCCTTCCTTAGAAATGAGGGGAAATTATCAATTGCGAGCTTGAACACGTGGTGATAATATTTTTCAGAACAACAACAACAACAAAAAACTAAGCAGGCTCTGGGTTAAAAACCAGCGCCAGGGCACTAACCCAGGGAGGAGCGTTATAGCCTGGGCGAGGAGGGACGCCTCCCTTTGGCATTACTGGTTCACCTCCTTGTACACTTCTTTTGGTGACAGAGCCTTCAGAAGACAACATCTACCCTGCACCCTGCCCTAACCTCGGTCTAAAAGCTCCTAAAGAGGTGAGCGCCAGGCGGGCAGTCAGGACCAGGGACAGCACCAGCACCATGGTTGGGGCCGGAAGGTATGGTACCCAAATGGATCTTTTTTTGGTATTTGATATTTTTCCTCCTTATGAAACACTCATCTCACTGACATTCTCGAAACGCGCCCCGCCCTGGCTTTCTCCAGCTACTAGCACACGGCGGCCCAGGAGGTCTGCCATCCAGGCAGGCACAGTTCAGTTTATCACCAAGTCTAGAAAGCTTTCTTTTCCTAGTGTCCAAGAAAGCTGCTCTCATGTGCAATAAGGTCTCACTCTAGGCCAGTGTTTCTAAATCTGTGGGCCAAGACCCCTCTTTGGGTCAACTTACCCTTTCGTAGAGATTGCCTCAGACCATCAGAAACCATAAATGTTTACATTATAATTCATAACTATCAAAATTAGCTATGTCACTGGGCGTGGTGGCACATGCCTTTAATCCCAGCCCTCGGGAGGCAGAGGCAGGCGGATCACTGTGAGTTCGAGGCCACTCTGGTCTACAAAGCAAGTCCAGGACAGCCAAGGCTAACACAGAGAGACTTTGTCTCATAAAACAAAACAAAAGAAAAAAAATTAGCTATGTAGTAATGAAAGTTTTATGGTTTGGAAACACCACGCATGAGGAACTGTATTAAAGGGTTGAAGCATTAGGAAGATTGAACTACTGCTCTATGTCCTTTTATTCACACTTGAAAGTAAACAGCGTGTGTGTGTCAGCGTCTCGGCGGCTGCGGCGGCGGTGGTAGCACGTGCCTTTAAGCCCAGCACCAGAAGGCAGAGACAGGAGGATGTCTGTGAGTTCCAGGCCAGCTTGGTCTACAAAGTCCAGGACAGCCAAGGCTACACAAAGAATCCTTGTCTCAAAAAACAAAACAAACCCCAGGCGGTGATGGCACATGACTGCCTTTCATCCCAGCACTTCGGTGGCAGAGGCAGGTGGATCGCTGTGTGTTCGAGGCCAGCCTGGTCTACAAAGTGAGTCTAGGACAGCCAGAGCTGCACAGAGAGACCCTGTCTCGAAAAACCAAAACCAACCAACCAACCAAACAAACAAACAAAAACCAATCAAATAAACCAACTCTCTTCTTCCCTCCCAATAAAGTGACTATGGGCTTAGTGCAGCCACTTCCGTCTGTCATTCAAGTGCTTGGGAAGCTGAGTGTGCAGGATCATAGCCAGGTCAAGGCCTACCTGGGGCTAATAGCGAATTTGAGGCCACCTGAGCTTCAGAGTGAGACCCTGTCTCAAGGCAAAAAGAGAAGGAAGGAAAGAAAAAAGGAAGGAATGAAGGAGAGAGGGAGAGAGGAGAGAGGCAAGCCAGGTGTGGTGGCACATATCTTTAGTCCTAGCAAAAACAGAGGCAAAAGGATCTTTCTGAGAATGAGGCTAGCAATAGCGAGACCCTGTTGGGGGCGGGGGGGGGGGTGGAGAAGACAAGGAGGACATGTTAGGGGAGCTTTGTATCCATGGAGAAATGGGTTATGACCCTGAGCCATGGGGACTGTAGCCCCAGGGTTTCCTGCAAGGGGCACCTCATGCCAGGAAAATGAGAAATCAGGCCTGGAATTTTGTGGGTTTTTTTTTCTTCTTCTTCTTCTTTTCCTTTACATCTTTGAGCCAAATGCTTAACAATCTGGGAATTTCACCCATATTCAAATCTGAATTTGAATCTCTTCTTTCTTTTATGTTTTTCGAGACAGGGTTTCTCTATGCAGCTCTGGTTGTCCTGGAACTCTCTTTGTAGACCTGGCTGGCCTCAAACTCACAGCAATCTGCCTGTTCCTCTGCTGAGATTAAAGGCATGAGCCCCCATGCCCCGGCGAATTTGAATTTCTAGTTTCTCTTTTTTTTATTATTTTTATTTTATGTGCACTGGCATTTTACCTGCTTGTATGTCTATGTAAACGTGTCAGACCCCCAAGATCTGGAGTTACAATTGTGAGCTGCCATGTAGGTGCATGAAATCAATCATCAATCCCAGGCCCTTTGGAAGAGCCAGTGCCCTTTGATGCTGAGCCATCTCTCCAGCCCCCATCCTGAATCTCTGTTTGTTTTTGTTTTTCTTTCTTTTTCGAGACAGGGTTTCTTTATGTAATAGCTCTGACTGTCCTGGACTCCTCTCTTTGTAGACCAGGTTGTCCTTGAACTCACAGAGATCCACCTGCCTCTGCCTCCCAAGTGCTGGGACTAAAGGCATGTACCACCACACCTGGCTTGTTTGTTTGTTTTTTTCCAAGATAGGGTTTCTCTGTGTAGCCTTGGCTGTCCTAGACTCAACTTGTAGATCCAACTGGCCTTGAACTCACAAGGATCCGCCTGCCTCTGCCTCCCAAGTGCTAGCTCTGAACCTCTTTTTTAAAGTTTTAATGAGAAATCTGAGTTTTGAATAAAAATTAGGGCTGGAATGTAGTTCAGTAGTAGTGCACTTGCCTAATAGAGTGAGGCCCTAGGTTGAGCCCTCAGCCCAGCAAAATCTTGATATTATAATAATAATAATAATAATAATAATAATAATATAATAATAATAATAATAATAATAATAATAATAATAATAATAACAACAACAAATAAATAAATTAAAACCTGTCAACCCAGCCAGGTGGTGGTGGGGCATGCCTTTAATCCCAGCACTCAGGAGGCAGAGGCAGATGGATCTCTGTGTTTGAGATCAGTCTGCCCTACAGGGGCAGAATTTCAGGATAGCCAAGGCTACACAGAGAAACCCTGTCTTGGGGTGTGGGAGGAAGACAGGGTTTCTCTGTGTAGCCCTGGCTATCCTAGACTCACTTTGTAGACCAGGCTGGCCTCAAACTCACATCCATCCACCTGCCTCTGCCTCCTGAGTGCTGAGATTAAAGGAGTGTGCCACCACAGCTAGCAAGAAACACTGTCTTGAAGAAACAAACAAAAACAAAATAACAAACAAAAATTGTTGGCCAAACTGAAACAAGCCAATGAAGTGCCAGTCCTCTAGAGGCATCTGTGCGTGTCCTGAAATATAATGGGGCACACACAAGTGGCCGAGGAAATAGGTGTAAGCCGCAGTCTCAAGCCTCTCTCACAAGACTTTGCTCAAGCCCAGGCCATCCTTGAGATCAGTTTCCCCTCTGGGAGCCTGAGGATGGCCTCAGCCCTTATTCCTCAGGGCAATAAAGCTCAGAAACCACCTTTCCCAGGGGTGGGTCGAGGTTTTGTGCAAAGCTAATGGAGCTTTAGCTAAAGGCTGAGGAGGAGGGGGGAACTGAGCCAGGGTGATGGTGGGGGGTTGGGAACCTTGCCTGCACTGTGGCGGGGGTCGGGGGGAGGGTAGTGGCGTTTGTCTATACAGCAGCAGGGCAGGGCCAGGCAGTTACCAGGGCAACCTGCCTTGTCTCCTCCACATTCCCAAGGATTGCCCAGTTTGTCTCAACTGCAAAGTGGGGAAGGAGGTTGGATAAAGGTTTAGGAAAATAGCCACCTACCCAGGAGAGCCCCAGACCAGTTTCCCTAACCACTGCTCCCCAAGTCCACGTGGTCAGAGCTGACTACTGTTAGCCAAGGCTTAGCTCTCATACAATGGTGACTGGCTCATCCTCAGCAAACTGCCCTGGACACCCCTCTCCACCTGGTGTGCCCACCAGGTGTTCTGGGGATTGTGTGGGATCAAACAATACAGGAAATAGTCCCCTGAGTTTAAGATAAGTAGTAAGTACTAGGGTCCCCCTCAAGGGTAGATCTGAGGCAGGTACAAGAAGGTATCACTGTAACAGTGGGCAGTGTGTGTGTGCTGTATAACCCCCACCTCCACACCCAGGACCGTCTCCATCCTCTGCCGTGATGTAGGGCTCACCCCTAAATACCACCTCCAACTTCTGTTGTCCCATCAAGCTCCCTTATCATTAGACAGCTGTGGCAGTGCCCCAGTGGTGAGCTTGCCCACTCAGATCTCAGATTCTGCCAGTGGTCAGAATATTGTGTTGTAAGGGATACATTGGGAAAGGAGGAGCTGAGTTAGGGACAGGTACTGAAGGTTGTCCCAGCCCCTTTCCCACCCTCGTCCCTTGTCTCTAGTACAGTGGAAAGAGAATGAGGACAAATAGGAAGGGTAGCAGGTCATCCCTGAGTTTGTTGGCAATGCTGCTTCAACTCAAGGCTGGTCTTGTGCCCCTCCCCATCCGTTAAACACCCCAACATGGAGTTTTCATCCCTTGCTGGTTCCCAGCACACACTTGTCTATCCTTGAAGGAACATGAGTAGTAAGAACAAACACCCCACTTGGAACCTGTTGGACCCCCCCCCACAAACTTAGCAGTGTGTATGCTTCTATCTAGTGAGAAGATGGTCTAAATTTAGGGATCCAATCTAGAAGCCTGGCTTCAAGGTTCCCAGTGCTTTTGTTTTTTTTTTTTTTCAAGACAGGGTTTCTCTGTCCTGGACTCGCTTTTGTAGACCGGGCTGGCCTTGAACTCACAGCAATCCTCTACCTGTCCCTGCCTCCCAAATGCTGAGATTAAAGGCATGCACCACCACCACCACTCAGCACGTCCCCAGTTCTTTTATCCCAGCTCCACATTCTGAGACATGACCCCCCTTCAACCCTGCTGACTTAGTGGCACTTTGTTCAGATTTCCTGGCCAGCTTGGGGTAAAGCCTTGTGTCAGATCACAGCATCAATTCAGGGGCCAGTGTTGGGGGATGTTGGCTGTTGACCTTGCGTGCCCTCCCTTGGAAGAGACAGCTGCAGAGGGAACTCATTATAAATCATGACCCTTCCTCCAGCAGGACTTCCCAGACATAGGATGTGCCAATGCATTCTGGGAATAGTTCAGAAGGGATCTAGGGACAGGATTTGGATCCAGCCAAAATCAAACTGGATCACTTCACTTCCTGTTGTGGGACAGATTTTGAGTAAGTATATGGCGAGCATGGGAGGCTCCCGAGGGGAGACCCATTTGTCCAGGTTGCTGCTGTGTTCTCTGTCTAGTACAATGGCCATAGCTGGGTGTGCTGGCACACACCTTTAATCCCAGAGACAGAGGCAGGAAGATCTGAGTTCAAGGCCACTCTGGTGTACAAAGCAAGTTCCAGGCTAGCCAAACAACAAAATCCTAATGGCATTAACGAGGCTTTCTTTGTATGTGCACATCTCACTTTAACTCACTAGCGTTATAGTACTTTCTAGATCTCTGTTCTGGGGATTAGGAACAATCCTCTCTCCTGCTGTGGTGGTTTGAATGAGAACAGCCCCATAGGCTCGCTCATGTTTGAAAACTTGGTCCACAGTTGGTGGATGGTTAGGATTAGGTGTGGCCTTGTTGGAGGAGGCTTGCCACTGGGAGGAAGCATTGAGCCCCTCCTCCACCCCCCCCCACCCCCCCCCCCCCCCGAGACAGGGCGTCTCTGTGTACCCTTGGCTGTCCTGGACTTGCTTTGTAGACCAGGCTGTCCTGGAACTCACAGCGATCTGCCAGCCTCTGCCTCCAAGTGCTGGGATTAAAGGCGTGCGCCACCACGCCCAGCCTAAACTTTGAGGTCTCAAAAGCCCTTGTCAGTTGTAGTCTGCCACTCCCCACACCCCACCTCCAGTCTCTGGCTGCAACTTTCAGGCCAGATGTGAGCTCTCAGCTACTGCTTCAAGAGCTATGCTAACCCTCTGAAACTGCAAGCAAGCTCCCAGATAAATGGTTCCCTTTGTAAGTTGCCTTGGTCATGGTGTCTCCTCACAGCAACAGTACAGGAACTAAGACACACCACTAACAGATTCCTGGAGCTCATGGCAACACTGTTTCTCTGGCCATGAACTTGGCATCCTGCAACATCTTGAGTACTGAATGGCACTGAGCAGAGGCTGATCTCAAGGGCCCTTGAAACTTGGTACACATGAGAGCTTCACGCATACGTGCCTAGAAAACATGTGCTGTAAAATGCAACCACACCTTAGAAACAGTTGTATAGGACCAACCAGATACCTCAGAGATTAAAGGAGCTTGCCATCAAGCCTGTTGACCTGTGTTTGAATTCCCAGAACCCACAAGGTAGAAAAAAGCAATTTCTGCAGAAACAAGTGTGCCAGCTACACGTTAGGACAAGGTTCACTCCCTTCCTACTTGTGTTATGTAGATTCTAAAAGCCCTGTGGAAAAAACTGTTGAGGGGGTGTCGAGAGGGGGTGGGGCAGCTAAAGGCAGCTGAAGCCAACGGTGCTGGAGCTAGCCTCATCTCCGTGTCCAGGTGCCCAGAGAGACCCCTGATTGACCCACACAGGTGCCTGCTTTGGTGTCCAGAAAAGGGTTGTGAGCAGCACAGGCCCAAGGGATGGGGAGCAGTGAGACGGGGAAAGATAGGCAGCCTACTTACCGAGAAACCCAGCCGACCAGAGTGAAAAAGACAACTGTTTTGTTTTGTTTTTTTTTTTGATTGGATTTACAATCAAGATTTACAAAAAAGGGGTGGAAGGTCCTGGGGGAGATGCTGCTTCTGCACCCCAAGATCCAGGCAGGGCCTCCAAGATAGCCTGTTTAACAGAGGAGACCAGGACCTCAGTTTTCTGGGTCCCTCTTGCCACCTGGGCCCCGACGTCTGACGTCCAGCTTGACCTTAAGAGGTGGAGCCAGTGATGGCCCTCAAGTCCACCTGGAGTGCCTGCGCCCCGTGGGGAAGGGCCAGGCGAGGTCAGGAAGGCATCGTACCACTTTTTTTTTTCTTCTCCTTCCATCTGGCAGACAGATACAGTCCAGGAACTGGCTGTGGGAGCTTCAGGCCAAACCCAGGATATCTGAGGAGGCTAGGCTGCTGGTGCGTGGGAAGGAGGGGCCAAGGCTCCACTGCCCCCAGTGGCCCAGTGTGGCTTTGTAAGGCACATTTGCGAATTGCTCAGGAGACAACACAAGAGAACACCCGATGCTGGTGCCACTGGAAGGAGCTGGTGCTGACTCAGGCGCCCGGGCAGTATTGCTCAGGAGAAAGACGCTACAGGTCTACACAAGGTGGGCCCACTACACCCACTCCAGACGCCTTGGGTGCATCCTCTACTGGAGAGAACTCAGCTACAGCCAATGCAATCTCATGCCAAGGGGCTGCCCAATGCCATGGTACTGCACGCCTGCAACCTGAGGCAGCATTGACGGTCAGAGGTCTGTAACCTTGTTCTCGAGGGCGGCGGCGATCTGCTGCAGGCGGAAGGCCAATTGCATCTTTTGGGCTGCAGGGTCCTCCTCTAGAGCATTGATGATCTGGTGGGGTGGGGGTGGGGATGAGGGGGTGAGGTGAGAGTAGAGATGGACATAGAAGAGACCTGTCAGATCACAGGCTAGGGGTCGATGTGGACAGGCTGTCCTGCCTATTTACCACAGGGACCCAGAACATACCTCGTCATAGTACTTTTGTGTGTACTGGTAGAGCTGGTGCAGTGCCACAAGTGTATTCAAGGAGTCTGTGTGTGCCTGGGGATAACAGTAATTACCTAATATGAGAAGAGGTTGTGGGAGCCCCAAGGCCAGTCTCATAGAACAGCAGGCTGTAGTGTGTTGGCTGTGTGGCACTACCACAGACACACCAGTAAAAGGGTCACACCCTGGTAAGGCCACACACACACAAAGCCCACGCACGTGGCAGCAACTGCTCAACAATAGCCAGCAGTTTCAATGTGCTCTGTAGTTAGGTGCCTGGCTCAGCAGTGGGCAGTGGAGGCCGCTGCTCTTGTGGAGCTCTGTGACCCTTACCCGGGAAATCTCTGCCAAGTGCGTGTTCATGTCTTGGTCGCTGACCTGCACCATCTGCCGGATGCCCTTGTAGTAGCTGCAGGGAGAAAAGGGTTATGGATGGAGGAGGCAGGAGGTGAGTGTATGGGGGAAGGGGGTCCCAGGCTCTGGGGTGTCTTGGGGATTCCTAGGCATTCCCCAGACCTCCTACATATCACTTACTCTTCCACCATCTTCTTGTAGGTAGAGATCTCCTTAGCGTACAGCAGCTTGTTGCTGGGGGAGTCCTGTGGAAGACAAGAGACTCGACGCTGGGCTAGGCTCAGCTGCTCGGCCCTCACAAAGCAGGAGGAAGGCTCCTGCTCAGACTCTGTATAAGAAAGCACTGGATTGGGGCAAGGGGGTGGGGTGGGGTCTTGAAGAGATGGCTCGGCAGTGAAGAGCACTGGCTGCTCTTCCAGAGGTCCTGAGTTCAATTCCCAGCAACCACATGGTGGCTTACAACCATCTATAATGTGATCTGATGCCCTCCTCTGTCATGTAGGTGTACATGCAGGCAGAGAACTCATATACACAAAATAAATAATTCTTAAAAAAAGAAAAGAAAGAAAGCACTGGAAGGCTGGGGATGGAGAGAATAAGCAAGAAGGGAAAGTAACAGATGTCCCATGGGAGGTAAAGGAGGTAGATCATTTCCATAGCAACCTTTAAAGCCTTGGTGGCCTCCCACATATTTCTGCCCTAGACTTTAGCCCAAAACATACAAACCCACAGGAGGCAAGCTTTTGGTATGCTCCAACTCACCCCATCTCAGTCATAGCTTCTCCAGGCCATCCCTATAGGCGCTGTCCGACTAGGCCCTCCACCCCTCCTCGACAGTTGGCCCAGCTCTGTTACCCACAAGCCCTACTCACTCGGCTCAGCTTGTGCTCTGTGCGAGTACAGGCGTCCATGAAGGTCTGTGCAATAACTGACAGGGAGGCATCCACCACTTCGTGGACATGAACATCAAAGATGAAGTGGGGGTTCTTCAGGATGTTCACCCAGAACCGAAGTGGCAAACTGTAACAGATGGGCAGGGATGTGAGGGGCTGTGCTGGGCTATGGCCCCTGGGGCAGGGGTGTGGAGGGTGGGGGGGCAGGGGGTGGAAGGTGGGGGGGCAGGGGGTGGAAGGTGGGGGGGCAGGGGGTGGAGGGTGGGGAAGGGCAGGGGGTGGAGGGTGGGGGAGGGTAGAGGGAGGGCAGGGGGGTAGAGAGTAGAGGGAGGGCAGGGGGTGGAGGTGGGGGAGGGTAGGGGTGGAGGGCAGGGGGGTGGAGGCTGTGGTAGGGTAGAGGGAGGGCAGGGGAGTGGAGAATGTGGTAGGGTGGAGGGAGGGCAGGGGGGTGGAGGTGGGGGAGGGCAGGGCCTCACCTATTGGTTTTCCAGATATGGATGGTGTCCTCATCCCGGATGTCATGCTTCTCCGCCTGCTCATCCAAGAAGTCAAAGAAGTACTTGACTGCGGGTGGCACTGTGTGCCCGGGTGCCAGCACGCTTTGGAAAAAGTTGTCCACAAACTGCTGCAGTGTGCCCTGTAGAGGAGAGTGGATCAGTGTGGCTCCCAGGGTACAGCAGAGGTACCAGTGTGTCGTGGATATACGTGTGCGTGTGTGCGCGCGCGCCATCTATCACCTTGACGGAGAGCAGCCGTGTCAGGTAGATCTCTGTGATGGCCTTGGTCCGCTCTTTCTCCTTCATGCTGCCGCGCTTGGACTTGCCTTCATCTACCTCATCTGTCGGCCGCACCAAGTGCCACACACGATTTTCCTCTTCCAGAAGGGCATGGCCTGTGGGGAGGAGGGAGCTGAGGGGTCCAGTCCCAGTCCAAGGTAGGCATAGCCTAAAGCTTGGTGTGAACGATCCTGGGGCCCACTAGGTGGCAGCAGAGGGAGGGTACAGGCTTCATAGACCTGTAGGGACTGAAAGGACAAGGGACAGCATAGACTCACGCTCCCCTGGCAGGTCCTGCTGGCTGTCCTCTGGCTGCTGGGAGACTCCCACCTTAGACAGGATGAGGGTGGCTCCATCCCGGACCTGAGGACAAAGCCATACAAGGGAATGGGGGCGCCAATAAGGGATGCCCACGTTCCTCCTATGGGGGTCCAGCACCCACCCCGCTGCCTACAGTACCTCCACACTTACATTGTAGTGCATCAGTGTATTGATTCGTTTCCATCGGCCTTCCCGCTGAGAGGTAAGGTCCAGGTCAGACAGAATCTGGGCCGTGGACCCAGGACGCCATTCTGCAGAGGGATATGGCTCAGTTTCTGGAACCCAGGGCCGCATGCTGCCCATTCCCAGGCAGAGCTGGACACGTGGGCCTCATGAGCAGGTGAAACTCACCAAGGACCACACTGTCAGGCTTGGGCCAGCAGGAGCAAGGTTGTGTACGGTACACTTGGTCAATGATCTTCTCTTTGACCTGAGAGATGGTGTCGCAGTTGAGGACCTTAACCGCGATGGCATCGATGCCTTCATCCTGAACAATCACGCTTACCGTCTGCCAATGCAACACAGGAAGAGACCAGCTGAGGGAACGACCCTTGTAACCACACCTCTGAGCACCACAGACACCCTACCCAGCACGACTTGGCTTCACTCTGCTGAGTTCAGATATGGAGTCCAAGCCCCTGGCTCAGTTTCCCCCCCTCTGCAGCTTCTGGCTCGGGGGGGGGGGGGGGGGACTTACCAGAGGTGCATATTCAACATCATCCCCAAGCAGCCCTGTATCATTTAGGGTGTACTTGGCCTTCTTCTGCACGGCGTCCACTGGCCCCTTTTCCACCTGGTGTTTGATGGCCTTGAAGAGCTTGTACAGTGGCTCCCCTGCACTGTCCTGGAGCGGGGGTGGGGGTGGGGCAGGGGGGGCTGTGTGAGCGAGAAGCATGGGACTAACGTGCACAGTGCGACTGGACCTCCTTCAAGACAGGCAGGTATTGGGAGAGACGGCACCCATTCACCCACCCCTGACTCTAGGGTCGGAGCTCACCTTGAGGTACTGGTACAGACAGATGGACATCCAGTTGGACAGCATCCTCTCCACCACTGTCTCAGACCTGAGGGGTACACAGAGGCCTCATATCCCAAGGCCCAGTTGGCTGTTAGGACCCCAATCCCAACACACGTGGTGAGAATGAGGGCAGCATGGGCTCCGCGGGTGGGCGCGCCATCCAGAATGGCTATGAAGCAGCTTGGACAAGAGTGTGGGATCTGGCTTTACGTCTGTCCCAAATAAGTCTCCCCACCCACCGACCCCCGCCTGCCATTCACATTGGCCCCTGTCACCCACGAACCTGCGCAGCATCAGCTTGGGGTTCTTGGCCTCCACATACTGCTCCATGAGCTCCAGGAAGAGTGTACGCATGATGTCTGTGTAGTACTCCAGCTTTCCGTGCAGGGCCACAGTGAGCAGGGAGGCGAAGTAGACCTTGGCGCGGGCTGAGAACTCACGCTGGTTCTCTAGAGTGTGGATGAACTGCGGGGCGGCGGAGAGAGAGCACACTTGAGCGCCTGCGCTGGCCGTGGCCTGTACCAGCTCTGACCCCTCCGCGCGCCGCCCCCCCACCCCTCCGCCTCTGCTCACGTTGATGAGGAAGGACTTGCTGTTGAGCAGATTGGAGAACTGGTAGAGGGCCTGCTCCACGATGGGCCGGCGCGACTCAGGAATGTCTAGCTTGCCAGTGATCATGACATCCTTGTCACCGTCCTTGGACGGCAGGAAGAAGACGCGGTCCGTGTAGGTCTTATAGTCCAGCAAGGGGATGCCCGCCTCGTGCACATCGTTGGTCTGGTCCTCCATCTCGATCATCAGGTCTGAGGGGGTGGGGGGTGATGTGGGGGGATGCAAGCCAGGGTGAAGCAGGCATCCCCGGCCGCCTACCCCCGCTACTCTTGTCCATAGCCTCCTGCAGTTCCTGGCCCTATGGGGCGGGCCTAAAAGATCCAGGGATGCTGCGAAGGGAAGCCAGTGGACCCACCTGCCGGAGGCAGGCATTACCTGTGAACTCTTTCTTGCAGCGGTCCCGCACGCTCTCCTCCAAGCCTTCCAGCTGGGATTTAATCTTCTCATACTCCCGCTCGGCCTGTTGGCTCTTCCTCCTGTTGGGCACAGAGCAGCTCTCTGGTATCAGCCAAGCTGTTAAAGGTCAGAAGCGCCGGGTGCGGGAGGGCTGAGGGGCGTGGCAGGCGGCTGGGGGCGGGACTCACCAGTAACAGTAGATGGAAACAACAATGATAAACACCATGGGCACCATGACCAGAGGCAGGATGAGACTGAGAGGAACGTCACTCGCACGCGTGTCATACTCCACCCGGCCTAGCACCCACTCTCGAGAGCCAAACTTCACCTGTGTGGAAGCTAGGGCTCAGCGCAGGCAGGTGTAGGCGGCGGCGGCTTCTCCTGAGAGGGGCTCCCCAGGCCCTCCACAGCCCTCCCGCTCTCACGCACAATGAACTCAGGCAGGTTGTGTGTTGTGTCTCGCTTCTGCCGCCGCTTGGGTGGGGGCTGCACCTCTGGGGGCTCGCAGTATAGGTCAGTCTCGGTCAGTGTCTTCATAGTGCAGCGCTCGGCACCCACAAATGCCTCAGCCTCCTCCAGCGTCATGGCCTTGTTCAGATTGGTGCCCTAGAGGGGGGATGGGGGGTGGGGGTGGGTGGGGGGGTCAGGTGACAGAGGTCAGAGTGATCAGCACCAGTCCCTTGCCCTGTACCAGGTCCCCGCGCTGTAGGTCTCCTTACCCGGGCATGGATGAGCTTGTTGACTTGCTTTTTGACACCACCTGTGAAGTTCTCAAAGGTGGGATCTGGCACGTACTCGAAGGCACCAGCTTCGCTCCTGAGCAGGGCTCGATGACCATCCATTTGTATCAGTGCAGTGAGGTTGTAAGCCTCGGGGTCTTCAGGGACGGCCGGAGACAAGAAGACGACCTTGGTGTCATTGTGGAACACGTACTCAGTGCCTGTGATCTGTGGAGTGGGTCCAAAAACTTCAGGCCGCTTGATGAAGACCTTGCCCCTCCTGCTCACCAGCTACTTATGTCCCCATTAGAACTGTGCTGCCCTCAGCCCACAGTAGGACTAACCGTCATGGGCTCCAGGGATCCAGCCTCCCGCCGCCGCCGCCAGGATGGCAGGGGCTCGGCGATGACAACCATGGCAAACTTCTGGATGAGGCTGAAGCCCTGGCCAGTGACATTGATGCTCCGGCCACCACTGGGGGTTGGGGAAAAGCAGTGAGTGAGTTCAGCTAGGCAATGGAGATGCCCGACCAGCTTCCGGCTTCTACCAGCTCACATCCCAAGTAGGAAGTGGCAGAGTAGTAATGTGAGCAAGTCAGAGGCAGGGGAAATGAGGGAAGTGGCCCAGCTCTGACCCTGCCATCTGGGTTCTGAGGAGGAAGCCCATCAGGGTACAGTGGGGTTTTCCCCGTAAGATTTCTTCTTCTGCCCTGCCCTGCCCAGCCCAGTTCTGCCACATTCCTCAGGCCAGCAGGCACGGGGTGGGGGTGGGGAAGACACTAGCCAGGAAGGGGAGAGGCCACACCTGACAAAACTTCTCAGTGGCTCAAAGGCTCTTAACACTGGATTCTCGCAGTAGGTGAAGGAGATGCCAGGGCTGGGCACCTGGGAGCCCCCATAGGAGATTTCCAGTACCGCCTGGCCTGGAGCCAACTGTGGACCGGTGATACACTGCAGCTGTGCCCCAAACTTCGTCCTAGGGTGGGAGGTGCCTGTCAGTAAGTAGATCAGGCCAGTTCCACTGCCCCCCTCCAAGGCAGACTCGGGCCTTCCCTAACCCTTTCCCCTGGGCCAGGCAGGCTCAGCAGCCATAGGCAACACATACACTTCACAAGGGACTCCATTGAGTGTCACCCGCACATCCTCCTTGGAGCCTGTGTCCAGGTCAGTGCCATTGATGGTCAGTGTGGTACCACCTGCTTGTGGTCCTTGCCGTGGCTCCACACTGAGAGGTTTGGGATGCTGAGAGCAACACATAGCATTAGGGCCAAGGACTCGGGGTCATGATAGTAGTGGTCACTGTTAGACGCCAACTGCTAAAAAGGGACAGGAGTAGGAAAGGCTGGACTCACATCTCGGCCAGGCACTTACTTGATAAGTGAACTGGACGTGCGGTGGTGAATGGCCGAGTTTCCCATTCACATTCACCTCAATGCCTCCTGTGAGGGGCTGCTCCGCAGCCTCAATTGCACACACAATCCTGGTGACAGACGGAACCCACTCAGCTCTCCGCCACTGCTGCGTCTGCACAGTTGCTGGGAGCCCAGGCCAATGGCAGTTCACTCACCGGGTAGACACGGAGTATAGTTTTGGTTCAAAGGCACAGTTCTGGCCAGCCACGGTGATCTTGTTGACATCGTCTGCTCTGATGCCCAGATTGGACCCATGGATGGTGACTCGGATGCCCCCACCCAGTGGGCCCGTCTCGGGCTGGATCTGAAATTGGCAGAGCCCGGTGAGTGAAGGGCTTGGAAAGATGAAAATGTAGGGGGGGTGGGGTGGGGTCCAGGTCAAACTGTGACAGAACTCACTTTGGTGATGACTGGTGGTGGACATTCGGAAGTCACATTGCTGCACAGGGCTTCGTACACACACCTGTTCTGCCCACGGCACCACACACACCTGTAGGCAGGATTGGCGGCCAGACACAGGCTGCAGTCACCGCGGCCAAAGGAGCAATTGTAGAGAGTCACTGTGGGGGACAGCATGAGGTTAGCGGTTGCTCTGTCCCCCCACCCCACCTTGCCCAGATTCCACCTACCTTGTAGCTTGCTGTCAATGTTCTTGCCAAAGAACTTAACATACAGGTGAAGAGGCAGCGTCTCGTTAGCATCATGGGATAGCTGCATAGGGTACATGGGGATAAATTGTACTGCCTGCTCCTCTGATACCCAAAAGCCACAGGAATCTCTTGATTGCCTAAAGCCAAGGAAGGCTGCCAGGTGGACAAGGAACTGGTGAGTGTCAGGTACACATGCTGTGAGAACGTGAGTATGTCAGGGGACACAAACAGAGATGCTTGGAACCGCAAGGCCCGGGGTAGGAGGAACAAGACCCTGACTCCAGTCCTAGAGGTAATACCCACCCCCCCACCCTCCCAGCCCTACAGACATGCAATAGTACCTTTGGGGTCGTGAAAGAGAAGTTCCCAGACTTCTGCATAGTCACAACCTTCTCGAATGTCAGCAGGTCACTGCCCACAAACAGGGAAGAGACCTATGGAGAGTCCAGTCAGCATACTCCAGACAAGCTGGCTAACTGTCCTGCCCTAGGGGGCCTAGAATCTGTGTCTCCAGAATCACTGGGAATACCCGACCACCTCGTCTGCTCCATGCTCAGGTGCCTCTGAAGAGCCTTTGCCTCCCCCTCCCTATCTCTAATGTCTCCTGAGCGGTCTCAGTGTGGGAATGGACCCAGGGACCCCCAAGTTCCAGAGGATGACTCTCAAACAAGCTGCCACCCACCTACCCACCCACCCACCCACCAGACTTCACTCCAGACCTTTTCCACCTTCACACTTTGCAAGTTCTTGCCCTGGAAGGTCACTTCCGTCTCATAGTTCATGGGGATGACCAAAGGGCTAGGGTCCAGGAACTGGGGGCAGTCGTCCTCCTGGGAGAGAGCAAAGCCGGTGAGAGGGAGCATCTCTCGCCACCTGTGGTCCCAAGCACGGTTCTATCTGCAAGGCTGGCTCACCATGTGGGCACGGATGATTCCATTCTCTGGGTTGGCTGAGGCCTCCCGACACTCATAGTACTGCAGGTCCCATTGGCAAGTCCAGCGATTGCTGGCACAGGAGATGCACCTAGCGAGAGGGCCATAAGGGTGTAAGGGGCCTGGAGGATAAGAGGGACCCTGGGGTCGGGTAGGGACCTCAGAAGGCAGCCCGGACTCACGGCAGGTTCTCCACAAGGCTCATAGCCTCTCGGCAGTCATAGAAAGGGTACTGGTGAGAGGTGAGGAAGACATTGCCACGTTTAAAGAGGAGCTGGATGCTCACAGCCACATGGTCTGCAGAATGCAAGTGGGAACAGGGCGAGGTGTAGCGAGAGCAGAAGGGTAGAGCTGGCCCCTCCCCCAATGCCCAGCTGAGAGCAGGTGTGTTCTGGGGAGGACAGGGTACAATATGAATATCCCAGTCTTTGGGCTCAGCTGGTCTGCTGTGTGCTCAGCTGGCCTGCTGATGCTGTCAAATCTGGGCTCTGGTGTCAGCTCCCAGGCCTGGGCTCATCTTTCTCCCCTGGGCTTGTCTGCTTTCGCACCCTCTCTCTGTTCCTGCAAGTGCTGAGGGCAGTGGCTCCTCCGAGTCTGGGTAGGAGGGCCTCCCAGGTCCCTGTCCACATCATTTCATGGCCTTGTGGCCTTGTTACCCCCAAAGCTCAAGGGACAGACAGACGTAGCACCCATCTTAGCCCAAATTGAGGCCTTCAGCCTCACGAGACAACTCCAGCTGCGCCTCAGGCTGGACACATCAGTGGGGAGTGAGGGACGTCTAGATCTTGGTCTGCCTAGAACAGAGCACTCAGCCTTTAGACTCCAGTCTGTAGGCCAAGACTGAGGTCCTCTCAAAACTGGGATGTGCTTCCCCTCCCCAGTAATAGCAGCCTGCAGCCAGGACCGGCTCACACAATGGGGCTAACATGTGAGAGCAGACAAGAGCATAGGAAACTGTGTGCGAGGTGTGGGGGGGGTGGGTGAGCTCTGCAGGTCCAGGGGCTGAAGGATGAGGGCTCACCTTGGCCTGGTGGTGTACTGGGGATGTTGCTCGGGGAGTTACAGATGACGGCATCCCCCTCTATGCGGGCAGGGTGTGGTGGGGGTTCACCAAAGAGGCACAGCAACTCATCCTCATTTGTCAGGGTGGGTAGGGGGCTGACAGACAGCTGGACCTGCAGGAGGAGAACCGTTCAAGCTAAGGATATCTGACCCCGGGTACCACACTACTCAGTCTTAGGCAGGGAAAGAAGGCAAGGCTGGGTTATCGAAAGAAGTACCCCACAGCCCTGCTCTCAGCATGTACAGGCTAATGATCCCAAGAATCCCTAGAACCTGACTCTGTTTTGTCTGGGATGTTCATGTGGTCCTGGGTACCGGGCATCTTGTGGTTTCCTCGCTTGCCTAATAGCTCCCAGCCAGCAGCTGTGTAAGAGAGCCCCACCGGGCCCTGAGGAGCACTCACTACCTGCCTGCCACCTGTCACATACCTCTCCTTGGGCCCGCCGGCTCATATTCTGTGGAGAAGCATCAGTGATGGCCACACAAGCCTTGTCCCGGCTCCACAGCCAGTGGCCGGTTTCCTCAGCCCTCAAGCACTCCGCCTTCCTGGTGCATCTGCAAGGACAGGGAGTAATCTCAGTTCCAGTACTCCCTGGACTCCAAGCCACCGGGATGAGGACAAACTGCTCACCGTCCCTCGACGACACACCAGCCACAGTAGGGATCTTGGGAGTCACGACACTGAGCACAGGTTAAATAGCTCAGACATTCTTGCACTGGGAGCCGGTACACCTAGAGGTAAGAAAGCAGAGCCATGGGGAAACATGACTTACAAACACAGGGTCCTGCCTCAGACACTAGACTCTTCTGGCATTGGGGGCAGGGAATCCTATGGGCCAGCTTTGTGGTTGGGGTTCAGAACCACCTACAAGCTTAGGGCAGGATCAGAAAAGGGAACCTCACTGAGAAAAGGAGAGATGGTGGATGTAGCTCAGTGATAAACACTTGGCTAACGCAGGCATAAGAGCCCAGTTCTAATTCCTAGTGCCCAAAATAAAAACCTCTGGAAAGATAGTAATGGTGCTATGAAAACGCAGAGGCACGAGCCTAGATTCTGTCCAACTGTCCAAGGCAAGGCCCGGCATATCCTCTAGCCCTGTCTTGCAATGGCCTTCTGGGGCCATCTTTAGGCTGACCTTATCCTGGGTCATAGCATACAGACTGGACAGGTTTCCAGACAGTGCCAGGTCTTGCTTGATTTTCTTGTTGATGTCTACCGGGATAGAGCCGTACTCTGCGGAGGTGCCATCTGGAGCAAGGTATACCTGTGAACACCAAGACAGTCCGTGAGGAGAATGGGAGCATTGTGGTAGATTGGGCCCCTCTAGGAGCCTCTCTGCCTGAGGCAGTACCTTAAGGATCCGGCCATCTGAGGTGCCCAGGAAGGCGATGGTATGGTCATTCTCGGAGGTTACTGTCACTGCTGTCAAATTCAGGCCCCCACGGTGCAGCAGGGCTGTGGCGACGAGTGCGTCACGACTGCCCAGTGGATAGGGCAGATGCTCCGAGCCACATTTGAAGTTCTCGCTGGCCACCTGCGGATCACAGCATCAGGACCAGTCCTTGTCTCCTAGGCCTTTCCCTCCTAGGGCTCCAGGCTATAGGAGTCAGACCCCTATCTTCCACAATACAAATATATTCTCACACTCAAGGGGGAAAACATACACCTATGAACAGGTAAGACACGTACGGCTGAATGGCCACCACACTGGATGTCTCCGTGGAAGGGCTTGTAGAAGGTATCTCGGCCTGCCGCTTGGGCGCCTGTGTAGCAGGTCTTACGGTTGGCTTCCATTTTGTCATTGACTTTATCTAGCGGGAACACACAGAGGCCTGCACCAGGACCCCCACCGCTGCGGCCATCTCTGCTGAAGACAGCATAAAGTACCTTGCCAGCACCTGATGTGGCTACGGAAGCTGCTAAGCAGGTACCAAAGGTAGGGTCTTGGGGGTTGCTGGGATCCTGACACTGAAGGTCCATCTCTACATAGGAGTAGTAGGAGGGGTCATTTTTGCACATGCGTGCCAGCAGTGTGCGGTTCTTGGCAGGGTGTTTGTCTTGTTGGTTGAAGACGAAGAAAACATAGATGTCATCTTCAAAGGCCGCAACAAACTGCTGAGTGTTAGTGGACAGATAGCCAGTCTTGAAGGTGGTATGGTCTGAGTAGGCTTCAAAGGCCTCCCGGCCCTCAGCCCTGTCCAGCAGACGGGTACTCACAATGATGCCGTTGTCATGTGGCCCGTTGCCTTTGCCCACAAACAGCACACGCTCCTTCCCATCAGGGTGCGTGGAGCTCACCAACCCTACTGTGGCCACTCTCTCATCATTGCTGGCTACAAAGGACTTCTCGCCGCTGCCGTCCTCATAGAAGAGGCGCACTGAGATATTGCTCAGGGCACGCAGAGCACAGATGCCCTTGAAAAGGCTGCCACATTCGACCAAGCGTTTCCCAGGTGGGTCAAGCAGCAGCAGCTGGTTGAAGTTGTCGGTGAGCACTGCTTCGTGGCACTGGCTAGGCTCAATGGGTGGTGTGCACTTCTTGTTATCCATGGCAGGGCCTGTGAGCACATGCTGCTGGAGTTGCAGGTCGGCGCTCAGCTGGTAGAGCGCGTTCACTGCCCCAACGTATACCACGCCTGAGGCCTCATCCACAACAAGGTGGTTCAGCTCTGTCTCGCTGCAGAAACTCTCTGGCTTGCGGGACCGTAGGCTCAACCCTAGGCCCACCAGACCCAGAAAGGTCAGGGTCCAGAGTGGCCAAGCCATTGCCCCCAGAACTCTGTGGGGAAAGACAGTATGGGTCAGATAAGTCCAGGCCTCTCCTCATTGAGGCCCTGCCCCAGAATATAGGCCACAGAGGGACGTAAACCCCCGCAACACACACACACACACACACACACACACACACACACACACACACACACACACGTGCAGAGAGCACCCAAGGTATGGAAAACTACAGGAAGAGTCCCAGCTATTCATTCATACATGTTCTTCTCAGGAAGCTACAGGTCGTCTCAGGGTACAAACCCCAGACTTGTGGGCATGTAAACCCATACTGCTTGAGACCAGAGCTGCAAATGAAGGCCTGTGCACACGAGCCAGGCAAACACAGTCTATTTATGTGCATCCCCCAGAGCAACTTGGGCCAGGATGGCCCCACCTCCATTCATAGCGGTCTCCATTTGGTCCCTCCTGGGGAGGGGTAAGCAGCTCTAAGTTTACCATTTCAGAGGCGTGTGTGTGTGTGTGTGTGTGTGTGTGTGTGTGTGTGTGTGTGTGTGCGTGTGACATGTGGGTGCACGCAATATTTAGGAGCCTAAGTCCAACTAGAGGAAATTCTAGGGTCTCACAGGTGGACTCTGTGGACAGACTCAGCTTTGTCTCCTAGATGCTTAAAAACACCCTCAATCCAGGGCTTACTAAGTGTGCCTGAAACAGTATGACTGCCCATGGGGCCCAATGGTAGGGATGCCTCCAGAGGATCTAGCATCCCCTATCTAAGATCACATTGCGGCTGGGGTAGACTTAAGGGCACCGGCTGCTCTTCCAGAGGTTCGATACCCAGCACCAATATGCCAGCTCATAACCATCTGTGACACTAGTCCCAGTGAACCCAATGCCTTTTTTTGGCCTCTACAGGTACAGGTGGTACACAGACACTCATGCCGACAAAACACCAATACACGTAAAATAAATTACTGCCTTAAACATCAACTCTTACATATTCTTATTACCCATAAACAATTAAAATGTAAAAAAGACAAACAAACAAACAAAAAATTCTAGGTCATACTCTGCAGGCTCTGTAACTTTCCAGTTACAGATGAAGGAACAGTGAGAAAGGAAGTAACCTGCCTAAAGGCAGCCTGGATGGGTGGGGCTGGGATGCTACCGGATTTGCTCTCTCTTTGAGAACCTCTAGCTAGTATCCTTTTCCTTCAAAAGGACCCTGGCTCTGCCTGTTGCCAAAGACTGAGCTGAACTGTGGGTGAAGCTGAGTAAAATAGAATGAGGCCCTGGATTTCTCTCACGAGCCCTGCAGCTCTGTCGGCCAGCCATCCACCATTTTATTCCACATCCCCTCATAAGCCTCCTTAGATCTAGGAGGCATAACCAACTGAGGAAGAAACACATTTCCAAAGGAAGTGTGGTGCAAGAAGCAAAGAGCAAGGGCAACCCCAGGCCTCATTAAGAGACTAAGTTAGGGAGAAGACAGTGGCTTTAGTTAGAAACAGGAAGACTTCATAAGCCCTTGAAGATCCCAACTTAGACTGTGCCCAACCCTGTCTAAGATTCCAAGGCTCGGCTCAAAGCCTGGAGAAGCATCCAAACTCCAGCTTGTGGAGGCAGTGCTGTGGTTCACTGACCAGTTTCCATCCCATGTTCCTCCATGCAAGTCCGCTCCCCACAGGCCACCACACCAGGGCCTCATCTCTAGGCCAGCTTGCTGGGGCTTATGCTGTAGCTCAGGGCTCTAACTTACCAAATTGCAGCCGCAGCCGCTTGTCAGCTCCCAGGAGCAGAGAATGAATGGAATGTTCCCAGCCAGGAGGGGGTGGAGGGGGGGGGGTTGAGGCGTGGGTGTGGGCGGAGCTACAGTCTCAACACAGCCGAAACCTAACCAGCCACCCTCTTAAAATGTGGTAGTGCCAGCCTCCGCCCCTGGCTTCTGCTGGTATCTAAGCCCAAGGCCTGAACCCGGAGCTAACCGGCTAGGAAACCCCTATACTCTTACATGGGACCCATAATGGCATCTTCTCCAACTGCTCTCCATTAATCTCTGACAGGGGACTGGCCATCTTCTGCCTATGCTTGAAGCTCACACTCTGGGAAACTACTCACACACAGGGCTGTAGGGTGCCGGGAGGAAAACTGTTCCCAGACACCTGGTCACCAGTAACTTGGTTGAGGCCCACATAGCTGAGGGAAAACCTGATTATAAGACTGGACCAGAAGGCTGGGGTTGTAGCTCAGTGGCTGAACATTTGCCTAGCATGTATAAAGTTGTGGTTTCCATCCTCAACACTCCCATACACCCAGATACGGAGACAGTGGGCTAAGGAAGCTTCGGTCCCAGTGTCTTCTGTGTTGTACTCTGTAGGTGGCAGCTCCCTTCTACTTCCTGGACAAACAAGCCCTTGAGTGAACCTGCCTGGCCAGACCCAGGAGCAAAGAGCACCTGACCTCATGGTGCTCTGGCAGTGTAAGCTGGAGGCGCCGGCTCAAGCGAGGCGCCAGGCATAGCCAGCTAAAGCTTCCTGCCGCTGATGTTCCTGGAATGGGAGGGCAAGTGCAGGAACTTCCTGTTCTGGACTAGCTCCAGGACCCCTGTTTGGTCGGCTGGTGGGGATTTCCTCAGGGGTACCAGTCAGCCTTATGCCTGCTCAAGTTTGGAGGTGGACTTCCAAGAAGCCACATATACAGAGGTACAGCCTGGGGGGAGGTGTCCCACAATGGATAATTTCCAGCCCTTTCTGGCTTGCACTCACTCACCAAGGCTCCAGTGGTCTCACTCTCTGTTTTAGGCTGGCATCAGGACTCTCTAGGAGGCAAGAGAGAGAGAGAGATTGCAGTCACTCTGGGTGGCTGTCCTGACTCCACCTATCTGCTCTGTCCTCTTACTCCTGGTAAGGCCCTTCCTTCATGACACTCCCAGGAGGCTAGCCCAGTTTCTAAAGCAAGCACATTCACCTGGTCTTTGAAAAACACAAGCAAGCGTGGTGGCGCACGCCTATAATCCCAGCACTTGGGAGGCAGAGACAGGTGGATCACTGTGAGTTCGAGGCCAGCCTGGTCTACAAAGTGGGTCCAGGACAGCCAAGGCTACACAGAGAAACCCTGTCTCAAAAAACCAAAAAAAAATAAAGAAAGAAAGAAAAGAAAAGAAAAACACAAGCAAGCCATGTTACTTTCTCTTCTGCTCAGAGGCGGGCAGCTTCTTTTCACTGTAAGACTAGGGTACTATCTACTTTTAAAAACTATATGCAGAGCTAGGTGACGTGGCACATGCCTTTAACCTCCTCACCCCCACCCCCCACTCAGGAGGCAGAGACAGATGGATCTCTGCCAGGCCAGGCTGGTCTACAAAAGTGAATTCCAGGACAGCCAAGACTACACAGAGTAACCTTCTCTGGAAAAAAACAAAACACAATAACAACAACAAAACCCACTATATGCATAACTGCTTTCTGGAAAGCATGCATATCCACAACAGGGCAATTCTACTTACTAGCTGGGTGACCTTGGGCAAGTTAACTTCTCTGTGCCTCATTTCCCCATCTGCAAAGTGGACACAGTAATAGTAAATTAACTCTAGGGGGGTATATAATGACTAAACGGATCCATTCATGAAAAGCCCAGAGAAGCACTCCAGGGAAAGCACTCGGCAGATCTCCCTACTGTATTCTTCCTCCTAGAAGCCCAGCTGATGGGCCCACAGGGAAATACAGACCGAGGATACTTTGTAGCACGTTTGGTGGAGGCAACAATGTGGCAACTAACCCTCTTCTTGCCAGACAGAGGATACCCTGGGGAAACCGCATTGTGAAGGGTCTATGTCAACCTACCAAGACCCCACCTTACCCCCACATTCATTCATTCATTCATTCATTCATTCATTTTGGTTTTTCGAGACAGAGTTTCTCTGTGGGTAGCCCTGGAACTCACTTTGTAGACCAGGCTGGCCTCAAACTCCCAGAGATCCACCTGCTTCTGCCTCCCAAGAGCTGGATTAAAGGCCCACATTACCTACCACACCCGGCCACCTCACTCAATATTACCAAAGTGCTAGCTCCTGAGTTCTCAAAGCCCTCAATCCAACCTGAAAACTGTTGGGAGCTTTGGGGGCAGGGAGGAAGGTACACCCGGCCATAGGTCTGTCCCCAATCTTGCTGGCTAGACTGGCCACACCACTTCTAGGCACTGCCTACCTCTAAACCCTACCAAGAAGACTTTCCACTTGTTCTGTGTAGCACTTTTCTATAGTTCCCTTAGCCCATGTCCTCAGATAATTAACCCAGGCCTGGACCTATGGTGAGCCCAAGTGGGCCATCAGGCTCCGCATTGCAGTGTCCCTAGCCTATCCTAGGGGCTGCATGGGACAGAGGGCATCTTTTTGCCCCCAATACTCAACACAGCTTTGTGACAACAGGCTGCTTTTCAGGCACAGCAGCCAAACCACAGGACAGTGTCAGCCCAGTGAGAATTCCCTTGCAGCCTCCCTGTGCCTGGGGGCTGCTGGTGTTTCCTCTGGACCCTGTCCCTCGGGTCTCTTCTAGCTCTAGACCTCTCCCAGTGGGCCATCTACATTTTGGTTCCCCATTGGGAGTCTCCTGAAGGCCAAAGAAAGTTGGCCTCTTCTAAGCAACCGGCTATACATATTTCACAAGGGTCTTGATTAACCATCCACTGACCAATAAGGGTCCACCACTCAGCCTCCACGGGAGGGAGGCCAGCTGTAGCCTCCTCTATCAGAATCCTCTGGGCTAACACTTCTTAGGTGTGAGACTAACATCACTGCTACCCTTTAGCTCACCAAGCCCTGGGCTGATGCTCCCAAAGAGCATCTCCATCTCCCAAAAGTGCCCCTTCCCCACTAGCCCAGACAAAGAACTCTGTCGTCCCCCCCCACCCCACCCCCGCCCGCGCGCTTCCTTCCTCCCCCCTTGCTCCCCCAGGGCTTCAAGAACACACAGACCATTTACAAAGCTGCTCTGTGCAGTTTCCCCATGTGCAGGTTGGGTATTATAAAAATAATAATGCCCACTTAGGAGAGCTGGGCAACTATCCTCCAGCACCCTGACCACAGCCACTCATGGTCCGTGATCTTCACTAGGAATCCCCTCTGTAGGCCAGGTCCGACGCAGGGATGAGGCTGGGGGCTACCAAGGGGACTACAGTGTGAGGAATGAGCGCATACATGCCCTGTGCCAGCGCCCATGTCTGGAACATAGCAGCGTCTCCTCCCCTAGAATTATGAGGGTGAACAGTGATCTGGGTCCCTTGCACATCCTGGACTGACTATTTGGGAAGCAACAAAAACCCCTCGTCAGCTGGGTATCTTGAGGCTTCCCTCTTCGGGTTCCTCTTCTCACTCCAGGCCTCTCTTGGTGCCAATTGGGGGGGGGGGGGAAGCACAGACACAGGCAGCCTAGCTCTACAACAGCCTCACAGGGCAGGGTCAGTTAGAGTTAGGGTTCTTTTTCTCTTAGTATCTTAGTATGAGTGGGTTTTAAAGGCTCAGATCAAATCAACGTTGAGGCAGTGTGGCCCGACAAAAACAGAGCTTAGGTCCCTCCAGGGACCAAGACAGCAAACCAAAGACACGAGGGACTGGCAGGGAGAAAGAAACAATTTCCACCAAAGCCGGGATTCTAACAAGTAGGGTGGCACTGCACCACCCCCACCCAGGACAGGACAGGGGCGTCTGAACAGCGGACCACACTCGGGGCGCAGGGACACAGAGAAATCGAAGCTGCCCCTCCCCCGCCGCAGCTGGCAGCCATGAGGCGGGGCGTCCGCTCTCGGAAGGCTATGAAAATCTGCAATTAGCTGCGAGCGTTAAACAAATCAGGAGAGACAAAACAGGCCGCGGCGCCCGCAAATCCAAGCCTCCGCTGTTTTCAAAACAAGCCTGAGGGAGGGGCTGCGGCAAGGGGCTGCGCGGAGCTCGACGTTTCTCGGAGCACCCCAGCCATAGAGGCGAGATCTTACACGGTACCGACACCCGGATCGTATAGAAGACCCAGAGGGGGACGCGGTCTGTGCCCACGGACCCGGCTCCACCCACCTGGCAACCGGGTCAGAGTACAGTCCAGAAGGTTGTGTCAGTCCCGACACCCGGGAGCCAGCCCTGGCCTCACTCCTTATAGACAGGCCAAGGTGTCAGGGCCCCTCCCCCAGCGCCGTTTCCGCCAGACTCCTCTGGGATCGGATCGCAAGACGGTTACCTGGGAACTGCACTGGAGGCGGACCCCAGACGTAGGCGAAGACGCGCGGCCAAAGCTCCCCTAGGGACCTGGCCACGCCCACGGTCCTGGAACCCAGGGTTCAGGGCCCCGCGCTCGAATCAGAACTGCTTCCACATTTTGATCCCGCACCCCAGCGCACACCTAGAGGGAACACGTGGACTGCGCTTTTGGCGCGAGCCTCACCAGGTCAGGGAAACTCACAAGGCGATGGGCAGGTGGGAGCTCAACCTCGGGTGACAATGACAGCAGAGGCAACCGTCAAGAGCCAAGAGCCCTCTCCTTGAGGTACTAACCTGGTATCAGAAACAGCTGAAAGCAGGACCGGCCATTACCTACCTAAGTCCCTCCAGTCCGGGGAAGGAAAGCAATGCGCGGCTCCACCCCACTGCCTGTTAGCTCCGCCCCACTGTTTGTAGCTCCGCCCGCGCCCAGGGTCAGTCCCAGGGCTCGGCCCCCTAACAATCGGTCAGCAAATGAAGCAGCCTCGGGCCAGACCACGGGGATATCCGCCTAGACTCCTCCAGGGAAGACCCAGCCCTAAGGAAACTGCGCCACCTGACCTGGAGCAGGGGTGGGGCTCCAGAGAAAGGCTCCGACCCTCTCACAGGTCTCAGAGAAAGGACACCTCCCAGGCAGAAGGTGTCCGCCCCTAGTCCAAGCCCCTGGATTGGGTTCCACCTTTAGGTCCACCTAACCTTCCCCTCTCCGTTCCAGGCTCTGGATCAGCTCAGCCCAGATCGTCCACTCTCTTCCTCTCTCTCTGGGTGCATCCAAGCCACCTGTCTCGGACTTGATCACCTAGGATCTCCACATTCCGGCCTCAGGTGCCTCAAGAGCTAATCTGTCAAAGCGGAAGGACTTGCCCAGGCCTCCTCTTTCCCTCAAAGCCAGCTGCAGCCTCTGCATATTGCCGGGAACTTAGGCTGAGTGCCCCACACTGCCAACCTTTGAGCTGACTGACGCCCCATCACCAACTTTGCCCTCCTCACTCTAATGTCCCAGCCACCACAGTGCCTTCCTGGGCATGGCTCTGTCCCACTCTAAAATCTGCTCCAGCCTTCTTTTATCTACACAGCCAGTCTCCAGATTCATCGATCTGCAGCAAGGCACCCTCCATGAACTTACTGCTTTCCTGGAAGAACCCCCATCCCCACCCCAAACTCCACACAGCGAGGGAGGTTACAGATGGGTCCTGTTACTATCACCACCACAGTCAGTCAGCTAGCTGCCTGGGATGGGGCATGTTCAGGAGCCAGTCATAGGAAGGCTCAGGGCAGCTGGTTTATGATGGTTGGCTTCCTATTGCACCTTTCTCTGCTCCTGCCCGCCTACACCTCTCCTCTCCTTTAACAGCTCACCTAAGTACTGGTTAGATGCTAGCCAGGGCAGCCTGAAGCCCATGGAGGCTGCAGTTTGCTCAGAACCAGTTCCACAGAATCCTTCCCAGGATTCAGCAGGAGTGGGGGGGGGGGGTTGGGGGTGCAATTCCGTGGCGCATGGGGGCGGATGGGTGAGGGCCTGAATGAGTGAGAAGCCAACAAGGCCTGTAATCTCCCTGTCAGCTTGTCAGTGTCTCCTCGGTCACCCCTAGCCCCTCCTCCCCCATCACAGTTGAACCCTACAATTAGCTTAGGGCACCTCGCCAAGCCTGGGTGCCAGCCACCACTCACACATGACCACACATGTACAGGCACACACATGTCCATGATGTTGCTAAAGTCTTGCCAGCAGGAAGGTCTTGCCCCAACACCTAGAATCAATCCCCAGGGATGAACTAAGGGGCTTTGAAAAAGTGGGATATAGATAGGTCTCAATCCCAGAATGCCCTAAGAGCTTTGTTGGAGCTGGGAAAGCAAGTGCTGGCTTGGATGGATGGAACCGCTCGTTGGTGAGTTCCTCCATCCACATTAAACCAGGTACCTGGCAGGCACGTGGTACTTTAAGGAATGCTAGGAAGAGTCTGAGGGTGAGTGAACAGAGCCCCATGTCCAAGTGACACAATGGGGCAAGCACTCGGGGCTTAAGGAGGGAACAGAGCCTAGGATTTTCCAATGAGGAAATGCCCAGGGGAGTGATACTGGTATGTGCATGGGGTTGGGAATTGGGAACCCCTAGACCCAATTCTTCCCTCTGGTGAGAAGCATTACACAACCAGGCCCCCCTCTGGAGTCTTTTGTTTGTTTGTTCAGTTGTTTTTGAGACAGGGTTTCTCTGTGTAGCTCTGGTTGTTCTGGACTCTCTTTGAGGACCAGGCTGGCCTCGAACTCACAAGAGATCCCCTCTGCCTCCTCCTTTCTGAGTGCTGGGACTAAATGCATGCACATGGCTGGCCTTGGGAGTCTTCTATAAGTCTACATGGTACACCTGGAAGAGAAGAGGTGTGTTCCAGGGAGCACTCATGGTACAAGGGAGATGCTACCTGGGTCCCCCCCACCTCCTGATCTAGGTTTTGTGGCCCTGAGACCCTCCCAGGGTAGTACTCCAAATCAGACCTGATGTTAATTTAAGGTGGAAGGGAGGCCAAACCACCTTTCTGAGGCTTAGAAGAGCAAGTGGGCCATTCGTGAGTCTTTTCCGCTCAGTCACCCACCCCACATGCCTGGAAGATTACCCGGCTCAATTTAAAATAGCTTCTCCCACTTGCTGGGCCGGGAAGAGGTGCCCCAGTATCAAGTGCATGATGATGTGGCACAGCATGATTGAGCGGGGGTTCTTTTCTCTGTGTCCCAGGGTAGCTGCTATCTTCCACAAAGAGGGCAGAAGGCCCTCGGCCTCTGCATCACACAAATGCCACCTTGTTCCTCCCAACACATACCCATACCTGTGTTGGAGCTGTCCTAAGACTACAGCACTTACCTAGGTTAAAGGTTAGGGCACTTGAGGATGGAGTAACAGTCGCAGTGGGCCACGTGTCAAGCCTAGAACACCCACTTAACCACAGTCACCCATGCTGCATACACAGGTAAGAGCACATCCTACTGTTGACCGAGGAACTAGGAGATAGCCCGAGACTTCCACAAATGATGTCGGGGCCAGAGAGGATAGGAAGTATTCTTCCTACGAAAAAACTAAATAGGTTCCTAGCTGCTGCTGCTTATGCTGGTGGTAGTGGTGGTGGTGGTAGCAGTGCCTCACACCTTTAGTCCCAGCACTCAAGAGACAGAGGCAGGTGGATTTCTGTGTGTTCATAGCCAGCCTGATCTACAGAATGAGTTCTAGGACAGCCAGGGCTACACAGAGAATCCTGTCTCAAAAACAAACAAACAAACAAACAAACAAACTTAATAGGTTCATGATGTATTCCCAGGTAACATATCACCCTACATTTGGTATGAACCCATCATCAATTCTACAGGTGGACTAATGCAGTACCACACAGGTGGTATGCTGGTTCAGATGCCACACATAAGAGCAGCCCTATGGGGGGGCTGGAAAGATGGCTGTTAAGAGCACTGGCTGTTCTTCTAGAGGTCCTGAGTTCAATTCCCAGCAACCACATGATGGCTCACAACCATCTATGGTGTGGTCTAATGCCCTCTTCTAGTGTGCAGGTGAACATGCAGGCAGAGCCCTGTAGACATAATAAATAAACAAACAAAAAGAGCAGCCCTAAGGAAAGAGAGCTCTAGCTAAGCACACAGCAGACCCTCTCTCACTCTGCCCCTGAAAGACCAACATCAATGCTTTTTTCCTTTCTTTTTCACCAAGGGTGCCCCCCCCCAATGGGAACTACTAACCAGCTGTGCCAGAGGGACCCCTGCCTCCAAGTGTCTGGTCCCCATGTCCAGACAGGGCATGCCCTGGGTCAGGCTGCTGGGCCACTGTCAGAGCTGGACTTAAAACTAAGGCTATGCTCGTGGGACCTACCCCTTCCTCTTTCTTCTCCTTAAGGCGTGGAGCCAAAACCCAGCTGGCACCAGAATGGGGAACTGCTGGGTTTCTCAAGTCCAGGGGACCTCAGGGAGCTGAGGAAGAAAGAGGGCCCAGCCCTGCCCCCAGGCACAGTGTCCTTGTCCAGGTTGAACCCCTTCTGTGTGTAAGTCCACTGGGACCCCAGGCAGCTCAGGTGTGAACTCAGCCAGTCCATGGGGACACCCCAGGGAAGGCTGCCAGGCATGAGGGAGGCAAGGAGCCAGGCTGGGGGAGGGGACACTGGACTGCAGAGGCGGGACCAGAGAATGACAAAAGACAGGAAATAGTGCTACCAGCTTCCAAGTCTGGACCAGCTTGGGCTCTTCCCAAAGACAAGATTGTCACTATGAGGTTGTTTCAGACCCACTCCAAGGGGAGTTCACCGTCCTCGACCACTTGGACTCCATCTGGGAGTTGAGTCCAATCACTGTCACAGATTCATGAACTTAAGAGTCAGGAAGCCCCCTTTAAGGGTTGGGTCATGGGATAGCAGAGGCCCCTCCCACCCTTTCAGATGCTCTAATGAGATAGAAGGGTTCAGTAGGGGGTGTTCCAGAGGCAGCACCTGTAGTCCGGAGAGCTCAGAACAGGGCAAGAGTCCTTGCTGTGTCAACAGAGGGGAGCATGGGCGTCGCACAGCTCGCGGAGAGGAGGTAGGGAGCAGAAGCTTGTGTCAGGGGATGTGAAACCATGGAGAGGAAGAAAGAGGAGTCACGTGAAATCTAGAAAGAGAAGAGCTGGGGCAGCCACCCCCTATTACACTATTCTGACAACACCCGCCCCCCCCATACACACACACACACACACACACACACACACACACTTCAGCCCTTCCCAGCTTATAATTAGTCAGAACCCAGCTCTGCCCCACCCACAGCCCCACCCTAAACACAAACAGCCATTAGCCCTAGGGGAGGGGCTCTATCCAACTCCTATCCCCTGTCTAATCACCCTATGGCTTGGCACAGAAGGGTGAGGCTAGTAGGAACAGCCTTAGCCCTGTCCACAAGCTAGCCATAGCCTTGGCTACCAAGTCTTGGTTGAAGTTCTAATCAGCTAACTTCCTTTTCCTCACCGAGCCAGTCCTTTTACAAGAGGCCCTCAATGGTGACAAAAAAAAAGCTTACTCCCTGAATATCAAGACAGGACCCAGGAAGCAACAAGAGGGATAAAAGGCTGTAAGGAGTTGTCTGGTAGCTGGGCAGTGGTGGCGCATGCCTTTAATCCCAGCACCCGGTAGGCAGAGGCACTCAGATCTCTATGAGTTTGAGGCCAGCCTGGTCTACAAAGTTAGTCCAGGACAGCCAAGGCTACACAGAGAAACCCTGTCTCAAAAAAAAGAAAGAAAGAAAAAGAAAAAGGAGTTTTCTGGCTGCAGGGTGACAGTCCTCTGTAGCAGAGAGGTAGGCAAGCAGTCTCGCCTAGCTGACAAGCAAAGATCCTTCCACCAGCGACCCTTAGGCAAGGGTCCAACATCCCATGAGGAGCCATTAGCACTATCAGGAGAGGTACCAGGCAGAGAACATGATGGGGGGGGATGTTCGGGTAGGGCGGGGACATATGCCATATGGACGCCTCTGTAGGCTGCCAGCCCAGCCCAGCCCAAACCTTTCCAATCCAATCTCTTCTGCTCCACTAGTGGGAGCCAGGGCCAAGTCCCTGGGCTTCCTGCCCTTGGGCATCAGCTGCTGGCTCTCCCTCCCAATGTGGTCTTCCATGCAGGCTCCTGGGCAGCCATGAGCCCCAGGAGCCAACCCAGGGAGAGCCCAATGGCTTCTTGTAGGGGCCGGTATTTGCCCGCCTGTGGGATGCCAATGTTGGGGCTGCCCCTCAGTGAGCTGATCAGCAAGAAGACAGCAAGACCCCTGGGATGTTGTTTCCTGTTCTGAGTTTCTGCCTGGAGTGTAACCCATCCAAGGTGTCCTTAAAACATAGTATGCATGGCTTAAAACATAGTATGCATGGCTTTGGCGAGTGAACCGGGTCTTCCAGATGGGTCTGAAGCACTTCCTGCCCCCATGGGTTCTCTCAGAGGAGCCTCCCCGCCCCCGCCCTCCCCCCCCCTCCCCCGGCATATTCCAGGCTGGGCAGGGCCTACAAAGGAGTCGACCTTGAGGACCTTCTCCAACCCAAGGTGACACATTGACACATGCCCTCCTACCCCGCCCCTGACTGGTCGGAGCAGCAGCCATGGGAGGGAGGTGGTGGAGCTGCCTGGGCTTGCCAGCCCCGCCCTTCTGGGGTTCTCAACTCACAGCCCGGAAGTGGGTCCCTCTCCCTGTAGCTGCTTCGGCCTCCCCTTCTGCTAGAGCCTACGCTTTGGGTAGCTGGACTCGCTGGATAATCCAAAATAATTCCTCCTTGGCAGGCAGCCCGTGGGGGAGGGGAGGGGGGAAACACATTCCAAACTCTTGTTTTCCAAAGTAACTTCCCTCAGTTCCTGGGGCTAGGAACCTCTGGCCAGTCCTCAGGCCTCCCCAACTCTGAGGGTGTGAGAGACTAGGTGGCCGAGGCTCAGTTGTCTCCTCTAGCAATTTCGACACAACACAATAAGGTTTGGCACATTCCACAAAAACACCTCACGCGCTCGCCCTACCTTCCTAGGAACTTTGCCTCCAGACCAAAGAGCGAGGAAGCTTCTTACTGTATCAGGGTAGCATCCGGGTGTAGGATCAAGCTGACAGCTCCCACCCACAAGATGTGTTGTGGGCAGTCTGAGGAGTTCAGCTTCATCAATACAGACTAAAGGCAGACATTAGAGGGGGGCACTTCTCAAGGCAAATGAGGGCCCCCCTGCCCGCCCGCACCCCCCTCCCCCGTTCCTTAGGACATGGCACTGGCTTTGGGACCTGGCTTCAGCTCCAGTTCTGACCGCCGCCACCACCATGGTAGCCACAGTCTGACCTCCCTTCTCCAAAGAGCGAGGAAAAAGGAATTAGGTGACGTGGCCAGAAACTCTAGGATTCCTAGGCTCAGAAACCCCCAGATAAGAAGGAAAAAAAAAACCCCACCCACCCACAAACCTGCCACACAACCTGACCAGAGGAAGCAGTAAGCAATAAGGGCTCCCTGCAGAACGTATATGAAGTGAGGGGCTAAACTGTGAAAGGCACCCTCCAAGTTCTAAGCCCTCTGTCTTAAGTGTTCCTCCAAACACAACAAGGAACTACTACACTAGAAACTGCGGAGGAGACCTTGTCGTCGGGAGGCGTGGGGCCTCACCAGGCTCTACAGGGTGTGAGTTCTCCCTGTCCCAGAAGGTGTGTGGACTGCTTTGGTTGTGTGCTCCCTGCAAAAAGCCCCCGGCAGAGCCCGACGTCTGAGCAGGCTCAACTTGAGAAATGGGGCCTGGAGGATCGCCACAACAGGGATGACTACTCGCTCTGGTCCACCGATTCCGCTCAGAAGAGGTAGGGACGCTGGCCCTGGGGGGAGGGTTTGAAACTACACCGGGTCGGGTGCAGCTCCACTGGGTCGCGGGAACCTGCCAGGGATGTTTCCCAACATCCCGGTGCAGAGGGTCTCATCGCCAACCAGTGGGGCAGGAGCAGCCAGGCCCAGGAGGTTGGACAGACAGACACAGAGCAAAGACGCAGGCCCGCGTCGCCCTCCGCGCAGCGGCGCTTGCCCTAAGACCCCCGCGTCCGGGTGCGCAGGCCGAGGCCGAGTGGCGTGAACGGCGAAGCCTGGGCCTGCGCGACGCCCCCACAGTTCCCGTCCCCAAGTGCGGTACCTGCTCCTCTGCAGCCGTCGCTCGATGGCGCCGGGGCCGCGCTCTGCGTTGCGCTCTGGCCCGCGCGGCTGCCATGGAGACGGGCCTTTGTGTGGCCGAGGAGGGGCCGGAGCGCGCGGGAGCAGCCGGCCCCGCCCCCGCCAGGGGAGAAGGAGGGCGGGGAGGACCGGGGCGGGCGAGAGGGAGGGACGATACTAAGGGGTAGGAGATAGAGGAGGGAGGGAACGAGGGGCGGCTGGCGTCCCTAGCGTACCCCGGGTTTCCCTCGGCTCAGAGCCATTAAGCATACCGCTTGGCTTGGAGGTTCGCGCCTTGTAGCAATCTGCGCTCCCTACCAGCTTCAGTTCTGTTGTGTCTCCCCGGCCCCTGCTCCCCCGCCCCGTCATCAGTGAAGTTCGCTCAGGCTGGGCACCACCCCGGGAGTGCCCCAGGCCGACTGAATGGCGCACGCGGCCCCGCATTAGTGGGTGGCTTTCGGCTGAGCCAGACCGAGGCCTCAAGTATCCTCTTTGAGATGGGCGGGGGCGCAAGGAACCTCACTACCACATTGGCAACAGGCTGGACCGGGCGCTCATGCGGTTCCCCGGGGTGAGGGCTGCTGGACCTTGATTCTCGCTAATCCTAGCAGCTCAGTCTTCTACTGAATGTCCTCTTAGCTGGAACTCTGCCCTCACTGCCCTCCTTCCTTGGTCCCCTGACCCAGCATATCTGGGCCTTAACTACCTCCAAGTCTTCAGTTGTCTATAGTGTGAAACAATACCATTGCCTAGGGTTCTTACTTCTGGCTTCCAAGTTGTTCTTCCTGTGGTCCCTTGGATCTGTAACACGGCGATGGTCCCACTGTTGTCAGAACTAGTCTCCAAGCCCCATTTCATGTCCACCTGGGATACTTATCTCCTCCCCCCAGATTCGCCCTCCTTTAAAACTGCCTACTCCCTCTTATTTCCTTAGGTAATCTTCTCCCAAACTTCGGGGATCCAACCCAAGTCGTTATTATTTTGGTTTTTCAAGACAGGGTTTCTCTGTGGAGCCTCGGCTGTCCTGGACTGGATTTGAAGACCAGGCTGGCCTCGAACTCAGAGATCAGCCTGCCTCTACCTCCTTGAGTCCTGGGATTACAGGTGTGCACCACGGAGCCTGGCTCCGCACCAACTCTAAAGTCTTACCCCCTTCCCCAACCTGAAGACTTAACAAATCTGAGAATTTCACTGGTTCCTTTTTTAAATATGTTTATTTTATGTGCATTGGTGTTTTGCCTGCATGTATCTGTGTGCAGGTGTCAGAGATTGGAGCTACAGACAGTTGTGTGTGCTGTCATGTGGGTGCTGGGAATTGAACCCGGGTCCTCTGGAAGAGCAGCCTCTTAACCACTGGGCCATCTCTCCAGCCCCAATTTCACTGGTTAAGCAAGTTGGACGTGCTCCATCGACAAGCCAGGCAGGCTTTGTGAATCACCTCCCCTCCACTAGCAACCGCCCCCCCCCCACATACAAGAGACCTCAAAATATCCAGTGATTTCAACACCTCCCCCCACAAGCGATATCAAAATATCCAGATTTCAACAACAATAACAACACACACACACACACACACACACACACACACACACACACACACACACACACACACACGGACTCCAAAATAGCTAGTGAATAACAGGGTTGCAAACTTTGTATCAAAAATATTAAAAAAAAAAAAACAAGTACTGTATCACAAAAAGATATTTTAATACCAAAGTTGTGGGAAGGCTAGTATTCCAAACAGTATGGCTCAAAATAGAAGGCAGGAGGCTGGAGGGTGAGAGTCCTCCACTCCTTCCGGTCTGTCCCTGGGGCTGGCTGCCTCATGACATCCACCCAGCCCTCTTAGATCCCTTGAATGCTGCTCATAGCTTTCTCCAACTTGCCACACAAGGGAGACCTGGGGACCACAGCCTCCAGGATTAGTTTTTCACTAACCAGGCATCTTAACCATGAGGGCTCTTTTTTTTTTTTTTTTTCCCCTCCATGAGGGCTCTTTGGGTTGGGGGAGGGGAGCACTTCTTTGAAGCCATCTGTCTTTTCCCTCTAGGCCATGCCCTTGGCACGGATGGAAAGGGGTGGCCTTGAGCTCCTCTGGCCAGAAGCTCTGCTAACTCAGCTGACCCCACCCTGGGAGAGCGAGAGTAGGAGAGGATGTAGCTGGTAGGAAGCCCCAGGATGTATACTCTGCCCAGCAGCCAGAAGCCCCCCAAGGGGACTGGAACTTTCCTCGTCCCTGTATCAGCATTGGGTCTATGCCCTAGGCACTACTGTTGTGTCCACACCCCTCCCCCTAAATCTGTTTCCAGTGCTCTGAGGATGACCAACTGCCAGACAGACGCTGGTTATAGCTCTAGGCTGACAGTGGCTGAGGTCCATGGGGGCCACCATGAAGCCTACTGTGTGACAATCCTCAGAAAGTCAAGGGGAAAACATGAGAAACACATTGATGTGACATCTGAGATGTGCTTTTAGGGTGGGGCCACTAAGACCTGGCCACTGTACACCTGCATAGGAAGCTGGGCACGCCAAAGGCACAGTTTGCAGACTCCAAATGGCTAACGCTCTGCTGGCCCCTCAGCCTGAGGGCTCCAGCTGTCACAGTGGAAGGTGCCATATTTCTAAAGATCCCTTACAGGCTTTGGGTGGTGAGGCTGGCACCTCCATGTGTGTGTGTGTGTGTGTGTGTGTGTGTGTGTGTGTGTGTGTGTGTGTGTGTGTGTGTTAAGGTCTCCACCTTGACCTGCTTCTGCTCAGTTTTCTGACTGGTCACACCCTTGGACTCTGCATTAAACTGACCTAGCTCTGGATCTCTGTGAGTTCGAGGCTAGCCTGGTCTACAAAGCAAGTCCAGGACAGTCAAGGCTACACAGAGAAACACTAAACCAATTTGCTTTGCTAGCACACCTTTAAAGCATCCCACTATCTAACCCACTCTCTGGGAATGCGTTCTTTCCCTGCTACTGCCTCACACCGTCCATTGTCTGAGGAGTCTAAGGGGTCAGGAGACCCACCTATAGGTTTCTGAAACTTGGTTTGACTACAGCTCTGGGTCCACACTTCAGTCTGCACCTTCCCGAGGGCCCTGATACTGTGTTGGGTTATAACATTGTAACTCATTGGGGAGAGGAAGGCGGCACTACACAACAGTATCTAATCCAGTAAGGGGTGAGACAGAGCCAGCACAGCATCCTCCAACATTTGGGGACCAGGATGTGGTTCGAAATGTCATTTTTTTTACTGCTGAGACAAAGGTGGTTTGGGGGTGGAGGGGCTGAAGCCAGGATAGAGACTTGGAGAGGGAAGTGTGGCAGACTCAGGCCCCTGGGACCACATGTTAGCCCTTTCCTAGGAAGAGCACAGAACAGTACCTCCAAGAGACACCTCTAGCTAAGAGATTGGCTGTGCCCGAACACAGCATCAGGTTACAGCCCAAAGCCTCCCAGGCTTCAAGACAAGGCACAGACACAAGGGGGAAAGCTGGAATATTCTCTGGCAGCCTGGGTGAAATGCTTGGAGCAGGTGTCCAGGGGGCTGTTCCAAGAAAAGGAACAGGGACTGTGATGAGGATCTCAAAGAACAGCCTGAGCTTGCTTTCCCAAGTGGAGTGACAGGCCCAACCCCATCCCGCACTCTCACCCTGACCAATCACAGCAGGAAAAAGGCTTAGGTCCTCACAGGACAAAGAGCTTCTGCCCTCTCCAGTAGCTGCCTAGACAAAGTACCCATCACTCCCCCAGAAGATGGCATGAGCTGTAGAGAGGGGCTGCCCTTGGCAGCTGCCTCCCTCCATCCTGGGCTGGGAAGCATGCTGGGCTAAAGGACCCCCAACACAAGACATCCTGGAGTGTGGGCAGATGGGAGCCAGGAGGGGGGCGGGTGGTGAAGGCACCTACATCAGTGAGGGTTACTAAGCCCACTCCCACCTCCAGCTGTGGAGGACAGGTGGGGCCCAGGAAGGAGGGAGGCAGTGCCAGCACAGAATCCCCCAATAGTCAGGGACCACCAGACTGTCATTCCAAATGTCGTTTTACTGCTGGGACAAGGGTGGTTCTGGGAGGGGGCTGAAGCCGAGGTAGGAGCCCAAGGCTGGAAGCTCCAGCTTGGCAGAGGCCGGCCCTCAAGGAGAAGGGAACTTGGCAGACTTAGGCCCCCAGGACCACACAAGCGGGCCCTGTCCTAGGGAGGGCACAGGACTGCTTGCAGGTCCTTGGGCAGGGAGCCAATCACTGTATCGATGTACAGCTGAGCCCGCTGCAGTGTCACCTCCTTCACAGGGAGCTGGTGGCCCTGTGCCCGCACCTAGAGGGACAATGATCGTAAGGGGGTGGACACACTGCTGGCCTGGCAGGGTGGACGCTGGGCAGTATGAGAAGGTTTCTCACCAGCTTCTCCCTAAGTTTCAGGACTAGGTCCACCACTTCCACCTCCGACTTGTCCTTCATCCAGGCCTCGATGCTCTGTTAGGGACATTTCAGGCTCTTTTCACCAAGCCTCCCCTTCACCCCGGGCCTGTGCTTAGCCCCTCCCTTTGCCTTCCCTCACCGCCTCACAAATAGCTTCCAGGTGCAGAGCCTCCAGCTTCTGGGCCATTTCTTTGTGTCGTTGCCGATACCAGCCATCGAAATGGGGGGACTTGAAAAACCGCCTGTGATGGATGGCAAGGGGCAGCTGAGGAGCTGTCCTAGTGTATACTGGGGGAGGGGGTGGGGGGGACATGTGCCTACAGCGGCCTGTGCTAGATGTATTCCCACCTGTAGAGGCCCAGCCAGTCGCCCTTGAGGATGCAGGTGAGCTGGGGTCCAGCATGCTCCAGGCTTCGCAGGAAATCATCCTGGCGGAAGGGGCAGATCTGGGGGGGGCTCTGAGACAAAGTTGTATGAGCTGGGTGCTAAAGAGCACAGGCACATTAGGTAGGTCCTACCTTTCAGAAGGATGGGACCCACCTCCAAGATATATCTGAAGACCTTCACCCTGCTTGGGGCAGATCCCTGGACAACCCTTTAGGAGTTCTGCCCGTGCCCTTCCTTGCAGTCCTCATTTCTCTGCCCTGGGGAGGGGGGATGCTTGGCAGGCACGGAGTCAACTTTGTGCCCCGGTGGCTGTGGCATCTCACGGCCGCCCTCTCTGTTCTATGTGGACAACTGCCTCAGACCCTTCCCTTCTTGGAATGGGGACAGAAGACAACCCTCCCCAGAAGTTCCTGGACTCTACCTTCCAGGGTGTAATGCTCTTCTGCAGTGGCATGAGGCTGGCCATGTAGTGCTCCTGAAGAAAGGTAAGGGACAGGCTGTGATTGTAGTCATAGCCTCCGCTGTCACTACCCCCTTACTCACTCTCCCTCATGCCCATTGCTGGCACACGCCTGCTTGTCTCACCAGAGGGATGATGAAACTCTGCGTGAGCTCCAGGAGGTGTCGCCTCAGCAGGGCACTTAGCGCATCCCATGGCCGCTTCTTCTGTACGCCCTGCAAGTGGAAGCAGGGGAACCGGGTCTCAGCACTGACTGGTACCCTGCATCCTTCACACCTCACCAAGTGCCCACGGCCAGGCCCTACCCTATGGCCTGTACCTTGAGCAGTCCTTTAAGCAGTGCTTTGTCCCGGTGGAGGTGGGCAGTGTATGAGGTGTAGAGGCCTGACAGGAGGTCAGAGCTGTGGCTGTCCGTTCAGTCTCCCTTCCACACTCCCACAGCTCTACTGACGATGAAGACGGCTGTCTGATCTGCCTACAGCCCCATTCCCTTGACAGAACCTGCACATCTCTCACCCCATCTGTCCCGAGACTCAAGAGACCTTGCTAAAGAAGACATTGTCCTGTCCCCCACCCCCCACCCTCCTGCCACCATGGGGCCTGAGTAGAAAGAAAAACAGAAGGCCTGGCTATCACCACTGGAGGGATCTACCAGGTGCAGGACAGGCCTTACCAGAGTAGATGGGGCTGCAGCCCAAGAAGGGGAGACAGACCTGGCTTGGTGTCAAGGGTCTTCAGCCGAGAGGGTTTTTTAAGCTTGACCTGCTTAGGAAGGTCCCCTGTGAAATACACCCAGTAGGGAAGGCTCAGCACCCACGGCTCTGCTTAATGTGGACTCTGAGGCGTTCGGTACAGAAGCCACTTAGGTCCCAAGCAGGTGTGGCCCTGGATTTCTTACCTGACATCTTGGGCTCCCCGATTCGGAGGATGTGGGGCCAGTGCTGGAGTGTTTTGATAAAGAAAGGGTTTGTGACTCCCAGGACCACGTTTGGTCTAGAGAGAGAGAGAGAGAGAAGAGAAGAGAGAAGAGGCAGAGAGAGGCCTAGGGGAGGTGGTGTGTGAGAGCGGGAAGGGAGGACATGTACTTACGGAGCCTGTGTTCGTGTTGTTAGCTCCTTGAATTCGCTGTCGTGAATGGTGAAGTAGGGGCGGAAGTCGCAGCAGAACTTCAGGGGCTGTAGGCAGCTGTATGTGGGGGAGGGTGTGGGGGGAAGGGCAGCAAGGAATGTGTAAGGCTGGGGTAACCAGGCACAGCCATGACAGTCTAGTGGGTAAAGTCTGTACCTGGTCAGGGCTAGCACCAGCTCTGAAGACACGTCAGGAGAGGGTGCCAGGACCACTAGGGGCTCCCCAAGGAGCATGAGCTCCCACAGGGTCTGCACGTGGGTCAGCACTGGCCGGAAGCACCTGGTGCAGGACAGAGCAGTTGGGGCAGTCGGACAGCTTTGTTACAAAGGTGCTGTGGCGAGCATAAGACACTACCCTTCCCAAAGACAGCAGTAAGGAGTAAAGAGACACCAAGACTAAGTGGTGTCACAGGTCCTCAGAGTCACCCATGTTTTGATAGACCACCTGAGCTAATGCTGGCCTGGGAGGCCTGACCTGGATCCTGCCTGTGAGGGGCTGGGAATCCTGCTGGAGATCCAAGGCCCCAGGAGGGACTGCTAATCTAGGGTTCTGCTATTCCCATTACCTCTTATGCCTCCAGACTAAATCCCCGCCTACTGTTGGGCCCAGAATGAACAACATAATCTCAGAGTCCAGGCTCCCTTGAAGACACCTAGAAAGGCACAAAGGGGCAGCCTCAGAAAGCAAACATTTCCCCGACATCCTCCCTGGGCTTAGACCCTTCCTTGCCCACTGTATCCATTTCCTTTAAGTCAGATACTTGGGCACAGGTTTCTTCTTCCTTGCAAGTGTCTCAAGGGTCACTCAGACGAGCAGCCTCTCTTCGTTAAGATGTGCCCTCTATGACATACACACATGGGTGTCTGACTGTGTGTAGGCTCCCTCAGAGGAGCCTGTGGTACCCTACCGGGCTCACCTAAACAGATCCAGTTCATGGACACTAGTGAGGACGACCGGGGCTGGCAGCAGGTTCTGAGAAGGGAAGGGAAGGGAAATCAGACCAAGGTGCAGCCCCTGCCCCCTGCCGTTCCCTTCCCCCCACCCCAGCACAGGCTCCTTAATGAAACCCCTCTGGCTACCACCATGGCTTTGCCTGGGCTTGGGCACCCACAAAATAGGCTGGTGAGGAGACAGAGGAGCTAACCATCCAGCCCAGGAACAGACCTCAGGCTAAGGCCCAGCTCCCTCGGCTCTAGGTCCCACCTCTTGGTCACACCGCTTTGGGGGGTTGGAATCCAGCTTGTCCACCCTGGATGGGATGTGCACCTGGGGAGAGAGGAAGCAGTTGCCGGGAAGTAGGGTAGAGTGTTTCCGCCCCCCGCCCCCCACCAACACCAACATTGCTTACTCTTCAGTTGGCCCTCACCTGAAAGACAACTCCCATGATAGGTAGGTTCAGGGTCTGCCCGGGCACGGGGGCTGGCCATTGGTCAATCTCATTACAAACTGTGGACACAGGTGGCTGATGTCAGGAGCCCTCCCAAAAGGCTGAGACGAGCCAGTTGGCCACGTCTGACGGCCACTCACCTGCTTCCAGACAGGGTGCCAGCTTCTCAAAGTACTCAGGGGCGATCAGGGTTAGGAGTGACTGAAACAGCCGGACAAATGGCAGGCGGGACACCAGCACTAAAGACTGTGATGATGCAGGGCCGATCAGAGGGCATTCGGCTACAGACATCACTCCTATAATTTCAGGAGCCCATGGCAACCCCGAAGCCACGCTTACTCAGAGCTGGCCAGGGCAGCACGTCCCCGCCACCCTATCAGACAGCTGCCACAGAGTAGCCTAACTGTGTTTCAGGAACGGACAACACAAAGCCTGGTGTCTGTGCCATAGGGTAGATAACCAGAGATGGCAGCAGGGTTGGGACTGAACCCAGGGCCTGCAGAGGGAACTGTGAGCTGGCTACTTCCTTACCCTGGGCTGTGCAATGAGACCAGCAAGGCTTGAGGAGCTGGGATATTCTGGGCCCAAGGACAGAAAGTGCCATACTAGACACGGAAGGGACTTCGGGAAGTACTGGGCGCAGTGGTGGCTCCTCCTCGGTCCTGCTAGCCAGGTGGGCTACGCTAGCAGTCCACCATTCGCTTCCTCTGCACAATGCTATCTCACAGTGGCAGGCAGCTTACCTTCTGGAAGTAGCCTCTCTTCATAGAGCTGTCCTTCACCTGCCTGAAGTACACATAGCCCAGGTAGTGCGCTGGCTCCCTCTGTAAAGAGTGCAGCGTTAGCCATGCCATACCTGGGGCATCGGCTAGATCCAGGGTGACATAAACAGAAGCCGTAAAGGAGGAGGAAACCTATAGCCAGGCATGGTGGCACACGCCTCTTCTAATCCCCGCACTCAGAGCTAAGGTTGGGAGGCAAAGGTGGATCTCTCTTTGAGTTCAACGTTAGCCTGGTCTACATAGTGAGTTCCAGGACAACCAGGGTTATGTAAGAGACCCTGTCTTTTAAAAAGACGGGGTAAGGGGAACCTAAGAATCCAGATCTTGGAGATACTTGTCCCTGAGACTAGGACCTGCCCTCTGCCTACCGCAGTGGGACCTAGGATCCCCTAGTTCAAAAAGTGGGCTAAACCAGTCAAGGGGACATGTGCTGATATATAGAAAGGACTTAGTAAATATGAGAGTTCCCCGAGGCTCCTGAAAGGCCCTGCAGACTTCTGCGTATTAAGCCACAGCTTATTTAACCGCATAGGTGCCCGGCAAAGGAGACATGAGGCACAAAATCAACTTTAGTGATCCTGGTGAACCCCATAAAAGCTGGGTTAGGTGAAGATCCCCAATACAGGATCATCAGAGCTTAAAAAAGTCACTGACCTCACAGGATGGGCCTGGCTAGCACTTCTACCACAAAAAGCCCAAGGGCCTTAAAGGGATGTTCACATCTAGGAGCCCCCAGCAAAGGGAAAGAAGACACAACCCAGAGAGATTTCCCACTAGTCACCTGCAGTGCCAAGGGGGCCTTGCTGTTGTAAGGCCTGTCATCAACATGCCAGAGGCTCCTCTGTCCTCCACACTGACGCATACGGAAACTGAACTGAGTGTCTCCAAGGCATCCTGAAAAGAGGCAGTCCCACCACACATGTCACAGACAGGAGACTCTCCTTCCACTGTAAGGGGTGAGGAGCATGGTACAAAGGGTGCGGTTGGGCTGGCCTTTGCTGGCACCAATGCCCATTCAGGGGGAAAGCTGCTGTGTTTCCCAACAAGGCTCCTATCCTGATCCTACACGCCACATGAGGCTCTTGGAGTGAATTCAACACAGAGAACCATCCTCAGTTTCCCTGTGGGAGCCTGGCTCAAGCTGCCTGGGACACTACACAGTGCTCACCTGGTAGCTGCTGTGATGAAGGCGACCAGGCTGCCCAGATATGTGGCTTTACATGGGTTTTTGAGAACCTGGTACCCTGCTGCTTCTGGGGCTCTGGCAAAGCCTCAACCTCATAGTATCCTGTACACCGCTGGCCAGGGCTCCATGGTCCCGTTTGTTGTTTAATACTTTTCAGCCCCAAAGCCAATGTCCAGTTCAGGGAGGGTGGGGCCACCTACCTGAGTGGGAGTCTGGAAAGGACAGGTAGCAGATGCTGCTTTTCTGAAACAAAGAGAGCCCAGTGAGGGCTGGCTCAATCCTGGGGACATCCAATCCCAAGAAATCCAGAACCTACCTCCTTGTCTGTGAGCCGGAAGTCACTTGGGTAGACTAGCTGCAGGGAGAGACAGAGCATTTGGTGATCCTGCCAGTGTCACCTCTGTGTGAGGTGACACCAAGACAGTTCAGTGTTGGCTGGGGGGGCCCATCACCTGACCTTGGAATGACCTTCTCCTTCCTTGTATGCTATCTTACATCAGGCCCTCCTTTTCCTTGACTCTGCTCCATGACCTTCAGTCCTAGTGTATGCTACGTTTGCCTGCTAGTTTCCCATCAACTTCATACTAGCTAGCTAGAGTCATTTGGGAGGAGTGACTCTGGTTGACAAAATGCTTTCATAAGACTGGCTGGAAGCTAGAGAGATGACTCAGCAGCTAAGAGCACTGTCTGCTCTCCCAGAGGTCCTGAGTTCAATTCCCAGCAACCACATGATGGCTCACAACCATCTATAATGAGATCTGTGCAGGTATACATGCAGATAGAACACTGTATATGTAATAAATAAAATAAATCTTAAAAAAAAAAAAGACTAGTTGGTAAGCAAGTCTACAGTGCATTTTCTTAATTAGTGAATGATGTGGGAAGGCCCAGCCTGCCGTGGATGCTGCCACCCTTTGATGGGTGGTCCTTGGAGACATAAGAAACCAAGCTGAGGACGGGCATGGTGGTACACGCCTTTAATCCCAGCACTCAGGAGGTAGAGGCAGGTGGATGTTTGTGAGTTCGAGGCCACCCTGGTCTACAAAGAGAGTCCAGGACAGCCAAGGCTACACAGAGAGACCCTGTCTCAAAAAACAAAAAAACAAAACAAAACAAAAGAAACCAAGCTGAGAGCTGGTGTGGTGGTGCACGCCTTCAATCCTAGTCCTTAGAGGCAGAGGCAGTGAGACTGAAGAAGGGGCTGTTTCAGGTGACCCCTCCCCCCAAAAAATCTAATATAAGCGAAGGCAAAGCCAGCCTGGTCTACATAGTGAGGTTTAGGACAGCCTGGTCTACATAGTGAGTTTTAGGACAGCCAGGCTACAGAGTAAGACCCTGTCTCAAACAAACACAAATTATGTGTACATATGTGAGCCCACGGGTTCATGTGCACACAGGAACCTGTGGAGGTCGGAAAAAGACGATGAGCATCCCTAGAACTGGAGGTTCCCGGTCTCACTGCCTCCTTGTCATCCTCCTCTATCTCACCAGCAACGGTCTCTGCCTCCTGAGTGCTGGGACTAAAGGTATGGGCCGCCATGACTAGCCTGATACACACGTTCTAAAAAACAAGCACTTGGAAGGCAGAGGCAGGAGCATCTCTAAGTTCAGGGCTAGCCTGGTCTACAGAGAGAGTTCCAGCACAGCCAGGGCTACACAGAGAAACCTTGTCTTGGAAAAACAAAACAAAAAAACAACAACAAAAAGAAAAGAGGCCAGGCGTGGTGGCACACACCTTTAATCCCAGCACTTGGGAGGCAGAGGCAGGTGAATCTCTGAGTTCAAGCGCAGCTTAATCTATATAGTGAGTTTCAGGACAGCCAGGGCTACAAAGTGAGACCATGCCTGGGGGGGTGGAGGGGGGTGCACGGGGGCCGGGCATGGTGGCGCACGCCTTTAATCCCAGCACTTGGAGGCAAGAGGCAGGTGGATCGGATCGCTGTGAGTTCAAGGCCAGCCTGGTCTCCAAAGAGAGTCCAGGACAGCCAAGATAACATAGAGAAACCCTGTCTTGGAAAAAAAAGAAAGAAAGGAAGGAAGAAAGAAAGAAAGAAAAATTCCCAGGCAGTGTGTCTCATGCCTTTAATCTCAGCACTTGGGAGGCAAAGGCAGGTGGATCTCTGGGAGTTCTATACCAGCCTGGCTTACAGAGCAAGTTCCAGGACAGCCAGGGTTATACAGAGACCCTGTCTCAAAAAAAGGGGAAAAAAAAAATCCAAAACCACCATCAACACCAGAAACTGTAAAGGAGTTCTGAGACAGTGAAAGCTGCCTCCTGGGAGGGTATGGACGCTACAGTAAAGGATTTCTATGGGCTTATTGGCCAGAGGACAGACCCCATAGGCCTCTGAGTTGAGCTGGATCATTGAGTTTAAAAGGACTGAGATGGCAGAGCCAGGCCTTTTCTTCAGCTGCCCCGCATGTACCAAGACCCTCTCCCCTTCACTTTAAAGCTAGATAGCCTGTCTTGCACAAAGGCTCAGGTGCCCCCATCTGTAGAGGGCTGCCCTGCGAGGTTGCTGAAGTCCCTTGCACAAAGGTCCAAAACTACTTACCCTCTGTTTCTAGCAAAGCTAACTCCTGCAGGGCAAGAGCCTACATTCCCTTAAGCTTTTATGAACCGTGAGCTGAGTTAAGACACAGCAGGACCTGTCTGGTAATGGCTGCTCAGAACTTGACTGAGAGTCGTGGACCACTTTTTGCCTTCAATTCTATTGGCCTTTTGAGGGAGGGGGTCACCTGCAACAAATTTCTTCAGTCTCACTGCTGCGTCCTTATCATCCTTACTCAGCTGAGCCTGGATGAATCTCCGGGCCATGGCCTGTGTCTTTCTTCCATGTGTCCCATGCCACAATCAATCCTTGGCTTCACATGACTCAGTCAGGCTGAGCTGTGAATGCAAGGATGCAAGGCAAAAGCTCTGCGGAAGTCTGCAGGACTCTGCACTTCCCTGAGATGTCAAAGGGTGAGGAGGAAAGACAAAAGGCAAACATGATGAGGGTCACATGCATGACTCACCGCACAGACTCGCTCCTGAGTTACTTATCTACTGTCAGACTTTAGTCAGCCGGGCGGTGGTGGCGCACGCCTTTAATTCCAGCATTCAGGAAGCAGAGGCAGGTGCATCTCTGAGTTCATGGCCAGCCTGGTCTACAAAGAGAGTCCAGGACAGTTAGGGCTCTGTGTAACAGAGAAACCCTGTCTCAAAAAACCAGAAAAAAAAGGAAGGAAGAATGAATTAATACTTTAAATCTCTAGTCTCTCAGAGATTAGCTGGGCCTTAGCATTCCCCACCCACAAAAAGGTATGCTGAAAAACGGGTATGGTGGTGCCCGCCTTTAATCCCAGCACTCTGGAGGCAGACGGATCACTGTGAGTTCAAGGCCAGCCTGGTCTCCAAAGCAAGTCCAGGACAGCTAAGGCTAACACAGACAAACCCTGTCTTGAAAAACCAAAACCAAAACCAAAATAAATAAATAAATAAATAAGGGGTATGCTGCACCAACTGTCTCAAGGGTCACTTCAGCCTTACCTCAGTTCACTCATAACCTCTCAGCTCTCATCAGTGCCTCTGACAGTGCGGATCTGCCTCTGAGATAACCGCACCACCTTCTGTGGTGGCCAGCTTTGTGTCTTTCAGAACAGACATTATCTTGACTGGCTCTGCCAAAGGCCTCACTGAGCCTGTAACATTTTCTCCTTTCTCTTTTCTTTATCTTTCTGGTGTGTATGGGGGAGGGGAGGGAGCTTTTTTATTTGTTTTGGGATTTTTGAGACATGGCTTCTCTGTGTAGAGAAACTCACTTTGTAGACCAGGTTGGTCTCGAACTCATAGCAATCTGCCTGTCTCTGCCTCCTGAGTGCTGGGATTAAAAGGCCTGTGCCATCAGGCCTGGCTCTTTCTGGTGGTTTTGTGGTTTGGTTTTGTTTCCTTTTTTTTTTTTTCTTTTGAAAAGAAAAGTCTCAGTATATAGGCTTGGCTTGCATGGAACTCAATATGTTGACCAGGCTGGCCTTGAACTCACAGAGATCAGCCTGCTTCTGCCTCCATAGTCAATGACCATCTTTCTTTCTTTCTTTCTTTCTTTCTTTTTTTTTTTTTGAGACAGGGTCTCTCTATATTAGCCTTGGCTGTCCTGGACTTGCTTTGTAGACCAGGCCTTGAACTCACAACCATCTGCCTGCCTCTGCCTCCCCGAGCACTGGGACTAAAGGTGTGTGCCACCACACCCAGTATAATGCCATCTTTTTTTCTTGTTCTTCCCCCCCCAACCCCTTCCCCCCCCCCCTTTTTTTTTTTTTTTGGTTTTTCAAGACAGAGTTTCTCTGTGTAGCCTTGGCTGTCCTGGCCTCACTTTGTAGACCAGGCCGGTCTGGCCTCAAACTCAGAGCGACCCACTTGCCTCTGCTCTCAAGTTGCTGGGATTAAAGGTGTGCACCGCCGCCACCACCTGGCTTCCCCTTTTCTTTCTTTAGACAAGGTCTCACTCTAGCTCGGGTTCCTCTGGGACTCGCTATGTAACCCATATTGGCCTCAAACCCATGATCCTACCTCAGTCTCCTGAACACTGGGGTTTGCATGCACCACTATGCCTGTCTGATATTTTCATTTTATCTAGTAGAAGAGAAGATGCCTTTATGTGTAGGTGGATGCGTGGGACAGAGGCCTTCAAACCACAGGAAGACAGACCACATCAAAAGCCTGAGGCCCTGCCCAACCGCGCACAGCTGGTGACCAGATGCCAAAGGTTGAGAAGTGCTCAAGACAAGAGGGGCCAAGCAGGGCTTCCCGGGGTCTGCATCTGATTCTAATTCTAAGAAGAATGCCACAGGATTTTCAGCAGAGAAGGCAACTATGGGTGACACTGGAGACTGCAGCAGACCCCATGTGAGACCTGGGGGTTTCGGGGAGACTGATCCTAAGGGCTCAAGCTTGAGCAACCAAAGAGCAGGCGGTATTTCTGCCTCTTTGGGGGAAAGGGCCACGTTAGATGCTGCGTAGGATACATTGATGGATAGGCAGTTAGGCCTTTAGAGACCTTCCTCTGCCTGCCTGGGAAGCGCTCCTGGCGCTCTGAGGAAGAGGCTCCTCTTTGGAGAGGTGACAGGCGGTGGGAAAGAGGAGGTCGCTAAGCTAGTCACTCACTAGTCGAAGGAAGTAGGGGAAAGGTCAGCCTGAGGGTACAAAGCATTCAGTGAGACTCCTAAGAGGACCCTAGACCAAGCAGGAAAGGCTACAGGCGTGGAAGCCATGAGGCCTGCTTCCTGGAGGGTGGGCGTCCCGGGTAGAGAAACCGCGCGTTGGGGAATTGGAGGAAAGGAGCAGCAGGGGTGCCAAGCGAGGGAAGGGAGGAGCGTGGGGGGTGGGGAGGGGCATCGGGAGAGGAGGGACGTCCGGAGAGGAGGGGCGTTGGGAGAGGCTCAGGCCGCAGAAGGAAGGACACACTGAAACGCTTCTGCCGGGTCGGCCAGCCCAGCCGCTCACCTCTAGCGCCTGGCCCAGCTCCAGATCGAAGGTGACCACGCACACGCACTCCAGCCAGGCAGAGAAGCGCGCCCACGGTACCGCCGAGGCCCGCTCTACGCGGCCGGAGGACGTGGATCTAGTCGCATCTAGTCCTCCGCCAGGTTGCCGAGGCCCGGTGCCCACCGGCACCTCCATGCTGGTAGCTCCAGCGGTCCCCGCACGTTGCGGGGAAACGCAGGGGTTCACCTGGCCCGCCTTGGAGCAGTCGAGCTGCCACCGCAGGCCCAGAAGGGCCCCTGGAGCAGCCGCGCGCCCCCTGGTGCTAGAGGTGCCGTCTGCCCTGGGGCGTCGCCTAACGTACCAGCGAGAAAGGCCCCAAGCCTGTTAGAAGGGTCTGGAGATGGTGGCGCTCCCCGATAATGGAGGTGGTGCGACCACGGGCTGGCCAGTAGGGGCGCTAGTGCGGCACTGCATCTGGAAGGCGAGCAAGGGCGGGTCCTGATATCGCTGGTCCCCGGCTGGAGTCTATGGGGCTTTGGGCGTTTAGGGGTGTCTACCAGGGGTGTCAGACGGTTTTGCTTCTTTGGACCACATAGAATTGTATTGGGCCACCCAAGGGTATCCAACCAGGACGAGGGTTGTGAGCATAATGTTCATTTTGTTTGTCATCGGTTCACGACCTTGTCACCAAAGAGTAAATGCTGGACAATCGCCGAAACTAGTTACAAACCTCAAAAACTCAACACTATAATAAAAGTGTGAAAACCACGGCCAGCCTGTGGTGGCAACATGCCTTCAGTTCCAGCACAAAACAAAATATGAAAACTACAATGTTTGGGGCAGGAGAAATGGGCTCAGCAAGGACGGAACATGGGCTGCTCGTCCAGAGAACTCGGGTTCGGTTCTCAGCACCCACATGGCAGTTCACAACCACCGGAGCTGCACTTCGGATTTGATGCTCTCTTCTGACCTATACGGGCGCCAGGCACATGCACACACGTGGTGCCCAGGCAAACACTCTAAAACTAAAACAACACATCAATGTTTTTAAGTTTCCATTTTTTGTGTCTGAGTGTATAGATCTTCTGTAGTGCACTGGGGTTCCCTGTTCAGGTTTGGACACCACCCAGCCATTTTTACTGAAGGCTATTCTAGCTGAGTTGGCATGTCTGCCCCAGACCCACCCCTACTCGAGCCTGATGTGCCCGCTTACGCTACCAAAAAGGCAGCCTGGTCAACAAATGCTGCTGCCTCGGGAGTACCGTAGTTTGCTGGCCCTAGCTCCAAGGCCAGGTATATGAAAGGGTGAATTTAGAACCAAGGGACGATGAAGCAGGCTATAAAGACAGGAAAATTTGGGCGGTGGTGGCACACGCCTTTAATCCCAGCACTTGCAGGGCAGAGATAGGTGGATCTCTGTGAATTCAAGGCCAGCCTGGTCTACAAAGTGAGTCCAAGACAGCCAAGGCTACACAGAGAGAAACCCTGTCTTGAAAAACAAACAAACAAACAAAAAAGAGGAAATTTTGGGGGGATGTGAAAAGGGGAGTGGAGAGATTTCCTCCTCTTCCCACCTCCAACACAAGTAACTACTGCTTAAGGCCTTTCTCTCTTCCCAGCTGTAAACCAGAAATTTCCCAGAAATCCCATTAAAAACCTGGTTTACTGGCTGGAGAGATGGTTGAGAGTTAAGAGCACTCACTGTCTGCTCTTCCAAATGACCCAGGTTTCAATTCCCAGCACCCACCTGGCAGCTCACAACTGTCTGTAACTCCAGTTCCAAGGGATCTGACACCTTCACAATAATGCACATAAAATTTTTAAAAAAGTAAACAGAGCTGGGCGTGGTAGCACACACCTTTAATCCCAGCACACAGGAGGCAGAGGCAGGCGGATCGCTGTGAGTTCGAGGCCAGCCTGGTCTACAAAGTGATTCCAGGACAGCCAAGGATACACAGAGGAACCCTGCCTCAGGGGGGAAAAAAAATGAAGGAAGGAAGGAAGGAAGGAAAGAAACCTGGTTTACAGGGAAAGATACACAATCTCTCCTGCAACTTTAGCAGCTTCTGGTTTTCCCTTACCCTCCAAGGCATTCTCAGAGCTACCTCACCCACCCTGCTTATCAAAAGTAGGGAGGAAGTATTGGTGATCTGTTGAGACGATACAACTGAGAGCCATCAAGATGAGAGACATGAGCAATGCAAATCACCTGTAACTCCCCCTTACGGGGCCCATAGCTATGGATTTGTGTTACCCACTCCTTGAGAAGCCTACACCCATGCATGCTCTTGGATGTATCTTGCTTTCCCCCAGCACACGACCTCGTTTGAGACAGAGTCTCTCTATGTGGTCCTGGCTTGGGTGGAACTTAATATGTAGATCAGGTTCATCTTGAACTTGTAGAGCTCTGTACCTCTGTTGGGATTAAAAGCAGCCACACTAAGCGCTCTCTCTCTCTATCTCTCTCTGTTGTTTTGTTGTTGTTTTGTTTTGTTTTTTGATTTTTCGAGACAGGGTTCTCTCTCTGTTTTATGTGTTTCCTCTGCCCCTCGAGCACTGGGACTAGAGGTGTGCACGCACACACACACACACACACACACACACACACACACACACACCCATCACCACTGGGCTGCTTGTGCTTTAGCCTATATTAAAATATTCCTGTTAAGCCCCAACTCTTACTCTGTTCCTGAAGTAGGAGGAGCAGAGTGCTGATGGAGATGAGGGTGAAGACATTCAGCCTTAGTGTATTGCAGTTTTACACTTCATTGTCTTAGAGCCATCTTTTGGGGGAGGTGCAGGGTTTCTGTGTGTAGCCTTGGCTTTCCTGGACTTGCTTTGTAAACCAGGCTGGCCTCCCCAAGTGCTGGGATTACAGGCTTGCAGCACTGCACCCTGCTTTTTGGTACATTCATTTATTTATTTATTGTTAATTAATTATTTTATTTGGGTTTTTTGAGACAGAGTGTCTCTGTAGCGTTGGCTGTCCTGGACTTGCTTTGTAGACCAGGTTGGTCTCCCACTCAAAGGGATTTGTCTGCCTCTGCCTCCCGAGTGCTGGGATTAAAGGAGTTTGCTACCAGTCCCGGCACCACAGTTTTTGTTTTTCGAGATAGGGCTTCTTTGTGTAGCCTTGGCTGTCCTGGACGCACTTTGTAGACTGGCCTCGAACTCCCAGTGATCCACTTACCTGTGCCTCCCAAGTGCTGGGATTAAAAGCGTGCGCCACCACTACTTGGCTTTGATTTTGTTTTTTCAAGACAAGAGTTTCTCTGTGTAAACTGGCATGAGCCATTGCAACCAGCTGGTGTTTTTTTTATCTTTTAAGCTCCTTCCAAAATTACTGACTTAGACCAGACTATCACAACAATCTCTGAGGGTTTGTTGTTGTTGTTTTTCCAGATAAGGGCTGGGTTGTCCTGGAACTTTGCGCTGTAGACCAGGCCGGCCTTAGACTCAAGGGGATCCACCAGCCTTTGCCTCCCTAATGCTGGGATTAAAGACCTGTCTCACCATTCCCCGGCTTCAATATCCAAGTCGCAAGTGCTTTTTTCATGTATGTGGATTTATGGGAAGGCCAAGTAGATCTCAGAAACACACATGATCAAAGCGGAAAAGGTTGTAAAGCCCACCAACACCTTTTTTGTTATCACAGTGGTTCCCTGACTTGTAATTGCCTAGAAATTACGCACAGACAGCCCATCTGCTGGAAGCAGTCATGAGGTTCCAACCGGGGATTGAGTTTATGGTTATTTATGAGCTACGAAATCATTATCTTTTCCAATTACCAAAGTTTGTTGAATTTAAGATAATTATTATTTTATAAATAAGAAAGCTGCTACCAACTGCAGAATCGTAAGCAAGCCAAGTCTCTGAGAGGACTAGTTTTGCAAGTTTATTCACAAGACCGTCAAATGTAGAGAGGAGAGTTGGTGTCAAGTCGGCTTTCTCCGGGATAGAGTTCGGTTGGAGTCTTTATTGGCTGAGATTGGGAAAAATAGGAAGTGGGGACGATCCATGAATGTGCAGCTAGCTAAACATCATGCTGCCATCATGACTCACAGGCCAGAGGTATTATCTGCAGCTTTGAAATTGGTGATTGCCTTTTAAGTATTAAAAAAAAATAGCTGGGCAGCTGGTGGCACAGGCCTTTAATCCCAGTACTCCGGAGGCAGAGGCAGGGGGATCACTGTAAGTTCGAGGCCAGCCTGGTCTACAAAGTGAGTCCAGGACAGCTAAGGCTACACAGAGAAACCATGTCTCAAAAAACCAAAAAATAAAAATAAAAAATAAAAACGGCGAAAAAACACACCTTGTCATTTCCAATCTTATTGGAAAAACATTAGCATCATTACGTATGTTCATATTTAATACATATAGGTTTTCATAGATACCTTTCATGAGCTTACAGAATTTCCTATTCATCCCCTGTCTGTAAAGGGTATTTATCATGAACAACTTTAAGTTGTAGGAAATGCCATTTCTGCCTTATTGTGATAATAATGTGCGGGTTTTGTCCTTTATTAACATAGTGTGCTGCATTGAATTTTGTGTGCTAAATAGTGGGATAAACTCCATTATTCTTGGTACATAATCCTTTTTATATGCTACTGAATCTTACTCTGGAGCACTTCATTACTGTCTTTGGGGTTAGATGACCTCTGGTTTAGCTACTATTTTAGCTCTGTTACAATGCAGCTTTTATTAACAGGTATTAATTGTACAAAGTAGTGTTGTTTTTTGTTTTTGTTTTTTCCTTGATACAAGGTGTCTTTGTAGCCAAGGGGCCTTTATCTAGCTTTGCAGCTGAGAATGACCTTGAACTCCTGATCTGGCTGCCTGTACTTAGCAACTGTTGAGATTACAGGTGTGCTCCATCTGACTGTGCCTACCAAATTAGTGGTTTCACCATGATGTTTTCATCTATCTATCTATCTGTTATGTCAGGTGACACCTACACTCCTCTCCCCCTGGCGTCCTTCCCAGTCCCTAGTAGTCGCTCTTCTACTACATGCACATCATCTTTTTTTTTTTTCCTCCCAAGACAGGGTTTCTCTGTGTAGACTTGGCTGTCCGGGACTAACTTTGTAGATCAGGGTGGACTCGAACTCACACCGATCTACCTGCCTCTGCCTCTGCCTCTGCCTCCTGTAGATCATCATTTTTTTTTTTTTGGCTTTTATAAAGTCAAGGAAATTTATTTCCTGAGATCATGACACAGGAAGTCAACGCCTAGCAGCTGTGGAGCTCTGGTGTGAAGGTCAGAGTGCTGACTACATGCTGGATCATCATTTTTGAAACTTCTATGAAAGACTGCATATAGCCAGACACACACTAGTCTCTGAGAGGACTAGTTTTGCAAGTTTATTCACAAAACCGTCAAATGTGGAGAGGAGAGTTGGTGTCAAGTCGGCTTTCTCCAGGATAGAGTTTGGTTGGAGTCTTTATTGGCTGAGACTGGGAAAAATAGGAAGTGGGGACGATCCATGAATGTGCAGCTAGCTAAACATCATGCTGCCATCATGACTCACAGGCCAGAGGTATTATCTGCAGCTTTATAATTCCAGCTCTTGAGAGAAAGAGGCAGCGGGAAGATCTCCAGGTTCAAGGCCAGCCTAATCTACATAGTGAGTTCCAGGACAGTCAGGGCTACACACAGAAACCTGTTAAGTTTCAAATGGCTGAGGTGCCTATTTAACATTATCAAAGTGGACCTGGCTTCTAGGTTCTCTCTACCTCCTCAGTCCCCACCTGATATGCCTGGCTTACCCCACCCTGTACCCACAGAGGCTGGGCTGTCCTTCCCCAGAGCATCTTCCCTATGTAATCCAGCAATTACCAGGGCATCGGTGGCCCACGCCTTGAATCCCAGCACTCAGGAGGCTGATCTTTGTGAGTTCAAGGTCAGCCTGGTATACAAAACAAGTCCAGGACATCCAGGGCTAAAACAGAGAAAGCCTGCCTAAAACAAACAAACAAAAAAACAAGCCGGGCATGGTGGCACACACCCTTAATCTCAGCACTTGGGAGGCAGAGGCAGGCGGATCTCTGTGAGTTCGAGGCCAGCCTGGTCTACAAAGTGAATCTAGGCCAGCCAAGTCTACACCGAGAAACCCTGTCTTCTCAAAAAAACAAAAGAAAGAAAAGCAAACAAAGAAATCCAGCCATTTGGGTTCCCCACCCCTTTTACACCTTTGGCCTCCTGGCTGCTACACCTGGTTCCTTTCTTTACCCTCTCCCTTCCCCCCCCCCCCATAACCTAGCTCAGTCTGATCACATTGACTCTGGACTCATTGAGATGTCCCTGTGATCTATTATGAGTTGTTGGCTATAAACTTTAATGTTGTTTTGCCTTAATATTGGTGAGTCATTCATTTTTTTTCTCGCCGTTTTTATGGTTTTCCTGGTTTTGGTCCACAGCAATTTGATTATGGTGTATGCAACCGTGGTTCTTCCTGCATTCACCCTTTTTGGAGATTTTGTGGCTGGGTCTGTCTTGAAACAGAAACACCATGGCTCTTGAGGGGAGGACAATCCAGGCCACCACTAGCCTGTTTTGATGGCGATCAGAGACAACATTAATTTCATATCACAGCTTTGCTTTCTCCACTTTATTGGTGAACAACTTTATTTCATTTTTCCAAGACAAGGTTTCTCTATGTTAGCCTTGGCTGTCCTGGACTCACTTTGTAAACCAGGCTGGCTTTGAACTCACAGTGATCCTCCAACCCTCCACTGCCTCTGCCCCCCAAGTGCTGGGATTAAAGGCATGTGCCACCACACTCAGCCTGGTGAACAACTTTTACTTGATGCTCTTAGAAGTAGAGTTCACCAGCTGGGCATTGTGGCTCATGCCTTTAATCCCAGCACTCAGGAGGCAGAGGCAGGCGGATCGCTGTGAGTTCGAGACCAGCCTGGTCTACAAAGCCTGTAGAGGACAGGCAAAGCTAACACAGCGACACCCTGTCTCAAAAACAAAAACAAAAAAACCCCAACCAACTGCCGGGCGGTGGTGGTGCACGCCTTTAATCTCAGCCCTTGGGAAGCAGAGGCAGGTGGATCTCTGTGAGTTTGAGCCCAGCCTGGTCTACAAAGTGAGTCTAGGACAATCAAGGCTACGCAGAGAAACCCTGTATGGAAAAACCAAAAACCAAAACAAAACAAAACAAATCCAACCAACCAAAACAAAACAAAACAAAAATGCCAGGTTGGAGAAATGGCAGAGGACCTTGGTTCACTTCTGGGCTCCCACATGGTAGCTCACAACTGCCTATAACTCCAAAATCTGAGACCCAGAAACATATATGCAAGCAAAACACCAATGCACATAAAATAAAAATAAATTAAAACAAAAACAAAAACAAAAAAAAAAACCCAAACAACTGTACTTGGAGAATAATCAAAATAGCCAATGGCAGGTAAAATGACTGCTGGAAATGTGTACAACATCGTTTCAAAGTTCCGTTTGTTTATGTGTATGTATATATTCCTGCTGCCATGTTCATGTGGAGGTCAGAGGGCAGTCAGTTCTCTTTTTCTACCATGTGGGTTCTACAGATCAAATTCAGATCGTCCGGTTTGGCAGTGGTTGACCCTACCCACGGAGCCACCTGGCCAGCCCCAAGAGCAACATCGTTAGCTGGACATGCAGTTGTTTCGTTGTTGCATGGAAAGATGTCCACAGAGCTGACTGTCCAGTTTTCTTCTTGCCACATCTGCTCCAGATCCACCCACTATATTAAGTTTCAACAGGAGAAGCCCTGTGGCTTCGCAGGTGTACTCTCTACCTTGCTTATGTTGTACAGTTGCCAGTGGTACGGATAGGTCATGGGTCAGTCGCATCCTCATCAGGTGTTGGTACTTCCCACGGACTGCCATCCCTGACGGCGATTCCCACTGGTACTCACAGGCAGCTCAGTGGGTAGCGTTCATCCTTGTTTGCTCCTGGCTGTCCTGGACTCGCTTTGTAGACCAGGCTGGCCTTGAACTCACAGCGATCCCCCACCTGCCTCTGCTTCTCCAGTGCTGGGATTAAAGGCGTGTGCCACCACTGCCCGGTTTGAAGAGGTTTTTTTTTTTTTAAACTTTATTTTATGTGCATTGGTGTCAGATCCCCTGGAACTGGAATTACAGACAGTTGTGAGCTGCCACGTGGGTGCTGGGAATTGAACCGTGCTCTTTTGGAAGAGCAGACAGTGCTCTTAACCACCGAGCCATCTCTCCAGCCCCGAAGATGTATTTCTTTTCTTTTCTTTTTTCTTTTATTCTTTTTTGGTTTTTATTTTATTTATTTTTTATTTTTTTATTTTTTGGTTTTTCGAGACAGGGTCTCTCTGTGTTAGCCTTGGCTATCCTGGACTCACTTTGTAGACCAGGCTGGCCTCGAACTCACAGCAATCTGCCTGCCTCTGCCTCCTGAGTGCTGAGATTAAAGGCGTGCGCCACCATGCCCGGCTCTTTTTTTTTTTGTTTGTTTGTTTGTTTTTAGAGACGGGGGTCTTTCTATGTAGCCTTAGCTGTCCTGGACTCTCTTTGTAGACCGGACTGGCCTTGAACTCACAGTGATCCGCCGCCTGCCTCTGCCTCTGCCTCTGGAGTGCTGGGATTAAAGGCATGCGTCACACCTGGCTGTTTATTTGTTTTGATGGCATAAGATTTTGATAAAATTAAGCGGGTTGGGACAAACACCTATAATGCCAGCACTCAGGTAGGAGATCCTGCATCTACCTCCAGGCCAGCCTAGTCTACAAAGAGAGTCCTAGACAGCAAGGTTACACAGAGAAACCCTGTCTGGGGAAAAAAATGTTTTTTTTTTTGTTGTTGTTGTTGATAAATTGTGCAGGCTGAGCCAAATTTGTGGCTCATACGTTTAATCCCAGCACTCAGTAGGAAGAGGCAGGTGGATCGCTGTGAGTTCGAGGCCAGCCTGGTCTACAAAGTGAGTCCAGGACAGCCAAGGCTGCACAGAGAAACCCTGTCTCAAAAAATAAAATAAAAATAAATAAAATAGAAAAGAAAAGTTGGGCAGGCTGTCCTTGAACTTGTGGCATTACCCTACTCTTTTCACACCCACGCTGAATTCATCAGCAAACCTCCTGTTCCTTTCAGTTCAGTATCTAACCTGTAAGACCAGTTTCTCTCATCTGACTCAAAACAGTCTAAATGGGCCCCCTACTTTTCTCCTGGAAGCACTTGCTGCAGGCCATTCAGCACAGTGTTCAAAGGGAGCCAATTAAAATAAGGCAGATCCCATCTCTGACCTCAGGGCCTGCTGTCTAACTGAAGATGAAAGCCAGGAATCCTTGCTGTTGCCCACAACACTATTTGGGCTGTGATCTCACTTTATCTGCTCGTTTTATTTCACTTCAGTCATGATAACCTCCTGCCCCAGGTCAGTCGCCCACACAGTCGCTGTATCTTCTCAGGCATCTCCCCTTTTATTGCTATGCTTGCTGACTTGCCTAATAGATCCTTCCACATTGCCTCTTCCTCAGGGAGGGCTTCCCTGACTGCTCAACGGCAAGCCTCACGTTTGTATTACATCAGCGTCACTGCCACTTCTGTCATTTGGTATTTCCTCCTTCCCGGTGGTTCACTCACAATCCCAATGAGGAGACCTGAAACCACACAAGGATTTCAATGGGTGAAAGTTTGATAGAGGATTATTAACGAAGAAATAAAAACTATATTCGAGAAAGAAAAAAAAATCTTGGAAGACAGTTTATTTTCCCAACGGGGAGTTCATTCTTGCTTACAGAAGTTTGGCTGTGTTCCAGTTGAAGACAGAGACATTCCCCGGGCTGTCCTGAGCTATTCTGGGTCCAACTTCCATGTACTACAGAAGAGAGCTTATAAAGAAATGCATCTTCAAGCCGGGGGGGGGGGGGGGGGTGGCGGCGGCGCCAGTGTACGCCTTTAATCCCAGCACTCGGGAGGCAGAGGCAGGCGGCGGATTACTGTGAGTTCAAGGCCAAGGCGGTCTACAAAGTGAGTCCAGGACAGCCAAGGCGACACAGAGAAACCGTGCCTGGAAAAAACAAAAACCAAAAAAAAAAAAAAAAAAAAAAAGATATTTTAAGTAGTTCAGGCTGTCCTTGAACCCAATATGCAGCCAAAGCTGATCTTAATCTATAGATCTTCTTGCCTCAGGCTCCCAAATGTTGGGACCAAATACCCAGCTGAAAATTTAAGAGGAAGAGGAGCAGCAAGAGAAACGGCTGGGAATCAGATCAGTGGTACTGTGCTTGCTTAGCATATATATGTAAGGCCAGTATCAGTGCGTGCGTGCGTGCGTGCGTGCGTGTGTGTGTGTGTGTTAGGGAAAGGATGCATAGAGCTGCAGCGGATTCACGAACTCTGGCTTGGGCACAATAATAGTGGAAAAGTCAGGGGCCAGAGTTGCTTCTGCTCAGTGCTGCGGTGTTTGGACTTGTGGGTCGTCTCCTGTAACTGGCACCCCAGCACAAGCCCCGGTTCCTCAGCATCTTCGGCTTCTGTATTCAGGGTAAATCTTACTAAAGTGACAGTCCGTCAGGGCCTACTGGGACAAACTGTGCTGCGGATCACGGTAAGAGACCACAGCGTTGAACCCAGGTGCCTCCAATTTTGCTTTCCAGACCAAGGAAGGAACTTTTCTTTTATCAAAACAGTGTCTCTTTGGCGCCCTCTGCTGTAAAAGACACAGCAGTACCACCGGAAAGAAAAAACACTTGAAGGGCCCAGAGGCTTCTTTCCAACCCCCACCCTCTTCAGACATTTTTTCATTACGTTGTCTGTCCTAGCTGACCTGGAACTCGATGATGAGTAGACCAGGCGCGCCTCAAACTGACAGAGATCCACCGTCTTCTGGAGTGCTGGCATTAAAAGACGTGCGCCACCACGTCCGGAGCCGACTCGTTATCCTCCTGTTTTGGTATCCCAAGTGCATCACCCATGGTCGGGTTGTATTTTCGCACAACAACGGTGAACTTGAAGCTGAAAAGCTAGCCTGCATTGACGCATTCCTGACACGTTCCTTACTTTTTGTTTTTCGAGACAGGGTTTCTCTGTGTAAAAGCTCTAGCTGTCCTGGAACTCGCTCTGTAGACCAGGCTGGCCTCGAACTCACAAAAATCCACCTGCGTCTGCCTCCCAAGTGCTGGGATCACAGGCGTGCGCCACCACCGCCCGGCACATGTTTTATTTTTATTTTTAATGTTTTCCCACGGCTCACACTGCCACCGGAAATCAGTTTCATTTTAGAGATTAATTTGAACTCATTCCAACCCATGTTAGATGGATACCTATGTAAGGTGCATAAACCCTAGACAACAAGTGCGGGGCACGCAGGGAAAAAAAAAAATAAAAGATGTGGGGCTGCTGGCAGCTCAGTTCAGAAACTGGACTTAGAGGAGACCCGCGCACGCACCAGGGCAGGCCACTCCGCGTCTGCGTGACAGATGGTGCCCAGAGAGTTTAGCACCGCCAGCTTGATTACGGGGATGCTCCAGGACCGAAGGCCGGGAGGGTGGCCGCAACGTTCCAGAGCCCCTGGGAACAGACCTCAGGACCGTAGCAGCAACTCGGGGGCCTCCTCCGGTGGCCCCGCCCCTGGGGCGCGCCCGCGCCGGGACCCTGTCCGCGCGCGCAGCCGGCCCTGCGTGGAAGCGGGACCCTGGAGCGCGCGCGCACGTGCGCGCGCACTCGCCGCCGCCATTTTGGAACGATCTCGCCCGCGGCCCCGAGCCGGTCCCGAGCGGGTCCCGAGCCTCCCGCCGGCTGCGCCCGAGTCCGAAGGTGCCGCGCCGCGGGGCCGGGCCCATGTGCGTGCGGCCCGCTCCAGGCCGTCCGCACTTCACCTCTGCGAGCGTCCGGGCCTCCCTCGGGCCTCGGAGGAGCCGCCGCGACCCCCAGCCTGCGGGGCAGGTGAGTGCGGCCGCGCGCCCGCCCGCTGCTTCCTCTGGCCCAGGGGGAGGAGGGACCCCTCTTCTCCGCCAGTCAGCATCCTGCTGTCTGTCAGTCAGCGCCGAGTCAGTGGATCAGCGCCTTTGTCACCCTGCGCTTCGTCAGTGGGGGATCAGCGCCTCCCTCAGTCTGCTCCCTTGTCAGCCAGCACTCTCCACCCCCCCGTCATTCATTCATTCATTCATTCGTTCATTCGTTCGTTCCTCTTCATTTCCTCTGCTATCCCGTCTTGTCATGCAACAGCCTTCTTAGCTACTATATCAGCTCATGGCTGTCAGTGGTCGGCCAGTTTCCCCACTTTAGAACCAGTCTCAGCCTAATCAGTGGCCTCCTTGTCCTCCTCCCAGCTGTCCACCTCCGTCCCTATCAAGGTCCCTCCCTTCTGTCAATGCCTCTAAAGGTGTGGCAGACCTTGGATATAGGGCGCTGGGGGGGGTGGGGGTTGTCAGCGTTCCCTCTCTCATCATGTTTTTTTTTTTCATACACACTCCTCATCAGTGGCCTACTGTTAAGTGACCTTTCCACCTATCAGGGCTCCCACACTGCTCCTGTCTTCCCTGCCTGTGCCCACTGCCAAGCACTGACTTTGTTATTGTCCTTTATTTCCACCTCACTCCTCTTCCGGTCACTCTCCAGTTGTCCGTCAGTCACCCACGGCTATTCTGTCACTTTCCCTGGCGTATCTCCCCGCCCCCCCCATCACTTCTTGCATCTCCCATACTCTTCTCTCTAAGGTCCCCTCCTTTAAGGAACCCCTATTCCTGCTACTCTGTGTTCTTGCAGCTGACTACTTGTTAAGAACCGATGATTCCAACTAGTTACTCATCTCTTGCCCTTCACCACCAGCTCTCTCAGCCAGCCAGTCACTTTTCCAGTTCTTAACTTGCTCTGTAGCCCCTCCCCTCAGTTTGTCACCTTTCTCATCCATATTGTCCCTAGGCCTTATTCCTGACTGTTAGCTTTTACTTGTACCTTCATCTATGTCCTACTTGATAATGCTGGCGTCTTAGCGCCTCATTCCTAACTCTTCTTCTTCTTCTTCCTTTTCTTCCTCTTCCTCTTCCTCCTCCTCTTCCTCCTCTTCCTCCTCCTTCTTTTTCCTTTTCCAGACAGGGTTTCTCTATGTAGCCATGGATGGCCTGGAACTCTGGCATTGAACTCAGAGATCTGCCTGCCTCTGCCTCCCTAGTGTGGGTATCAAAGGCGTGATACCAGCTTCACTCCTCATTGTTATCTGTTCCTGTCTCTCCCTTTTTGTTTTTGAGACAAGGGTACATAGCCCAAGCTGGTTTCAAACCTCTGCCTGGGATTAAAAGTTTTCTCAACTACGTCTGTTCATCTCTTGACGTCCTTATATGTTCTGGGCCCTCCCTTTGACCTAAGTCTTATGCGAGCTAAAACAGCTCCTGAAGGGAAAAATCAGCTAGTTTTTGTTTTGTTTTGCTTTTTGAGACAGGGTTTCTTTGTGTAGCCCTGGCCATCCTAGAACTAGTTATGTAGACCAGGTTGGTCTTGAACTCACAGAGATCCAACCGGCCTCTGCCTCCTCAGGGCTGGGATTCAAGTATGCCACCACTGCCCTGCAGGAAGCTAGCTTTAAGGGGAAGGTGGGGGGTCCGAGAGAAGGACCGCCTTCCAGGGTGACAGGACACAGACAATGAGACTGCATGGGAAAGGCCTAGATCTCTTGTAGGAACTAGGTAAAGCTGGGGTGCCTAGATTTAGGGGGAGCTTGGCTTGGAAGGTTGGCTACTAGTCAGCCTTACAGGGGTTGGTAAAGAGCTGGATGTTGAGGGTTTGCGGGGACTTATGGTGGAGATTGAGTTGTGGGGTGTTATGATTATATGAATTTTGACATACGGAGGCGGGTGTTGTGGTTTCATCCTCTGTAGTTGACGTAGATATTTTGGAGGGAGAGCTGCTGGGACAGCTTAGAGAAGTGTGAGGGAATGAGAGAGCTCAGAGTGATCTCCAGGCTTCTGGAGGGACCAAGTGACTGGACTGTAGCATTGTTTAATTAAGTAGGGGAGCTGGGTTGAGGTAGTGATAGATAGGAGGGAAATTATTACATGCTAGAGAAAGCAAGGCTTTATTTTGGCTACAAGTGGGAGGCATCTAAGAAGTTCAGGGGTCATTTGGGAGAACATATCTTAGAGAAAAATCTGAAGCCCAGAGGAGAGGTAAGGCTGAAGGTACAATTTTGAGCAGGAAGATAATGTTTAACGCTTTGGGAATAACTATTTACTTAGAGCACACATCATAATGTGTTGAGTATTTATTGCATGCCATTGCGATCATTTACTTAGAGGCAAGGCCCCAGCTGTTCTGGAACTCACTATATAGACCAGATTGGCCTAGAACTAGCAGAGCTCTGCCTACCTCTGCCCCCAAGGTGCTAGGATTAAAGGCATGCACCACCATGCCCAGCGCTGTATGTAATTCATATGGGAGTTTTTCATCTAATCCTCAGGGTAACCATAGACTATATAGAAGCTGTAATTTCCTGTTCAGAGATAAAGAGACTAAGGTAAGAGAGCCAGGGTTTGTGGCGCAGGCAGTTTAGCTTTGCATCTTTCCCCTCCCTCTCTCTCTCCTTAAGGAAAGGGTAATATTTAAGGTATTTGAATATTAATATAAACTAATAACAATAACTGATTGCAGTTATGTTCTATCATGCTTGGCAGGTCCAGACCCTTTTTTAAATTTTTTTTTTTTTTGAGACAGGGTTTCCCTGTGTAGCCTTGGCTATCTAGGACTGGATTTGTAGACCAGGGTAGCCTCAGAGACCCGCCTGCCTCTGCCTCCCTGAGTGCTGGGTTTATAGGTGTGTGCCAGCTGCCCAGACACTTTTTAAAGTATGTTATTCATATCATCTCATGTAATATTTACAATGATTTAGTAATGATGAAATCATTCTTCTTTCAACTCCTTTCTTTCGTTTTTATTTTTTATTTTTTGAGATGGGATCTAATGTTACCCAGTGTGTCCTCAAATATTGTGTAGATTGAGGGAGACCTTAATCTGCTCCCCTTCCTCTACCTCCCAAGTACCTGGATTACAGGGCATACCACCATGATTAATTTATATAGATAGTGTTTGGGGTTAAACCCCAGGCTTCATGTATGTTATCTTCCTCTGCCTCCCAAGTGCTGGGATTAAAGGCATGTGACACCAACACTCAACCCTCTTTTTTTAAAAAATAAGAAGCCATGTAGTCCAGGCTGGCCTGGACTTGTCTAGGCAACTGAGGCTGGCCTTGAACTTCTGATCCTCAAGTTTTTCCTCTCCGCTTCTGGCATTACAGGCATATGCTACCATCCCTGGCTAATAGTTACTCTTTACATTCCTGTTAATATCATATGAAGGTTATAGTGATGACTCAGTGGGTAAAAGTACTTGCTAGGAAGGTAAGAGAGCCTGCGTTCAAATCCCCAACATCCATATAAAAGCCAGAATAGCAAGGGTTGCAGGATGGAGGCAGGTGGATCCCAGGGGTTCTCTGACAGACCGCCTCATCAAAACCCTGACTGAAAATGACAGTAAAATCTAGTGGTAAGCGTAAGGTTCCGTGAGATAGCCTATCTAAAGACAGTGGAGCCTGAAGGCCGGGCATGGTGGCGCACGCCTTTAATCCCAGCACTTCGCTGTGAGTTTGAGGCCAGCCTGGTCTACAAAGCAGTCCAAGACAGTCCAAACAAACAAACAAAAATATTGAAGGATCTTTCACGCCCAGGGGAATCTTATCTGCATGAATTGAATACATTTTAACAAGTATAAACATTAGTGTTGCCAGTTGAGGCGGCTCTCACTTCTAATTCCAGCAGTAAGGAGGCAGAAGCAGGCAGCGTTCTCTGAGTTCAAGGCCAACCTAATCTTTATAGTGACTTCCTTTCTCAAAAACAAACATTACTGTGGTTGTTTCTCATGTCTATATATAGAATATTTCTAACACCCTTGAAATTTTTTTGTGTTCCTTTCCAGTCCTAACCATCCTTTCAGTCTTTAAGTAGTTGATATTCTTATTTCTGTCACTATAGATTAATCTTCCAGGTACTCAGACTTTAAATGGAGTTATAAAATCTATGCATCTTAGCCGGGCGTGGTGGCGCACGCCTTTAATCCCAGCACTTGGGAGGCAGAGGCAGGCGGATCGCTGTGAGTTCGAGGCCAGCCTGGTCTACAAAAGTGAGTCCAGGACAGCCAAGGCTACACAGAGAGACTCTGTCTCGAAAAACCAAAAAAAAAATATCTATGCATCTTGCGGGGAATGGCATATACCTGTAATATCAGCAGTCTGGAATCTGAGACAGGAGAATCATGAGGCCACTTGGGGAGACATACATACATACATACATGCATGCATACATACATATGCATATATGTTCTTAAGCCTCTGTATCAAAACCAACCAACAAAACAAAACAAACTTGTTCGATTCCCAACTTGTCTTGCTAGTTTTAAAATAAGCTCTTAAATTTATGTTTTTATCTATGCATTTAATTTTATTTCTCTTGACTTTTTCTGTTTTCACTGTAAAGGTACATTTTTCATTTGAATTATTTTGAACTGTTTTGTCTTTTGATGGTATTGTAAATTTTTGTTTGTTTTTCAAGACAGGGTTTCTCTTTATAGCCCTGGCTGTCCTGGACTCTCTCTGTAGACCTGGCTGGTCTGGAACTGAGAGATCCACCTGCCTCTGCCTCCCAAGTGCTGGGATTAAAGGTGTGCACCACCATGCCTAGCATAAATGTTTTTAATATTGTTTTTAATTGTTTGTTGTTGTACAAATATTTGCTGCAAATATAATGGTAACATTCTGTAATATTGTATAACTTTAGTCTCATAGTATATGCCTTTGGATTTTCTTTTCTTCTCTTTTTGGTTTTCTTCTCTTTTTTGGGTTTCTCTGTGTAGCCTTGGCTGTCCTTAATTCGCTTTGTAGACTAGGCTGGCCTTGAACTCACAGCAATCCACCTCTGCTTCCTGAGTGCTGGGATTAAAGGCGTGCGCCACTACCACCTGGCTGGATTTTCTACTTACATAATTATATCTGCATATAAAGATAGTTTTACTTTTTGTTCTCAGTTGGTATGCTTTTGTTTTACTTTTTATTGCATTGAGTAGAGGCCTTCAAACAGTGTTAAATAGAAGTGATAATAATGGGCCTTCAATGATTGGGAAAGTTGCCTTTATTTCCATTTTGTGGGATTAAAAGTTATTATTTATTGTTACAGTGTGAACATAATATGTGAGTATGTGCAAGCCATGGTGTGCATGTGGAAGTCAAAGGACAAGTCAGTGAAGTTGGTTCTCCCCTCCCGCCTTTGTGGGCTCTGGAGAAGCAGCTCACCTGGCTTGTGCAGCAAGCGATTTACCTTCTAAGTGAGCTCACTGGCCCCTGGAATGTTCTCATAATGAAAGAGTGTTGGATTTTGTCAAATGCTTTTTCTGCATCAATTCAGATGGTTATTTTATTTTCATTGATTTGTGGTATGTTATATTGATTGATTATTCAGATGTTAAAAATAACTGTTCTTGGGATAAATTCCTTTTGGCATGATGGACATTCTCTCTCTCTCTCTCTCTCTCTCTCTCTCTCTCTCTCTGTGTGTGTGTGTGGGGGGGGGCGGGGAGAGATGTGATTTGGTTTGCTAGTGCTTTGTTGGGGATCTTTGGAAATTTATGAAGAGATATTTATGAATGCCCAATTTTCCTTCTTCTTCTCTCCCTTCCCTCCTCCTCTTATTCCCTCCCTTCTTACCCTCTATCCTTTTCTTCTTTTCTTCCTTTTTGTTCTAGGGTCAAACCTTGTGTATGCTCAGCAGTGCTGTCTTGGTTTTGTTTTCTTGAGATGGGGTGTCACTTTGTAGTTCAGGCTGGCCTGAAATCTAGTTATTCTTTTGTCTCAGCCTTCCAAGTACTGGGATTAAAAGACTTGAGCCACTGCTCTAGGCAAAATACCAAATAAATAGCTGTATAATACTTTTTGGCAATATTGGGCTTTCTGCTCTGCCCTTGAGCTCCATTCTCAGCCAGCTTTTTTCTTTTCTTTTCTTTTTCTTTCCTTTTTTTTTTTTTAGGCGTCGTCTCATTATATGGTCCTGGCTGGCCTGAAATCACAAGGATCCCTCTCAGCCTCTAGAGTTCTGAGATTACAGGTGGGAGTCAAGATGCCCAACTCCTGACTTACTTTTGAGATGAGGTTTTGCTCAGGCTGATTTTGGGATCCTACTGCCTCAGCCTCCTGAATGCCAGGATTTACTTATTTAGAGACAGGGTCTCCTGTAAGCCCAGGTTGACTTTAAACTCTTGACAGAGAATGATCTTGAATTTCTGAACTTGATCCTTCTGCTATTACCTTCTGAGTGCTGGGATTACAGCACAAATAGGGGGTTTCATTTATGCTGGGCAAGCATTCTTTCCACTGATACATATCTTAGACCCTACCTTTCTTCTTTGAAAGATTCTTTTGCTGGATGTAGAATTCTTGTTTGACAATTGTTTGTGTTTAAGCACTTCAAAACTTACTTCATTGTTTTCTAGTCCCTACTTATGATAAATCAGCTATTATTGTTTATCTTTTTTTTTTTTGCTGTGTTTAAACTATTTTATATTTCCTCCTTTAGTTTAACTGTAATATTCTACTTATACTTATCCTTTTGGACTGTTGGGTTGATATATTTAAAAACTACAAAGTAGGCCAGGCGTGGGTAGCACACACCTGTAATCCCGGCACTTGGGAGGCAGAGGCAGGTGGATCTCTGAGTTCAAGATAGCCTGGATAGCCTGGTCTACAAAATGAGTCCAGGACAGCTAAGGCTACACAGAGAAACCCTGGCTCGAAAACTGGGAAGCACTGACTGCTTTTGCAGAGAACTCAGGTTTGGTTCCCAGAACCCACATGTTGGCTAACAGCTGTCCATGACTCCAGTTCTAGGGGGTCTGGTACCCTCTCCTGGCTTTGGTGGCACTAGGCAGGCATCTGGTATGCAGACAAACCACGCATACAAATTAAAAAGCCAAAAACCAGAACAAACAAAAACCTTTGGAAACCCTTTTATTGTTGCCACTGCCACTTAAGTAACTTTTGGGGCCTTCTTTTCTTTTTTCTTTTTTAAAAAAGATTTATTATGTATACAGATCTCATTATAGATGGTTGTGAGCCAACATATGGCTGGGATTTGAACTCATGACCTTTGGAAGAGCAGTCAGTGCTCCTAACCTGAGTCATCTCTCCAGCCCTTGGGGCCTTATCCTGACTGCTTTATCCTTTGTTCCTTGTAGTCTCATCTGCTGACCCATCTGGGGATTTGGAGAGAAATTTAATGCAAATCAAGCCAGTGGTAGTGGCGCACACTTTTAATCCCACCACTCCGGAGGCAGAGGCAGAGGCAGAGGCAGAGGCAGAGGCAGAGGCAGGCAGATCTCTGAGTTCGAGGCCACTGTGGTGTACAGTGTGAGTTCCAAGACAGCCAAGGCTACACAGAGAAACCCTGTCTTGAAAAACCAAACCAAACCAAAAAGCACAACAACAACAACAACAACAACAACAACCAAAAACAAACAAACAACAACAAAGAGATTTAATGCAAATCTGGGATTTCCTTATTTGTTAGACTTTTTTTTTTAATTCGTTCTGAACTCTGAACATATATACACATGTGTTTGTGTGTGGGCATGTGTGTGTATGTGAGTAGACAGGCCTACAGAGGCCAGAGCCCTAGGAGCTGCTGGCATAGGTGCTGGGAACTGAACTCAGATCCTCTACAAGATCACTACATGCTCTTAACCTCTGAGCCATCTCTCCAATTCCATTAATTCTGAACTTCTATTTGAAGAGAAGCATCTTCAAGTCAAAACTGTTCATCTTGTTGCTTTGCTTTCAATGATGGTCTGATTGTCCTAGTTTTTGTAGGCTCAGTGCCTCAAATATTTTGTTCAGACCTTACAATTATTATCCGCAGGAAAGGTGCTTTGATCTGATACAAAGCTGTTCTACCCTTTCTGAACCAGAGCCTCAGACTAAGAGAGACAGGGGGGTGGGTGGGGGTGGGGGTGGGGGGCAGAGAGAGAGAGAATGAATGTGTGTGTGTGTGTGTGTGCGCGCGCATATGACAAGATTTCACTGTGTAATAATAATCCTAGCTGGCCTATAATTTCCTATGTAAATGAGGCTGGCCTCAAACTCACAGAATGCTGGCATTAAAGCCATATGCCACTGTGATGGCAAATCTTGGTTGTCAATTTGAGTGCATCTGGAATCAACTAAAACTCAAGCAGGTGGGTATACCTGTGAAAGATTCTCTTGATTAGGTCATTTTTGGCAGGAAGACCTACCCGAATCTGGGATTTTTTGTTGTTGTTCTTTCCTTTAAAGATTTATTTATTTATTATTATGCATACAGTGCTCTGCCTGCATGTACACTTGCATGCCAGAAGAGGACATCAGATCACATTATAGATGGTTGTGAGCCATCATGTGGTTGCCGGGAGTTGAACTCAGGACCTCTGGAAGAACAGTCAGTGTTCCTAACCTCTGAGCCATCTCTTCAGCACCCCTCCCTTTTTTTTTTTTTTCAAGATAGGGTTTCTCTGTGTAGCCTTGGCTGTCCTGGACTCTTTATAGACCAGGCTGGCCTCGAACTCACAGTGACTCACCTGCCTCTCCTCCCAAGTGTTGGGATTACAGGCCTGCGCCACTATGCCTGGGTCAAATCTGGATTATTTGAGGTCTGAAGACCCACTCTAAATCTGGTGCACATCTTCTGGTGCAGCCTACATAGAAGGATGCAGAAGAAGGAAGCTCTTGCTTATTTCCTGCTTGTTCTCACTCATGATAGCAAGTTCATCTATTCTGCTGAGGTATTACTTCACTGGTGTTGGAAGCTACTTAAAGATCATCCAAGAGCCAGGCATGGTGGCGCACGCCTTTACTCTCGGGAGGCAGAGGCAGGCAGACTGCTGTGAGTTTGAGGCCAGCCTGGTCCACAAAGTGAGTCCAGGACAGTCAAGGCTAACACAGAGAGACCAAAAACCAACCAACCAAACAAAAAAACCCATCAGCCAAGACAGCCAGCCTTATGGACGGACAACTATTGGATTCTCGGCCAGCGCTAATGGACTAGCCAGATCACAGCTAGTAAGCCATTCTGATTCATCTCCCTTTAATACAGATAGATTCACTCTTTGACTCAGATTCTCTAGAGAATCTTGAGTAATACAGCCACCACACCCAACGTTTTGATTCAACAGATAAAATCCTGCTGTGTTGTCAGGCTGGCCCTGAATTCCTGGGCTCAGACTTTTTTTTTTTTAGACAGGGTTTCTTTGTGTAGCCTTGGCTGTCCTGGACTCACTTTGTAGACTAGGCTGGTCTCGGATTAAGGTGGTTTATGATTTATGTGTTACTGTGTAAACAACCCACCTCAATGATTAGTGGCTTGAAACAAGGTTAATTTTGGTCACATGGAGTCCAGGTTGGCAGTGTGGGCTGTGCACAGCAGGAGTCTCTTCTCTGTTCCCCATGTTGTCACCTTCGCTTTATTTGTAGGACTGGGTCTCAGCAGGGTGCTTATGCCTCTTGAGCTTGTTCGCATTTAGTCAGTGAATTCAAAGGTGTTGAGCAGAAGCCGTGACGCCTCCTGGGGATGAGGCTCTAGCACCTGTTTTGGTTTTTTGTTGTTGTTGTTGTTGTTTTTCCGAAACAGGGTTTCTCTGTGTAGCCTTGGCTATCCTAGACTTACTTTGTAGACCAGGCCGGCCTCGAACTCACAGCGATCCGGAGTGCTGAGATTAAAGGCATGCGCCACCATGCCTGCCTCTGGCACCTGTTTTGATGACAAGACCTGCTGAGGGTGAAGAGATGTGTGGATTCTTTGTCTCTTTATTTATTGTTAGATAGGGTCTGACTAGCCCAGGCTAATGTCAGAATTGCTATACAGTCCAAACTGCTCAAATCATGGTAATCTTCCTACCTAGTCTTGGAGTACTGGGATTACAGGTGTGAGCGTGTGCGCTAGTCAGCCTGGCTTAGACTTCACCTTCGGAGGCAAGGAGCTGTGTTTGAGCTCATAGCCATTATTATAAGAGAGGGAAAACAGCTTCCTAGAGAGACTGGGAGTCCAGGCTCCATTTAATGTTTACTTGAGGTTTGTGGTCATTAATTTAAAATGAATAAGGCTCCTGATGGATTTAATTCATGGGCGCCTTCTCTGACCAGTGCTTCCCCTGTCATCCTCCCCCGTTCATGACTAAGGACAGTTGCTGACATTTATTATATACTTACTGTGCCATGCATATGCTGGACACTACATAAAATTTTGTTTTTCAGACATAATTTTACTCCAAACCTAGGATACCGTGTAACTCAATATATAGCTCAGGCTGGCCTTGAAATCATGATAAACCCCCTGCTTCAACCTCTTTTGGTTTTTTGAGACAGGGTTTCTCTGTATAGCTTTGGCTGTCCTGGACTTGCTTTGTTGACCAGGCTGGCCTGGAACTCACAGCGATCCGCCTGCCTCTGCCTCCCAGAGTGCTGGGATTAAAGCATGCGCCACCATGTCTGGCTCTGCTTCAGCCTCTAGAGTACTGGGATTTCAGGCATGAGTAATCACACCTGCTTCCAGATTATTTTGTGAGGAATAATACTGTCATTTTCTAAATCCTGTATTGGAGGGCACAAACACAAAATTGAGGACTTGAAGAGCCTAGGCTGATGGCACAACCCATGTTGTCTCAAGAAGGTAACCATATTCTAGTACATTTAATAAAAGGAAAGAAGTCATTGAAGGAAGGAAGTGCAAAGGGAATGACTAAATGGTGACCTTGTGCACCTGCCGAGGCGTCTGCGTTTCGCCTGTGATGGAAGTTACAATAGACAGCCTGAAGCGCCGAGCAGCTCTGAGCTGTGAGCGAGGGCCGTCGCAGTGCCCACACACAGCAAGAGCCATGCACTGCTACCTTTGCTGAATATGTCCCTCTGTATTGTCTGAGACAGGGTTTCTCTGTGTAACAGCTCTGGCTGTCCTGGACTCACTTTGTTTTGCTTCCCCCCCCCCCCCCCATAGAGTTTCTCTGTGTAGCCTTGGCTGTCCAGGACTCAGAACTCAGAGATCCACCTACCTCTGGATTAAAAGTGTGCACCACCATGCCTGCTTCGAATACTTCACTTAATTGTGGCTGGGATAATCCTAAAGTTAGAGTTCTTTTGTACTTCCTGATTGCATTTCAGCTTTGTTCATTGCTCTGATTTCCTTCTTGGTGCTTTTTGGAGTTATATTATGCTTATTTAGGTAATATTAGCTTTATTTTATTTTTTGAGGCAGGTTCTCAGTATGTAGAACAGGCTGGCCTTGAATTCAGAGTCTACCTGACTCTGCTTGCCATGGGTTGGGATTAAAAACATGTGCCACCAAGAAAAAAAAAATTACTCTTTTAGCTGGTCAGTGGTGGCGCAAGTCTTTAATCCCAGCACTCAGGAGGATCTCTGTGTGTTTGAGGCTAGCTGAACTACAGAACTAGTTTGAGGACAGCCAAGGCTATACAAAGAAACCTTGCCTCAAAAACAAAGCATGTTACCTCCATGCCTAGTTTTTTGGTATTTTTTTTTCTATTGTTGTTGTTATCACCATTGTTATTGTAGTTATTTGAAACAAAGTCTTACTATGGAGCCTTGGCTAGCCTGGGACTCACTATATAGACCAGGATGGCCTAGAACACAGAGATCTGCCAGCCTTTGCCTCCTGAGTGCTGGGATTAAACACATGCTCCGCCATACTTGGCTATTGTTATTACTTTTAATTAGGTGTGTGAGTTTGTGGCTCTGTGTGTGTGTGTGTGTGTGTGTGTGTGTGTGTGTGTGTGTGTACATGTCCGTGCAGGTTCCTTTGGTGGCTGGAGGCATCAGGTTCTACTGGAGCTGGAGTTACAGGTTGTAAGCTGCCCTATCTGGGTGTTGAGAACTGAACTCAGATCCTCTGCAAAAGCAGTGTGTGTTCTTAGCCATTGAGACAGCGCTCCAGCCCTGGTGATGCTGTTTTCCCTTCAGAGTCTCGGCCACAGTATGCTCTATCCTGCCAAGGGCTTCCATTCTGCTTTGGTTTTCTTAGCACAGTGTCGGTGCTCTCATCTCATATGTGTGGGTTAGTATGGTGTGTCTGTGGTTCTCTGTAGTTGATTCATTTCCTTTCTGGGTTCCTTGGGCGTGACTGGTGTTGGCCACTGTTCTGGGCAGTGGTAGTAATAACAGTCTCTGTCCTGGAGCTGTATGCTTTTTTCTATTACACATGCATCAGGCGCTTTCCTAAGATTACAAACTTGATCAGTGACAGAAACTGTGCTCTGTGTGTGGTCTTTGTAGCTAGGGAGTATACTGATATGATCTGGCCTATTTGCTTTTAGTTCTCTGGCTGGTTTGGGTCATTATTTGGTTTCATGATGGGCCAAGTCTGCAGTGGTGACAGTGTCTTCATGATACTGGCCAGCTGTCCTTAACTGGACAAACCCCACAGTTAATGGTAAAGGTTTTACTTTTCACTGTGTTCATCATATCTAGCAGCTGGGAGGATGCTCCAGAGAAAACCAAGAGACCCTGGCAGAGCCCTTGATGCTTGGTGGGACTTTGTACAGCACAGGGGGGCATAGTTAGGTGGGAGGTGTCTGTAAAGAGACAGCTGAGGAGACTTCAGGCTATAAACATCTGGGAGAAGGGAAGCTGTAGGGTGTTGTACATACTGGTTGATTGTTTTGAGCTTTTGTTTTTTTCTTTTTTAAGATTTATTTATTATTTATGCAGTATTCTGCCTGCATGTACACTTGCATGCTAGAAGAGGGTATCAGATCACATTATAGATGGCTGTGAGCCACCATGTGGTTGCTGGGAATTGAACTCTGAACCTCTGGAAAAGCAGTCAGTGCTCTTAACCTCTGAGCCATCTCTCCAGCCTCCGCCCTCTTTTTATTTTTTTATTTTATTTTTGATTTTTAAAGACAGGGTTTCTCTGTGTAATATCCCTGCTGTCGTGGACTTGCTTTGTAGACCAGTCTGGCCTTGAACTCACAGAGATCCACCTGCCTCTGCCTCTGAATTCACAGAGATCTGCCTGCCTCTGCCTCCCAAGTGCTGGGATTAAAGGCACGGGCTCGACTCTCAGGAAGTAGTTTTAACTATAGTGCTATCCCCTATACAACCCCTGACTTTATTCAGGGATCTCTTTTCTTTTCACTCTATCCTTTTTCTCTCTCCTCTCTAGTGGTAGGGGCTGAAAGGGTGGAAGAAAATGGTTGGAGAACAGTGGAAGAAAGAAGAAGACATAAAGTAGCAAAGTCCAGTTATGGCTGTGATTGCCAGATGTGCATGCTGGGAATTGAACTCCTATCTTCCATAAGTGTAGTATGTGCTCTAAACCATGGAGCCAGCTCTCTACCCCAATTTTTTATCTATCTATCTATCTATCTATCTATCTATCTATCTATCTATCTATCTATTTATCCATCCTGTAACCCATGCTGGCTTCAGACTCACTGTAATCAATCCTCCTGCCTCAGTCTTGCCAGTGCTGGGATTACAGATGTGAAGCACCAGACTTGGCTCTATCGATTCTCGGCCTTACCCTCACAGCTTTAAGCATCACTGTTTTAGGGGGACTTTCTATAGGGATTGAGGCCTTGCCACACATTGTCTGGCCTTTCAGACTTTCCTTTGAAATCTGAATGGAAGCCTCCATGATTCTGTATCTTAGTTAGGGTTTCAATTGAAACACCATGACCAAAAGCAACTTGGGGGGAAAGGTTTTATTTTGCTTACACTTACATATCATAGTTCCTCACTGAATACAGTTAAGGCAGAAACTCAAACAGGGCAGGAACCTGGAGGCAGGAGTGTTGTTATAATGAAGAAAATCAAAATATTTGATTTTTACCATTAAAGACTCAGGAGCCAGATGCTGGTGTGAAAACTTGCTAGCTCAGAGAGGCAGAGAAAGCACCCAGCTGACCTTCCTACTCAGCCTCAGCTCACATCCTAAAGGACCAAGCCAAAAGCCTGCTGGCTCAGCTGATGACCCAGGAGGGAAAGGCCTGATAGCTCATCTGACAGCCCATGAGGAAAAAGCCAAAAGCTAAGAGCCAAAGAGCTAAAGAGCTCCTTCTTCTCCACACTGTCTAAATACCTTTTTCTCCAAGTCCCTCCTATCTGTTTAATCCCTGTCAGCTGGGTTCTTACTCTACTTCTTGACCTATGGTTAACTTTAGTAAATCCTATGTACACAAAATTCTTGGATTAAAGGTGTGTGCTAGGGCTGAGGCACACCATATTCACCTGATTACAATAAATAGAAAATTCTTAGATTAAAAGGTGTGTGTGGGGCTGGAGAGATGGCTCAGAGGTTAAGAACACTGCCTGTTCTTCCAAAGGTCCTGAGTTCAATTCCCAGCAACCACATGGTGACTCACCACTATCTATAATGAGATCTGGTGCCCTCTTCTGGTATGCATGCAGGCAAAACACTGTATACTTAATAAATAAACAAGTCTTTAAAAAAAAAAAGGTGTGTGTTAGAGCTGAACCGCACCAAACAAGAATTAGGTTTTTACACTTCACAACTTGGGGTACACAATGGGATCAAAGATCCTGCAACATTTCCACCTTTTTGTCTAAATAAAAGACTTTTTCTCTAACATCAATAAACTATATCCTGTCCGGTAAAAAATACATTCTTAATGTATAGTCCATAAATATTTGGCAACCTTGGAGAAAGTATTCTTCTATCTATCCTGTCTTGGTGAATCCAAAGTTCTGTACCTAAATTACTTTGTATGATAATTTGCATCACTAATCAAAAACATCTTTTTAGATCTAAAACATCTTCTTAAATCTTAAACAACTTAAGTTCAATAGTAAGACTATAACTGTTTAGGCTTCAACCACATCAGAGACCTGAGAAGGATACATACTATCTGAATAAACAGAAAGTACAGAGCAAGCAGCTTTCAAAACTTTAGAAATGACAAACTGCTGGTGGCCTGGACAGTCACCCAAGATTTCTCATAACATTGGAGCATCATCTTCAGCCTTCTGGCTCAGAATATCTGACAGACTTTTCTGTAAAGCAGGTATTATGAAGGATTTACCTACCTTGTCCTTGCAAAAACTCGATGGTTGATTTTTCTACATCCAGTTTATCCACTATTTTGTCTGCAGTAAAAAGGACATTTTCTTATCCAGTGGCTGGCTTGCCACATATGAAGCCATCTGTTAAAGGAGAAGTTTTTGATTTTGTCAGGAGCTGACATGTCTCATTGTCAAAAAATTCTCAAATTGCCTGGTGTGGTGGCGTGTGCCTTTAATCCCAGCACTCAGGAGGCAGAGGCAGGCTGATCTCTGTGAGTTTGAGGCCAGCCAAGTCTACAGAATGAGTCCGGCACAGCCAAGGCTACACAGAGAAACCCTGTATCAGGGCTGGAGAGATGGCTCAGAGGTTAAGAGCATTGTCTGCTCTTCCAAAGGTCCTGAGTTCAATTCCCAGCAAGCACATGGTGGCTCACAACCATCTATAAGGCGATCTGGTGCCCTCTTCCGGCCTGCAGGTGTACATGCAAGCAGAATACTGTATATATAATAATAAATAAATAAATCTTTGAGAGAGAGAGAGAGAGAGAGAGAGAGAGAGAGAGAGAGAGAGAAACCCCGTGTCAAAAAAACAAAAAAATCTCAAATTAATAAAACATCTTTAAATGTCATAGTCTATAGATCTCTGAGGTTTTGAAGATCATCTGTCTCTCTCAGTATATCTGAATTGCTTGTCTCTAGCCATATACTGTCTGATTAACTTAGAAAACACCTATGATTAACTAAACTAGCACCTAACAGAACCACAATTTAGTTTGGCTATTAGTTTGCATTTTTAAAATTATCCTAAACAGTTTGTGATAGTGCCTTTCAAAATGACTAGAAATTCATATTGCATTAAAAAAAAGAGTTTTCAAGACAGGGTTTCTCTGTGTATCCTTGGCTGTCCTGGACTCACTTTGTAGACCAGGCTGGCCTTGAACTCACAGTGATCCTCCTGACTGCCTTCCGAGTGCTGGGATTAAAGGCATGTGCTACCACGCCCAGCCCCATATTGCATTTTTAAGAATTACATAAGTATGAGGCTGGAGAGATGGCTCAGTGGTTAAGAGCATTGTCTACTCTTCCAAAGGACCGAAGTGCAATGTTCAGCACCCACATGGTAGTTCACAACTGTCTGTAACTTCAGTTCCAGGCGAACTTACACCCTTACACCAATGTACATAAAATAAAATTAAAATAAATTATATATAAAAAAGAATTACATAGGTTCAATATCTTTATAAAAAGTTGATACATCAAAGTATGTTGTAACCAAAATATATCCTTATTTTTGTATCAATATGCAAAGATCTATAAGAGTAAATGCAATAATCTACACTTTCCCCCCATCATTCCTGTATTATTTCCATATCTCCCCTATATCTCTCCACAATGTCCAGCTTAGTTGTATGTGGCAGTTTTAGGATTAAGTGTTTTGAGTTCAAAGTTCTGTAAAATGTTTATCATATGAACTTAGCAATTTGAATGTCCTAAGCAGTCTGTGGTTTGAAGCTGATTGATCTTTGGGTGCTGTTTGTCAGCTTAGTGGCAATCCCGACTAGGTAGAACTAACAGTGAACTCAAACGTGTCCACTGCTTGAGCAGAACCAGGCAGCAGAAGAAGCATGGAGCAGTTCTTCCCAGTGGCTGGTGTCACACAGTCCAGGTGGATTGATCGTTGGGGGTATTAAGAGATCAGTGGCAATAGAATCGTCTCTTATTTTTTGCTTTCCTCTGTCCCATACCAGGTGGCTCTTTTGATATGAAACTGGGATTTTGCATTTCGCTTTAACAAGCACACATGGGTTTAGAGAAGGAGAGAGCCACGCTCCAACCCCAAAGTCAGCTTTAATTTTTAATTGCGTTGAGACCACAGAAAGATCATTTGCCACTTATGTCTGTAGAGGGCAAAGAGACAAGATACATGTGAGCAGGAGCCTTTGGCGAGTTTACTTCTTGTGACATTTTCTCTTCATAATCCTTCCTTTTTTCCTTCAGATGTCTCATTTGTCCAGTGGTCTCCGGATTCCTTTCTTAGATGTTTTTATTCTCTTGGAAAGATAAGAACAAAACCCTACCCCATCCCTAATTCAAAGGGTTTCCTTTTTTGGTGGGTTTTATCTTTTTTTTTTAAAGATTTATTTATTTATTTATTGTATATGAGTGCTTTATCTGCAGAAGAGGGCATCAGATCACATCATAGATGGTTGTGAGCCACCGTGTGGTTGCTGGGAATTGAACTCAGAACCTCTGGAAGAGTAGGTGGTGCTCCTAACCACTGAGCCATCTCTCCAGCCCCGGTGGGTTCTATCTTTTGCAGGGCAAAACTTTTTATTTATTTATTTATTTTTAATATTTATTATTTTTATTTTATGTACATTAGTGTTTCGCTTGCATGTATGTCTGTGTGAAGGTGTCAGATCTTGGAGTTACAGACAGTTGTGAGCTGCCATGTGAGTGCTGGAATGGAACTCGGGTCCTTCAGAAGAGCTGTCAGTGCTCTTAACCACTGAGCCACCACTCCAGCCTTTTATTTATTTTTTAAAAAGATTTATTTATTATGTATACAGTATTCTACCTGCATGTTCACCTGCAGGCCAGAAGAAAGCATCATGTGGCTACTGGGGGATTGAACTCTGGACCTTTGGAAGAAGAGACAGTGCTCTTAACCTCTGAGCCATCTCTCCAGCTTGGCAAAACTTTTTTTGGCAATAGAAAAAATATTGTCTTTCAATTGAAGATTTAAAAGTTTGCTAGTATGGTGGTGGCACACTCCTTTAATCCCAGCACTCGGGAGACAGAGGCAGGTGGATCATTGTGAGTTCGAGGCCAGCGTGGTCTACAAAGTAAGTCCAGGATAGCCAAGGCTACACAGAGAGACCCTGTCTCCAAAAAACAAAAAAACAAAACAAACAAACAAAAAAGTTTGCTAGTATGATAACGTTTATTGTCAACTCTGGGATCTAGAATTACTTGGGAAATGGACCTCTGGTGCATATCTACAGGGGATTATCCTGATTGCAGTAACTGAGAAGGAAGCCCTGCCCACCACGGGCACCATTCTGTGGATAGTGATCTTAGACTGTGAGAGGAGGCAGGGCACGGTGCAAGCATCTGTTGACCAGCTGCTTCTATTCCTTTGGTTTCTCTTCCATGGTGGACCTTGAACTGTGAGCTAAAATAAGCCTTCCTTACCTTCATCTTGTAAAGTATTTTATCAGAGCATCAGGAAAAGAAACTAAGACTGAAAATTAACTTCATAAAAGAAAATTAAATATTTTTCTTTTGTTTTCAGGTAAGCCAGCCAAAATTCTTCCCTGAATGAAAATATCTTTTTTTAAAAGCTGCATATACACAAAAGAAAAATCCAAATGCTTTTTATTTTGCCTGAATACAAGATTTAAGCAAGATACTGCCATAGAAGGTAAGGTGATCTTTTAAATCAAATTATACTTTATTGTACAGTTTACTCAAATATATTGAATAGATGGTCATTTAAATTCAAAGGTTGGATAACAGCAAAATGTTTTGTTTCAGTTTTGTTGGGTTTTTTATTGTTGTTGTTGTTAATTTGTTTGGTTTGGTTTTTTGAGACAGGGTTTCTCTGTGTGGCCTTGACTGTCCTGGACTCACTTTGTAGACCCAGCTGGACTCAAACTCACAGGAATCCACCTGCCTCTGCCTCCTGAGTGCTGGGATTAAAGGAGGGCACCACTGTGCCTGGCTTGTTTGTTTGTTTGTTTGTTTGTTGAGTCAGGGTTTCTCTGTCTTGCCCCTGGCTGCCCTAGAGCTCACTCTGTAGACCATGCTAGCTTCACATTCACAGAGATCTGGTTCTGTAACAACGTTTCAGGTGGTGGTCTGACTGGCTCATTGAAAGCCTATTATAATCCAACTAGATGTTGCATAAAATAAATATATAATAATAAAATTCTCTCTTTCTCTCCTCCCTTTTAGTTTTTTGAGATGGGGTTTCTCTGTGTAGCCTTGGCTGTCCTGGACTTACTTTGAAGACCAGGCTGGCCTCGACCTCACAGCGACCCCCCTACTTCTGCCTCTGGAGTGCTAGGATTAAAGGCAGGCACTACCACTGTTCGGCTTCATTTCTCTCTTTGACAGGATCTTACTATGTAGTTTTGTTGTGGGGTTTTGTTCTGTTTTTTGAGGGAGGGTTTCTCTGCGTAGTCCTGGCCATTCTGGAACTAGCTCTGTAGACCAGGCTGGCCTGGAACTCACAGAGATCCACGTGCCTCTGCCTTCCAAGTGCTGGGATTAAAGGTGTGCACCACCACACCTGGCTGTCCAAAGTGTTAAAGTTATAATTCTCCCCCTGTGTCCTGAGTGCTGGATTTCAGGTGGGCATCATCACAGGTGGGTTCAGGTAATTTCTTGCCAGCATTTTGTTGTGCTAGACATTAAGATAACACCTAAAGGGCAAGAGAGAAAAGCAGGACACTGAGCACTGTGACAACTCTTTTGCTTTGCACTGAAGAGAGCATTGGTTTTCTTCAGAATAAAGCATGCTCAGTGCATTGTTTCCTTTCCTTTGCTGTAATAAAGCATTTTTAAAAAGCTAGTAAGACATAAGTCCAAGGATTTAAGAAGACTATTTACCCCAACTAATATGAATTAAAAGGAAAAAACTGGGCTGGTAAGATGGCTCAGTGGGTAAGAGTGCTTATTGCCCAAGCCTGGTGGCCAGAGTGGTCCCTGGAGTCCAGCCTAGAGAGAGGGGCCTGACCCCTGAAAGTTGTCTTCTGATTTCCTCACATGTGCATGTATGCTCCTGTACTTACACACGGCACATTCACACAATAACGAGAAATAAAGCTTGTCTGTCTTTTTGTCTGTCTGTCTGTCTGTCTATCTATCTATCTATTGAGACAAAGTCTCACTCTGTAACCCTGGCTGTCCGGGAACTCACTTGAACTCATAGACACACCTTCATCTGTCTCCCAAGCGCTGGGATTAAAGGCACAGGCCACCATACCTATCAATGATACATTTTTAAAAGTTAAAATAGAAAAAAATAAGAGCTGATTTCTGGCTGGACATATAATAAGTTGCAGTTTAGATTCTAATTCTCTCTTGGCAACAGTCTCTACCACAGAACATTCTGTTGGACTCTTGTGGAACTGTAGGATCGTATGGGCAGTGCTTGTGTTTGAATCCTCCCCTCTGTCTTCCAATTCTTTCACCCTGGGAAATAAAGAAGCAGAACCTGAGGTCCTTTCCTTCACTCACACTGGGTAAGCATTAGGAGGTATTGGCCGAGGCGAGCTGTTCTTGACAGTCAAGAAGGAATCGCAAGGACTGATCTGAACGGGAAGGTCATCCTGCTGTGTTGATACACTAAGTCCAAAGCTGGCTTCCGTAAACCATGAGCAAGGATGCTCTCAGTGGTAACCAGCTGGCCTTCCCATTAGTTAAGCATCTCTATGGAAGATAGGGTGTAGAGACCAGGCATGGTGGTTCACACTTGTAATCCCAGGATTTGAGAAGATACGACCAGTCTGTACCACTTTAGACCCCACTTCTATTAAAGCAAAACAAAACAAAAAACAAAGTTTGAAAAAGAAATATTAAAAAATTGGGCCTGCAAGATGGCTTATCATCTAAAAGCACTTGTAAATTTAAACAGATTAAACATATATGAAGACAGAATTAGTGAATTGTAACATGTATCAGAGTGTTGAACTGAGAGATGGGAAATAGAAGTTGAGATTAAACAAAAAGGTTACAATAAAAATCGTTGGGCGGGGGTGGTGATGTACGCCTTTAATCCCAGCACTAGGGAGGCAGAGGCAGGCGGATTGCTGTGAGTTCAAGGCCAGCCTAGTCTACAAAGTGAATCTAGGGCAGCTAGGGCTACACAGAGAAACCCTGTCTCAAAAAGCCAAAATAAAATAAAATAAATAAAAATCATTGAAGAGCAGCTTTGACACCACAGGGTAAACTGAGTCAGGGTGTAGATCAGAGGCTGGATCACTCAGCAGACTAGCTTAACTCTCTAGGCTGGAACTGATTGTTACTGACAGGGCTTCCACTGATAGTAGGGCCAGAAGTAATGGTTGCTGGGGGCGGGCTAGGGTTGATGGCTCCCTAGCAGGGGCTTTCACTGGTGGTGGCAAGTGTCTAAAAAAGAAAAGAGAGAAAAAGATCACCCCCCCCCCACACACACACACACACTTAGACTTGATGATGAAGTAAGACAGATTTCAGTAGGTAGGTTCCAACAAGTTTCTTCTAACTTTTTTTTTCTCCTACAGTTTATATATCCCAGCAAAATCTTTCAAGCAGTATAAAATTTACAATGTGGTTACATATTATTTTTATTTTTTGTAAATGATCATGAAAAACATTTCCCCAGTACCCTAAGTGATAAACATTTACTTATTACAGGTGGATAAAAACGTTACTTCCGGGGGTTGGAGAGATGCCTCAGAGGTTAAGATGCCTCTCTTCTTCCAAAGGTCCTGAGTTCAATTCCCAGCAATCACATGGTGGCTCACAACCATCTACAATGAGATTGGTGCCCTCTTCTGGCGTGCAGAATACTATATAAATAATAAATAAATCTTTTTAAAAAAACATTATTTCCAAGAACCCACATATGTTGTAAATAAGCAACTTGTCATAGGTTAATAAAATGTGAGCAAGCAAGGTAATTTTTCAGCCAGTTTTAAAAAAAGATTTATTTATTATACAGTATTCTGCCTCCACATGTGCCTGCCTGCACAAGAAGGAACCAGATCTCATTACAGATGGCCGTGAGCCACCATGTGGTTGCTCTTAACCTCTGAGCTATATCTCCAGCCCAAGCCAGGTTTTTCAGTTATAAAGAAAGAACCAATTATCTTAAAAGCTAATCTTGTAAAAATCTTAAGAGGATCACAAATCTAAATCTTCCTATAAAAAACAACTGGGCATTTCTACTTTTAATCTATAAGATGTGCATTTACTCATTAATACTTTTTTTTTTTTTGAGACAGGTTTTCTCTGTGTAGCCTTGGCTGTCCTGGACTCACTTTGTAGACCAGGCTAGCCTCAAACTCACAGCGATCCGCCTGCCTCCGCCTCCCTGAGTGCTGAGATCACAGGTGTGCACCACCGATTCCTCCTTTTTATGCAGTATAGAACTCAAGCCCAGGGCATAGCGCTGCCCACTCTTTGGTTATGTCTTCCCACATCAGTTAACAGAATGAAGACACTCCGTCACTGCACGTCTTGTCTTCTGGGTGATTCTAGATCCTGTTAGTTAACAACATTAACTGCTACACTGTCCTCTCATTTCTCTCTCTCTCTCTCTCTCTCTCTCTCTCTCTCTCTCTCTGGTTTTTCGAGACAAGGCCTCTGCTTCCGGAGTGCTGGGGTTAAAGGTATGTGCCACCACCGCCTGGCCTGTCCCATTTCTTTTTTTTTTTTTTTTTTTTTTTTTTCTTGGTTTTCTGAGACAGGGTTTCTCTGTGTAGCCTTGACTGTCCTGGACTCACTTTGTAGTCCAGGCTGGCCTCGAACTCACAGCGATCCGCCTGCCTCTGCCTCCCAAGTGCTGGGATTAAAGGCGTGCGCCACCACGCCCGGCTTGTCCTCCCATTTCTAATCTTTGAAAAATTTTTATTTATTTTGTGTATATGCATTCTGCCTGCATGTATATCTTTACTGTGTGCATATTTGGTACATGTCAGAAGAGGACAAGGATGTAAGATTCCCCCACAGTGAGAGTTGCATGTGGTTGTGAGCCACCATGTGGATGCTGGGACTCAAGCCCAAGTAATCTGGAAGAACAATCAGTGCTCTGTTAACCACTGAGCCATCTCTTCAGCCTCTGTTTCTAGAACTTTGTTATTGTGTTTTGAGACAGGGTCTACATACCTTGGGCTATCCTGGAACTTGTTTGCTATATAGTTCAGGCTGGCCTTGTAGTCACGGACAGACATCTGCCTTTGCCTTCCAAATGCTGTGATTATAGGTATGTACCACCATGCCATTTCCAAAATTTATCATTTAAAAATGTTATACTGAGCCTGGTGGTGGTAGCCCACACCTGTAGTGCCAGCACTCAGGAAGCAAAGGCAGACGGATCTGTAAGTTCAAGGCCAGCCCGGTCTAGGTCAGCTTGGTCTAGAAAGCGAGTCCAGAGCAGCCTGGGCTACACAGAGAAACCCTGTATCAAAAACCAAAATAAAGAAAAGGACAAAGAAAAATCAAACAAAAGGTTATACTGTTGGTAATGGTGGTGTACCCTTAAGCTTTCAAGAGGCTGAAGAGAAATGTTTGAGCCCAAGAGTTTAAGACCAGCCATGGCACCATAGTGAGACCATATCTCAAACAAATAAACGAACAAAACCCACCAAGTTATCAATGGAATCATAGTATGCAATCTTTTGGGATTAGTTTGCTTTGCCCAGTAATACTTTTCTAGTCATTTATTCAGTTTGTACACTCATCAATTACACACACACACACATATACACACAGACACACACAGATATATGAATAAGATAGTGATAGATACAAGGTACCAGATATTATGTTATACGGAGTTTATTAAATGAGCGTGGGGGGAGGGGTACCCCAGAGAGACAGAGACAGAGGAAGAGAGGGGTAAGGGTGGGGGGGAGAGAGACACCACGTGGAGGGTCTGTCGTTTTGTATGCCCTGGGCAGGCTCACAGCCCTGTGGCAGGTAAGCAATGACACCACAAGTAGGTGGACTGAAGCAGAATGCCAATAGTCGCCATTTCCTTTTTGGAGCTAGGAATGTGACTGAGGTGGGAGGCATTTGCCTAACATAAATGAAGGCCCTGGCTTTGAGCTCCGCCCAGCACCAGGGAGGCAGAGGCAGAAAGACCAGAAGTTCATGATGATTCCCAGCTACACACCAAATTTGAGGTTATTCTGGCAAACACGAGACTCTGTCTCAAAAAAATTATTTTCTCCCAATTATAAAACATTTATCGGAAGTCGCATGTAGACCTCTTTCCTTTTGCGGCCATTGCTGGATAGCAGCCACTAAAATGTAGTTCAGTCCCTTTGTGACCTCTGCCTGAAGCAAGAACTACAAATGCTGTTTCAGTGTACCTTCTCACAGTCCACGCCCATTCAAAAGGACGAGGATGTTCAGGTTGTCCGAGGACACTACAAAGGCCAGTAGATTGGCAGAGTGGTCCAGGTGTACAGGAAAAAATACATTGAACGAGCGCAGCGAGGAAAGGTACAACTCTCTGCGTGGTATCCACCCCAGCAAGGTGGTCATCACCAGGCTAAAACTGGACAACGGCCATGAGACGATCCTGAAAGGAAAGCCAAGTCCCGACAAGTAGGAAAGGAGAAGAACAAACACAAGGAAGAAACAATGGAGAAGATGCAGGAGTAGAGGCCTCATACACAGCTCTCAGTAAAGACTGTTAAAGTAGTCCTCAAAATAAAAACATTTATCCCACTTACATGAACTTAATATATATATTGTTAACAATTGTGCTTGGGATTATACATTAATTTTTTTCTAGATTTATTTTTATTTATTATGTATATAGTGTTGTGCCTGTATATGCACCTACAGGTCAGAAGAAGGCACCAGATCTCATTATAGATGGTTGTGAGCCACCATGTGGTTGCTGGGAATTGAACTCAGGACCTTTGGAAGAACAGACAGTGCTCTTAACCTCTGAGCCATCTCTCCAGCTCTTGAATTTTTTTTTTTTTTGTTGTTGTTTGTTTTTTTTTCAAGACAGGGTTTCTCTGTGTAGCCCTGGCTGTCCTGGATTCGCTTTGTAGACCAGGCTGGCCTTGAACTCACAACGATCCGCCTGCCTCTGTCTCCCAAGTGCTGGGACTAAAGGCGTGTGCCACCAAGCCTGGCTTCCATGAATTTTTTATATGACATTAAACAAGGCTAGCCATCATTTAAAATTATTTGTTAACTTTCTACAGCATATGCATGTTAGGCAAGAAAATAAGGAAAGATTCAGGAATTTTCATATCTTTCTTGCATGGAGACCATGTCAATCTTCCCGTATAATCCTGGATTTGGGATATGTGTTAGCAAAGGGAGCCTTTTTTTATTTTGTTTTGTTTTGTTTTTTGTTTTTGTTGTTCTTCGAGACAGGGTTTCTCTGTGTAGCCCCACCTGTCCTGGACTGGATTTATAGCCCAGGCTAGCCCTGGACCTACAAAATCCACCTGTCCCTGCCTCTCAAGCATTGGCATTAAAGGCATGCACCACCATGCCAGATGATTTTTCCCCCTAGATTTATTATTTGTTCAGTATTCTGCCCACATGTGTGCCTGCAGGCCAGAAGAGGGCACTAGACCTCGTTATAGATGGCTGTGAGACACCATGTGGTTGCTGGGAATTGAACGCAGTACCTTTGGAAGAACAGACAGTGCTCTTAACCTCTGAGCCATCTCTCCAGCCCCTGATATGCCTTTTTAATAGCCTATTTAATTTACTGTGTTGGTACCACATGTTACGTTATAGTTTGCCTTCCATCCTCCCTACCCCCTTTTGGTTAGCAATCAAAGAAATGAAATTTGTTATGTAATTCTAGCTTTTTGTCTTGTTTGATACAGGGTCTCTCTATGTAGCACTGGATGTCCTAGAACTCACTCTGTAGACCAGGCTGGCCTCAAATTCACAGAGATGTGCTTGCCTTTGCCTCCTGAGTGATGGGATTAAAGGTGTGCCCTGATGTTATTCTCATCTTTGACTGTTACAACTAAAGCTGCTATCAACATTCATGCGAAGGTTTTTGTGTGAATTTAAGTTTTTGTTTCCCTAGGATCCATGTCCAGGGCCACAGCAGTTTTATTTGTATGGATTTCTGTTCACTGCTGCATTATAGAGGTTGCAGAATCCCTTAAGGTTTGTATGTCCATCATGCTTGGGTCTTTTCTTTCTTACCTGTGTGTAACATTGCCTCTTATTGTTTTGGTTTTTTGGTTGCTTGTTTTGCTTTTTGCCTTAAAATTAGTTTTCAGGTTTAAAATTTTATCTCAGCTTTTGGTTCATAATTGCCCACTGTGTGTTTTTCAGTTGTCATATTTCTGCCTCTTTGAATATTTTAAATTATATCTTTTGTTTGTTTGTTTGAGACAAGGTCTCTCTGTGTAGCCCTGGCTGTCCTGGAGCTCATTCCGTAGACCAGGCTGGCCTTAAACTTACAGAGATTTGCCTGCCTCTGCCCCTCAAGTGCTGGGACCAAAGGTGTGTGTGACTGTGCCCAGCTAAAGCAGATTGTTTATTTGTTTATAATAAGCAGTGTTGGAATTTTTTATATACAGTCATTGGTAAGTTTTAGTGCTAGTTTCTGTCATTTTATTACATATTTTAATTACTAATACTTTAGTTTTCTTGCTTGCTTGCTTTTTTTTTTTTTTTTTTTTTTTTTAATTTATTTATTTTTTTTTGGTTTTCCTGGACTCATTTTGTAGACCAGGCTGGCCTCGAATAAACAGAGATTCTCCTGTCTCTGTGTCCCAAGTGCTGGGATTAAAGGTGTGCGCCTGGCATTAGCTTTCTTTCTTTCCTCAGGGCCAGCCTGGTATACAGCAAGTATCAGGTAAAAAAAAAAAGCTTAGATCCAGGCCTGGTGATACAGCCTTTAATCTCAGACAATGAAGGTAAAGTTAGTCTGTAGGAGGAAGCACCCATGTTTGAGAGTGACGTTTGAGTGGCAGGCCAGACAGCCTGAGACTTACTGCTTAATGAGCTCGCCCTTACTTGTTCTTCCTGAGCTCTGGGCTGGCTGGTTCAACTCAGCTGTTCTGGCTCAAACTCTTCTCCCAGCTGACTTATTCAATCTGGTTCTCTCTGGGCCTGGGATTGCTCTGCTTGGCCTCAAACTAACTCAGCAGTCTGCTCTAATCTTCTGGCTTCTTCTCATTTTCTGGCTCGTTCCATCTTCACCTCAGTTCTCTCTGCAACTCATCTCTCTATTACTGTCCTGGTAAAACTGCCTCCTCTCTCTGTAAAGCTGCCTCTTAAGTAGCTTCCCTTTCCTCTCTTCTCATGAGGGTTGGTTCAAACATGGGTGCTTTTTTTTTTTTTACAAACTATCTTTACCTTTGTTTGGGATTAAAGGCATATACCACCATGCCTGAATCTAAACTTTTCTTCTTTTTTTTTCTTTTGGTTTTTTTGAGACAGGGTCTCTCTGTGTAGCCTTGGCTGTCCTGGACTCGTTTTGTAGACCAGGCTGGCCTCGAACTCACAGTGATACACTTGCTTCTGCCTCCTGAGTGCTGGGATTAAAGGCATGCGCCATTGCTGCCGTCATCACCACTGCTACCACACCCAGCTCTAAACTTTTCTTTACAGTGATAGTTGCTCTATATCAGGCTGGCCTTGAACTCAGGTCTGCTTGCCTCTGTCTCTTGGTTTAAGGTATGTTTGTACTCCAGCTGGATCACGCAGACCTAGAAGGTCTTTGGTTGTGATCTCTTGCCAGAACAGCCGTGTTCTGAATGAACATTCCCCTACACTGGCCTCCCTTTCTATCCTACCCCTTCCCTCTGTAGCACTGGGAAACAAGCCTTATGCCCTGTATATGCTAGGCGATGGCTCCACCACTGAGTTACACTCCAGCCCCCAAAACATCAGCTTCTAGAATCCTAGTTGTAGATTTTATTTTATTTTATTTTATTTAAGATTTATTTATTTATTATATAGCATTCTGCCTGTATGTGAGCCTGCAGGTCAGAAGAAGGAACCAGATCTCATTATAGGTGGTTTTGAGCCACCATGTGGTTACTAGGAATTGAACTCAGGACCTTTGGAAGAGCAGCCAGTGCTCTTAACCTCTGAGCCATCTCTCCAGCCCCTGTAGATTTTATTTTATTTTATTTATTATTATGTATGTATATAATGTTTGCCTGCACGCACAACTGCACACCAGAAGAGGGCACCAGATCTCATTATAGATGGCTGTAAATCACTATGTGGTTGCTGGGAATTGAAATCAGGACCTTTGGAAAAGCAGCCAGTGCTCTTAACCCTCTGATCCATCTCTCCAGCCCCTACTTCCAGATTTTATGATTAATGTGTATCATGCTAATTTGGGGTCTGATGTGAAGTAAGGGTTGAGCTTCAGTTCTTTTTATTTTTTTGTTTTTTTGCTTTTTCGATGCAGTTTTCTAGCATAATATGTTGAAAAAGACTACACACACACACCTTTCTCCATTTAATTGATTTTGTACATTTATTGAAAATCAATGGACTATATAATGGTGTCAGAGGCTGCTGTGTCAGGGCTCAGATTCACAAACAGGCAAACACATTTAAGAGCTGCACCCAGAGCCAGGCGGTGGTGGTGCACGCCTTTAATGCCAGTATTTGGAAAGGCAGAGGCAGGTGGAAATCTAAGTTCTAAGCAAGCCTGGTCTACAGAGTGAGTTTCAGGATAGCCAAGGCTATACAGAGAAACTCTGTCTTGGGGTAGGTGAGGGGAAAGCCAGGTGTGGTGACACACAGCTTTAATCTCAGCATTTGGGATGAAGAGGCAGGCGAATCTTCATGAGTTGGAGACCATCCTGGTCTACAAAGTGAGTCCAGGACAGCCAACAGCCAAGGCTATACAGAGAAACCTTGTCTCGAACAAACAAACAAACAAACAAAAAAAGAACTGCAGTCAGTCTTTTAGGGTTGTTTTTTGTTTTGTTTTGTTTTGTTTTGTTTCCATTTAAAGTTTATTTTAGCACTAGGTGTGGTGGCTTACATCTTTAATCTCAGCATTTGGGAGGAAGAGACAAGTGTACCTTTGTGAGTTTGAGGTCAGTTCGGTCTACATAATGACTTCCAAGCCAGCCAGGGTATTCAGAAAGATTCTGTCTCAAAAAAAGTACTTTCTGTATGTGAGTGTTTTGCCTGATGCATGTCTGTGTACCATGTGTGTTCAGTGCCCACAGAGGTCATAAGATAGTTGAGTGGTAGGGTGTGAAATTGATCCCCTGGCCCTCTGGACCAGCAGCCAGGAGTCCTAACCACTGAGCCATCTCTCTAGCCCCAGTCTCTAAGATTTTTAAAGTAAAAATACTAAGATAAGCCCCTCAGGTCTTACTGTAGCTTTGTGAATTACTTCATGTGATACTAAAGGATCTATAATTTGGATTAGGGAGATGGCTTGCTGCATCAGGGCTGGTAACCTGAGTTCAGACCCTGGGACCCACATGATGCAAAATGAGAGTTGACTTCCACAAACTGTCCTCTGACCTCCACATATGCATGCTTTACTTGGTGGGTGGTGTGCGTGTGCTATACACATATAGGTAAACAAATGTAAAAATAATTTTAAAAGATTCATCATTCTAAGATAAGCTTTTAGATTTATTGAAGATGGAATGCCATGTTTTCTTTTTGTTATCAGAACAGTTAAAACTGTTATCTAACTCTCCCTGGCCCGCACACTGACAATGAGCCTCCCTGGGGGGCACAGCCTCATCTAGGCATAAAAGCAAAGCTTGAAGCAGGGGTGGGGAGGCAGAGGAAAGGCCGGGCTAGTGGTGATGTTCAGATTGCTACGGCAAGACTTTATGCAGGTGTATGTGTGTGAAGGAGATGGCTGTCTCATGGGGAACCCTCCATGTTGCTTAGCAAGATGGCCACAGTAAACTGATGACCAGATGGCAGATGTCTAGAGCAAATGGCAGCATCAAGCAAAACAAGCTATCTTTAGTTTGGCCTGCTGAGTATGTGCTCTGAGAGTCTTCTAGGAATACCTATCCCTTGCTCACTTGGAGCAGGGGGGTTGGGGGGAAGGGTTAGACACTGGGACAGTGGACTCTGGTTTAGGTTAACCTTTTCAGCATGGAGAGGCATTCCTGGTGCTGATACTTGGGAGACAGATGTGTGGGCCTCACAGAGCCAAGATCACAATGAGAGCCTCTAGAGCCTTAGCACTGTGGAGTGGGGAGAAGGTAGGTGTCAGAGGACAGGAACCTGCATAATCTGTGCCTCCCAGAGGAAGGGGACCTGCAGCTAAGAGCAAGGCCTTAGGCCCCGGGATTACTGGTGTGTACTGGGGATGAGCTTCTTGGACTTTTGTATAGTGTGGCTGAGGTGGATTCGCACAGTAGGGAGGACTGAGCTTCTCTTTTGTCCATGCTTGCAGCTTTGTGGTCACCATCATGTTCTGGAAATTTGACTTGAATACCACGTCCCACGTTGACAAGCTCCTCGACAAGGAACATGTGACACTGCAGGAGTTAATGGATGAAGATGACATCCTGCAGGAGTGTAAGGCTCAGAACCAGAAGCTGCTGGACTTCCTGTGTAGGCAGCAGTGCATGGAGGAGCTGGTGAGCCTCATCACACAGGACCCACCCCTGGACATGGAAGAGAAGGTCCGATTCAAGTATGTACTGAGACTCTTACCCAAGCCAGCTGGGTAGTGCTTAGGGAGGCTGTGGGCGGTGCACACCTGGAACCAGGGCCTCACCACATGAGAAGTGAGGAGGCCAGTCTACAGTTTGTTTGTTTGTTTGTTTGTTTGTTTGTTTGTGAGGTTTAAGAGTTTCGAATCTCAAGCCAAGTGCAGTGGTGAATGTCTATAATCCCAGCACTCGGGGAGGCAGAAGCAGGTGGATCTCTGTGAGTTCAAGGCCAGCCTGGTCTACAGAGTGAGTCCAGGACAGCCAAGGCTACCCAGAGAAACCCTGTCTTGAAGTATGCCATTATCATTAGTGGTACTAAATCTTTAGAAATTTCTTATAAAATGTTTTGTCTCAAGGTTGACCAGGATGTTAGGAGATGGCAAAGGAAGGGACAGTGTCATCACGGGATGGTTGGAGCTTGAGTGAGAGCAGAGTCTGAAGTGGGAGGATGCAAGAGGGATAAGTCAGGCCAAGATTCAGGCTTAGATTTGGCCACGTGGTCCATAGTGTTTCTTTTTTTTTTCTTTTTTCTTTTTGGTTTTTCGAGACAGGGTCTCTCTGTGTTAGCCTTGGCTGTCCTGGACTCACTTTGTAGACCAGGCTGGCCTTGAACTCACAGCGATCCGCCCGCCTCTGCCTCCCGAGTGCTGAGCATAGTGTTTCTGAGAAGAGCTAAAGACAAGTAATGCAAGAGACACAGACCGAGGTGCTCCTGAGGAGGTGCATGTGTGAGGTAGGAAAGCCTTGGAATAGGGTCAGTAAGTCAGGATGTGCTGTTGTCTCCCTCCCTCCCTTCCTTCCTCCCCTCCCCTTCCCTCCGTCTCTTCCTTTTCATACATCGACTTACTGTGGAGCACATATTAGTCTAACTTTTTTGTTTTGGTTTTTGGTGTTTTGAGAAAGGATTTCTCTGTTTTTAAAAAATATTTATTTATTTATTATTTATACAGTATTCTGCTTGCTTGTATGCTTACAGGCAAGAAGAGGGCACCAGATGGTTGTGAGCCACCATGTGGTTGCTGGGAATAGAACTCAGGACCTTTGGAAGAAGAGACAGTGCTCTTAACCTCTGAGCCATCTCTCCAGCCCCAGTAGTCTAACTTTTAATCCTCTTGCTACAGCCTCCCAAGTTCCAAATCTCACATATACTTCATGCCTGACAGCTTGTACATTTTTGAAATGTTTGAAAAAGTTTAAAGGAGAGTACTTTGTTACACATGTCGATTTGGTGTCACTGGCATGCCACACTAATCTATATACGATTAGAGTCCAGTTGCAACAGAGACTGACAAAAATATTTCTCATCTGGCCCTTCACAACAATCTTTGCTGACCGTTGTCCTTTGGAAGGAATCAAGCAGGCCTGAAAGATGAGGCAGCCTGGGGTCGTCAGTCTGTCTCCGACAGGTAATCCCATGACAGGAAATAGAGTTCTAAGAAGAGCAGAGGCTTGTCAGAGGAGCCATGCTTTATGGACAGCGTAGCCATAACTGGAGGCTGTGGTGGCCTCAGTATCACTATTCACAGCCTACCTGCTGTCTTACTTCCAAGGCTCCTAGTTTGGGTGACAAATTAGAACAAAGTGACAGGTAGGGGAGGAATATAGTTAAGGGGCTTTGGGTCAGACTCTGCAAGTCTCTTAAGTCATTAATGATAGTCTGAGAATCCCTGGGAAAGCCTCAGTCCTACTTAGATGTGGAATTGTATCTTTTGGACAGAAGTGGTGATGCACACCTTTAATCCCCGCACTCCAGAAGCAGAGGCAGGGGATCTTTGTGAGTCTGAGGCTAGCCTGATCTCTCTCTCTCTCTCTCTCTCTCTCTCTCTCTCTCTCTCTCTCTCTCTCACACACACACACACACACACACACACACACACAGGGAGAGGGAGAGGAGAGGAAAAAAAAATTCTTTTGGTATCTTTTAGCTCCATCTGCTCTCTGTGTGGACTCTGAAAATGTCTCAAAGTGTAGTCTGTATTTTGCTTCCTCACTTACGTCATAGGGTTTGACTTCTTGCACTGCCCCATCATGCTGTGTCTTCTTTGGATCTGGCAGAACATCACTGTGGCCTTTCCTGCTGCTCACCTGGCCCTCTTCTCTGCCCTCTGGTTTCCCTGTCCTCAGTGGTCATGTACCATCCCTTACACTAAACACTTGTGCAGGATACAGCAATCTCATGAGGTGAGGCCCTGGCTGCCCCACTTCACAGATAAAGACACCGAAGGCCAGAGAGGTTAGCCAGGAAGAAGTAAGCTCAGAAATGACTTAGCCTCTAAGTCCCCTCCCACACCCAGCCTGTGATACCTCAAACACTGAGCACACTATTGTCCTGGCCAAAGGCTTGCTTGTCTTGCAGGTCCTGCTGGGCCTCTGACTGACAGGTCCTTCATGGCTCTGAAGGCTGCTCCTCCTTGTCTGGCTGAGGAGGAGTTGCCCATATCCCATAGCTAGTGGAGAACTGTTTGTTTCTGGGGCACTGGTTGTCTTCTCTCCTGTGTGGACTACACACAGCAGGCTAAGAGTTATTTTGTCTATAGCTATTTTCACCAAATGAAGAGTACACTTGCACATACTAGCTTTTCTTAACAGTAAATTACTTGATTGATGTCTCACAGCTGATACTGTTTCATAGCTGCAGACCTGAGACTTCTTCAGTTTGTAACAGTTTTGGTTTGTGCTTACTGACTTGAAGGTACAGAAAGTAAAGGCAGGTTTTAAAGGAGAACATGAGCCTGACTGGGACTTTGCCTCACTGACAAACAAGGAGAGGGCTGGCAGATGAACACAAAGGCCTGCAGAGAATCCAGGAGAAAAAAGAAGGTGTTTAAGTCTGACCTGGTGGTGCATACCTGTAATTGCAGTACTTAGGAGGTAAAGGCAGGAGGATAAGGTCATCAAGGCCACCCTTGGCTACATAGTAGATTTAAGGCCAGCCCAGGCTACTTGAAATGCTAATTTGAAAAAAAGGGGGAGGGGGGTGGCCTGGAGAAATGACTAAGTGGCTAAGAGCACAGGATGCTTTTCCAGAGGATCTGGGTTCAAGTCCTAGCACCTACATGGCAGTTACACCCAATATCTGTAACTCTAAGAATGGAAATAGAGTCAGGAAATTTAGAATATCAGAATATAGGATATATGAAATGCATAAAGAATATGCTAAGAGCTGGGCATGAGGATGCCCTCCTTTAATCCCAGCACTCAGGAGGCAGAGGCAGGTGGATCTCGAGAGCTCGAGGCCAGCCTGGCCTACAAAGTAGAACAGGATTTGACTTCTACCTGGTCTCTCAAAAGTAATGAGTCCAGGACAGCCAAAGCTACACAGGAAACCTGGTCTGGAAGCAAAACAAAACAAAAGGAGAACTTTGAACTTTTGAAGTTTCTTATTTATTTATACAGTATTTTGCCCACATGTGTGCCAGAAGATGGCACCAGATCTCATTGTTGATGGTTGTCAGCCACCATGTATGTGGTTGCTGTGAATTAAACTCAGGACCTTTGGAAGAGCAGACAGTGCTCTTAACCTCTGAGCCATCTCTCCAACCTGAACTTTGAAGTTTCAATAGACAGAAATTCTGTTGTCACAGAGAAACATCTGAACTGATCTGTTTAGTAATTTGCTTTTATCACATGGGTCTGCTTCCTTTTTTAAAAATTGTGTTTATTTTTAATCATGTGTACATGTGTGTCTGTATGAGAATGTGCTGTGTTTGTGGGTGTTGGAGTCCCTAGAGCTGTAGTTACAGGTGGCTCAGCCACTGACGTGGGCACTGGGAACTGCATGCAGGTCCTTGGAAGAGCAGCACACTGTTACCTACTGCGATCTCTCCAGCCCTGACGTGGGTCTGAGAAGTCTAATTTCACCTCCAGTGCTTGCACTGTGCCCTTCTAGATATCCAAACACAGCCTGTGAGCTTCTGACTTGTGATGTGCCGCAGATCAGCGACAGGCTAGGCGAGGATGAGAGTCTGCTGAACCTTCTGTATGACTTCCTGGACCAGGAGCCGCCACTCAACCCTCTGCTTGCCAGTTTCTTCAGCAAGACCATTGGCAATCTTATTGCAAGGAAGACTGAGCAGGTAATGCTTGAAGCCAAATGTATTGGACAACCACTGTTGACACTGTGAAACTGTCACCAGGCTCTTGGGGCAGCATTTTGTTTGCTTAACAGAACACAGATGACCAGTACAGGTGGCTGATATGCACACTGAAGTTTAAGTAGAGTGGCTTTCCAAAGACATTTCTGGTAGCCAGCTCTAGAATAAGCAGAACTTCTTGCCCTCTCTGGGTGCTTTGCAAGCCCCAGCCCAGGCATAAACATGAAGTCCTATAACATGACTTCACTGCAGAGAGATCTGGGATACATACATTTTGGAGTCTTTGTGAGTGGCATGTCTGTGTGGCCAGAACAGTGATTGCTTCAAAGCAAACAAAAGATAATGTTAGAGTTAGGCTTTTGTGGGAAAACAAGCCAGTATTTCACCTGTAGACAGTCCTTTTCCTGTCTTATGTTTAAGAGTAGGGAAAGTGTAATGGCAGCTCATGCTTCCTGCTGTGTTCAGCATGGGTCTCATCACATCGCTCACCCATCCCACTGGATAATTGCAACACACATTTTAGATGTGAGATAATTTCTTGTATAAATATTCCATTATCTGTTTATATAAAAGTGTAAAAGTAACTTTTATTCTCCTGGTTCAGTTGTTGTTTGGAGGCTTACTGCCTCCTTCTGCTAACCTAGGCCTAGTCCTGGAGGCTTCTAGCCCACATACCATCTAACCTAGGCCTAGAATGTTTTCAGCCTCTGAGACTTACTGCTTAATAAGCTCATGCTTACTTGTTTGTTTGGTGTTTGTATTTATTTATTTATTTATTTATTTATTTATTTATTTTGGTTTTTCGAGACAGGGTTTCTCTGTGTAACAGTCCTGGCTGTCCTGGATTCACTTTGTAGACCAGGCTGGCCTCAAACTCAGAGATCTGTCTGCTTCTGCCTCCCAAGTACTAGGATTAAAGGTGTACGCCAACACGCCCAGCTCCTTACTTGTTCTTTCTGAGCTCAGGGCTGGCTGGTTCAACTCAGCTGTTCTGGCTCAAACTCAAATTGGCTTGCCTCTGTCTCCTGGATTAAAGGTGTGTTTGTATTCCAGCTGGATCCCACAGACCTAGAAGGTCTTTGGATGTGATCTCTTGCCAGAGCAACCATGTTCTGTTTTTTTTTTTTTTTAAGATTTTATTTTATTTATTGTATGTGAGTGCTCCATTTGTATGTACCCCTGTATGCCAGAAGAGGGCGTCAGATCTCATTATAGATGGTTGTGAGCCACCATGTGGTTGCTGGGAATTGAACTCAGGACCTCTGGAAGAACAGCCAGTGCTCTTAACCTCTGAGCCATCCCTCCAGCCTGCAATCATGTTCTGAATTAAAATTCCTCTCTATATTAGGACTTTTTTCTTTTTTAAATATTGCTAGGTATTAATATACTTCTAAAATATTAGCTGTAATTGTTTGGTCCTATCACATATCCATTTAGCAAACAAACCTATATTCTGTGTGTGTCGTAAGTCCTGGGACTCCAGAGGACTGTCTCATCTCACATTTGTTTTGAAACAGAAATGAAGAGTGGCAATGCCGTATGTGTGTGTGTATGCCTGCATGTGCCCTCCCCACGTGTGTGTGCAGTGGTGGTGGTGTTACTATAGGGAAGCAGTGTCTCAGTAGAAGACAGGTGGTGTGTGCGGTGGTCACGGTGAGTTTCATAGAGACCTCTTGTGTCTAGATGTTACGGCTCAATGGCTGGGCATGTGAATCTCGTAATTTACTGTAGACTGTTTATGTTCTTTTGCCACTCTCATATATATATATATATATTTTTTTTTAACAATTTTACTATCTTTATTTAGTGCCTATTGCATTGAAGTAATATGAAATGAACTCCTTAAAAAAATTATTGCCAGTGGTGGTGGTGCATGCCTTTGATCCCAGCCCTCAAGAGGCAGAGGCGGATAGATCTCTGAGTTTGAAGCCAGCTTGCTCTACAGAGTGAGTTCCAGGACAGCCAGGGCTACACAGTGAAACATTATCTTAAAAAGAAAAAAAAAATTATTGTGCTGACAAACATGTAACACGTAACAATTCCACATTTATTAGGAATTCAAGTAAGACTGAAATATTTAGGTTCTGTGCTCCTTGCACTAACTTGTTCAATAGAGAGCACATAGTTATTTTTCACATAATGGTATAATACTGAGTACTATAAATTGTTTTTCACACCACACGGAAATCTTGTGTGTCTTTTCCTATAGAATTGTCTGCTTAATTTTGACAGTCCCTTGTATTGTTCTACCACGTTTTGGTGTCATTCACCCAGGAGCTGGCCTGTTCTTAGGTTGGCTATGGCATGCAAGGTACAGTGAACTTTCCTGAAAGTGTAGACTGGCCCCGAGGCAGAACTGTCAGGAAAAGACTGAGGATTCTTTCACATCTCTAAATAATATAAACTAGTTTATAAGCCCCTATGTTTCCATCGTTGGGCTTCCATACTCTCTTTTATGACCAATATTTTTTTCTGAACCTCATTATTGTCAACCTCACCATTATTTTGAAGAAAATTACAGCTATCAGATCATTTTATGTGTATTCTAGTATGGATTCCTAAAAGATGCCTTTTATAGGTGTACCCAGAATTATACCATATCATACCTAAAACGTGAACCATAAAACCAAAAAAACCTTAATTTTTAAAAATATTCTTGCAGTGTACAAGTTGCCTTTGTTATCTCAAAATCATCTGCATTTCATTTCAGGTGTCTAGTGCTTCGATAAAACACCAAGACCAAAAGCAACTGGGAAAAAAGGGTTTATTTCAGTTTATGGCTTCTTATCACAGTCCACAGCAAAGGAAGTCAGGGTAGGGGTTCAAGGCAGAAGAATCCTGGAGGCAGAATGAACACTTTTCAAAACTGGATTTCTCTATATATAGCCTTGGCTGTCCTGGACTCACTTTGTAGACCAGGCTAGCCTCAAACTCCCAGAGATCCACCTGCCTCTGCCTCCCAGAGTTCCGGGATTAAAGGTGTGCACCACCATGCCTGGCTAGGGATGAACACTTCTTACTGGCTTGCTCCCTTCTGTCTTGCTCCGTTTGTTTTCTTATCTACATGGAGGTAGCACTGCCCTGTGGACTGAGTCCTCCCATATCAATCAATTAAGAAATGCCCTCCAGGTTTGCCTATAGGCAGACTTTATGGAGGCATTTTCTAAGTTGAGGTTCCTACCTCTCAAATGACTATAGCTGAGTCAAGTTGACAAAAAACTAGCCAGCCCAATTGACCCCTCTCAACCTGACACATAAACATGTAACTATTAAACCATAACCTTATATTTCTTGCTCATCTCCCAACCTCATATTAATATTAATACCACAATATAAAATGTTCCAACTTTTCAAAGTCCCAATCTTTAAAAATTCAAATGCTTAAAGCTGGGCGTGGTGGTGCACACCTTTAATCCCAGCACTTGGGAGGCAGAGGCAGGTAGTAGTCTGTGAGTTTAAGGCCAGCCTGGTCTACAAAGTGAGTCTAAGACAGCCAAGATAACATAGAGAAACCTTTGGTTGCAGTCCATTATCAAGGGCGGGCAGGGCAGGGGCTGTGCAGGAGCACTTCTTACTGCCTTGCTCCATCCCTGTGTACTCAGTTTCTTTCCTATACACCCTAGGACCACCTACCTAGAGGTGGTACCACCCAGAATGCACTGGGCCCTCCTATATTGATCACCAGTTAAGAAAACGCCTTACAGGCTTGCCTACAGGCTGATTTTATGGAGGCATTTTCTCAGTCAAGGTTCCTGACTCTCAGATGACACTAACTGTGTCAAATTAGAAAGCAAATAAACAAGACAAAACAAAACAAGCTAGCCAGTACAGCATTATCTGCTTTTGGTTACAAGAAGGATTGTGTGAGCCTATTCTGATATACTAATGCTTTTCCTAATTCATTGTCCGGAGTTATACTAGTATCTAACCTGTGTATATTTTGTTTTGTTTTTTTTGAGACAGGTCTCTCTATGTTGCCCTGGCTGCCCTGGAATTTGCTATTTAGAGACTGAACTCAGGGCAAGAGTTGAACCACTAAGCTATACCTGCGCCCCCGCCCCCAAGCTATAACCCCCACTAAGCTATACCTCCAGCCCTGTGTTTTGTAGATTTCAGGATTTAGTCTTCTTACTGAGCATAATTTCCTTTAGAGTCATCCAAGTTGTCTGTATCAGTGATTCATTCCTTTTTTTTTTTTTAAAGATTTATTTATTTAAGTATACAGAGTTTCATCTTCATGTATGCCTGCATGCCAGAAGAGGGCATCAGAGCCACCATGTGGGTGCTGGGAATTGAACTAGACCTTTGGTAGAGTAGACAGTGCACTTAACCTCTAAGCCATCTCTCCAGCCTCATTTGTTCCTTTTTTTATTGATATTTAATATTGCATGGTATGGATGAACCACAGTTCATCATGTGTTGAAGAATGTCTACTCTGTTTTCTCTTTTAGTTGATAGATAAGGCTATTATTAATTCTGATAATTTATATCTTTTTGTTTTATTTATGAACAAGATCATATCATTTGTGATTAATGGTGATCTAACTTTTTTATGTGTATGAGTGTTTTGACTACATGCATGTATATGTGCCACATGCATGCTTGGTGCCCTTGGAGAAGAGGGTTTTGGATCCCACAGGCTTGGAGTTACAGATTGTTGCGAGCTGCCATGTGGGTGCTGGGAACTGAACTTGGGTCGTCTGCAAGACCAAGAGCTCTCAACCTCTGAGCCATGTCTCCAGCCCCAGATCAATGATAGTTTTATTCTGTGCTTTATAACTTGTATACCTTTTATTTCATTTTTGTGTCCTGGTGCATTGGCTGGAGTCTTTAGTACAATATTGAATATAGTTGTTTATTGTGGATTTCCTTTTGTTATTTATTACCTTAGAAGAAAATTTCATAATTAAGATATTTACTGTAAGGTTTTTATAGTGTTTTAATTCAAAATTTTATTTAATTTTTAACTTTTTAACTTACTCATTGAGAATTTTGTACGTGTATGAAGTGTATTTTGATCCTGTCCTCAAATTTTCCTGTATCCCAGGCTGATGTCATGAACTCCTGCCTCCACTTGCTGAGTGTGCCACTGCATCCAGTTTACTTGTTGCTGGGCATCAAGCTCAGGGTGTTTGATCTCCTGGGACTTGAGTTATAGTTTTGAGCCACCATGTGGATGCTGGAAGTTGAACCTGTATCCAACATTTTTAAAGATTATCTAAACTGGCAAAAAAAAAAAAAAAAAAAAAAAGAATGCAGATGAATCCCCTCTTCTGGTCCATAAGTGGCACAAACATGCCACACGGACATTTATGCAGGCAAAAAGACCCATACACATAAATTAAAATAAAAAATATTTGGCTGGGGGGAGGGCTGGAGGGATGGCTCAGAGCTTAAGAGCACTGACTGCTCTTCCAGCGGTCATGAGTTCAATTTCCAGCAACCACATGGTAAGTCACAACCATCTATAATGTGATCTGATGCCCTCTTCTGGCCTGCACTGTATACATAGTAAATTTTTAAAAACAAAAAAAATTTGGCTTAGCCAGGCTCAGTGGCACATGCCTACAATCTCAGCATTCTGGGAGGCAGAGGCAGGCATATCTCTGTGAGTTCGAGGCCAGCCTGGTCTACAGAGCGAGCCCAGGACAGGCTACACAAGAGAAACCCCGTGGAAACAAACAAATCAATTTGGCTGTGGGAATGGGAACTTAGTTGCCTGCCTTTGGGGCCTGTTCCTCTTACTGGTTGCCTCATCTGTCCCCCTTTTTGCAGGCGGGGGGAGTTCAAGACAGGGCTTTTCTGTGTAGCTATGGCTGCTCTGAACTCACTTTGTAGACCAGGCTGGCCTCCAACTTAGAGATTCACCTGCCTCTGCCTCCCAGGTGTGCCACCACGCCTGGCTCATGTAGCCTTAATAGGAGAGGATGTGCCTAGTCTTACTGCAACTTGATATGCCCTGGCTGGTTGAGATCCAAGGGAGGCCTGCTGTTTTACGAAGAGAAATGGAGGGGTGGGGGTGGGGGGCAGACGAGGAGGAGAGGAAGGAAAATCACAGTTGGGATGTTAAATAAATAAATAATGAAAAAAAAATTTTTTTGTTTTTTGAGACAGGGTTTCTCTGTGTAGCCTTGGCTGTCCTAGACTCGCTTTGTAGACCAGGCTGTCCTTGAACTCACAGACATCCGCCTGCCTCTGCCTCCCAAGTGCTGGGATTAAAGGTGCGCACCACCACACCTGGCTATAATGAAAATATTTTAAAATGTATCGTTTTTGTATATGTGTGTGTGGTGCTGGGGAGGAGTACACATGTGCTGTGTTGCCCATCGGAGGTCAGAAGACAACTTTGTGAGTCACTTTTCTCTTCTACCTTTATATGAATTCTGGAGATCAAACTCTGGTTGTCAAGCCTGGCAGCAAGTGCTATTACTCACTGAGCCATGGAGTCTTCCCCTCTTAACAGTGTTTTCTTATTTATTTATTTATTTATTTGGAGACAGAATACCTCATGCAGCCCAGGCTGGGCTTGAACTTGCCATATTCCTGAGTATGATTTTGAACTTCTGGTTTTCCTGTCTCTATCTCCCAAGTGCTGGCACGTACCCTACCCTGGTTAATTAATTAATTTGTTTGTTTCCTTTTTTGGGGGGGTTGTTTGTTTGTTTGTTTTTCGAGACAGAGTTTGTCTTTTATGTAGCTCTGGCTATCCAAAATGTTCTATGTAGACTGAGATGGCCTTGAACTCAGAGAGATCCTCGTCTCTGTCTCCCAAGTGCTGGCATTAAAGGCACGTACCACCATACTGACTAATTGTTGTTGTTGTTGGTGGTGGTTTTTTCCTTATTTTTTTCAAGATTTATACAGATTGGCATAAGCTATGTATATTAATTTCTCATCATAGTTTAACAAATTTACTTATTTAGTATTATCATATCTGTGTGTATAGTTTAGTTTAAAGCAGGATACATACCACTGCAAACACTTGGAGGTCGGAGGGCAACCTTTTATTTATTGTAATATAAATTTTATATTTTATATATTTTATAATATTTTATAATAATAATATATATATATCAATATATCAACCTTTTTTCTTTTCTTTCTTTTCTCTTTTTCCTTTTTTTTTTTTTAAAACGGGTCCCTTGGTAGCTCTGGGACAATGGCTGTCACCTCCCAGCTTAGTTCTTTTTATGCCGTGTGTCTCTGCTGGGCAGACCTGAGCCAGCGCACGCTCAATGGCAGCTTGCACAGTGACTCGCACTGCTCTCCAGCTGGGATGTCCGCTTAGCAGCCCTGCTGCTCTGTGCTGCTATCACTGGCCTCTAAGACTCTGCTTGCCTGCGGAGGGATTTTTTTCATATAGCTTTACCTAGTCTTTCTCTCATTTCTTCTCAGTATACTTCAAAGTTAATGCTCTTTCTGGTGAGAGTTCTTAAGAGTCTTCCTCCCTGTTGAGAGTCAGCCCCGTTTCCTTATCAGGTGTGTGTGATTTCAGGTGATCATGTTTTTGAAGAAGAAGGACAAGTTCATCAGTCTGGTGCTGAAGCACATAGGCACCTCAGCTCTCATGGACCTGCTGCTGCGCCTGGTCAGCTGTGTGGAACCAGTTGGTCTCCGACAGGAAGTCCTACACGTGAGTGCCAGGGAGTGTGGGAATGTGGGAACACCGCGTCAGTCCCCATGAGCAGGTGTAGCAGCTTTGGAAGCACCAGAGGCCCAGCCTCAGGCTCTTCTCCCAGGCCTCAGCACCGCCCGCTTCTGTCTGTCACTGTTGGCCTACTTCAGCCCTTTCAGAAGAAAGAGTGCAGAGCTTCCTTCTCCCGACACGTGGCCTCTTGCTCTCTGCAGAAATGAAAGTGGACTTACTTCCTGCCCTTTCCCTCACCCCAGCACCCACACAGTGAATTGCTGGCTCCTGGGAGGAAGTACAAACTGACTGTAATTCAGGCAGGGCCCCTCTCTTAACCTGGTATCTGGATAAGGCTGTGCTACTGGGAAAGACATTGTAGTCTTTCCCTGGGAGAGCGAGGTGCCCAGCTTAGAGGTGAGCTTCTGCCTGCTGTGGGCGAGGCTTTGTTTGTTTCCCCTTTGAAGTAAAACTGAGTAAGCAATTAGACCTTTGTCCATTTTATCACTCTGAGAACCAGTGTCTTTTAGATGGCCGTTCTTCCTGGGCATGGGGTACAAGCCAGTAAGCCCCGCCATTAGGAGGCAGGTGTATGCTTGTGAGTTTCAGGCTACCAAGGGCTATTAGTGAAACCCTGTCTCAACAATAAATAAAAGATGTGATAACAATTTTTTATTTTATTTTATGTTTTACTGTTATCTCTTAGAAGGCTCTTTTTCTTTTTCTTTTTAGCTTTTCAAGGCAGGGTTTCTCTGTGTAGCCTTGGCTATCCTGGACTCACTTTGTAGACCAGGCTGGCCTTGAGCGTACAATGATCCACCTGCCTCTGTCTCCCTGAGTGCTGGGATTCCAGGCATGTGCTACTGGGCTGGCTCTAGAGGCCTCTTTGCTTTCTTTCTCTCTCTCTCTTTTTTTTTTTTAATATTTATTTATTTATTATGTATACAATGTTCTGCCTGCATGGGTGCCTGTACACGAGACAAGGGTACTTGATCTCATCATAGATGGTTATGAGCTACCATTGGTTGCTGGGAATTGAATCACATCCTCTGGAAGAGCAGACAGTGCTCTTAACCTCTGAGCCATCTCTCCAGCCTTAGAAGCCTCTTTTCTAATGACAGACAGACAGGAAGTGGATCCAGATGGGAGAGGAGGTGGGAGGAATAGAAGGAGGGGAAACTAATCAGGATATATTGTATAAGAAAAGAATCTAGGCCAGGCGTGGTGGCATACCTTTAATCCCAGCAGAGGCAGGCAGAATGCTGTGAGTTCAAGGCCAGCCTAGTCTACAAAGTGAATTCAGGACAGCCAAGGCTACACAGAGAAACCCTGTCTCAACCCCCCCCAATCTATTTTCAATAAAAAGGGGAGAATAAATAAAAGAATTAAAAAAAAATGGTAGCTGGCCAGGCGTGGTCGCATAGGCCTTTAATCCCAGCGCTCGGAGGCAGAGGCAGGTGGATCTCTGTGAGTTAGTTTGACACCAGCCTGGTCTACAAAGTGAATCCAGGACAGCCAAGGCTACACAGAGAGACCCTGTCTTGAAAAAAAAATGGTGGCTGTTCTCACTCTTAGGTTCATAACTTATTTCCTTATGGCTTTATATACAGAGAATGCAGCGAACACATTAGCTGTTGCTATTAGGTATTTGTTGTAAGCTGATTTAGTTACTTTTCTATTGCTTGTTTAAAACACTATATTAGGCAGGGTTTTCTAGAGTAACACAACTTACAAAATGATCTCTCTTACATATCTAAAAAGCAGATTTATTAGAATGACTTATAGGCTGTGGTCCAGCTAATCCAACAATGGCTGCTTATGAATGGATGTGGTTCAGTCCAGGAAGCTGGATGTCTCAGCTGCTTTCAGTATGTGCTGGAATCCTGAAGAAGTGGGCTCTAATGCCAGCTAAGGAGAGGATGTGGTAGTGAGGAGAGAGCAAGCAAGGCAAAGCAAGAGAGCTTCTTTCTTCATGTCCTTTATATAAGCTTCCAGCAGAAGGTGTGGCCAGATCTTCCCACCTCAAAAGAGCTGGATTAAAGGTGTGTCTTCCCATTTTAAAGATCCAGACTAGAGTTGATCTTCCCACTTCAAATTAAGTTAAAAAACAACAACAACAACAACAACAACAAAAACCAAAAAAACCTGACTTCATAGGTATGCCCCATGTTTTGGGTGCTAGTTAATTCAGGTGTAGTAGAGTTGACAAATAAGAATAGCCATCATGGGCTGGAGAGAGGGCCAGAGGCTGAAGGCCCTGGCTGCTCTTCCAAAGGTCCTGAGTTTAGTCCCTAGCAACTACATGGTGGTTCACACTCACCTATAATGAGATCTTTTCCCCTCTTCTGGCGTGAAGATGTACATGCAGGCAGAATACTGTATACATAATAAATAAGTAAATCTTTGGGGGAAAAAAGAACAGCCATCACAAACACCATGACTAGGGCAGTTTCTTTTTCTTCTCTTTTGTTTGTGTTTTCTCTGTGTGTAGTACTAGCTGTCCTAGAACTTGCTCTGTAGAGTACACAGGGATCCACCTATCTCTGCCTCCCGAGTACTGGGATTAAAGGTATGGACCGCCAAGCGTGGCATGACCGAGGCAATTTAAAAGAAAGCATTTAATTAGGTTTATGATTTTAGAGGGTTAGAGTCCCTGATGGTGGATTGAAGAAATGGTGGCAGGAACAGCTCTTGAACCATAAGTAAAAGGCAATGAAAGAGCACACTGGGAATAACAAGAGTATTTTGAAACCTAAAACCCACTCCCAGTCTCCTCCAAAAGGCCACGCCTCCTAATCCTTTGCAAACTGTCCACCAGCTGGGGACCAAGCATTAAAAATAAGATCCTTGGGCTGGAGAGATGGCTCAGTGGTTAAGAGCGCTGACTGCTCTTCCAGAGGTCCTGAGTTCAATTCCCAGCAACCACATGGTGGCTCACAACCATCTATGATGTAATCTGGTGTCCTCTTCTGGCCTTCAGGTGTACATGCAGGAAGATCACTGTGTATGTAATAAATAAATAAATCTTTAAAAAAAAAAAAAGAAAGAAAGAAGATCCTTAGCCGGGTGTGGTGGGTGGCGCACGCCTTTAATCCCAGCACTTGGGAGGCAGAGGTAGGTGGATCGCTGTGAGTTTGAGGGCAGCCTGGTCTACAAAGCAAGTCTAGGACAGCCAAGGCTACACAGAGAAACCCTGTCTCTGGGTGGGGGGGGGGGGGAAGCAAAAAACAAAAATAAGATCCTTTGGAGGCCATTCTCATTAAAACTACCAAAACCAACTACACAGCCTTTCGCCTTTGGCCTTTCACCTGTGCTGCCCACATTATAAAGCGCCTCTGCTGGGGCATTTCAACTTTGCATGAAGAGCCTCAAGTGCAGGGTACAGAGTGCACTAGTAGAGCCAGTCTACCAGGTCTGCTGTGCCCTGACATCATTTCACTGAGTCTTCATTGACCTTGACCTTGAAAAGTGTGGCTTCAGTCTTCCACACAGTGCTCCACAGCCACAGTGCTCCACAGCCACCCAAGGGTCTGTCTGCTCTTCCCGGTCCTGGGGAAGCCCTGACTCCAGACAGAGCTGAGCCCTGTCTGTTTTCCTATCCAGCTGGCCTCTGAACTCCGTTCTGCCTATCCTGCACTCTAAGTTTCAGAAATAATGTGTCCCGGAGGCAGAGAGAGTGCGCGCTCTTTAGACAGTGGCCCATCCATTTAAACTCTTTGGGCCATTCCCAGAGTTTATTTAATCATTTTGGTTCAGGACTACACACAGAGAAACCCTGTCTTCAAAAACCACAAAGAAAAGAAGGACATTTTTTTTTCTATTTGGTTAGATGAACAGATACTGAGCTGGTCTTTTTCCCCTCCCTTTTAGTGGCTTAATGAAGAGAAAGTCATCCAGAGACTTGTGGAATTGGTCCATCCCCACCAGGATGAAGATGTGAGTGTGGTGCTCACAAAAGCCACCTTCTTACAGGAGGAGTCCCACACCTGGGTGGTTGGAAAACATGCTGCTGTGTGAAGGGGGCAAGTCACTCCTTTCCTTGGAAGAGGATCATTAGATTCTTTCTTTAATCAAATGTTAATGTCTCGGTAATTTTGTTTTGACTGAAAATAAATACAGTACAGGCATGGTGGTACACCTTTGATCCTAGCACTTAGGAGACAGAGGCAATTGGATCTCGGTGAGTTCAAGGCCAGCCTGGTTTATATAGTGAGTTCCAGGACAACCAGAGCTACATAGTGAGACCTTGTCTCCAAAACAGTCTTAAAAAACATAATAACTATATGTATATATGTAGGCATGCATATATATACTTTAATTATATGCATACATATTCTTTCATGTATGTTTATAATAAAACAGTTGTAACAGGATTGCATTAGTTAACCATGGCTGAATGACAAATCACCCTGTAGCCGAGTTGTCTGTAACAAGTATCTTTTATCTCTGTCAGTATCAGTTTCTCTGGTCAGGCCTCTCTGCTCAGGGTCTCTCACAAGATTACAGCCATTTCAGGACTCAACTGAACGAAGATTCACTTCCATAGTCTCAAGTGGCTTAGCAGCATTCAGTTCCTCAGAGGCTGCTAGTCCAGGTAACCCTTCAGCTCTGTGCAGTATAGGCTTCTGAGTGGACAGCAGGGGTCACACTAAGATGTCTAGTCTTGAGGAGTGAGCTGGGCCTTCATCAGACTTCTATACATAGCTCAGAAATGATGGTCCTCCCTCTAGAGCAGTGGTTCTCAACCTTCCTGACGCTGCAGCCCTTTAATACAGCTCCTTCCCCCGTTAATACAGCCGACCTTTCAACCATCAAATTCCTTCTTTGCTACCTCATAACTGTAATTCTGCTACTGTTGTGAATCAGGATGTAACTATCTGATATGCAGGCTATCTGATGAGCCACCCACTGCTCTCATGCATTCTACTCTGCAGACTTGAGTGGCCAGGCCTAGCCTGCATTCAAGGACATGGACTTACAAGGGCATGAATACCAGGAAGGGTTAATTAGGGTCCTTCTAGAAGCATGTAAGGTAATCATAGAAAGAAAAGCTTGCTTCCACTACTGTCTCCTGCTAAACTCTCACCATCCACGACTATTTTAGATGTAGGTGGGGGGTGAAGCTCCCCACACCAAGCCAAGTAATCAGTCCTCAGAAAACACCAGCCAGATGCCCTGTCATTCAGTACACTCTGACACTCATTATGTAGTAGCAGGGGCACACACCCGAGGGCTTCGTCTCCAGACTGAGCTCTGCTGCCTTACATCTGTCCTTCTGACTTGCCAGTTACACAGAGTATTCTCTATGCACTCTTTGCAATTTCTGGTTTATTATAAAGGACATTATAAATGATAAATATGAGCCAGGCTGTGGTGGCGCACACCTTTAATCCTAGCACTTAGGGAGGCAGAGGCAGGCAGATCTCTGTGAGTTTGAGGCCAGCCTGGTCTACAGAGTGAGTTCTAGGTCAGCCAAGGCTACACAGAGAAGCCCTGTCTCAAAAATAAAACAATAAATGGTAGATAGGAATATGAAGAGGAGCGTAGTGTAATACATGGAAGAACAGGTGTGGAGCCCCTGTCTTTTCCAGGTGCACTGCTCTGCAGGAACCTTCATATGTTTGCTATTCAGAAGAAACTCTCCAGACCCAACCTTTCTGGGGTGGTTGGAGTTTGTTTTGTTGTTTTGTCTTGTTGAGGCGTCATTGCTAGTAGAGGAATGAGGACAGCGGCCCAATAAGGCCTGTCCTTTCGGATTTTTCTTGGCCTCTGTGCAGCATTGCCCATTCCAGGTCATGGAGCCAGAGCCCTCTGGGGTGAGAATTTTATAATCCACTGTCAGAGTAAACCATGAGCCAGGAACTGTGGACAAAGACCAAAAACTGTATGTCAACAAATCTCAGGTGACAGCAGTCCTTCTGTTTTCTCGGCCATTTCATCCTCCCTACAGTCATCACTGTTGAGAGTTTGAGTTACATCCTAGGCCTTTGCTGTGCATTGTAAATATTTACACACATATGTACTGTCACACACATGAAGATATTCAATCAATACTTGACATGTATGCACAGTCCTCACTGCTGCCTGACCATTCTGTTTTGGGCCCTGTCTGCCCACTGAGCCCACCGAACAGCTGTGGAAGAAATTGTTGAAGTGTAGAGGACTTCCATTGTAGTGTTCCAACAGGTAGACCCTCCCGGTGGGCTGAGTGTCCTGGGTGACCGGCTGCCTTTGGTCCTGACGGCAGCTTAAGGCCTCAGAGAGCTAACCCTCGTTTCCCCGAAAGCCTTGCAGATGTTTTTTGGTTTTGGTTTTAATCTCAGTTTTTATACTGTGTGTGAATGATTTGCACAGATCAAGCTGTTTCTCTCTTGATTACTCTCATCTCCACCCACACATCATCTCAGGAAGCACATATTTGAGTTGGGGGTATAGGGTCAGCATTCATGTTTTCCTAGGAATATTGAGTTCTTTTCTTTTTCCTTCAGCAGCTTATCCTGTTTTCCCAAACCCACAGTTAGTAAATAATAGTAACTGCTTAATATTACATTTAAAACACAGAATAGCATGGTTACATATTCAGTATATTTTAAAATATGAATCAAAGGCATAAAATAGCCACAAAGGTATATTACATACTTGACTATTTGGGGTCCTATTTTTAATTTCTGAGATGGGTTTACTATGTCTTAAAAAAAAATCTAACTGGATACATATCTTGATGATAGGCAAATCAGACACACACTACTTTCCCATGAGCCATTTTTGTTACAGAAAACTGGTTCAGGAATTATTTTAGCAGTATTGACTTGGCTGATGAGTATCTTTTGCTGAGGGGAGCCTGTTTTCCTTGTCTTTTCAGAGGCAGTCAAATGCTTCTCAGGCACTCTGTGACATCATCAGGCTGGGCAGAGACCAGAGCAGTCAGCTGCAGGAGGCTGTGGAGCCAGACCCCCTCCTCATAGCATTGGAGTCGTGAGTGATAGTGGGCCATGGTATGGTGGGCCTCACTGTGAGTCACGGGCGTGTCTTGGATGACACCGTCATCTCTAATTCAGAATTCCTCAGGGTTAGAGCCCAGGAAGGGATATCACTGGAAGCCCTGGTGGTCCAGGGAGCTGGGACCAGTGAGTGTGTATGCTATGCAACTTTAAGTACCTGGCTTTGAACCTGAACAAAGTGAGAATGAGGCCCCCACCTGGCCTCAGGGTGCTGTGGTGTCCTCTGGGGAAAAGAGTGTCCCTGTATTATGTTTGCGTGTCTGTTCTGCCAGGCAGTGACCTCCGAATGTGCCCAACAGGCAGGACTGTGTGGAGCAGCTTCTGAAGAACATGTTTGTTGGGGATCAGACGGAAAGCTGCCTGGTCAGTGGGATGCAGGTGCTGCTTGCCTTGCTGGAGCCAAGGCGTGTTGGGTGAGCCTTTCCTTTGAAAAGCAGCATACACTGTCCCTATGACCCAAGATATGGGTATATAGGGAAAGCCAGGACATGCTATGTTTTTCATTACTTTTTGGCTATGCAAGTTGTAATGTGGATGGACACCCTGGTTGAAAGGTTTCCTTTGCAGCTGTAGCTGCACCTTCACCAGCAGGCGTAGTTTCACCCTAACCTGATGACACTCATCTGCTGCCAGTTTGCAGTATGTTTACAGATGAGTGTGGAATACGTGTGGTTTTCTCTAGTATTGCTCTGGCCAGTATGGACAGTGCATGAGTGTGTGTGCATGGGCAGCTCCGTAGGCCTTCCCTAGCACGTAGCTGCTTGCTCTTTACATGTTTGCCTCCCATGCTGCTGTCATCTGTCTCCCACAGGTGCTAATTTTTCTGCTAAGTGTTCAATAAGACACTTTGTTTCTGAGCTGTCCTTTACTGTTTTTTGGTTTTTCAAGATAGGGTTTCTCTGGATAACAGCCCTGGCTGTACTAGGCTTGCTTTGTAGATCAGGCTGGCCTGGAACTCACAGAGATCCACTTGCCTCTGCCTCCTGAGTGCTGGAATTAAAGGCATGGGCCACCACTCAGCTCTAGTTTTTTTGTTTGTTTGTTTGTTTTTTGTTTTGTTTTGTTTTGCTTTTTTGAGTCAGGGTTTCTCTGTGTAGCCCTGGCTGTCCTAGAACTCTCCCTGTAGACCAGGTTGGCCTAGAACAGAGACCTGTCTGCTTCTGCCTTTTGCATGCTGGGATTAAAGGGATGTACTACTATGCCTAGCAAAGATGTATTGATTTTTATGTGTATGAATGTTCGCCTGCATGTATGTATGTGCGCTGTGTGGATGCAGTGCCTGTGGAGGCCAGAAAAGGACAACAGATTACCCTGGAACCTGAGTTAGAGGTGGTGGGGAGCAGCCATGTGGGTGCTGGAAAATAAACCCAAGTCCTCTATAAGAGCAGTGCATGCTCTTAACCATTGAGTCGCTTCTCCAGCTCCTTCACCGCTTTGGCATCCGCCAGGTGCTATTTGAGTACCTAGCATGGCGTCCTAAGAGACACGGACAACCAAAAGGTGCTCTGCTTTCCTCCAGTGTTCCTGTCTGTCCCAGGACATTAGTATGGGGACAGGTGATTCCGTATGGAAAGTGTGATCCATGGGGTCTGGAAGACAGAGATGTGCTGGTCAGAGAGGTTTTCTCTGAGAGGCCCCATTTAGCCAAAGATAATTCTTGACAGGAAGATCCCAGTATGTGCAAAAGCGCAGTGTCAGTATGGATAAGGTCATCATACAGTAAAGTACCACTTCCTAACTAAGACAGGACAGAGCAGGAGACAGAAGTTGGTGTGAAAGGTTGAATTTGTTTGGGAATTCAAGTGATTGAGAACTTTCTAGGACCCAAATATAAATTCTGGAAAGTGAATTTTTCTTTGGGGCCCTGGGATCCCAGCAGGTTAGGTGCAGCCCCAGCCCCTTAGACAAAGATGATGTGGTTTCACCTTGTGAGCCACAGATGAGAAACAACAGGATATGGGAAATCAGCAGCAGAGTGTCCTTGCCCAGGAGCCCCCTGGGAGATGTGGCACGAGAGAGGACAGTGGGTTAGGGTCTTGATTGCTCAGCCTCTCAACCAGGCCTTGTACTTCCATCAGTGGATTCAGGCTCTCTACAGCCAGTTAACCAAACCATTTCCAGGGTGCTTCTCACAGCTGGGAGAAATGGTTCGACCCTCCCTCAAGGCAATTGCCTTATATCCACTTAGTGGGGAAAACTTCATTATCTCCTGGTTACTGACAAGCTTGTGTTTTTAAACACGCGTGCACGCACGCACACTAGCGAAAATGACAAGAAATTGGGTAAATCTCTTTCTAAAACTGTCTCAAAACATCAATATTAGTGCATTGCCTAAAAATAAGTAATCATTTTTTTCTACTTAGGCAACTAGAATATTAATTTTGTTAACAAATCCAGGACACCTAGACCATTTCTGAAAGCCAAACTCAGGCTTGCATGTGATGGAGGGAACAATGTAAGATTTAGAAGAGGAGACACAGGACCAGGTGATGGCCATGCCTTTAATTGCAGCACTAGTGAGGCTGGGAGCTGTGGGCTTTAGGCCAGCCAAGGGCTACTAAGATCCTCTTTCAATTTTTTTTTTTATTTTATTTTTTAAAGAAAAAGAAAGGGGCTGGAGAGATGGCTCCGAGGTTAAGAGCACTGGCTGTTTTTCCAGAGGTCCTGAGTTCAGTTCCTAGCAACCACATGGTGGATCACACCCATCTATAATGTGATCTGGTGCCCTCTTCTGCAGAGGTGTACATGCAGGCAGAGCACTGTATACATAATAACAAATAAATAAATCTTAAAAAAAAAAAAACAACAAAGAAAAAGGCAAAAAAGAAATAGTCAACTATTTTTCTTCACACTAAAAACATTTTTTAACTTTTCCCTCATACATTACACCCTGCCCACAGTTTCCCTTCCTCCATTCCTCTCAGTCCCTCCCTGAGCCCTCTCTCTTTCAAATCCACTGTTTCCTTTCTTGCAAATCCTCCTCTGTTTCCTAAAAGAAAGAAAGAAAGAAAGAAAGAAAGAAAGAAAGAAAGAAAGAAAGAAAAGAACAGGCCTTCCAGAGAAACCAATGAACATGGCATAACACGTTACAGTCATTAAGTAAAGGACAGTCTCTTTACATTTGTTGATCCTTTGTTTAGGATTTTTTTTTCTGCATTGATCTTGTATTATTTTTGTTAATTGGAAAATATATATAAAAGGAATTCTCTTGATAAAGTCAAGAAACTATGTGGCCTGTCTCTCTCCCACTTCTCTCTTGGTGACTGGGGAGGACCCCAGTCAGGGATTAAGGGGCTATCAGGACAAGTCCTGTATCACTTCCCTTTTCCTGTGCTTTTGGATTTCAGTCAGAAATGTTTTGTTGAAGAGCTGAGAAACCCTTTTTTTCTCAGCACACCAGTCACCAAATCACGTGTAGAAGTCTTGAATAATGTCCCTTTTCAGACTTGTTTTTGGGAGACCCCAAAACAGTCTTTTGGAAGATACTGAATAGACTGTTGACAAGGTGAATGGGGTCTGCACGGGACATGGCATGTCTGCCAAGGCTGTGTTTGCTGTCTTTATCCACAGAACAGAAGGCTTGGTGGACTCCTTTTCTCAGGGACTAGAAAGGCCATACTCTGTCAGCAGCAGCATCCTGCAGGGTATCGAGCCATGGCTGAAGAATTTCCATCAGCTTCTGCTCAACCCGCCAAAGGTAAGTGACTGGAGAGACTACGAGGGGCATTTAGAGACAGGATGGCATAATGTAAGGGCGAGGCAGGGTGTGGAGTTAAGTGTTGTCTGATGCTGCCCTTAGAGATGCTAACTGGAGAACCACTGGGCAGATGTTAAAATATGCTGCGAGTTACCTGTGTTGCTTCTGCTAGGAGAGGCCTGGGTGTGGGACATTTGCAAACTCCCCAGGTAAGCAGGAGGTTAACCAGCCTCTGGGCCAGGGGCACACCTAGCCAGGGTGGCTCGTGGAGCTCCTGGAAGCCAAGATCTCAGGGGAACCCTTTGTTCACTCAGTGGATCAGGGGGTTCTTGTGTTAGGGCAAGGAGAGCGAAGTTTACAAAGGTCCACCAGGGCTTCTGTGGCCCTCCAGCTTACAGTACAGTCCTTTGCCTTATACAGTCCCAGCCCCTTTTACAGTAACCACCTTCCTGACTTGTTTGTTGTCCTGTCTGCTCCACTGACATTTCGTGAAGGCAAGAACTCTGTTTTGTCATCTCAAACATTCAGTTTATGGAAAGATGGCCACAGGTTGATCAGAAAGCACTGAATCCAGTCTGATGAAGCAAACTTGGGCCAGTAAGATGGTTAAGGAGGTGAAATGCTCTGTTTTGTTTTGTTTGAGACAGGGTTTCTCTGTGTAGCCTTGGCTGTCCTAGACTCACTTTGTAGCCCAGGCTGGCCTTGAGCTCACAGAGATCTGCCTGCCTCTCTGCCTTCTGAGTTCTGGGATTATAGGTGTGCACTACTGTGCCTGGCTGTGAAATGCTTTCTATGCAAGCCTCATAATCTGAGTTTGATTCTGGGAATCATATAAAGATGAAAGGAGAGAATTAACTCCATAGAGTTGCCCTCTGACCTTCACATATGTACTGTGCCCATATACATGTGCCCAGGAGTGTCCACACTCATGCACATAGTACACACACAAACCACACATAATATACATACATAAAGACTTTTTTTTTAAACTGTGGGAAAAGCTATACTGCTTATGAGGCAAGTTTTTTTTTTTAAGATTTATTTATTTATTTATTTATTTATTTATTTATTTATTTATTATGTACACAGTGCTCTGACTGCATGTATATCTGCAGGTCAGAGGAGGGCATCAGATCACAGTATAGATGGTTGTGAGCCAGTATGTGGTTGCTGGGAATTGAACTCATGACCTCTGGAAGAGCAGTCAGTGCTCTTAACCACTGAGCCATCTCTCCAGCCCTTATGAGGCAAGTTATAGCAGTCTCTTCTGAGAGTGTCCACTTGGCATCAGAATTCCCCAAAGAATTCTATGGGCATACACAACCACCATCAAGTCCAGGGCTCTAGGCCTTATTTGGGTTAACTTGCTTCAGACTGGTACTGCTAGCTCTGTCATGAACACTGCACACATTTCATATGCCAGAGTGAAATACCTTTGGCCTGGTGGCCCAGGTAAGAGTCTAAGGAGCCTTCAGTCCCCTCTCCACTCTTTTTGGCTCTGAGGGGAGAATGTGGGCCTATCATCTTGGGCTACCTTTTTGCAGCTAGCCCACCTTGATCACACCATACTCTCCTCAAGCCAGGCATGTCATAGGTGAGTGGCTCTGTTTGTTATAAGACTCCAACTGCAGGGTGCCTCCTGTTTTGGCAGAAAAAAGCAATCCTGACCACTATTGGTGTGCTAGAGGAGCCTCTGGGGAATGCTCGTCTTCATGGTGCACGCCTTATGGCTGCACTGCTGCACACAAACACGCCCAGCATCAACCAGGAACTCTGCCGGCTCAACACCATGGACTTACTGCTGGTGAGTACCAAGGCTGACAATGCTTGTCTGTGTGTGCCATGCAGTCTGCAGTGGAATGTGTGTCAGGAGCACTGTCCTTAGGGCAGACACTTTAGCATGTGGACAAAAAAGCATGCCAAAGAGACGTGCTGACACCGTCTCTTTGGACTTACTTTGTAGACCAGGCTGGCCTCGAACTCACAGAGATCCATCTGCCTCTGCCTCCCAAGTGGTGGGATTAAAGGCATGTGCCACCATGCCCAGCCAAAATAAATTTTTTAAAGGTAAAATAAAATAAAACAAAAAGAAAGAAAATAAAAACCAACAAAGCCCCATGTTCAACTCCTAGTGTCATAAATAAATAAATACACAAATCTGATCTTCTTTGAGTTATTTCAGCATGTTTTGTAGACGTTTTGCCTTCTTAATTTACTTTCAAGAATTTTATTATTTTGAATGTTATATGTATTACATTATAGTATTGGTTTCCTTTTTGAATTGTTTATTGCTGGTGTGTAGAAATGCAATGAGAGAGAGAGTGTGTGTATGTGTGTGTGTGTGTTGACTTTGTATCCTACAGTATTAGTGAGTTGTATATCATTTCTTACCTCTAGCAGTTTATGTGAAGTTTTCAAATTTTTTGTTTTGTTTTGTTTTTGTTTGTTTGTTTAGACTTTGAGAAGGGGTTTTACTATGTAGATGGCCTGGAACTTGCTGGCCTCAAACTCAGAGACTTGCCTGCCTCTGCCTCCCAAGTGCTAGGAGTAAAGTGTGCACTGCACAATCAGAAAGGGATTGTTTTTCTTTAGAGAAATATGTCAAGCAGATGACTTTTCCCTGCTTGAGGTGATATCCACCTGTCTCTGGCATACCTGCCTGTGTGTAGCTGTGTCTGGCACCGTAGGCTGCTGTAATCCTGGTCTGTGATGTCGCAGGAGTGGAAAGGTCAGGAACTGAGGACTCAGAGTGCCCTTCCTCTTCTCCTTCCCTGGTCTAGGGCTTTGTGGGAGACAGGATGCCTTTAACCCTCTGTGTTCCAGAGGATGCCCAAGACTGCTCCTTATGTAGGCTTTGCCAATGGTACTCCAGCTCTGCCCTTTGAGGGATGCCTGACATCGCACAGTCTCATGTTCATGTGGAGGAGATGTATGCCCCTCATCTTGTGTGGAGTCCCAAGTTTAGCACACTCTGGCTACTCACTGGTTAGAAACGGAATAATAATGAAGGAAAAATTTAAATGCCTAGAGTTGAATAGGAATTTAAGAAAATCCTGTGTAGTAAAATATATAAAATATAAGCCAGGCAGTTATGGCCCATGCCTTAATCCCAGCACACAGGAAGCAGAGGCAGGTAGATCTCTGTGAGTTTGAGGCCAGCCTGGTTTACAGAGCGAGTTCCAGGACAGCCAAGGCTACACAGAGAGACCTGTCTTGAAAAAAACCAGAACCTTCCACCCCAAAGTGTAAAGTGTAAATGTTATAGGAAAACACACAGCCTTTTAAAGACACCATTAAAGGAAAAAAAAAATCCAAATTAGTTAAGATTCTAATTTAAGGGACAAAGCTAAGTTCACTGAAAGTAGAGGACAGTTACTTGGATAAGACAAGGTCAGTGAAACATATACAAAGTAGCAAGAGGGCACTGGACAGGGTAGGTCCTCACAGACTATCCTACGTGAGAATGGGTAGTGCACCAGCAGCCGCACCCTTGTGAAATTAGCAGATGGTGTTTTGAGAGTGATTCCTCTTCCCTTTTGCAGCTCAGCCGTTGGGAGCAAACCCATCTAAAGACTGCCTTTTGTCCTCTGTTTACTCAGGACTTGTTTTTTAAGTACACCTGGAATAACTTTTTGCACTTCCAAGTGGAGCTGTGCATAGCCGCTATTCTCTCCCATGCTGCTCGGGAGGAGCAGGCCGAAGCTAGTGGCTCGGATGGCAAGGTGGAGCCTCTGCAGGGGAGTAGAGATGGGAGTGGGAAGCCGGAGACGCCCCCAGCCATCACCAGCCTTCCTGAGAACACGATGGTGACCCATGTAAGTCCAGGCCCTGGGGAGTTGTGCCACCTGCACCAGCACTTCCCAGGCTTTGGTGTGCTATATCCTAACCCTCACATGGGTTAGAGGTGCTGCCATCTTTGATCCAAGAGAGCACAAAATTGTACAGAAACGTTCAGTTGGTGATGGATAAGGCAAGGCAGCATTTGCAAAGATGGTTGGTTATAGCTCTAGGCCGGCTGGTACCCAGACACTGCCCCTGCCCCTGCCCCCCTTCATTGTGCTCACAAGTAGCCCCCTGCTTAGCTCAGTCACCTTTATAACTAAACACAAAGGAAAATGCCAGAGTTAAACTCTCACGAGAAAGCTTGGGCCTCGTAGAAGCCAGGTGTACCAACTTTCCTGTATTCACCATAGGATTACCATACGGTTGTCACCCCTCTCCTTCCCCCAGGTAGGTCACCCTAGGTTAGAGTTTGCAACTCAGTGTCTTTTTTTTACATCAGCATTTAATACAGTCTCTGGTAGAGCAGCCCTAATGATTGTTTGCCAGGAAAGAAAAGGAGAAAACAGCTTGGGATCCTAAGCTGTACCTGAGCTGAGACTCACTGTGCCTGCTGCCCAGGTCTAAAGGTGTAAGGAACATCCTGGACCCTACAGACTGATAAGAGGGCAGAGGTTTGGGAAAGGGTTCCTGGGTCTCTGTTCAGAGGCCTCACAGACAGCAGTGCTTGGTTGGGTTTGGAAGGTCTCAGCTGCTTGCTTGCATAGGTATCCTGGGAATTTGTGTGTAAACCTAGCAGGAGCCAATACTAGATATGATGCATTCAGTCAGGCCCACAGTTTATGACCCAGTGAATAAACAGCCACAAGGCAATTATAATGGTCAGAGCTACATGGGGACAGGGAGTTCTATTCAGGGGCCAAGTAGACCAACAGGGACCCCCAGATAGTGACAGTGGAGGTGTGAATTGGGGTCTGTAACAAACATCCAAGGTACAAGAAAATAGCCTGTATACGGGAAAAGAAAATGCTGAGGGCCCCAGAGAGCTGGTGGTAGAGCGGCTAGAGGGGAGGTAGGAGACATCCTAGCATGTTGGAGGAACATAGAGTGTCTTTCACTATACTTACTGGTCTTCGTTCTCAGGGCATTCAATAGCATGAGACTTGGAGCCCTTGAGCATCAGTGATGTCATGGCCACAGGGTCTTCAGTGCTGAATTGCCAGCTCACTACCTGCAGCATCTAGGAGGCAGTGTGAACCTTGGGCTCCCACTCACACTGCTTGCCGCTCTGCTCTCACAGCTGTTCCAGAAGTGCTGCCTGGTACAGAGGATCCTGGAAGCCTGGGAAGCCAACGACCACACACAGTAAGGACTCTAAGGAACCCTCCTGGCCAGTTAGGGATGCATAGATGCCTCTTACCAGGATGCTGGGGAGTGCAAGACTCCAGGCTCCATGTCAGGATCCGCAGTGTGTGATGAAGATCTGTGCCTGGGACTGTTCTAGAGGGGGTCGTGCTACTGGGCAAACAGCAATAAGGGCTGCTCAGGAAGGAGGATACAGGGAGGGATGGAGAGGAGTGCATGTTGACTGATGGATGGCTATTTATTTTTGTGTGTGACAGGGTCTCATGTAGCCGTGGATATCCTGGAATTCACCATATAACCAAATAGCCTAAAACTTAGAGATCCACCTGCTGTTGCCTCCCAAATGCTGGCTTTAAATCATGTGCCTCCATAACTAGCCAATGTTTTGGTTTTTTGAAACAAGGTATTGCAGTATAGCCCAGGCTAACCTGGAACTTCTAATTAGCGTCCCATGTGCTAACTGCAACCATTCTTTTTTTTTTTTTTTTAAGATACTATTTTATGTGTGAGTGTTTTGTCTTATGTTTTTTTGTGCACTGTGGGTGTATGCCTGGTATCCTCAGAGGCCAGATGATGGCACTGGATCCCCTAGAGTTGGAGTTACTGATGGTTGTGAGCTGCCATGTGAGTACTAGGATTCAAACTCAGGTCTTCTAGAAGAGCAGCCAGTGCTCTTAGCTGCTGAGCTATCCCTCTAGCTCCTGCTGTAACTGTTCTTGATCTTACTAAACTCAGAGCGCACTGTGTTGGCACTTGTGCACAAGGATGCCTTTTAGCCCTTTTGCAGCTTCTGTCTGAGCCTTCCCTCTACTCAGAAGCAATGCTGTGTGTTTTTTCAAGGGTTGGTGGCCACCCTCTGTCATTCATTATCCTGCTGAGAACAGGTGGACTCTAGGCAGTGTTGAGCAGGACTCATAGGGAGACTAGATATGTGTGATACAGTTGTGGAACTATCACCTGGGACCTGTGAGGTACACAAGTAGAGACCAGACCAGGTCACTTGGTGTGAAGGCTCTCCCCAGCTCCAACAGTGGGCAGTATCTCAGAAGCAGTGTGCCCAGTGCAAGCTGTGCTGCCATTAGTCCTGACAGCTCCTCTCTTGCTGTTTCCTCTAGTGGAACTTGGTCCAAAACTGTGAACACTTCCTGCCTCCATCTTCATGTCCATAAATGGGCCATGATGTCAGCAGTCTGATCAGTGTTTCTTGGTTTGATGTTGATGGGGAAGGTTGGGTGAGCTGAATGTATGCCAGATGATCGTTAATCATCATCTCTAGAGGCGGGGCTGTTGGTCAGGCACTGACTGCTTTGGTTGTTTCCTACAAAGTAGGCAAAGGCCTAGGCTACAGGTGACGGTAGAGATGAGCTTCAGAAAGCCTGTCTGTCGCATGGGCCTTCCAGTGAGAAGTTGGGCAAAACCTGGACTGAATGACCACCTTGATGGTTCCTTTCCCTTTCAGGGCAGCAGGTGGCATGAGACGTGGGAATATGGGCCACCTCACAAGGATCGCCAATGCAGTCGTGCAGAACCTGGAGCAGGGCCCGGTGCAGACGCACATCAGTGAGGTCATCCGAGGTGAGCGCTCTACTCTCCCTGCCCTCTGCCCTTTGCAGTGACAGCTCCACTGATACTGGACAAACCATGCAGCCTCCTGTGTCACTGTCTCAGGGTAAGCAGGTGATGGCTTCATGGAGCAGACGTCTGTAGGATGCAGAAGACTCAGCTGGCCAAGGACAGTTCATGGCTCTAGTGCTAGGCTTAGAAGCCAAGAGCAGTCACTAGGCTCTCTTATGCTCATAGGCTTCCCAGAGCTGTGCCTGTACTAGAGATCCTTGCTCAACTTTCTGCTTTGTTTTTAACTCAGGCAATTTGGGGGGCCTTCCTAGTTTTCATATCAGAGGCCATCTGTGAAGGTGATATCCTGTCCCCTACAAGCAAGTTGTGGGCACCAAGAACTGGAACCCTGAACTCTGAAGGGTGGCCAGTACCATTCTGGGCCTACAGCAAAACAGCAGAACCCCTGCCCTTAGCCACGGTGCTCACTGCTCTGTGCCCCTCATGCATAGCCCTCAAGCAGGGCACTCCTCCCGACCCTTTCATGTCCTAAGAAAGAACAGCTCAGTGACCACATTCTCATGCCATATACAATCATTTGACCTGAGTGCATGAGTGAGGGTGCTGGGCAAGGGAAGAAGAAATTGCTAGCAAGCCTGACTAGGGTATAGCAGGTCCTTTGCGGCCTGGTCAGGACTGACAGGCAGATGGCCTCAGAGATGCCTGGGAACTAGTTTGTGCATGGATCCTGAGTTGGCTGGTGGGGAAGGTGACAAGGTAGTTTCACCGCACTAGCAGTGATTCAGTGTCTGTGCACAGCGTTTGTGGCTGGGAGGTACAAGCTCCTTGTTTGGCCCCATGGTCCCTTGTGCAACACCTTCCCAACAAGAACTTCAGGAGTTCCAGGTGGTCCTTCCCAGGACCTAGGGCTAGAGAGTTTGTCCCTGGCATCTCAGAGGCCACCTGCCTGCCCACCTTCTTCCTAACTGGTCCGCCATCACACACAATGGCAGGGCAGAACAGTAAGCAAGATAGGGTGGCTCCCTTGTAGCTAGAAGAAAAAATAATGGGCTTGGAGGCCAGGCCAGTTTAGGGAGGTGAAGGGTGAGCAGAAAGCCCTTGTTTCCAGATCAGGCATGGGCAGTAGGAAGGAGTGCAGTAGGAAGGTGGCTGCTTGCTCAGGTTCTTGGGGTGTACACATACACCAGTAGATGCAGAACTTTCATGCCACCAGGCCTGATAGCATATGCTTTTAATCCCAGTACTCAGGAGGCAGAGACAAGCAGATCTCTGTGAGTTTGAGGCCAGCTTGGCCTACATATTGAGTTCCAGGACAGCCAGAGTTACATAGTAAAAACCTGTCTCAAACAACAACAAAACAGAACAGTGGAACTTGTCTCTGTAGAAACAAGAAGGGGAGCATTGCCGTACTCAGGCTTGCTATAGTTCAAGCCCCCACCTCTCCCCCCACTGTATGGCCTTATGTCCCATCAGCAGATGCTGTTTGTCTTGAGTGGGCTGATGTTAGTGACATAGCTTGTCCCTCTCTGAACCAGCATTTGCCTGCTGGGGCTCCTGAGTGCCCTACCCTGTCTGCACAGATCCCAAGGACTTACGAGGTAGCATTTACCTTGCAGGGCTCCCTGCAGATTGCCGTGGGCGCTGGGAGAGCTTTGTTGAAGAGACACTGATGGAGACCAACCGCAGGAACACTGTGGACCTGGTGAGGAAGCTGGGGCTACTTTCATGGTGACCATTGACTGTCCCATATGCTCCACTCGGCCGCACAGGTGGAGGAGGAGAACACAAGGGCAGTGCTGTAACTGGGCACTTAGTCCGGCCTCTGGCCTGCAGCACATAACATACTCCTGCTGTATCACAGCTGAGCTGGCTCCCTGAGGATCTCTTTGCAAAGCTGGTGTTACCTTTTGATCTCCTCCATCCATAGCTATGGCTTATATGTGTAGGACTCTTATGCTTGGGTCCTAGGGTATCACCTGAACCAGGGAGGCCTTGGCCTCCCTTGGCATCCCCTTGCAGTAAGCTGCACAGGCCCACAAGTACCAGGGGATTGGTGGTATGGGAGGGTGCTGGGGGGGAGACCCAGGCTGGGCTGGGTGGGGCCTGGGGCTCTGGATGGACTGGACTGGGTGGGATCTGGCTAGCTCACATGCCCACTCCATCTGGCCTGTGTTTTAGGTGAGCACTCACCACCTTCACTCCTCAAGTGAGGACGAGGACATTGAGGGTACTTTCCCTAACGAGATGTCCCTTCAGCAGGTGAGGGCATGGCCGGCACTGCACCCTGCCGGGCCCTTCCGGAGCCTGTGTCCTTGGTAGTGCTTAGTTCCCCCGACATTGCATAGCAAAAGAGAAAAGTAGCTCATCCTCAAGCACATCTGGGGGAGAGGGAGGTCTGGGGGGACACCCCCAAAGTCATATCACCTTGGTGAGACTCCTGGGGGCACTGAGCTTGGAAACGAGAAAGGAGGTGCTGTTCTGTATACAACTGCTCAACCACTGAATATCAGCCTCTGGGAAAATTGACTGCCTGCTTCGCCAGAGGCTCCTGCACACTGCAGCTCTGGGTTCCAAGGAGCAGCCTCCAGAGCTACAGCTTGCTGCATAACAGCACCCTCTCCTCCCAGGCCTTCTCTGAGTACCAGATCCAACAGATGACAGCCAACTTTGTGGATCAGTTTGGCTTCAATGATGAGGAATTTGCAGACCAGGATGACAACATCAAGTGAGTGCAGCTGTCATGGAGGCTCGGCCTCTAGGCTAGTGATTCCTCTTCCCTAAGCAACAGCACCATAGAAGCAGCTCCAAGTGATCTTACCCAGAGTGAGGTCCACAGCCCCTGAGGAGATAGCAAATGTCCAACCTACTGCCTGAGGGCAACCAGGCCCACTGGACCAGAGGACGCACTGAGGGACCTTGTTCTTGCAGTGCCCCATTTGACCGGATTGCAGAGATCAACTTCAACATTGAAGCCGATGAAGACAGTGTGAGTGATGGGGCTGCTGCAGGGCTACAGGGCAGAGCAGCATTTTATTCCACTTGCTTAGAGCATTCAGGCTGTGCCCACAACTCTTGTCACAGGTTGATGGGATGGGACCATGGGGTCCCTTGTCAGGACTCGGGGGAAGGCACCCCTTCATAGGCGTTGGGGGCAGAGCTTCCCTTCTTGCCTCTTCCGATACTGTCTGCCAGCCTACTTCTATGAGCTAGCCCCTCTGGGAGTTATTTGGGACCAGCTTTTTGTCCTGTCTTACAGCCCAATGCAGCTCTGTTTGAGGCCTGCTGCAGTGATCGAATCCAGCCCTTCGATGATGATGAAGAGGAGGACATTTGGGAGGATGAGGAGACTCGATCCACTGCCCGGGTGATGGCCAGAGCCAGGTGTGATGTTCACCCATCCTCGCAAAGCCTCCATCAATGGGGAGTAGGCAAGACTAAGCCCTGGACCCCCAGAGAGGCAGAGACCCAAGCAGAAGCTGGGGGTCAAGCCGTGTTTATTCTATGCATACTGTGTCCATCTCTGGCCCCAATTCTGGAGACATCCCAGGCTCTCTAGCACTGGACACTGAACCAAGGCTCACTGGGCTCTGCTGCCTTTGTGTCTGCAGGTTTGGAGCCCCTCATGTCTCAGAAAATTACTCAAAGAATGCCTTGGAGCATGGAGGCCAGGACAGGAAGGCTGGCTCCTCAGCAGCTAGGAATGTGCCTGGATTGGCCACTCCTTCATCCCCTACACAGAAAGAAGGTCCTCGCTCAGAGAGTGATTCAGCAGGTAGTACCTGAAGACCCAAGGGGCATGGGTTCTGGGGACAGGATGTGGTGACCCAGCTTAGGGACTTCCGGCAGTTGATGGCCCACTTCCCCATCTACACAGTTTCATGAAATGTTCTGGGAGATCCAACCACCATGGGTGGGGTTCCTCTCTGCACGGAGTCAAGAGCAAGGTGTCCTTCCTCCCTTCTGTGTGGCGGCTCATCCTGCATCTGCACTTACACGGCTGGTATCTGTTGTCTTTGCTGGAGAAGGCTTAATCCCATGTAAACTGTGTGCTGCTCTTTGCCACCTCAGGGTCATCATCTGCCCTGTACACTACCCCATACACACAGGGTTTCTTTGTGTTATCTTGGCTGTCCTCGAACTCACATCAATCCACCTACCTCTGCTTCCCAAGTGCTGGGATTAAATGCATGAGCCAGCACACCTGGCCATATACTACTTCTTAACTGACCCCTCTTATTGCTTCTGCTTTGGGGTACTGAGATACTCAGGACACAGGCAAGAAGCCAGGTTTTTGTTGGAAGTTGCCAGCACCTTAACTGGGGCTGATTAGAAAAGGAACTGCAGCCGGGCGTGGTGGCACACGCCTTTAATCCCAGGAGGCAGAGGCAGAGTTTGAAGCCAGCCTGGTCTACAAACCAAGTCCAGAACAGCCAAGGCTACACTGAGAAACTCTGTCTCAAAAAACAAAAAAAAAAAAAAAAAAAAGCAAGAAAGAAAAAAGAAAAAGAGCTGCAAAACCAAGGTCAAGAACATCCAAAGCAGGGGCCACCCGTGCTGAGGTCAGAGAGAGCAGGGTGCCTGCTCTGACCTGTTGGGACAGGTGGGATGATAGTGCACATACTCTGTACTATCAGCTCTACTGGGGCTGGTGGGGTCTCACAGGTACCTACCTTAAAAAGCAGCACATCAGCAAGCACTGATGCCAAGACATGTGTGCTGTTGCCGCGGGTAATTTATAGGTTGGGCCTTTGCACCCAAGTGTTCCAGGGTTTGGGGCCATACTACTCTCTGCAAAGGGCAATAGGCACCACCTGGGGAGCCCTGCCATCTCGTGACACTTCAGACAGACAGGGTTCCTCTAGGGTTTCCTCACTGGGATCATCTTACATAGTATTTATCTGTATGTGAGTGCTGCTTCTCCTTTGTCTGTCACATACTAGGCCTGCCTACACTTGACTGCTGTGTCTCTCCCTGGCAGGTACTACATGGACAGCAGTTTTTGATGAGCCAGTGAACCCGATGTCTGCAGCCCCAGGAGCTGCAAGGGATGTGGGTTCTAGTGTTTGGGCAGCTGGTCCCTCAGCTCCAGAGGAGAAAGGCTGGGCCAAATTCACCGACTTCCAGCCTTTCTGCTGGTAACAAACATATCAGAAGTAGAGTCATGCCTGTGGGGTGCAGGACCAACATCACCCCATGGGCTCAGCTTGTCCTCATCTTCTTTTGTAGCTCTGAGTCAGGGCCCCGGTGCAGCTCTCCTGTGGATATGGACCATAGCCATGCTGAGGGTGGCCAGAGTCCAGGCCCAGAGAAAGCCTGTGAGTAGCAGCAGCTCAGACACCTGCCTTGACTAGTTCCCGCCCTGATGCAGTGGGAAGTGGTCAAGGCCCCAGGTGTGACTATGTCTCTGTGTGTTGGGGTCCTTATATACTTGTGGGGTTGGAGTTGTCATATATAGATGGAGGTCCTCCAGCTTTAGCGGGACGGAGCAGGGCAACATGGCCATTAGGCTGCATCACACTGTGAAGTATGTAGATGACTTCCTGATGGGAAGCCAACATGAGACCTGACTGAAAAGTCCTTGGCCTCCATCTCCGCCTTCCTAGGCAACTGGACCAGGTTAGAGTAGGTGAGTGACAGCAGTCTCTTGACAGTCTTTCCTGGGAGTTAGGTTCAAAGTGGCCCTGAGCCCTAGCTTCCTCCTCTGAGAAGGAAGCAGCACACACATAGCCTACCTTGTGGAGTAGAGGGGTAGTCCACATGGAGTCTACATAGCAGTTCATGTGGTTCCCGTGACTATGTCGATGCACACATGCAACACGCAGGAAGCCAACATGAGCTGTTTCTGCCTCTGGTTCACACCGGCACATGCAAATTTGGGGCCCCTGAGACTAGTAGCTGTGCTGTCTGGCTCCTCTGCCCTCACAAATACCACAGGGCTCCTTCTTTTGCAGTTGGTCCTACCTCGCCTTGTGCCTGGAACGTGTGTGTCACTAGGAAGGCCCCACTGGTAGCATCTGACAGCAGCTCCTCGGGGGGATCTGACAGTGAAGATGATGAGAAGGCAGCGGGCACTGTGGAAGCTGTGTGCACAGGTCATGGTGGAAAGGCCTCCCCACTACCCAGGACAGAGGAGGCTGCTGCTGGCAGGTGTGAAGGGAATGGATGGCAAATCTGCCCGGGGCTCAGTGTTGTGTGGCTGATGAGTGGAGGGCCACAAGGCTCTGCCCTGTAACCACTGAGAGCTGGGCTCAGTGGCCAGATCACAGTTCCCTGAGAACAAGTGGAGGCCACACCTACCCCAATGGCTAATGATCCTGTGACACTGTCTCTAGAGAAGATGATCCCTCTTTAATAAGAGCAGGCTAGACTGGAGGGGTGGACTTCTTAGGCAATAGTACATGTTTTCTGTGCTAAGTAGACCATAGAACCTGGAGGTCCCAAGACCTCCCCGAAACATGACAGGACGGCCCCTACTACAGAGGCCAGGTACAGAGGAGAGCTGGTTTTCAGGCTCTGGGACTGGCTCACCTGCTTGGTGTCTAGGGTTGTCCCAGACAGTGGAGGAAAGGCCTGCAGCCCTTACATTTCTATAGGACAAGCTTAGGACTCAGGCTGGTCCTCCTGCCCCCTGTGGTATGACATGTGTGGACTCGAGTCAGCTGCCCTGCACACTCACACAGTAGGACAAAACACATGTCAGAATTGGGAATTGGGTCTGTAGTCAGAGCCCTGGCTGGGAGGTAGAGCAACTCACAGGTAGACAAGCCAAAGTTCTCTTGAGCTGTCTGAAGGCAGGCCCTCCCTAGGAAAGAAAACAGGAGTGTCATATCCTCTCTGCAAAGAGGCCAGCCCCTCCAGGAAGCCTACTCCACAGTTGTTTTGTGATACAGTGTGTGGTTTCTGCTTTGAATGGTTGAGAAGATAGGGCCAAGGTGTCCCAGGAGCTACCCAGTGACTCAGGGGTTTCCCCCATAGCTAAGTCCCTGGGTCTGCCTGTGAACTGAGAGCCTCCTGGCATTCAGGGGCTGGAGAGTAGGTGTTGAGGCTCAGGAGCATTAGGAATTGCCTACTGATAGAGGATACTGGAAATAGCTCACAGCTGTACAAAGGCACTGAGGTAGGAACTCCACTTGAATTCAGGGGACAGTAGAGGAAGCCCCAGGCTGGACCACACCAGGAGATAAGGTACTAATCTCACAAGGTTCTTGACTTTTGCCCCAATTGTGAAAGGATTTTGCATCTACTCTGAATATCACCTGTAGGCTCCTGAGTCTTGTCCCTGCCTACACCTCTTCCAAGGTTGGGCTGTTCCTGACAGGCAGGCACTAGCCAGACTGCCTAGTGTATGTCTATTGTGCTCTCAGGCCCTGGCCACCAGCCCTGCTTCCTCCTCCTCCTCTATAAGCAGTAGGCCCTGCCCACCACCCTGTGTGGTTCTGGAGGGTCCTCTGTGACTGTGACTTCCATGTTTCCCTCAGCTAAGCTGGGAGCTCAATCAGTTGGAATCCATGGTTGGCATAACACACTGGTTCTCAACCTTCCTATTGCTGCTGCCCTTTAACACTTCATGTTGTACTGCCCCCCCCCACCATAAAAATTATTTTCATGGTTTTGCTACTGTTATTAACTGTAATTCTAAAGGGGCTGCAGTTCACAGGTCAAGAACTGCTGTGTCCAGCTTGGGCTCATAGTCTCATATTTTGTGCCCACAGCCACTGGCTGATTATGTCCAAAGCTCACTAAGCCCCTGGCCCTATGTTCTAGGAACCAGGCAGGACATACCCCCTAAAGCCAACACTCAGCGCTCTAAAAGATTTATGCAGGGGTAGAGAGGTAGCTCAGTGGTTGACGGCACTGACTGCTCTTCCAGAGGACCCAGGTTCAAATCCCAGCACCCACAGGGCAGCTCACAACTGTCGGTAACTCCAAGATCTGACACCTTCATACATGCAGGCAAAACACTGATGCACATTAAATAAATAAAAGATTTACAGCAAAGCAGAAAATATTTACCCAAGACTCAGAAAGGGGCTCACAGTTATTGACTCAGTTCTGGTAAAATTAACAGAATGGAAAGTCTAGCCTAGAGCTCCCGGGGCTGAAAGCATACAGGCTTGTTTGTGACTGTCTTGCTGAGGATGGCCTCAATATTTCACAACCCACTTGCCTCCATTTCTTTAGTGATCAGATTACAGAGGTACACCACCACACCCAGCTAATAGCCTGCCTCAAAAGTTTAGGATTACTGACATTTGTAAAACCTTCACTCTCTTTTCCTAAATCCTATCTAGAGAACTACTTTAGCCCCACTGCAAAAGACAGCGTCATTCTGCAAGTAAACTCTTTTCCAAAGCCACCCTCAAAACTTGCTAGGTAGCTGCACAACTTCCAGGTTTTATTCAGCCTTTAGAACTCCTTTCCTCCCCCCTTGCCTTGCACCTCGTCTGAGCAACCTTCCCTGAGACAGAGCTAGGTGTCCTTGTTCTGCCAGCCAGGGAATCCGTCTGCTACTGTAGCTAGGCTGGGCTGGTCTTGGGTATGAAGGCCCTCAGTGCTTATGTGATCCCTCCCCAGCCCACCCTTTTTAAAAAAGACAGGTCTCACTTTGTAGCCCTGACTGGCCTGGAACTCTCCCATGTAGGCCAGGCTGGCCTCAAACCCAGTGTCCTGCCTGCCTGCATCTCCTAAGTGTATGGTTAAAGACATGTACCACTATGCCTGGCCCTCAGGGACCCTTTGGATAGTGTAAGTGTAAGAGTCGTGATGATTTAAGCAGCAATAGCGGGGCCTTCAGTAGATGCCACTCCACAACTGTCAGGACTTGAGTGCTGCTTGTAGAATGGACTGAGGTCATGGTAGTCATGTAGCTTGTACTGTTTGGACTCGTGGCAACAGAGCATCTGGCTGTAGCTTCTGAGTCAACCTACAGAGGACAGAAGCAGAAAGGAGCTGTGTGTGCAGCTTCCAGGCCCTGCACTGGTTGTTGGGTATCTGAAATAGGCAGCAGTGAGGTAGGAGCACCCGTAACTGGAGCCTGTCTGCCACACAGGGCTGAGTGTACTAACAGCACCGCGTTAGCCCCTGCCTGCTCTGCATCTTTAGAAGTGACCGTCGGTCCTGCTGTGGCCACCACAGCACCAAGCAAGACAGGCCCTCCCACAGCCACCATAGTCGTCTCTTCCTCAGTGGCTGTTGCAGTCCCCCCAGGGCCAATCATGGCAGTAACCACAACAGCCCCAGCCATAGTTGCCACCCTGGGGACAATGACAAAGGACAGGTGAGTAGGTTGGCCAAGAGGGTTGGGTGGGATTGGATGAGACGAAGCCCACATGTCCAACTGTATCCCTTCCGCTGTTTATGCAGGAAGACAGAAACCCTGCCAGAAGGAGCTGCCTTAAATGGTCCTGTGTAACTGCTGCCACCCAGCTATGGCCTGCCCTGGTCAGGCTGCTTCCTTAATCAAGAAAACTACCTGGTGATGCAAATATTTTTTGTTTTGTTTTGTTTTTTTAATTTAAGTTTAAAATAAATGCTGCATTTGGTAAAGCTGGCAGTGGAACCAGTTGGATGACCCAACTCATGTCTCTCCTGCCTGCCCTTGGTCCCGTTGGAAGACAGGACGCACCTGGCCACTTCCAGGTCCAGGTTTTGGTATGGCAGTGAGGTCCCTGGTATGAAGTTTGCACCTGCAGGACTGGGGAAGGAACAAGACCCTGAGGTGCCAGCACTATCAGATGGGCAGGAAAGGTGAGCTCTCCCAGCTCTGGTTTCACATGGAGGAAATGCTGACTTTTTGCACTTTGTACCCAGTAACAGTACAGGGTCTCCCTTGGCTCAAGGCAGATGAAAAGGCCTGAGCTGGAGACCTGATCCCCACAAATGCATGGGGGTCTGGCACTAGTTTGGCCACATGAGGCCAAACCCCACTGTGCCCAGGGTGTCCTGGGCATTGAATCAGGCTGCACATTTTGACTGCCTTAAAAACAAAAGACCCTCTGGACCCGATGGGGTTGTCTCTGTGCTCAGCAGGGTAGACTGGCACACTTGGGTGGGGGTTAGAGGTGCCTGGTAGAAGCCAACATCAGACATGTAAGAGGGGACACAGCAGGGCACTGGGAGGCTCAGAGACAAGGCAGCCCATGTTGTCCAGGAAGAGTCTAAAAAGTCTATGTTGTCTTTTTTTTTTTTTTTTCTTTTTTTTAAATGTTCTGACCTTCTGACAGGGCATCCAAACCCCAATAAAAAAGGTATCATTCTTACTGGAAAAGTGTGTATTGTTAAGCTGCAGATGCCAAGCTTCAGCTTATGTGGCCACCTTGCTATATCCCTCAGTAGTAGGTCTCACGTTGAAACAAATGAAAAACTCTACCTAAACAATCAGACGAGCAACACCCATTTTGTGAAGGCTTGCCCCACCCAACCCCAGGCCCCATCCTGGGAAGTGTACAAGAGATGTCCCTCTGGAGAGTGACACACTCCAAGGTTCACACTCCTCCCTCGCTCCCCTCCCTTCCCTAGGTCTTGTGGTCCTGCCCGTGGCCTCTGGCAGCACTCACCTGCTCAGGTTGTACAGTGCCTCAGCTACTCCCCAGCTCTGGACTCGAGAGCTCAAGTGTGGAGAGCAGGGCTGTTCTTCTCCAGAATCTGTCCTGATGGATTTCCTGAGTCACAGTCTAACTCTTCCAGGAGAGATCTAAGGTCACCCATGTCCAGTTGTGGACAACAGAAGTAGTGATGATAGAGCCCAGGGCTGATGGGGGTTCAAAGTCACTGGTGGCATCAACCTCCCACTACATACAGGGCCCATCTCTGGAGTCTGTTTTCATTGGATCTTTCCCCCTTTGCTCACCTTCTGCTGTAAAGAGGCAGGTCCCAGATCACCAGTGGCTAGCTGACAACACCAACACCAGCAGTTACCCTGGGACATACCCGCCTACCTTCTGTCCCAGCCCCAACTGCAAGCTAGTGAAGTCTAGGCCTGGTGGAGTTCACAGGCAAGTAGGGAAGGAGAGCAGCAACAAAAATCACCACAGTACCCTGCGATGGGATAATCAAGGATCCAGAGTAAACGGGGTGGGGGTGGGGCTGGCAGGGGGAGGGCTATGTAGACCGCATAAGACCATGATCTGTGACCTCAGACCACTGTGAATGTGGCCCCTTCTCTAGCCACATCTCCCCCTTCCCAGCTGCCTTGAAGACCCCCTTTCCTAAGAGCCCATGTTCCTTCTGCCCAGAGTGTGTGGCCTTTGACCTTTGGCTTCAGAACAGCTGCCCAAGGTCTTAACTCCCTTTACAACACCCCAGAGCCTCCTTGATGTCAACTGATCCTCCAGAGCTATTTAGGTGTGAAAGATGGGGCTTTCTTCTACGGCATGGAGTCCTGGGGAACTTGGGTGGCCATGCGCTAACTCCCCTTCCTATGGCAAAGCTGCTCGTGGCCACAGGATCTTGGGGGAAGATCAGCTCAGGCTCCAAAGGAGGCACACAAGAAAGACAGCAACCCTCTGCTCACTGGGCAGACCCATAACTCACAAGGCTGACGTAGGTGCACACGTGTCGTTAGTTCTCTCTTTATATAGACTCTGTTCTAGAAACAACTTAGCACAGCCAGCCGGCCAGGGCCAGCACACTGATGGGCCGGGTGGGGTGGACTATTTACAAGCCCAATGCAGGGCTGTACCATGGCCGCGTCCCTAAACGGCTCAGCCATGACACCACAATAAGTTAGAGCTGGCCAGGTGGGGCGGGGCAGGGGGCTGTACACACAAGTGCTGGGGGGCTCAGGGCCTCAAATACTGTCGAGGGCCGGGGCTGTAAACATGGCCGGGGCGGCCCTGCCCACCCCTAGTGGTCTGTAACGACTGGAAGCAGGGCAGCCCGGGCAGGGCCGGGAGGGGTCAGGCATCCGACAGGCAGCTCTGGATCCGGTCCACCCACTGCTGGGCTGAGGGCACATCCTGGGCACAGAAGTTGTAAACGCGACGTGTTGTCTTCACCTGGGAAAAGCAGGTTACTGACTCCATGAACCCTACAACTCCAACCCTTTGCCCCAAGTGTTCCCCACCCCCTGGCAGAGGCTCACATCAAAGAAGGCCTTCTCATCAACAGTTTTAGGGGCACCTATGGTGGGTGTGCCAGGTGCCACAGCTTCCACTTCTGCCAGGTCAATGACACCTTTGCATTCTGTGTCCACTCGGTGGTCATAATAACGCAGCTGGGGGAGAAGTGAGAGCACGGGGTTAGGACAGGCCTACCTTCCATCTGTTTCCCTTGTCCCTGCATCGTCACTCACCTGGTGCTTGGTCTTGTCTAGGACAAACCAACGGGCTTTCCAGGGCTTCATGAAGGCGCCCTTCTTGTACAGGGTACCCTCATAGGACCTGCATTGGTACAGAATCAGGGCCAGGTTAACTCGCAAGTGGGGAACCACCCCTAGAAATTAGATGAAGGGTCAGTCTCTATATTCATTATGTGACAGATGCTGGGTCCCAAACACCAAAACTTTAACAGTGTTGAGAAGGCAGTCCCATGTGACACAGACACCTCCAAAGAGGAAGATAATATTTAGCAGTCACATCTGTGGAGGAAGGATGGATCCTGCCTGGCCCAGTTTCACCAAGTAGCAGTCTTACGGGTACCCCTTGGCTCCATCTCAGCCTTGCTACAGTCACCAGGTGTACAACCCAAACCTCTTTTGATGCTGACCTATGCTTGGCAACTATCATAGCTTCTCCTATAAGCCCTTCTACATAAAGAAAATACTAAACTCCTCAAAGAACCTAACACCCATTGAAAGTTATGCATGGGTCCCAATTCTCAGTCTAGAAGTAGCTATGTAGTAGGAGGAGCTGCCTCGCACACCTGTTCTCGCTCTCAGCTGTCTGGAATTGGCTGTACAGTGTGCTGGTGCTCCGTCGGGCAGCCTGACGAGAGCTGGATGTGGTTGAGCCACTGCTCTGGTCACTGTCCAGGCTGAGGCTAAGAGTAGAGCCCACAGGTCCCTCCTGTAGATATACACCTAACGAACGGCGGTGGTGGGGCACAGTTGACACCAGTAGTGAGCTCGGGGTACCCTGGAGGAAGCAGAATGGAGTTTATATCAAGGCTAATTAGCCTCCATCTCCTGGCAACGCAAATACCTGGTGTTCCTCAGTCCAGCCTACCATCCCCATCCACTCACACGTCCATCTTGCCGGCTTTCAAGGCGCTGTGCAGCCTTCACCCGGTCCCAAGCATCTTTCCAGCGTTCAGGTCGACCTAGCTCTGTCTCCAACCGCTGCAGCTCCTGAAGAGAATTGGTGAACAAAAAGAACATGCAGAGGCTGAGACGATGGCTCAGCAGTTTATAGCACTTGTTCTTGGAAAGGAGCTGGGTTGATGCCTAGTGGTCACAGCTCTCGGTAGATCCAGGGGATCCAATGCCCTCCTCTTACCTTTGTGGGTACCAGGCATGTATTTGGTACATATACATAACACGCAGACAAAACATTCACACATAAAGAGTTTTCTTAACTTAAAAAATATTTTAAAAACAAAACAAATTCGAGATCTAGACTGGGGGCCAGGCATGGTGGCACATGCTTTTAATCCCAGTACTCAGGAGGCAGAGGTGGGCAGATCTCTGTGAGTTCAAAGCCAGCCCAGTCTACAAAGTGAGTCCAGGACAACCAGGGCTATTACACAGAAAAACCCTGTCTCAAAAGAGAGAAAGAGAGAAAGAAAAAAGAAATCCAGACTGGGTGGGCACAATGGCTTAGTCAATAAAGGTGCTTGCCACCAAGCCTGCCAACTGAAGTATAATCCTTAGGACTTACATGATAGAAGAGACTCCTGAAAGCTGACCTTTGACCTTACACACACACACACACACACACACACACACACACACAGTAGATGTAATTTTTAAAAAATTAAAGATAACATATAGTTCATAGGCTATGAATGAGTACAGAGTTTACTGAAAGTAATGCAAGCCAGAAAACAATGTAATGATATCTTAAAACAATGTAGGCCGGGAGGTGGTGGCGCACGCCTTTAATCCCAGCACTTAGGAGGCAGAGGCAGGTGGATCGCTGTGAGTTCGAGGCCAGCCTGGTCTACAAAGCGAGTGCAGGACAGCCAAGGCTACACAGAGAAACCCTGTCTCAAAAAACCAAAAACCAAAACAATACACACAAACAAACAAAAACCCTGAATATAGTATGTAGGTTTAATTAGTATTTTCCTTGGGGGAGAGCTTGAATGTAAAAAGCTGCCACATCTGATTTATTTATTTATTTATTTATTTATTTTTTTATTTTTTTTTTTTTTTGGTTTTTCGAGTCAGAGTCTCTTTGTAGCCTTGGCTGTTCTGGACTCACTTTGTAGACCAGGCTGGCCTCGAACTCACAGCGATCCGCCCAACTCTGCCTCCCGAGTGCTGGGATTAAAGGCGTGCGCCAACCACGCCCGGCACATCTGATTTATATATTCAGAGAAAATACCCTTAAAAAACAATGTCACATGGGCTGAGTGGAGTATAGCTCAGTGGTAGAGTACTTGCTTCTGGTGCACAAAGCTGGGGTCAATATCCAGCATCACTAAACAAACAGAAAGAGAAAGGTGGGGGGAAGACAGGTAGGTGAAACCAGGCATTGTGTTTCCCATGTCATTCTACCTACCTGGGAGGCTAAAGTAGAAGGGTAACCTGAGCCCAGGAGTTCAAGACCAGCCTAAGGAAACACAGCAACACCCTGTCTCTTAAACGGAAGTAAGAGTTGGGCATGGTCGTCTACACATGGACTGCTGAAGCCTGGGGGCTGAAGCAAAAGGATGGGGAAGGTGCCTAAGGCCTCATTAGCAACACGAGACCTGCTGCAAAGGACAGACTAGCTGGCCTGAGGACACGCCTTTGATCCCATACGGAGGAGGGTGTGGTAGCTGGGGCAGTGTATAGGGTGGCAGGTCCTATCTGTGGCATGGCCTCCTTTGATGGTTCATCAGAAGGGTGTGGGCCTCAGGCCCTAAGTAGGTAAGGGCTTGCATTCCGCTGTGTTGGCTGTGTCCCTTCAGGATTGAAGCCAGCATGGAATAAAAAGTAAGTTCCAGGTTAACTTGGGTTAGAGTGAAACCCTGCCTCCAACACACCAAACCGACCAACCAAACCCTTCAAGATAGATAGATAGATAGATAGATAGATAGATAGATAGGATAGACAGACAGATAATAGAGACAGGCAGGCAGGCAGGCAGGCAAAGAGTATGCCTCCACGGCAGAGCACTTGCTGTGTACATACAAGGTCCTGGGATTGATTGTTTATCTATACCACCACCAAAATGAAAGGGGGGGGTGCATTATCACCCCAAAACTTGAGGGAATGTATGACCAGGAAGTGTGTGACCTGTATTACAAGATATATTAAAAGTTTTTCAGACTGAAAGGAACTGGTATTGGACTAAATATACACAGAAAAAAGTGATTATTAGAGGCCAGACCTGGAGTATGCCTGTACTCCCAACCACTGTTGAGGCTAAGCAAGAGGGTTTCAAATTGTAGGTGGTTAGGATAACTAAACACCTTGTTCCAAAATTAAGAAGGGAAAAAAAAAATACAAAATACCAAGTTTCAGCTATAGCTCAGTGATAGAGCATTTGCCTAGCATGTATATAAAACCCTGAGTTCAACAATCAGTACTGGAAAAAAAGATACTGGGAATGGCAAAAATTAGGAAGCTTTTCTCTCATTTTTTAAGTTCGTTAAAACAAAGTTGACTAGGGCTGGAGAGATAGCTCAGAGGTTAAGAGCACTGGATGCTCTTCCAAAAGTCCTGAGTTCAATTCCCAGCAACCACATGGTGGTTCACAACCATCTATAATGAGATGTGGTGCCCTCTTCTGGTATTAATGTGTATGTAGGTAGAACACTGTATAATAAATAAATGAGGAAACCAGACTGTGCTCACATAATCCTGAAGGGACACAGCCCCACAGCAGAATGCAAGCCCTCACCTACTTAGGGCCTGAGGCCCACACCCTTCTGATGAACCATCAAACACACACAACACTAGATCATCAAAACATATTTCAATTTTACAGCCTCTCTTGGGAGGCAACAGCATCCCACTTTGCACATGAGGAAACCAGACTGTGCTCACATAATCCTGAAGGGACACAGCCAACACTGCGGAATGCAAGCCCTCACTTACTGGCCCTGAGGCCCACACCCTTCTGATGAACCATCAAAGGAGGCCATGCCACAGATAGGACCTGCCACCCTATACACTGCCCCAGCTACCACACACCACCCACCACAGCTCATCTGGCCCTTACTTTCTTTCAAGGGGTCTCTGCCCTTGTTTGAGTCTGATTCCTGGAGCAGATACACCCAGAAAACATGGCTACTGGGAGGCCCCAGTGACTCTCTCAGCTCCAGGCTGGAACCCTGAAGGCCTACTCCTCACTCTAAGGCATGCTGCGCAGACAACTGAGCAGAGCTACAAAGGCTCCTGGGAAAAGCCTGTCTGCACTAATGCCCAAGTGCTGCCTAAGTTACTTAAAGCCAGGCCCTATAGTGTAGCTATGGTTTTTGCCTCAAGATACATGTGTGAAAGTAAGATTAATATAGCAGAACTAGGAAGTGATGGATCTCTAAGAGGAGGGCCTGGTGGAAGGTCCTTGGGACATAGGGAAGGAGCCCTTGAAAGAGTGAATATCTCTTGGTAGACTCTGCCATGACAACAGTCCAGATACTTCTTTTTCTTTTTTGAGTCAGGGTCTTTCCTTGAACTTTGAGCTCAGCATCTTTTGTTTGTTTGTTTTGTTTTTTTCTTTTCTTTTCTTTTTTTTTGGCTTTTAACGACAGGGTTTTTCTGTGTAGCCTTGACTGTCTTGGACTCGCTTTGTAGGCCAGGCTGGCCTTGAATTCACAAAGATCCGCCTGCTTCTGCCTCTCAAAAGCACTGGGATTAAAGGCGTGTGCCACCACCACTCGGCTCCAGACACTTCTAAGAATTGAGGATGTGTCTTTGAGCCTCCAAAATTGCAAGCTAAGTAAATGTCTTTACTTTATAAAATTTGGCCTATCCCAAGAAGAGACTTGATACCCTATGATCATATAGAGGGGGAGGTAATCCCCCTCAGGAACAGTCATAGGGGAGGGGAATAAGGGGAGGGAAGAATGGGAGGATACAAGGGATGGGATAACCATTGAGATGTAACAAGAATAAATTAATAAAGGAGGAAAAAATAAATAAATAAATAAATAAATGTTTTCCTTTAAAAAAAAAATTTGGCCTATCTCCAGGATTTCCTCACAGTGACAAAAATCGACTATATACCAGGTCAAGAGACACACGTATGCCAAGAGCAAAAACTATGCCCTGAGTCTTCAGAGTTTTCGACAAATACTTCCTCATCACTACTGTCCTGTAAAAGTCTAGGACAGAGACCTAGGAACCACAGCTACCCCAGGTATGCAAGCAGTTGGTGTGGTGGGGAAGTCAGAGCAATTCCAGTTACACGCACGCACGCACACGCGCGCACACACACACACACACACACACACACACACACACACACACGTGCGCGCGCAGCCCTGTCTGGGTCTGGGACACACACATGTGCGCGTGCAGCCCTGGCTGGGTCTGGGACACACACACACACACACACACACACACACACACACACACACACACACACACACACGTGCGCGCGCAGCCCTGGCTGGGTCTGGGACACACACACACACACACACACACACACACACACACACGCGCGCGCACACGTACACACACCTCCAGGAGGCGTGAGATGGCGTCAGGCTGGACTCGAGGGCGGCTGTCATAGCACGGCCACACCACACGGCGCCTGCTCTGGGGAGCACCTCCATCAGGCCGTTCCTCTTCTGGAGGCTCAGGGGGACCCTGGGCCAGCTCCCAGTCATAAGGGGGTCCCTCAGCCAGCGTTTCCTCAGTGTAGAAATCCCACACTTTCAGATTGGACACGTTGCTGTAGGGCCGCAGCACCTGGGAGCAAGCAAGCCTTATGTTCAGAAGCTGGGCCACGCAGGAGCTGCTGCCCCAGCCAGGCCCCACTCACCTCTGTGTCCTCAGGCGCGTATGTGTAGTTGTAGAACATGGGAGTCCTCTTGCTCAGCCGGTCCACATACTCCCACACAGACCTGCATGCCATCTGGGCCCTGCGCTCACCCTTCTCCTCATACAGCAGCCCTACACAAGAGCAGCACTGAGCTTAGGCCCCTCTGACCCCGGTAGCTACCCCAGCTTTCCTTCCTCCCTACATACCCAGCTCAATACGCTCATAATCAGAGTCCAGCAAGAAGGTCCGGAAACGGCGGGATGCATGGTGATAACCGAGGAACTTGAGGTAGAACTGACTGAACTCAAACTCCATGGGGAACTGCAAATGGACCTGTATGAAGTAGGGGGTCAGGGGTCAGGTTAGGAGAGCACAACTCAAGCCTACCTACATGGAAACCTACCCACCTGGTGCACACAGTCCAGGAACTGCAGGAAGACCGGCGTGAAGCCACTGCTCTGCCCAGCTGGGGTGTGGGCCCCACGGTGGCTGAAACGATGGCCGAAGGACAGCCATTCCTTTTCCACCAGCAAGCGGAAGCCCTCCAGAGTGCGGTAGAAGGGGTCTGAGAGAAGCTGCACCAAGGATACCACCTGCCAGCACCAGCAGATGTCAGGAGGTTCTCTCTTGGGGACCCTCCCCAGCCCCTCCCCTGTACCTGCCACACACATACCTGAGTGGTGATGTCCCAGCCATCCTCCAGGCTCACCAGAACTGAGGAGCCTGAGTCCAGCAGCTCCACTACCAGCACCGATATCTGCAGCAGCTTGTGTATCTGCGTGGACAGGCACCCTTGGACGCTACAGCCAATCAGGCCCCATAGGCTTGCAGATCCCCAGGATCCTTGTAAGGCCAGTAGGATCTACAGCACTGGATGGATACGCTCTGCTCTGCTCTGGTCACACTTGCCCTGCCCACCCTTCCCAGAACCCTCAGGACGAGGGAGGCAGATTCAGCCCCTGTTCCTCTGCTGGGTGAGGTAGTAGATGCCTGTAATCCCAGCACCTAGTTCCAGGTCAGCCATGCTACACTGTGAGGCCCTGTCTCAGAAAGAGGAAATCCTTGCCCTTCAGGTGCCCAGCGCTCCCGTCCCTAAGCACTCTAGCTTTCACAGGGCACCAGTGACACAATAACCATTCCATTCTCCAGAAACGACCATGCAGCAGAGAGCCCTGTCCTACACGCCAAATCACAAGCCAATTTCCATACTGGATGTCAAACTCCCTGAGCAGAGCAGACTGACTCCAACATCCCTTTCACTGTTGGCCTGCCCAACTTCCCATAGGCCCAGACCGTCAGCTGCCTTCCAGACACCATGATACTACCCAGGAAGTACCCATCACCTCCCCCTCCTCCTGGTACCGAACATGTCTAACAAGCAGACCCAGACCTGGAGGCAGACCTAGCACCCAGGTGGGCAGAGAGGCAGAGGCAGTGCAGAGACCTGAATCAGCCATTCCGAGTCTTCCAGTGAGCGCAGAAAGGAGGCTGGGCCGGGCTCAGTCGCAGGGCAACCAGGTACACAAGCCTTCAGCAATTTCTTGAAGCTGGCTTTCACCTGCCTTGCCTCAAACACTTCAATAGGCACCAGCTCCCACTGTTGCAAGGGATCTGGACGCACACCCTGGAAGAAGGCCAGTGACGCCTGTGAGCCACGCCTAGCGCCGTGCTCCCCGCCTGGCCCCAGACCTCTTCCCCAGTTACCTTGAGCTGAGCTTTGTCACCAATGATGTAGAGTGCTGCACGCTGTGGCCGCAGAAAGCCAGAATCAGATGGAGCCCCGTTGGTATGGGGGGTACTGAGGAGATCTCTGCCAGCTAGCCGAGAGCCCACATCAGCCCCAAGCCCAGTGCTGCGACCACTGGCTCGGACACTGCTCCATTTACCTACAAGAGAGATACCAAGTAAGCCCCAGATTGAGGGCAGGGCACCACTTACCTGGGGCTGGCTGGGCCTGGCCTCCAGGGAGGGGACTGAGTTTCCAGGCAGGGCAGAGTGGTCGACAGGCCATGAGAGGGAGGAGGGCTGGAACACACAGATGCTGAGGCACATGGGGGGTGGCCTGTGTTAGTGTCTGGATTGGGATCAGGTGCTAGGCAGGTAAGTAACTAGGGCTAGGAGGAGTCAGTGGTGCTAGTCTGTCACAAAGGGGCTGTTAGTGCTGGGGGTGGAGGGAGATATTAGTGCCCAAGACAGCTCGACTCATACTAGGGGGCTATCAGTGCCAGGTAAGGGAAAAGCCCCAGTACGGTACCTCGGGACGCAGTCCATCTGGAGGCCGAGGCCGCCAAAGGGTTGGACAGCGTGGTGACCCTGGCTCGGGGGCTGGGCACTGAGGGCACAGCAGAGAGAAGGCTCAGATTTGGTCCCAGGACGGGGTTGTCAGAGGCTCCCACTAAGCCCTACTCCCAGGGGTCAGCAGTAGGATGGACCCTTGTCTGGTCCAGGCATGGGTCTTCCCCACCAGAGGCAACTGGGTATAGAGGGTCTGTGCTGCTGGGAAGGGTCAGGCTTTGGAATGCTGGACTCTTCTTCAAATAGCTCAGAGAAACCTTGTCCTCAAGTCTCTCCTAGACCCTCTTCTTTAGGTTAAGCCAAGGTCTGGCTGGTAGAAGTGTTCAACACACAACCATGTAGTAGCCTTGCCCAGAACAAAACACAAGAGGTGCCTGAGGGTCTCAGTCTGGAGGAGACCTAGAGGCGACTGGAAGAGGGGAAGGAAGGACCAGAGGGACGGGAAGACAATGTAATCCACGACATGTCCCAGGACTGTACCAGGAAGAGCTGCAGGCTGGGACAGCGAGGCAGTGTCCAGGAGCATGAGTCACACCTCAGGCTTACCTGACTGCAGAGGCCTCATAAAAGACAGAGAAATGTGTGGGGCAAAACAGCACTACCACACCCAATGCAGAGATCACTATGGCCAAGGCCAAGGTCAGTCTTCCATATCCTGACTTCTCTGACAACCTCACATTATAGATGGCAGTTGCCCAACCTGCAGTGTAGACAGCAGCAGCCTACTTAGGTGGCTAGCTGAAAATCAAGTAGGGCTGAGGGAAGCCAGACTCCTGACCATCACTGGCCCTACACCTTGAGTTTACAACATTGGAGGTAGCAACACGCGCACTGGAGAAGGCTAAACAAGTGCCTAGGGGACACTTAGGGAAGGTGCAGGTTCACACATTTTGAGGGAAGGAGGCTGCCTGAAACTGCCACTCAGAATTTCCGGCAGAAAAGCAAGCTGTAAAACACATTTAATCACACAGAAAGCAGGTATTCTCAGCAACTGTGACAATGGGTCAGTCTGGCCTATCCATCAGACTTGCTGCGCTGTCCTCAGCACCAGTGGCCAGCAAATGTTAACAAGAGCTGAAGATGACTGGACAAGCTCTGGTGGATACAGATGAGAACAGACCTGGCCGGTATGGGGACACAGGCTTTAATCCCAGCACGTGGGAGGCAGAGGCAAACTCGGTGGGTTTGAGGCCAGGCTGGTCTACAAAGCAAGTAGCAAGACAGCCAGAGCTACAAGGAGAAATCCTGTCTCCACAACAAAACAAAACACCCAACAACAAGAAAGAGCAATAAACCTTAGGAACCAGACAGACAAAACAGACAGACTTAAGTAAGGACTCTGGGCTACAAGATGGCTCTGTTCATGGGAGGTGCTACCAGCCTAAAAGCCACCAGTGCCACTATGCTCTCACAGGCTGAGCCCAGAAGAGAAAATGTAGCCCCACAACTTTAAGAGGGGGAAGGAGGGACCAAAGGCTAAATCCTGGCATATAGCTACCACTTTTTGAACACACCAAATGGAGTAGGGCAATTTACTCCCAAGTAGCACTGCCATGTCGGCTTGTTAAAATGGGCTATGTAACTTGTAGCAGATGCCACACCTAGTGCTGAGACACATTCCAAGCACAAGGGCCCAGCTTGGCACATACTGGGCTTTGTATGCAAGTTAGTGATAGGGTGGTAAGCCAAAGAATCAAGTGCTAAGGATTCCAGCATCTACCAGCCAGGCCATGGGAATGGGCCAGAACAAGAGCAGTGCCCATACCCACAAGTCACTTGCTAACCACCACCAGACACAGTATCTGCCCTCACTGTGTCAAGAGCATACACACGGCACCACTCGTTCAGCACTGCCACCTAGACCAACTGTGAAGACACAGTGCAGCCCAGAGCTAATGCTGGGCACCAAGTGCCAGACGGCAAAAGAAGGGACTCAACCGATAGTCAGGGGCACACACCTGACCTCTGGGCCTCCTTCAGCACATAAGGACAGAAGACACTGCACACAATTATGATAACAGTTCTCAGGTAGAGAGAACTGTGTGGGTGCCTCACGGGGAGCAGAGGTCAGGCTGGGGAGGTTGGCCTGGCGCCCCTTTTAGCATGTTCAGGTGTCGTGGAGGTACGTGTAGGGGAGAGGATGACGAGGCCAGCGAGAACAGTGCAGACAAGCCCCAAAGAGCCTGGACAGACCATGAAGGCCAACTAATGGACAGAGTGGCAGCTGGAAGGGGACGGGCTAGGAGAAAGGATGATAAAATTAGTTTCAGGGTGTTCCGAGGGCTGCAGCATCAGCAAACGTAAGGCACGGATGCAGCATCTGTTGGACCTAGAGGCCTCTCTGGTGGATGTGCTGGATCAAGGAAGGTGAGGGAATGGACGGGGCCTTACGACACTCACCTGGTCTGGACAGTATTCCTGCCCTGTCCCAGAACTCGGAGAGGGGTTCCTCTCTTTGTCCCATACCCAGCACCCACAATCAAGCCATTTGTTCCCCCTGCTGGCCGTCCCACCATAAATGCTGCCACAGCCCCCACAAAGTCCTTTTTGCTCTATGGCCACCATTTACCCAAAAGCACCCTCTCACCGTGACCACCCATGTGGGCCGAGGAGAAGCTACTAAGTGTGTTTCGTCCCGATGAGTCAGCGAAACGGGGCATCGAGCTGACCACAGCCTGCAGGTACTTCTCTTGCTCCAGGCTGCTGGAGTCGGCCTGGGCCTGGCCTGAGAAAGGAGAAGCTGGAGATGAAGGAGGTGGAGACTGGACAGGCAAGGGAGGCAGACATGGACAGAACAAAGGAGTACCTGGAGAAGGTGCGTTCTGGGCCTTGAAGAGACCAACAACACCCTTGCCATGCAGGCCCCCAGAGCGCAGCAACACAGCCTTGGAGCGCCCACTGCGCCAGCAGACCACAGGGAAGCGGTTTTGGCGGTAGCAGCGGGATACCCGCTGCAGGGCGTTGTCCTGGATGCTCTGGGGGACAATCAGCAATCCTGGATAGCTGCAGGAGTTAGAGGCATCATGAGGACAGCTCTAAGGTCTAGCCTCATACCCACCCAGAGCTTTACACAGCTTAGGCAAGAAGAGCCAACAGGGTGGACACGATGGAACAAATCTACTGTGGCTCCCGGAACTGGAAGGCCAGAAGCACTTCATGCTTATCTGGTACCTCCACCTCCTGCCCATGCCCCTTGTTTGTCCAGGACCCATGGCTGGGACCCATGGCAAGCCGAGATGTCCAAGCACGCCCTGCCACCCTCGTCAGCCCTGGCAGAATCTTCATGGCATGTCCTGGCCAGCCCTCACCTGCGACATATGGCATACATGCGATTAACAGGAGAGATTCGAAAAGGCTCAGACTTGGCCCGGCTCAGGCTGCTGCTCAGGGTACCTAGTCCAAGGCGCTGGTAGTCACGGCAACACGCCCGCTCCACCAGGCTGCTCATGGTCATGCGGTCAGAGGGCTTCAGGGCTGAGGACGGGGTCAGTGTGCTGGGCTCCAGCTCCTCTGACACTGTGCAAACAGTATAGTTGGGGATCACAACCTAAGGCCACTCAACCCCAGCCCCAGCCCCCATGAGGTCACTGATCACAGGGAACACAACAGTTTCCCTGCCCCTGCTCCCACCTGAGATCTCGTCCTCCTGGTCCTCAGGGGGTGGCTGGCCTCGATGCTCCCAGCCGGGGGGATTGTATTTCTTCCGAGTAACATACTGCCGCCCGATGGTCTTCTTAGCATTCTTCACTAGGTTCCGGGACAGGGTTCTAGGATGTGAAAGTCCAACAGAAGCGAGAGGGCATGGAGTCCAGGAAGATTATGCTAGAGGCCCAGCAAGCACCTGGCTGCCTGGCTCTGGGACCCAGTTCCATACCTGAATGAAGGACCCTTGTCCTTGGCAACCCGCGGCGGCCGGCCCGGCGTGTGGGCTGAGCCAAGTGTGAATGCAAAGGTGTTCCTGATGTCTGGTGGGTACCGAAGCTTATGGAGCTGCTTTCGAAAGAGCTCAGCACTGTCAGAGCCCACCTCCTCATCAAAGGCCATTTTCAGCAGCTAGGTCAGACAAATAAACCCTCAGGGCTCTCAGTGGTCATCAGGCTCCTTCCTAATCAGACAGTGTGCCTTTCACAGGCTCCCTTCTTATGGCACACACGCCACAAAGCCAGGCGAACTGTAAGGACCGGCATCATGTCCATGTAACTCAACAATGTGTACAAATTGCACATTTCACTGGCTACTCGATGAGGTCTCAGCTGAGACAGTACACTCAAAACTTAGACTCCAAGGTCAATACCCCAAGGATAAAGATAAAGACACAGAGGCCACTATTTCAAAAGGTCAGGTGATCCCAAGCTGAGAGCCAATGTGACAGCCCCAAATCAACAACCACTGGCAGGAACCCATTTATAGGGCTCAACCTGGCCACAGTGGACAAGAGTTTACACACCTGGAATGTGCAGGAACGAAGCTGCAGCCCATCCTGCAGAAGCTGGTCCACAGGGGTCTGCACACTAATGCGCTTCTCCTTGGTCAATGCCGCCACCGGGAAGGAGCGAACTACCACCTGCTCCCCCACTTAAACAGGCCAAGAAGAATCATGAGGGGAGGGGAGAAGAGAAGGGTGCATATCTCAGACGTCTGGGTGAGGAGGGAAGGAGCACACCAGGGCCTATGGGAAGAGGGCTTTGATTCTTTGAAAAAAGGGAAGGGAAAGTTAAGTCTTATCTACATCCAAGAGCTGAGGAGGCACAGAACAAGGTCCACAGGCTTACCCAGGGGGTCGGTAGGCATCCCCGTGAAGATGACGCGGTATGTGGTAAGGAAGACAGCACCCTCGGCTGGGAGTAGAGCAGGGCCTCCTCCACTGCCTCCCACACCCTCCTCACGCCCATCTGGCAGCAGGTACACTCGAAGGCCGTCTAGGACACACTCCTCACCAGGCAACAGGCGTGGCCTCAGCAGCTTAGGCTACCCAGCAAACAGAGCAGAGACTTAGAGCACAGCCCAGGCCTCTGTGCCCACAGCTGGCCAGCCGCTGCTCACCTTCTGTATGGGGGGCAGCCTCTTGCTCTCACGGTGCACAGCCTCCAGGGTCTCAATGTGCATCTGGACAATGTCTAAGGGACAGCAGGTCTCACACCCTGGCGCCACAGCCGCCCTCTGATGAGTGCTCCCATGCCCAGTACCCCATACCTGGTACCATGACATGCAGTCCCTTGAGGTGGTCACTGGTGACCCCACTCTCTGTGCAGACCTTGTCCACAAAGCGGTTGATGAAGCGGACCACAGCCCCAGCCACATCGCATGTCTCTGCGTCTTCAAAGCCACTCTCTGTGTCATAGCTCTCAGCCACACTGCCCGCCATGCTGGGCCAAGAGGAGGTGTGTGGGCACCAGCACCCCCACACCTCCACCCTAAGCCCTATCCCAGGCCCAGGCCTCACCACTGGCCGCACCCCACCTGTTGGTGACCAGGCTGTTGCTGGCACTCTCCAGGTCTCCCAAGCCTGCTCGCTCCCGCAGCAGGCGGCTCTTGCTGCTGTCCAGAGGCAGCAGAAGGTAACTCATGCGGTTGGCGTAGTGGATGGCCTGGCTGAACACAGTGCTTTCCTCCTTCTGTACCAGCTCCTGCTGCTTCTCACGGCTCAGCATTGGCCACAGGCGCCGCTGCTCTGAAGCCACATCCAGGGCAGATCGTTCATCATCCTGAGATTGTGCCTCCCCAACCTCCTGTCACGGCACCACAAGAGTAAGCCAGGGCCAAGGTGCCTGCCCCAACCCAGCCCAGGCCCGAGAAGCTCTGCACACCTGAGAGGGGCTCACACGATCATCAGAGGGCTCCAGGTAGAGGGCCCGGATGTGGGTCTGCACGTCCCCATAGAACATGGCCTCCCAGAACTGGGGTGTGCTCCACACTACATGCTCCTGCACACAGCTGTATGCAAACTGTGTCACCCCTGGGCTCAGCTTCTACAGAAATGAAGTTGGGAAAGTCATGAGCACCTAGCCAGTAGGCTGGAGAGGAAGCCCAGCCTACCACATGCCCAGCACCTACCCTGCAGAAGGCTGTGACCAGCGGCAGCAGTGCAGCTGCGATGCCATGCTCATCCAGGGAAGTGCAATCCTGCGAGCAGAGCCATGAGTGACAGGGAACCCAACACATCCAATCCTGCCTCTCTGGCCATCATGGACCAGCACCTCCTCCACTGCCACCCGAAACTGTTACCTCAGGTTTCAAAGTTAGTTCCAACAAGGACTCTTCAGATCCCATCCTCCCTCACCCCATCACATGGGAGAGATCCCCCAGGCAGTATCACTGAGGAGGGCCAGGCTCACCTGCAGGCAGCAGTTCATCATGCGGACGACAAAGTCAAACTGCTGATGATCGAGAACTGCACGGTTCTGCTGTACATGCAGGTGAAGTTCGTGGGCGAGGCAGCGACGAGCAGCTCGCCCCTTCAGGGCCCTGAGTACAGCTGGAAGCAGCTGGAGGTAGAAAAAAGAGGAAATATGCAATAGAAGGCAGTACAGGGGAAATCCTCACCACACTCACAGTGGAGGCAGCCACACTCAGGCTCCAAGCACATTTAGAAAAGACCAAAGACCAACCAATGTAAGTCAGGTGTAGCCAGGCGCTGGGTTTTACTGACCAAATACACACTAAATCCTCCAGCAGACCCAGCAATTCCTCAAATGACAGCTCATGAGGACAGAGACACAAGGTATACACGGAGCTGGCTTCCAAGCAAGCGTGGACATGTCCTCTGGAGGGATGCCTCACAGGAACATCACACAAATGTTACTAAGACCCCAAAGGTGTTCATGAACACTATTACTAAAGCAACATAAAGCCAGGCACCGTGGCTTATGTCTGTATGCCAGCACTCAGAGGCCAAGGCAGGATGACACCAACGTCAGCCTTGCTTACATAGTGAGTTAAGAGCCAGCCTGGGCTACAGAGATCCTGTCTGAAAACTCTTCCCCCAAACAAACGAATACTCCAACAATCCTTGGCATGTATGTACAGGACTACACTGTACCCAGGGTACACGCTGCACTGCTGTCCGCTCAGATGGAAGAGCACCCTCCTGTCCACCCAGCCCCACACAGGCTCAGCATTTACCACACGAGAAGACAGAACTGCGTCTCCTCAGAGTTGTTGCGCCAAGCCTAGATTAGAGGTTCCACTTGACAAGCCTCACCTTCTTTGCCTCAAGCATTTTCCCTTCAAACACATAGGAGATGCAATTCCGCACTACCTCCAGGCGCCGGGCACTGTTGATATGAGGCCCACTGCATCGCTCGAGTATGGCCGCTAAAGAGAAAAGACATGCTCACTCTAACTCCCGTCCCCGTACCCAGCCACACCAGCCTGCTTTCCCCTTCAAGTTACGTACTCATGGGGGGCCCTGAAGGCACAGTGGTCCTCCTCTCAGCTTTGACAGCTGGGGGTGCACCCTGCATCTTGGCCGCAGCCTGGTCCACAATCCACTGAATTGTGCCCTCATCTAGCCGGGGGAAGGGCCGGTGGGTCCGCCGCAGGTGACTGGCTTCACCTGGTCTCTGCACTTTGTGCATTGCCACAGCTGGGTACGGGTTTTCCTGAAGGAATATGGGCAGGCATTGGCTAACGGGCCAGGACCAAAATGGCAGCATGCCCCCCATGTCACCCACCATACATTCTTATAGAGTTGCTCTGCTAACTCCTGGACATGACGCAGGACACGGTGTGGATGGTTCTCGTCTGCACGCATCCGTGCTACCTCATGAGCCACCAGCTAAGGGGGGACAAAGAAAGGCGATAAGGGTCAGTAGAGTGGGCTGGGGAGGGGACAGGCGGACAGGCAAGGAGGAGAGCTGCACCTCATCAAACAGGTCCGTGGAACGATAGGGGACGCCTCGCTCTGATACGAAGCCTGCGAAGGCCATGCCCTCCAGCACCTTCATCAGAAAATCATCCTCCACCAGCCCGCGCTGGCCTAGGAAGGCTGCCTGGGAGAACACCAGGAAGTTAGCTCCTCACGGACTCACAGGGCCAGCTCTCGCTGCAGCTCCAGCCCCAACCCCACAGCCTACCTTATGGAAACGAATGACCGGTTCTGGGTGGATGCGCACAATGTGCAGGCACCAGCGGTAACCCTGCAGGAGCTGAGCAAATAGCCGCAAAAAGACAGCACGGAGCTCCTTGTCCTGGAAGAACAGGTCAATGCCTGAGTGTCCGGCCCCAGCAACTGCTCACCCTGAGCACTTCTCTCCAGTCCCATGCACAGCCAGACATAGGGTTTCCCGGGCAATTCTGCCACCCTCTTTGCCTCTCCCTACAGTGCTCCTTAGCCAAGCGAGTCCTAAAGTACAGAACAAATGACTCCTCTTCAGGGCCCCTTGATTGGTTGGTCCACTGCACTGACTGACTCAGGCACAATTACCACACCTAACTATTTGCTCCCAGGCTCCTTCCTGCCGAGGCTGTGGTAGCCTGGAGCCAGCTTAGAGGGAGGCTGAGTGTTTGAGCACCATCAGCCTGGCCACTAGAGGCACTGGGATCTCTCCACCAAAGCAGCAGTGGCCCCCACCTGCATCTTCAGGGAGGAAGCAGATGTTGTAGGGGGTGGGAAGGCAAGGTCAGCCAACTCCAGCTCTGGATCCAGGACCTGTGGAAAGAGAAGGGAGCAGGGACAATTGCATGATGACCTTAGGCTCTGGGTTCCCTGGCTGTTAGGTCATGGCTCCCACAAGCCCCAGGCTCCAGCCCCACCCTGTCCCCAACCCTCACCATGCTCAGAACATTGTGGGTCTGGCTTTGTAGTGGCTCTGGCAGGGGTGGAATGTGCACACACTCAGGGACAGTCACCGTCCCTCCATCAAGATCAGCAACAATCACGTCCAGCTGTGCACCAGAGGGAGCAAGTGGTGAGAGACCAGCAAGTCTACCAGCAGTGCACCAGCACGGTGCAGACACAAGGCACGGCCTTACCAGCTCCTGAGTCTCTGCCTGGAAAGCTGCATTGACCCCAATGATGAAAGGCGTGGGTGTGCTAAGGACTTCCAGCAGCTGCGCCGGCAGGATGGGCACATAGGTGAAGCTGCAACAGGCCCAGAAGACACCGTAAGCCCCAGAGGACATAGGGGTGGGCAGAGGGACCAGGAGGGGCCAGGCAGAAAAGCACCTGTATCTCAGAGGGAACAGCAGTGCCAAGAGGCCTCTGCAAGCATCTGCAAGACGTTGGTAGCTCCTGGACAAGAAGAGGACTTTGTGCTCAGTAAGGGCAGCACAGAATAAAGACAGCACGTTGGTGATGCCTGAAGAAAGGAAATAGGCTTGGTGAGGGCCCGGGTCCCTACTCCAGTACACAGGGAGCACCCACACCTCTGACCACCAGTCCCAGGACAGGAAATTGGGGGTGGGGTATGAGAGGCAGTCTCACCCAGCTGGCGGAAGAGTAGGGCCACACTACAGCGGCTGACAGGCAGTGAGTCTACCAGTGGAGTCTGAATGACCTGCCGGTCACCAGCCCCCAAAGAGATGGTTCTCTGTAGAAAGAAAATGACTAGAGCTTAGCAGTGTGGTCAGATGGATCAGATCTGAGCACATGGCCCCAGGTGAGCTGACAATCTTGAGAAGGGACTGGCTTAGATGACAGGAGGGAAAGGGCGCACCCTGCCTCTGTTGGCTGAGCAGTGCTGCGGAGAAAAGCTCAAGGGAAGGGGGAACCGCCTGTGATCTAGGGGGGGCAGGGCCTGAGAGGGCAGAGGAAACAAAGAATCCATACCGCTCCTTCCTCAACAGAGTCCAGCTGCACAGGACAGACAGACAAAGAGACACTATTAGACACAGGGCACACAGAAGGAAGCAGACAGACACACGGGCAACAGCATCCAGAGACAGGATCACACCCAATAATCAAGAACGGAGAGAAACCGAAGAGGCCCAAAGGTACAGGTACAAAGCCAACTGAGTGCACAGGGCTAGAAACAGAGGACAAAGGATAAAAGCAGAGCACAAAAGCAGACAGGAGATTCTAAGGCCTAGGGCTGTGTGTGCTCAGGCAGCCAGGCTATGAGTGCCCAACAGGCACGCCACCCCATCACGGCCTCTATGACTGTACCGGGAGGGCCTGTGGCCATCCAGCTGTCTCAAGACCCACCTGGGATCCCCCAGCCAGAGGGACGGTGCACGTGAGCAGGTTCCCAATCACGTTCTCCAGGCACACATTCAGGCCTTCCACATGGATAGCATAGATGAGACCAAGGCTATTCTGCAACAACCAGATAGGGAACAGTGGTACAACCGACAGGATACCCCGTGCCCCACCTCACTGCCCTGGTGGCCCTCCTCACCCTGAACACTTCCGTATGGTCCAGTCGAGACACCAGCACCAGGGTCTTTGGAGCAAAAAGCTGGCCAGGCTGGGCTGGTGCTGTGGACGACAACCGCGCCTGGCCTCCTTCATCTGCTTCCTCCTTCTCCGCGGCATCTTCGGCGCACACCACTTCCTGCAGACAGAAGCCCATTCCCCTGGCTCTCATCAGAGTCATCCCAGGAGACCAAGTGAAGACAGAGGTGACTCAGACCCGGCCTTCCCCAACAGGAACATACCCCCAGAGGTAGAGCAAGCTGGCCATGGCCCACGGCTCAGCTTCACATGGTGCACACCAGAGCTTACGCTGACCTGTGTGGACTCCGCTGGCTCCCAGAAGGTCAAGCAGGCGCAGTAGTGCCTCTCAGAGTTGATGTCAGTAAGAACAGCCACAAAGAAGGTTGGTGGATTCCTCTCAGGACATAGCTGCCACCCACTGGGCTGGCAAAACTGAAGGGAGGGACCAGCACTTAGTGCCTGCTCCACACCCACCACAAGAATTAGCCCCCTTGTCCCCACCACCTGCCCTCAAGTGTCTGCACTGCCAGGGCCTGGAGTTGAAGGGCATACAAAGAACCTCTTAGTTACCCAGGGACACCTTAACCTCCTAGTCTCAGCCCTTTCTTGGTGAAAGGAGTAACAGCTCTGGCCTCAACATCTAGAGTAAAGCCTACGAGGGACACAGTGACATGAGCAAGACACCCTGCATGCCAAGCCGTCTACCCCAACAGCGGACCTGGCATCCCTTATGCTTGCCCCCACACTCACCAGCTCAATGCCCTGGGGGAAAGGGTTGTCCTCCCAGTCCTTCTCTGGGAAGCGCTGCAGGATCTGGCCCTGGCCTTCCCCACTCCCTGAGAACAAGAGCAGGTGGTCAGAGCAGGCAGCCTCCCACATCCCACGCCCCAGCCCTCATGCTGTCAGGATCGGCCCAGGATGGAAGCAGCTCTTTCTCATCTGGCACCAGCCCAGATCTACCGTTTCTCTAAGCATACTTCTGCACAGGCCACTGGATAACTGCAGACCCCAAGGCCATCATAAGGAAGACAGAGGAGCGCCCAGATCCTTCTTGCCACCCACCAGCCCAGCCTAACCTTTCATTGTATAGGAACCGGCCAAGGAGGAGCACTAGTTCTAGCTAACTCAACATCTCCCCTGACTGGCACCCTGCAGCTTTAGCCTTCAGGCTCTGCCAGACAGTGAGCAACGTGCAGACACTGGGCATGTCTGGATAGACAGGACATATTTGGGTACCTTGGTGATCCCTGTCACCTGTCTGCCCTGGGCCCATGCTCACACCTGTTATCTGTGTGGAATTCAAGCCTTAGCTTCTCTTATGCTGGGGGTAAAAGCACCAACCATGGCTCCAAATTGCTACCTACCCACAGTACCTCAGAGACAGTTCCTCCCAGAGCACAAGCCTCAGAAAACAAGAGTTTAGCAAGCACCTGTCCCTCCGAAGCTGGAGCTCCCAGGCTCCTGGTCTACACCAGCAAGGAAAACACTTCTAAGTACAGTCTATGGAGGCGGAGTGAAGGTCCCTACCTGGGCCTCATCCCTGCACCACCAAATCAAGAGGCAAAGCGACAGTAACAATGATGACATGTGACAGCTTCATTTGCTTCATATACTCGTGGAATATGGACATGGTATGGCAGTGGTTCTCAACCTTCCTAATGCTGTCACCTTTTAATACAGCTCCTTGTGTTGTGGTGACACCAACCATAAAATTATTTTGTTGCTACCTCATAACTGTAATTTTGCTACTGTTATGAATTGTAGTGTAAACATCTAGTATGCATGATATCTGCTATACTACCCCAAAGGAGTCACGACCCACAGGCTGAGAATCACTGTGAGATGTAAAAAAGGCAGGCCTCCTCACTTCTGCCTCTTACACATACAGCTGCAAGGTGCCCAGGCACGTGCTCCGCACCCTTATGTGGAGCAGCCTCGATGCTCAGGCTCCCCCATGGAAGCAGCAGAAGCAGGCATGAGGGGAGGATGCTCAACATAAAGTCTTGCCATGGGTCCTCCCTGCTCAGCCTAAGTTCCAGGAAACTCCAGTGTGCAAAGAGCCTGCTAGGATGGCCGCACATCCACCCAGCCTGAGCCGTTTGGATACAGCTGGGCTCAACTCCTAAGCCCAACCCAACAACACACAGTTCCCAGGCCCCCTAGAAACAAAGAAACTCAGCTGCAACCATAGAAGACCACCCCTCCAGAACCATAGAGAAAATACCAAGGATGTGAACACTAGGAAGGCTGCTGCAAAGCAGGAGGTGGTGGGGTGCAGGGGCCTATTATGACTCAGAAAACCTCAGCTTCCTGCTCCCCTCCTCCCCCACCAACACCCTGTAGGCGACAGGCAACAGACAAGGAAGGGACAGGTGTCTGATGGTGTCATGTCTACCTACACACACACATACACCCATGCACCTATCCCACCACAATAAAACCCAAGGGGTCCCTCAGGCCCTACCCTCAACAGGCCTGGGCAGTGCACGCACACTGCAAACACACAAACACACTTATACTTCCATGCGCACATATAGACATGTACATGCACAAGCACACACAAACTACTCCTACCCAGTCGTGGCTCCTCCCCCCACCCACTCAGGCAAGAGCCTCCTTGTGCTCGGCCCTAAACCACCATCTGGGCCCAGCCCTGGCTGGCACCCAGGGCTCACCCAGTTCTTGCCACGAGGCAGCAGGCGGAGGAAGGAAGGGGGGTGTACAGACAGGGACTGTAGCCTCTGCTCTGCAGCCTTCCCCAAAGCCAGAAGGGCTAGTAGCCTTCTAAGGGCTGTTTTTAGCAGCCTCTCCTCCCAGGGGAGTTGGCACGGAGAGGATGGTCACCATGCACTGGCAGCATCCCTCACCCTGGCCAATGTTAATCCACTCCCAGCAGCTTTAAGTCTTCCGAGGGCTCTGCACTCTTAAAGAGCTCCTTTCCCGAGACTCCACTGTCTCCTCATAAAGTAGACAGGTAGACAGCCCCGTGGCCATCTCTCCTGAGGTCCTTCTCAGTACCACCGCAGCCCAGGATTTGACCTTCAGGTTGCAATCAAGCGCCTTCTCCTCTAAGAAGCGTCTTATCCACTATCTAAATCTGCGGCCTACAACAAGACCCTGAAGTCCTCCCTCCACCAAGTGTAACCCCCGTCTCCAGGCAACTGGTACACCTGTGGTAGCCTGACCAGACACAAGCTCCGTGCACGGCCCGGACTGCAGCCTCATTAGGGCTTGTTGAATGCATGTAGTCAGCTGTATGACCATCTCCCCACACCCAGCTCAGCTCAACTCACAAACAAACAGGTTCTTCAGTCACAAGTGCAGAACAACTTCCGGAGCCCTGAGGCACAGCAGGCCCTCCCAGTAAGACCGTGAGGGAGCCTTGTAACTCTACTCTGGCTTCTCGCAGCCTCCAGACAGTGGGCTTGCACTTGGGTGAGGGCTTCCGCCATGCTCCTCCGCGTCTGCCACCCACTGAAGCCTTCTGTCAACAAGAGTAGCCTGCAGTGGCTGTACCTGGCCCACCAGAACACTACCCACTTTGGGCAGACAAAAAGAATGAGCACCCACCCTCTCTACCCCAACAGTGCTAGACCAATCCCAACAGCAGAGCCCGTTACAAGGCAGTGCTCTTTGGGACACCTATAGAGGATGGACACTAAGGTCCGCTGAAGCAGAGATGGGAAGTCCCTGACCCACTCTTGAACCACAGACTGGGTAGGCTCACCCTAGGAAGACACATTGGGATTCCTGTACTCAAAGCACCTCAGCAAGAGCTTCCTCCAGCAGTCAGGCCCATGCAGGCTTGGGGACTGAATGGCAGAATACAGGCCATGTATTCTGTCATCTCCTGGCAGCACCCCATCACCAGTGCCAGGCTCCGATGCCTGGATGGCCAGCCATGGACAGTGTGCACTGTGGGAAGGCAAAGAATGAACAACAGTCTCTCCTGACTGACCCACACCTCACCATGTGTGCTGGACAGCACCAGGTCGCTGCTGGCTCTAAGGAGCCCAGCTATAGGAAAAGGGAGCGGAAACAAAAGAATACTACCTTCCTGCGTTTCCACCTATCAGACCTCAACACGAAGACACACTGCCCCAGGCAAGCTGCAGAGGAGGCCATGTGCAGAGAGAGCCTACAGCTCTTTCAGCTGTTCTTTCTGACCTACCACCAACCCATGAACAGACCACATAAGCTTTAACCCAAGACCATGGACCCTTAAGCTCCGAGGGTGGGTGGTTGAGAGGAAACTGCAGCCATCCCAAACAGCCCCAACCTGATCTAGAGGGAGGGCAGGGCCATGGGTGGGGACAATAGATGGGGCCCAAGAATGTGGCCACCTCATTACCATCAAGGCCACAGGAGGCCAGGTTGTGGAATGGAAGTAGTTTCCTTGGTTAATGGAGATCCAGTTTTCCCTCCCTAGCAGCGGTAGGAGGGTACCTGTCATAAAGTGCCTGAGAACCGGTGCTCCCAGATAACTGAGCACTGAACTGACCACTTCTGGGAGCTGGGCAGGGGTCTCAAGCTAAGCTGTCTGGTCTTGATGTTAAGGAAGGTGTCCAGCCCAGCGACAAGACAAGGCACACACAGGTGTTCCCTGGCTCACCAGGTGTCTATGCTGTGCCATCTGTAAACTTTAGAGTCTAAAGTGAAAGGGTCCCACACAGCCCAGGCATTTACTGTCTGTAGCCTTGCCTACAGGTCACCAACTGTAATCATTAGCAACCAGGATGCTACCTTGGGTACGCCTCTGGACCCAACCCATACAGCTTCAAAAGGCACTGGGCAGCCAGGTTCTACATGGAGCAGTTCCAGAGAAAGAGTTCTGATTAGAACAAAAATAAGGCATCTTCTCACTCATAGCTAACCTAAAAGATGCTGCATGCCTGCCCCAGTGTCCCAGGGCAGCCAGTCCACAGTGGGCCCTCACCTTCCTCAGAAACACCTATCCAGCAGTGGGCACACATCACTACTCAGACCTTAGTTAAATGTAATTTGTCTCCTTGGGCCTGTCCTGCGCTATATGTTCACATGTGAGTGCTCCTGACAGCCTTGTACCAGCTTAGTGTGAGTCATCTCATCTCAAGATGAGGAAACTGAGGCAGAGAGATCACAATGACTGACACAAGGCCAAGGACTGATAGAGTGACAAAGGATGAACATAGTGTGCTCCCGGGGTTTGAGTCTTTAACTCCTGGTACCCATACCCCTTGCCTTATAGCTCTGCCTTCAGCCCATACCCAGAAACCCAACTCTGGGCTAGCTCCTCAAAGAAATGCCTTGAGGCTGAGCAGTTAGGCAGGGACTAGTCAACTCTGAGCCTAGAAGGCAATGCTTAGAGGGTTCCTTGGCCTTCTGTTTCCAAAGTGATGGATATTTTGAGAATTACTCCATTACAACGTTCAGGAAAAGTAGCCCCCTTTGCCCTCAGCCTTCTATTCTTTCCTGTTCAGAGGTCAGATGTACATATTTCTTGTGTGCCTCTATCGGTAAGCCCACCTGTGTCATAGCAAGCTTCTCCTGGAACCGACCTACACCTCGTGTCACCCTCAACTTTTACCCCCCCCCCCACCACACCTCCCCGACCTGGCCTCTACCTACATTCTCTGCCTCTCAGGACCTTTCACGAGGATGCTCTCATCACCATCCAAGTCCACTTTGTTCCTCCAGCCCTGGCCCAGCACTCAGCCCAAGACCCCCACAGAGAAAAGCAAGCCCTCAGCCAGCTCTGCTTCCTCACTCTTCAGCAGCACTCCTGTTCCAGGTGGAGGAGCCTCGCTGACCTTCACATATGCCTTGGAGCACAGGCTCTCCCTCTGTGAGCCGAGACAGCAATGGTGGCAAGCTTCCTGCTCAGAGAGGACAGGGATGAAGGCAATGTGGTCTCTGCCTTTGAGAACTCCCTCTCTGGAGGGAAAGACAGATGCTCATCACTGAGTGCCAAAAGATACAGACTTGAATATGCGAGAGCAGAGAGAAGTGGATGCTCGGTGAGAGGGTCCTTAAGAGGGTCTGGAGACAGAGATGCTGATGCTGCTCAAGAGGTTTCTTGGGGTGCCAGCATGCAGACATTAGACAAGGAATGGTCCTAGTGAAGACTTAGCAAGAAGAAAAGCAAACAAGAAAGTTTGGGTGCTGAGTGGTCCCAGTGACAGCTGGCCTGAGAAGCGGGAGGGTAAGTGTGTGGAACACAGTAGGAGGCATCACACGTAGGAATTAAGGGCTGCCTCATCTAGCTACACAGCTGTCCCTAAGATACTAACCCGCAACTTCTGTGTGCCTGATTATACTCTAAGCCCTACCTCAGTGGGCTATTGGAAGAAATGAGATCATTACACACAAAGGGTTTGTGCAGGGCCTGGCACACTGAGGACTCTAGCCAACACCCCAACACTGTTGTCTCCATGGCTGTTGCTGATGTCACTGTCAGGCTCCGTTTTCTCCTACCCCCTGGACTGAAGGGCTCTCAGACACAGGTGCTAACCCCAGGTCAGGGCCTCCTAGACGCGCGAGCACCAATCACCACACTGATCCCCCCCCCACACACACACACATACTGAGGACCTGCCTGGCTTGCACACTTGCACCACAGGATGAGCGCCAGGAACGCTCTTCTCCAAGCCTGACACTTTCTTCTGAAGCCCAGCTCAACAGCACCTATCCATTTAGCAGTTTCTGAGCCCCTCCCCCTCCCCTGCACCCCCCATCACGCCTGCTTGAGTTTCAGACTTAGCATTTGGGTCCGAGATGCTGGAAAACCAACGTTCCGCCCCCCTCTCTGAAATTCCCAGGCACAAGCCACCGGCAATCGGCCAAGTCGGGGTGCGCCCATCCCATCCAACTTGGAATCGGGGAGACGGAACTGCAGCAGGGCCCTCCCACCTCCCATGCCCGGGCTACACGCCCCTGACCACCTCCAAACACCGACGCAGGTGCCCAGGTGCCCAGGTGGAGGAGGAGACCGCTCTTACATAGGCCGAGCAATCCGGGGTCCTCGCGGGCTGACCCGGACGCCACTGTGGCCAATAACCACGGGCCATTTTTCACAGGGCCTGAGATCTCGACCCCAAGTCCCGACCCTGCCTCCGGCTGGGTCTTTTCAGACCTCGAATTCTCAATCTCAGTCCCTCAGCCCCCAGCTCGCCCTTCGGCGCCCAGACTCGGCACTCACCGCGCGGGTGCGGCCCGAACGCCACCAGCACGAAGTAGTCCGCGAGCCGCGCCATGGCAAGCGGCGCAGGCGGGCTCCACGGCTCGAGGATTCGATGGCGGCGCGCTCATGGCCCGGCGCTGGCCCTAAGCTGCACACCTAGGACACCCCCAGCCAGCTCCTCTGCGGCGCCTCTGGCCAGGGCTTCCGCCGCCATCTTCCCAGCCAGCCGGCCCGCCCGGGCGCTCCATGCGCCTGCGCAGTTCTGCCCCTCCCGTGTGGGCGGGACCTGACACATCGCGCTTCCATTGGTTCACCCGACGTGGGGCGGGTCCAGAGAGTGCTGCCCCGCCCACTGCCTCACGCTCGAGAACCGGCTCAACCCTTTGGGCGGGTGAAGCGGACGGCGGCCCGGGCGGGTCAGCTACCCTGGTCCGGTGGCCGACATTTCGACTGGAGACACCGACCAGGACTAGGGCATAACTTCTCGATCGGGACTGAGGCCCCGGAGTGAAGAGAGGCCTGGACGTCACCCTTGGGAGATCCTAATCCCGAGGGTCAGGGGCGTGGTTCCGAGGCTCCAGGCTCCAGCTCAGTCTGGCTGAAGCAAGCCAGAGGAGCCCAGGCCTTGTCCAGCCAGTCTCCCAAACCTAGAGGGCCAAGCTAGGAGGCCAGGGTTTCGTCTCAAACGCTGCCAGCCTTACAGTGGCCAAGGGAGAGACTTTACAGACTTTTTTTTTTAAGTTCCTAGTGCAAAAAGGGCCACTAGATATTACCTTCTTGTGTGGGTGGGATGTCCAACACCTGCACTAAAAAAATCATTTGTGGCGTGTCCCAGTATGGGTCACCTTCCGGGGAGGTTGGATCACCCTGGAGGTCAGGGGGTTAGGCAGGCCTTTCGCAGTGACACAGAATAGGTAGCAAAAGTGGCAAAGGCCCTTTACCAGGGAAATCAAAGCTTGTTTGTAGATGAATTTAGTTTCTGTGGGAACTGAAAGACAGGCTACCCACTAGCATCCGGTTCCCCCCACCTGCAGGGTCTGGAGAAGGAATGAAACCAAACTCAAGAATGAGAGGTCCAGTCAGTGCTGTAGGTGTACAATCTCAGGGAGATAAACTTGGGAGACAGAGGCAGGCAGATCTCTGTGAGTTTGAAGCCAGCCTGGTCTACAAAGAGAGTCCAGGACAGAGAAACCCTGTCTCAAAAAACATAAATAAATAAATAAAACAGGCCTGGCGTGAGGGCCTATCTGAAGAGATAGCTTAATAGTTCTGGGCACTTCCTCGCCCCAGAGAACCTGAGTTGGGGGTCCCAGAATCCTACGGCTGAAACTCTGGTTCCAGGGGATCTGTCGCCCTCTCCTGGCCACCGGAGGGCACTGCTTGTACGTGGTGTACAGATACACGTAAGGGAAATACCTTTAATCCCAGCACTCAGGAGCAAGGGCAGGCAAAAGGCAGATCTCTGAGTCTACAGAGCGAGTTCCAGGGCAGCCAGGGCTATGCAGAGAAAAAAATAAAATAAAAATAGAAGATGGACAGGTGTGGTGGCGCACGCCTTTAATCCCAGCACTCCGGAGGCAAAGGCAGGTGGATCTCTGTGAATTCGAGGCCAGCCTGGTCTACAGAGTGAGGCCAGGACAGTCACGGCTACACAGAGAGACCCTGTCTCGAAAAACCAAAAAAAAAAAAAAAAAAAAAAAAAAAAGAGCCGGTCAATGGCGGAGCACGCTTTTAATCACAGCACTCGGGAGGCAGAGGCAGGTGGATTGATGTGCGTTTGAGGCCAGCCTGGTCTACAAAGCGAGTCCAGGAAAGCCAGGACTGTTACACAGAGAAACCCTGTCTCGAAAAACCTAAATAAATAAATAAATAAATAAATAAATAAATAGGGGCAAGAGGGAAAGGCTTTTCCAGGAACGTTCTATGCCCAGAAACAGAGCCGTCACTCTCCATTGCCACGGCCAGGTGGGCTGTGAAATGCTTTCTGCTTATAATTTGTGTATGAACTTCCTTGAGTTGACTTCTGTCAATCACTAAAACTCCTCTCTAAGCCATTAAGGGAAGGAATGGTGACTGGCTAGTTTGACGTGGTACCTGAATCCCAGGCATTGCCTCTTCTAGAAACTATAAGGACCCTCTACCCCATTCCTCTCCATGACCACTGGGGGCCCAGTGTTCCTACCTAAAAACAAAAAACAACAAAACTTCGATCCTGGCAAGGGTTCTTTCCAATCTATGCTCAAGTATCTTGCCACCAAACCGAGTATCTCCCAGACACCTGCTGTTGGCTTCTTCTCCCCAGGGACTTGTAGACTCAGATGTTCATTTGCTCAACCAGTTCAGGCCTCCTCCAAGAAAACACTTCTTAGTCCATAAGCTCCTTAGCTCCCTCCATTTATCCTTTTACCCAACCATTACACTTAGGCATTACACCAGGCATGCCTGGTGGTGCACGTCTTTAATCCCAGCACTCAGGAGGCAGAGGCAGGTGGATCTCTGTGAGTTCGAGGCCAGCCAGGTCTACAAAGAAAGTCCAGACCAACCAAGGCTACGGAGAGAAACCCTGTCTTGGGGGGAAAAAAAAATCCAAATGCCTGTCATCTTGCACACTGCTGCCTCAATATTTCAGTGTTCATGTCTAACCCAGTTATGCACTATCTTAACCATCCATATCCTACAGACCTTACAAGGCACAGTAACCCAGGATGACACAACTGCCTCAACTTGAGATGGATGGACATCCCTATAGAGCAGAGTGGCCCACAGTGGCACAATGGCCTTAGCTTACAATGGATGGACACTCCTGAAACATACTACCTAGCCTGTTGGTATAGAGGCAGTGTTTTGGTCTTCATTGTCCTCCATTTCTGATTCTACTTCCTGTGTCTTGGTGATGGCCAGCTAAGGCCTGAGTTGGCTTCTCCTAGGGGGGAAAAAGTATATTAATCATATGATAGACTCCAAACCTGCCCATTCACACCACCTTCCTCCAGAGACACCTGCCTCTTCCAGCTGCCTACACACTTCCCAATGCTCAGTATCAGTTCCCCAACCATACCCAGCCTTTTTCTGTTTTCAAAGTCCTTGCCGTAGGTATCAAGCCTCAAATTGATACCTTAAAACAATATCTCTTCATGAAATTGCCACGTTTTTGCCCCAAGAAAACGTCTTCAAAGCAGCCTGTGGGATGGTGTGACCCCTATGAGGGGGATTCAATAGCCCTTGCACAGGGGTGGCCTAAGACCATGGGAAGGCAGAGGTATTTACATTACAAATTATAACAGCAGCAAAATTACAGTTAGGAAGTAGCAATAAATAATAATTTTATGAAGCTGGGCGTGGTGGTGCAGGCCTACAATCCCAGCACTTGGAAGGCAGAGGCAGGTGGACTTCTGTGAGTTCTAGGTCAGTCAGCTGTACAAAGTGAGTCCAGGATAGCCAAGGCTACACAGAGAAACCCTGTCTTGAAAATTATAATCATAATAATTTTATGGTTGGCAGTTATCACAGCATAAGGAGCTTTATCAGAGGGTCACAGCACTGAGAAGGTTGAGAACCACTGGTCTCCAAAGTCTTCTTCAATATTGCCAACACCAACTAACTCTTTAACCCCAATACACACTCACCCAGAAAACTCTTGGCTACTCACTCCCTGCCCCTCATTTCGGCTTTATTTTTGTGCTTGTTTGTTCGAGACAGGGTTTCTCTGTGTTGCCTTGACTGTCCTGGACTCACTTTGTAGATCAGGCTGGCCTCGAACTCACAGCGGTCCGCCTGCCTCTGCCTCCTGAGTGCTGGGATTAAAGGCGCAGGCCCTCATTTCAATAGTCATAGATGCCGGGGCCCCTGCCAGCCTGCATATTACTCCCAAAAGCAGTGTCTGCATTTATTATATTTTTCAAGACAGAGTTTCTCTGTGTAGTTTTGGCTGTCCTGGACTCACTTTGTAGAGCTGACTGGCCTAGAATTCACAGAAATCCTCCTGCCTCTGCCTCCCAAGTGCTGGGATTGTAGGTGTGCACCACCACACTCAGCTTCATAAAATTAAAGGTAAATTGAAAAGGTGCTAGGGTCTCCCAGGAAGGCCACCCAGGCAGTTGTAGACAACAAATGATATATCATAAGGTGAGTATGGGACCACAGTGGGAGAAAAAAGGAGCAGAATAAACAGACAGGCCAAAACTGTCGAGGAGGCTAGCCCTGGCCTTACCTGATTGCTGGCCTTACCTGCCAGAGGCTTGGGGCAGCAATTGTTTTGTCATGCCAGGGTTTGAAAGGAAAAGCGTAGGGTACTGGAGTCCCATGGCTCTCACCAAGGCTGACCTCCACCTGCCCCAGATTGAAAACCTCATGAATCTCTGTGTATTGGTTCATTCCTGGATTCCCAACACCTGGGAGACTGGGGCAGAGGAATCTCATATTCAAGCCAGTTTTGGATACATAATACATACTAAAACCCTGTCTCAGAAGAAGAGGAGGAAAGGAGAGGGGGGGGGGGGAGACAGACAGACAGACAGACAGAGACAGAGAGACAGAGAACTCACCGGACAAAAATGCTTGCTGCCAAACATGTTGCTTTGAGTTCTCAGGACCCACATGGTGGAGGAAATATCTGATTCCCACAAGTTATTATCTGACTTTTGGATATTCATACCCACATACTAGCACACAAATAAATGTAATTTTTTAAATTCAAACCCTGATGGGGTTAAAGAGATGGCTCAATAGTTAAGGACACTAGCTTATAAAAGTAGCTTTTATTCTACTGTTCAGTTGTTGTTTGGAGGTTTACTGCCTCCTTCTGCTAACCTAGGCCTAGTCCTGGAAGCTTCTAGCCTCCATACAATCTAACCTAGACCTAGAATGTTTTCAGCCTCTGACACTTAACTGCTTAATGAGCTCACCCTTACTTGTTCTTTCTGAGCTCTGGGCTGGCTGGTTCAACTCAGCTGTTCTGGCTCAAACTCCTCGCCCAGCTGGCTTATTTAATCTTCGCTATTGGCCCGGAATTTCTCTGCTTGTCCTCAAACTAATTTAGCAATCTGCTCTAATCTTCTCACCTTTTCTCATTTTCTGGCTCATTCTGTCTTCACTGGTCACTCTTCCAGAGGATCCAGGTTCGATTCTTAGTACCTACAAGGCACCTTACAATCTTCTGTAACTCAAAATCCAGGGTGATGATGCTCTCTTCTGCTCTCAGATGGCACCTGGTATACATGCAGGGCACTGATACACAGGTAAGTAGAACATCTACATACATTATATATATATTTTTTTTTAATTTTTGTTGTTGTTTTTCGAGACAGGGTTTCTCTGTGTGTAACCTTGGCTGCCCTGGAACTCACTTTGTAGACCACTTTGGCCTTGAACTCACAGAGATCTGCCCCCTCCCAAGTGCTGGGATTAAAGGCATGCACCACCATGCCTGGCATAAAATAATTTTTAAAAGTTGATAAAGGGCCTGTGAGATGGCACAGCCGGTAAAAGTGCTTGCCACCAAGCCCCAGGACCTACACAGTAGAAGGAAAGAGTTGATTCCTGTCAGCTGTTCTCTGACCTCCACACGTGTGCTATGGTTTACCACACACACATAAATAAGTGTAATAAAAACAGACTTTAAATATAAAAAAAAAAACAAAAAACTTATAGGACAGGTTGGGCATGATAGCACATGCCTTCATTACCGGCATATGGGAGTCAGAAGCAGAGTTTCTATGAGTTTGAAGCCGTCTTGATCTACATCAGGAGTAACAGGCCACCCAGGGCTACACAGTAAGATTCTGTCTCAAAACAATAACAAAAGCCACCCACCCAACCAACCATACAAACAAACAAAAAATAGTCAGAAGTGCTGGGGGCCCCTAGCAGCCTGCACATTACTCCCAAAGGCAGCTTCTGCAACTAAAGGTAAATTTAAAAGGTGCTAGGGTCACCCCGGAGGGCCACAAGGACAGTTGTAGACGACTGGTATCAGATGATACATTATATAGGTGAGTATGGGACCACAGTGGGAGGAAAAAGGAGCAGAATAAACAGACAGGCCGAAACCCAAACATTGATAAGCATAGAATTTAAATGTGTGGTTTTTTTTTTCCTTTTTAAAAATGCATTAAGGAATGAAAATGCAGACTTCCTCTTGAATTAGTTTGACCAAGAGTGAACTCACATTTGAATTCTTCACATCTCCTCCTGTGTCTTCCATCTGTCCTTAACAAAGGGCTTTGCTTTTGTGGCCTCCGGAGTTTGCTCCGTATTTATTGAACAGCACAGAAAGTATCACATGGGGAAGGAACGAGACACTCATCACAGAATTTGTAAAGAGTTTTTACAAGGAAGAAACTACATTACTGTTCCCATCTAGCACAGAATAGTAAACAAAAGTGGCAAGCAAACTCCACATCTTGGCAACACTTATACTAGGTATTCGTTGTATAAGGTTGCTTTTAACTGTTGACTATTTTCAGCAAATGATTACAACAGCACATACACTAATGACTCTGGATCAGAATATATAATTTCAGATCAAAGCTATGTGCCAGTTTAGTCAGTAAAATCTGATTGCATGGGAATCCAAGACATATTAATGCTCTTTGTTACATTGCTCTTTATTTGTTTTTGTTTTTGGAGACAGGGTTTCTCTGTGTAGCCTTGGCTGTCCTGGACTCACTTTGTAGACGAGGCTGGCCTCGAACTCACAGAGATCCACCTGCCTCTGCCTCCAGAGTGCTGGGATCAAAGGTGTGTGCCACCACCACCCAGCTACATTGCTCTTTAAAGGCAGGTTAAACTAAAAAAGAGCTTTTAATCCCAGCACTTAGGAGGCAGATCTCTGTGAGTTCCAGACAGACAGCAGACAGGGCTACATAGTGAGACCCTGTTTCAAAAATAAGTTTAGGGGGAAAAAAGAAAAAGGGCTGAGTACACAGTAGAATAGCAAGTTAAGTTTTTTTTGTTTGGTTGCTTTGTTTTGTTTTTCAAGACTGAGTTTCTCTGCTTAATAGAGTCCTTGCTGTCTTGGACTCGCTTTGTAGACCAGGCTGGCCTCCAACTCACAGAGATCCACCTGCCTCAGCCTCCCTGAGTGCTGGCATTAAAGGTGTGCACCACTCCACCCAGCCCTGCAGGTTAATTTTTTTTAATTTTTATTTATTGTATATGAGTACTTTATCATCAGATCTCATTATGGATGGCTGTGAGCCACCATGTGGTTGCTGGGAATTGAACTCAGGACCTCTGGAAGAACAGACATTGCTCTTAACCACTGAGCCATCTCTCCAGCCCCCTGCACAGAAGTCTTAAGTGACTTCAAGGCATATATTTACTTCGCCGTGAGACCCTTTGAATACAAAGTTGAGACTCTGAATACAAGAGATACTTTTCAAAAATTGTATTAATACAATTTTTTAAAAAATTTTTGTGTGGCATGTAATGTGTGTAGAAGTCAGAGGATAGCTTCTAAGAGTCAGTTCTCTCCATTGTGTGGCTTCTGGGGAGCAAACTCAAGTTATTAGACTTGGTAGCAAGTGCCCTTATCCGCGGGATGTATTTTATACTAATTAGTGGGTGAATTACATGATGGTATTTGTATTTTGAAAGGCACCCTCTGCTCACCTCCGTGCAGTCTCTTTGGAGCTGGCAAACTGCACTCAGCCACACTGTCTCTTTATTCTCTTGGACGATACTTAGATTGGTTCTCAGAACCTAGCCAGCCTGGTGCAGTGGCACACACCTGTAATCCCAGCACTCAGGAGGCAGAGGCAGGTGGATCTCTGTGAATTCGAGGCCAGCCTGGTCTACAAAGTGAGTCCAGGACAGCCAAGGCTACACAGAGAAACCCTGTCTTGAAAAAAAAAATCCATTATGGATGGATGGTGGATTGACACAAGCATTGTGAAGAACAATTTGACATATTTTAGTTGTGGAAAATCTGAAAATCACTGAAATTTAGGTTAACGAAGGACTGATGGAGGGTGAATATCAGTAAAGTACGATAATATGTTTCATGTCATAATAAAATCCATACTTTTATAAAGATTAATAAAAAATAAGCAAAAAGGAGACATATAGAAGCATTAAAAAAAAAAAGGCCAATTGTTGGGCTCATGGTGCAGATTTGTAATCCAGCTATTCAAAAGGCAGAGATAGGAAGACTTCAGGTTGAATTCCTCCCTAGGTTACAGAGGGGACTCATGGCTAGCCTGGGTAGTTTAGGGAGACCCCTTTCCTCAACAAAATAGAAGACAAATTACGTAAGTGAGGATGTAGCTCAATAGTAGGTGCTTGGGGGGTGGTTCACTCCCCAGTGGAAGTGGGGGGGAAGACTGCTTTAAAAAAAAAAGCAATTCACAGAATATCTGCATATTCAAATATATCCAACCATATGCTTACACACACACACACTGCTTGCTTGTGTGTGTGTGTGTGTGTGTGTGTGTGTGTGTGTGTGTGTGTAAAACACATACAGAAAATACTGTGTGCAAAAAAAAGAGGAATGAGTCTGTCACCCAGAATATTGCTATGGCGATGGGGGGGGGGGTCCTTGTACTTAGAATATTTGGTAACATCGTATTACAATATTTGGTAACGAGGACCTGCCTGTCTCAGCAGGAATCTGCCATTATCTCCTGGGGATGCTGGGCAACCAAGGCATGAGGTGACAGGTGGATACCTTTAGAGTCTGAACACAACTCTACCCCTGCACTCAACTTTCTGCCTGGTCGGTCATTAGGCCCCACTGGTCTCTGAGACTTTGTTGCGCACCAGAGGGTGGCAGGAGTAAGTGTGGTAGCCCCCCTGGGGTTTCTGGCCGGCTGTTGAGCATTTCTCAGCAAGGATGGGGCCCCTTGAAGTGACCCCCTGTGGCTCTACTGCTTTCTGCTGGGCAGGACTAGCTACCAGGAGAGCTTGGCTAAGGCAGCCCACCCGGGTGAAGGACGCCCCGCCCCATCAGCGGCGAGCCCCGCCTCCATCTCCAAAGACTACTTAGCGCTGGAAGTGCTTCCCAAACTGATCTTCCTCTGGACCCCAGAAGGCGAAATAACCCAGAAGACCACAACCTGACCGACAAGTTCCGCTGCGCGCTCCGCGAACTGCCAACAGACCCCAGCCCCGCCTGCTGTCTCCAAATCTCCAGATCTCCAAATCCCCGACAGACAACAGACGCCCGGTACCAACCGACCTTCCTACTTCCAGAGACCCCCCACCCGGCGGGCTGAAAAGGGCTCCCTAACTGGTGGGCGAAGAGGGTTGGCTCCAGGCCAGAGTTGCCCTCCGGCAACCCATTTGCCGGTTTCTCCGCATTCTTCCTCCACAGCCCAGCCCGCCATGGCCCAGTTGCTGATGGTCACGGTAACCCTCGGTTGCATCAGCCTTCTCTACCTGCTCCCCGGCACGCTGTCTGGCAGCCTGGCCAAGGGACTGAGGTTCTCCAGACCCAGGCGAGTACAAGGGTTTGTTGGACCAGCTTCCTCCTGAGGACTTAACTTTTCTAGAGCTCAATTCCCAGACCAAGGGCCACCCTCCCACCTTCAGTGTGGCCTGAATAAGGCAAGAGGACTTTTTCTTCCTTTGCTTCTTTTTACTTGGGATACTTATTCCCACCCTACTCCCCGCCCCCCCCCATCCCCCCCACCCCTCAACCCCCACCCACCGCCAAACTCTGGCCCCCATACAATAGCCCTTAAACGAAAGGTCTGCTGGAAGAAGGTTGGCTAGATGCAGGCCTACTGGCCTCTGACCACGTAAGGAAAGAACCTGGGGGGGGGTGGGTAGGGAGAGGGGGGGTCTTTCTGAATTCTGAGAGCAGAGCAGCAGTGGCCCACAGAGCCTCGGGGACCTTTGCCCAGAATGGTGTTGTTAATGGTATACATGTGACCTGGGCTACTGAGATGGCCAAGCTGCCAGTAAGCTCAGAATGGTGGTGGGCTTTCCCCCCCCCCCCCCCAGTCAGGGTTGGAGACCAAACTTTGGGCTTCCCCTGGGCCTAGGCCAGGTTTTTAGAGAAGCTGCGGGCTTCCCCTGTCAGTGCCCTCAGACTGTGTAAAGGAGAAGTAGGTAGGTTTAAGGGCTTTTTGGAAGGCTATACTATTATACTAGGCCACTGAGTTTCCATCTCCTCTTCCCCTTCTGCAGAGAGTCCCCTGCCAAGATTCCTTCCAGTGGCCTGCAGCCTGGACACCCTTCACTCCCGCCGGTGGTCAGGAAGCTTCGTCACGCTCCCCATCCACAGGGAAGGGGCAACCCGGCCCTTGGCATGGTCCATCTGCCTCAGGGCGGTGGTTCACGACACGGACACGCAGGTCCCCAGCGACACCTGAGACCCCGAAGACCCCATGCCCAGCTTATGCGGGTGGGCTGTGTACTGGGCACATGTCAAGTCCAGAATCTCAGCCACCGGCTGTGGCAGCTTGTCCGGCCAGCTGGCCGTCGGGACTCGGCACCTATGGATCCCAGCAGCCCCCACAGTTATGGCTGAGGCGAGTCCTCGATGGTCCACCTCCTGGAGTGCTGTCCCAGAGCTGCCGCTGAGCTCCACACCCCAGCCCGGTTGTCTGGGGGCTCCTGCTGGCAAGCAGTTCCCTGTGGCTTTGGATATCATAAACCTATAAGGATACGTGGATCTAGGCTGTAGAATTGGCACTGACAGGGGCCTGTGCGTCCCGGAACTGTGCACACTCAGGGTTCAGGTGCTTGGAAGAAATGCTGACGGCACCACATGCTGCAAGGAACTTGAAAAAATGAGTGTGCGCCTAAAGAAATAGAGCAATGAACAAGCAGGAGAAAGGCTAGAGGCGCCCTTGGGACTCCCTGACCCCCCACCCACTGGGAATTAAAGCCTGGCTGTGGGCTAAAGCTGTGGCCACTCTCTCCTGCAATTCACCCTCTGTACCCAATCCAAAACGATGATGTTTCCTTTTGTGTCCTGAGGCAGGAGGGGCAGAAAAAAGCAATATGTTGTGTGACCAAGGGTCAGAGTCAGAAAAGAGACCTCCTGTTGCCAACCTATAGCCCAGGGGAATATGGTAAGGGAGACTCCTGAGACCTTCTGGAAGAAATGTCTGCAGAATCTACCCTTTTCAACCTCAGCCCAGGGCAGGGGATATGACAAAGTGCCCCATCTCAAAAAGGCTTAGTGTGACGACCTAGCCCTGAGCAAAAGGTGGTACCAAAGAACTGTAGTCTCAGCACTCTGGAAACTGAGGCAGGAGACTGACAAGTTCATGCCCAGCTTAAGCCATATAGCAAGACCTTGTTTCTAAAATCTAATCAACGGGTTGGAGAGGTTAAGAGCATTGACTGCTATTCCAGAGGTCCTGAGTTTTAATTCCCAGCAACCATATGGTGTCTCACAACCATCTGTAATGAGGTCTGATGCCCTCTTCTTGCCTGCAGGTGTACATGCAGGCAGAGCCACTGTATACGTAATAATAAATAAATACGTCTTTAAAAAAAAATCCTATCAACACCAACAAAACTACCCCAAATTAGGAGGGGAAATGGACCCAAACTTACCTCAGGAAAACTGGATGTATTTAAACAAGGCTGTCTCTGCATCTCTGCATCTTACCCTCCCCTGTCCTGTGAGGACATCCAGCCAGCGGGACCAGGAGTAGGGACAGCAGGGTCTGTCTGACAGGCTTGTTCCTTTGTTCCCAGCCAAGACTCCAAGAAGGGGAGATGGGCCACAAATGACAATCAAGAGGAGAACCAAACGCACCACAATCACAGGTTCAAGACCAGCCTCTGCTACAAAGATTCTGTTAAAAGAGCGAACACCTAGGATCAGGGTTCTTGGTACAAGGTCTTTGCACATGTTATTTTACCCAGACCTTACAGCTGTCCTGTCAGAGCACAGGGTTCCAAAAGAGTTGTTTGTTCCTTAGCAAGTACCAACAGTACTCGTGTGTGCTTTCCAGAGTCACCCGCGCAGCCTCCCTGATAGGAGCACTTCATTACTCCAGATCTATAGGCAGCCACACTGAGGTCAGCGACGTGCCCCTGTGACTACCGTATTCACGCTCATCCTCAAGAATCAGGCCTACCTTTCAGTGACCAGAGACGCCCCCCAGTTAGGAACATCCGGAAACTCCTCCCCTAGGCCCCCATCTTCTTGTACTTATTAGATTTATTTGATTCCAGTAACTCAAGTTCCTCCCAAAATAAGCCCCATGGGCACAGTTCAGCCTTGTTCCCCACCCCCACCCCCCCACCCCCCCGCATTGCTTGAAGAGAAACCCCTGAGCACAAAGAGGCCGGAACAGCACCTGTAATGAGAGGTAGTGTGCTGAGGAGCCTAGAGGTCCTGGAGTAAAGGAGAGGAGGCAAGAACAAGCTGCGGCAGACAGAAACTGTCTCCATGACCCAGATTTGCCAGAACCCTCTTAGGTACCCTGGATCCCGGGCAAGGTCCGACCTTACACTTCTCTTAAGCCTGTGGTGGTCTGTTTCTTCAGCACAAGATTTAAATTCTCCTTCAGGAGCGCATCTGTCAGCCCCCAAACCTCTTTTCACTGATATCGTCCTAGACCTGCTGTAGATTGAGCTCAAGAACCCCATGAGTGGTCAAGCCCCCGCCCCACCCACCCCCCACCCCCCAAGCCCCAGAACTTTGCTGTGATGGGGGTGGACTGTGGCATCTTGTGCAGTGTCAGGAGGTTGCCAGTTATGACCCTTGTCTCTGGTATGATGCCAGCCCCACACAGCGCTTGGCTACCCTTGACTACCTCTCCATGCCCCCATGCAGAGGTTCAGTGGCAGTGCAGCCCTCCCCACCCCCCCACCCCCCCACCCCCCCACCCCCCCCCACCCCCCCCACCCCCCCACCCCCCCACCCCCCCACCCCCCCCACCCCCCGAGGCCACCCTCTAGCTGTTTTCACACTTAAACGTTGTACTGTCCTCAAGAGGCAATTCAGATTCGGGTGCCCACCCTCGATTGCTTTGAACGTCATGGCTCTAGGTTTCTTCAGGAAGCCCTCACCCTCATCCTGGCCAGTATTTACTGAGCATGGAGCACACAGAATACACCGGAGAGACCAGCCCGACCCTCCTAGGGCTGATTTTCACTAGGAAGAGATGGAGGGTAGATAAGAAAAGGCGAGTTGCAATCTACCTTTTTACTTGTGATGGGGTTGCTGGCGACACAGCGCGGCTACATAGAGAACCCACAGAGCTGGCTTCTAACTTAGGACTGTCACCCTTACAGTAAGTACCTCTTTCCTGCTTCAAGCATGGCACTACCCAGGCAAGTTGCTTTTGTCTGCTGGGTCCCTGCTGGAACCTCATAAGAGTATCCATGTGGCTTAAGTCCTGGTCTCTGTGACCTCTTTTGCCCAGAAGCACAGCAGCACCCTTCTTGGCCAGACCTCAGACAGGCTGCCCTGAGGTCACGGTAAAACACTTGCCTAGCTTTTCTGATGCCTTTGCCCACCACTGCAAAACAAAATCCCTAAGTCAACTTGTGGAGAAGCCCGGCTTCTACCCTGGTATCTGGCCACCCTCCCTGCTTCCAGCAAGAATCTAGTGAGGGCGAAGCTGGCCTGTGATAGTACACGCCTTTAGTCCCAGAACTCAGAAGCAGAGGCTGGCAGATCTCTGAGCTAGAGGCCAGCCTGGTCTACAGTGTGAGTTCCAGGACAGCTGGGGCTAGGCAGAGAAACCCAGTGGGGGTTGCCCCCCCTCCAGGGTTGCGCACACACACACACACACACACACACACACACACACACACACACCCGCAGGAGAGAAGTCAATGAAGCCATCTCAGTAAGACTCCTCCTATGCCTGATGACTCAGCAACTTCCTACCCAGTGACCACTGTGCTCACTGGCAGTAAATCCCCACCGGTCTTGATTGTACTGGATCTCAATCCCCAGTTGTGGCACTCTTAAATAAAGTCTTCATTATCATTTTAACAACTATGACTCTCTCTCGTCCCTGCCCCTCATTTTTGCAGCAGCGAGCCGCGTCCTCAGCCTACGTACTCTCTTCTGCTCACCTATCATTCACAGAGACTTTTCCACAAGCTTTTTCTTCCGGGGATAAGTTGCGGGGAATCAGGGGCTTGAGAGTAGGGCTCAAAGTTACATGCCGGTGAGTAGAGGACCGAAGAGCCAACCTCAGGCGTGGAGGTGTTTAAAGCCTAGGGGTGAGGGGACCCTGCCAGTGTCAATGCAGGGAGTAATCTGCAAAGAGATAAGCATGGGGCTTGGAGAGATGGCTCAGTGGTTAAGAGCTCTGGCTGTTCTTCCAAAGGTCCTGAGTTCAATTCCCAGCAACCACATGCTGGTTTACAACCATCTACAATGAGATCTGGTGCCCTCTTCTGGCCTGCAGGCACATGTGCAGGCAGAATAGTGTACTAAATAAATACATCTTTTTTTTTTTTTTTTAAAGAATGAAAAGCCGGACAGGGCAATGGTGACACAAGCCTTTGATCCCAGCACTCGGGAGGCAGAGGCAGGCGGATCTCTGAGTTTAAGGCCAGCCTGATCTACAGGCTGAGTTCCAGGACAGCCAGGACTACACAGAGAAAACCTGTCTCCAAAAACCAAAACCAAAACCAAAGAATAAAAACCTGGTTTGGACTTTGTCAGGTGGCTCTTTGCCAGCATACTTAAAACATTGTTTTTAAAAAAAAAAGAAAAAGAAAAAAGAAAAGAAAAGAAAGAAAAAAATTACAATTTGGGAAGTGGTTTCCAAGCAACAATCAGTCCAATTAGTTCAATTCCAGGTGCACAATAAAGCTTAAGATGTGGTGCTGGAGAGATGGCGCAGCGGCTGCTCCTCCAGAGGTTCTGAGTTCAATTCCCAGCAACTGTATGGTGGCTCACGACCATCTATAATGTGATCTGATGCCTTCTTCTGGCCTGCACATCTCCATGCAGATAGAGCATTCATATACATTAAATAAATAAGTAAATCTTAAAATAAAAAAAAAGCTTAAGGGTGACTCTAAAGGAAGTCTTTTACACAGAACTACATGTGACCACGAGGGCAGGTTGTATAGCTAAAAGGCCTAGGAACTAGTGTGGTTTTATGTGGCCGATAGCATAGAGTCAGCAGGCCAGAGAGCACACGTGACATCTCTGCTAAGGATGGGTAACGGTCTAGGGAAGAAGAGTCTGGGATAATCATCCTGGAGAATTTGGGTGAGGCCTGCCTCTATAGCAAAAGGTGGGTGAAGTCTGTCTGCACAGAAAGCAGAGATGTCTCCAGGTCCTTAACAAAATGCACTCTCAGCTTTCTGGATGGAATGTAGGTACTTGGATTTTATCTCCTCCACTGAGGAGACACCCCTGTGTGGTCAACACCCCTGGCTCTCTTAGCACTTCTCAGAGAGTACGAGGACCTCTGTGCACACAACATCTCCTCCCTTCTAATTTTCCTTAAAGAAAAAATAGCAGCCGTAATAGAGGTCAAGGTTGAATGCACTGCCTTTATAGCTAGCCCAATTAATATACAAAAGCATAACAGCTAACGGAGGACCAAGGAAAGGGGAAAGCCATCCTCAGTTTATCCATTTCTTGATTGATTTCTGCTAATGTTTTTGCCGTGAGCAAAATGGGTGTGATACAGCCTATTCCACAAAAAGCCTTAGAAATAATCCTTACAAGGGCAAATCAATAGCATACTGTCTCCTAGCTACATGTGTCTTTTATTTATCCTGACCAAAAAAAAAAAAAAAACTTTTGAATTCTTTATTGACAAGAATTAACATGTAGCCAGGCGTGGTGGCACACACCTCTAATCCCAGCACTTGGGAGGCAGAGGCAGGTGGATCTCTGTGAGTTCAAGGCCTGCCTGGTCTACAAAGTGAGTCCAGGACAGCCAAGGCTACACAGAGAAACCCTGTCTTGAAAAACAAAAACAAAAACAAAACAAAACAGAACAACAACCCCTCCCCCCAAAAAAACCCCCAACCAAACAAAAAGAAATACCATGCAGCTGGCAGTGGTGGCGCATGCCTTTAATCCCAGCACTCAGGAGGCAGAAGCAGGAGGATCTCTGTGAGATCAAAGCCTGGCCTACAAAGAGAGTTCCAGGACAGCCAGGGCTATTACACAGAGAAACCCTGTCTCAAAAAACAAAATAAAACAAAAAAGAATTAGCATGCAACATGGCCATTAAACATAACAGCATCATTTTGGGGTTAGTCTTTTTTGTTTTCCCCAAGTCTCAGCTTGATGAATTAAAGTCCTGATGTCTCCCCCAAATTATCAGCTTACTCTCCCTTTGGGGACATCTCCTTTTGATGGGTTTGCCGTCTGCCTTCAGATGTTTCATTTGTCTCATGGTCTCTGGATGTCCTGGCTGGATGCATTGATTTAGGAGCCATCTGGGACTTTGTTCATTTTCTGAAAAGACATGAGCATAACCTTACCTCAACGTTACAAAATTGGGATCTTTCTTTTTATTTAACGTTTACTTTAGAAGAGAGTTTATTCAGAACATGACTGTTCTAGCAAGAGATCACATTCAAAGACCTTCCAGGTCTATGTGATCTAGCTGGAATACAAACACGCCTTTAATACAGTAGACGGAGGCAAACAGACCTGAGTTCAAGGCCACCCTGGTATAGAGCAAGTATCAGGTAAAGAAAAGCTTAGGTCCAGGCATGGTGGTACATGCCTTTAATCCCAAACGAAGGTGAAGTTAGTTTGTAGAAGGAAGCACCCATGTTTGAAAGTGATGTCTAGTTGAATGGTAGAAAAGGTGACAAATCAGAGATTTGACAGAATAGGATATGCCCAACCCTCATGAGAAGAGAGGAAAGGGAAGCTACTTAAGAGGCAGCTTTACAGAGAGAGAGAGAGAGGAGGTAGTTTTACCAGGACAGTACTAGAGAGATGGGTTGCAGAGAAAAGAACTCAGGTGAAGATGAAATGATCCAGAAAATGAGAAGAAGCCAGAAGATTAGAGCAGGTTGCTGAGTTAGTTTATGGCCAAGCAGAGCAATTCTGGACTGAGAGAGAAGCCAGATTGAATAAGTCAGCTGGGAGAGGAGTTAGAGCCAGAACAGCTGAGCTGAACCAGCCAGCCCAGAGCTCAGAAAGAACAAGTAAGGGTGAGCTTACTCAGCAGTAAGTCTCAGAGGCTGAGAACATTCTAGACCCCGGTAGAGGCTTCTAGGACTAGGCCTAGGTTAGCAGAAGGAGGCAGTAAGCCTCTGAAATGACAATTGAGCCAGGAGAATAAAAGTTACATTTATATGTCTCCTTTAGGGCAAATGCTTCTGGGTAGGAGAAAAAAGCATTATCTTTTTTTAAAAAATTGTTTTTAACTTAAAGTTAGGGCCGCATGGTGGCAGCGTATGCCTTTAATCCCAGCACTCAGGAGGCAGAAGCAGGTGGATCTCTGAGTTTGAGTCCAGCCTGATATACAGAGTGAATTCCAGAACAGCCAGGACTGCACAGGAAAAACCTATCTTGAAAAAACAAAAACAAGGGGCTGGAGAGATGGCTCAGTGGTTAAGAGTGCTGCCTGCTCTTCCAGAGGTCCTGAGTTCAATCCCCAGCAACCACATGGTAGCTCACGACCATCTGTAATGGGATCTGATGCTCATATACATAAAACACATGAATAAATATATATATTTTTAAATTAAAGAAAAAACAAAAAATTGCTCATTTAGAAGATGACTGGGCTGGAGAGATGGCTCAACGGTTAAGAGCACCAGCTGCTCTTCTGGCTGGGTTCAAATCCCAGCACCCACACGGCAGCTCACAACTGTCTGTAACTCCAGTTCCAGGGGATCTGACGCTCTCACACAGACACACATGTAGGCAGAACACCAATGCACATAAAAGAACAATAAATAAATTGTTAAGAGTAAAAATAAAAAGATGACTGACTCCTGGGCATGGTGGCACATGCCTTTGATCCTAGCACTCGGGAAGTAGAGGCAGGTGGATCTCTGTAAGTTCCAGGTCAGCCTGGTCTACAAAATGAGTCCAGGACAGCCAGGATTATTACAAAGAGAAATCCTGTTTCAAAAGAAAGGAGGAGGAGGAGGAAGGTAATTGATCATTAATTGGCATGTCTTATCTTTTAACAGTTTATAACAAATTAGTGGCTTTTATAAGATTAGGATTTTACAGCTTTAGGCATATCTCTAAGTTAATTTTCTTTTTGTTTTTCTTTTTTCTTTCTTTTTTTTTTTTTTGGTTTTTCGAGACAGGGTTTCTCTGTGTAGCCTTGGCTGTCCTGGATTTGCTTTGTAGACCAGGCTGGCCTCGAACTCCCAGGGATCCACCTGCCTCTGCCTCCCAAGTGCGGGATTAAAGGCATGCGCCACCACTGTCTGGCTCAGAAAATTCTTAGAAAGGAAATATTTTGGACAGTTATCGATAGGTCCTAAGTAACATGCGACCTGCCAGTTATTTACAGTGTGGAGCAAATAATTTACCTGCATTTTATTTAGTGGAAAATAATCCAGGATGATTATCCCAGACTCTTCCTCCCCAGACCGTTACCCATCCTTAGCAGAGATGTCACATGTCCTCTCTGGCCTGCTGACTCTATGGTATCAGCCACATAGAACCACACTAGTTGCTAGGCCTTTTAGCTATAAAGCCCGCCCCTTCCCTCTCGGTCACATGTAGTTCTGTGTAAAAGATTTCCTATGTAGTCACGCCTAAGCTTTATTGTGCACCTGGAACTGGAATTATTGAATTAATTATTGCCTGGAAACCTCTTTCCAAACTGTATTGTTTTTTTAAATATGCTGACAATGAACTACCTGGCAAAGTCCGAACCGGGTTTTCATTCGTATCTCATCTCAAATCACTGTCTGTATTAACACTCAAAGGGTCCCCCTAAACTGGCTTCAAAAACTTAAGGCACAGACAGGAAGGAGGTGGTTGGCACACGCCTTTAATCCCAGCACTAGGGAGGCAGAGAGAGTTAGACAGATCTCTGTGAGACTGAGGTCAGCCTGGTCTACAAAGAGAGTCCAGGACAGCCAGGGCTATGTAGAAAAATCCTGTCTCAAAAAACAAAACAAAACAAAACAAAAAACTAAGCATGGGCAAAGGAGATCCTAAGAAGCCAAGAGGCAAACTGTCCTCATAGGCATTATTTGTGCAAACCTGCTGGAAGGAGCAGAAGAAGAAGAAGAAGCACTCGGATGCTGCTGTCAGCTTCTCAGAGTTCTCCAAGAGGTGCTCAGAGAGGTGGAAGACCATGTCTACTAAAGAAAAGGGGAAATCTGAAGACATGGCAAAGGCTGACAAAGGCTCGTTATGAAAGAGAAAGGAAAACCTACATCCCCCCTAAAGGGGAGACCAAAAAGAAGTTCAAGGACCCCGGTGCACCCAAGAGGCCTCTTCCAGCCTTCTTTTTCTGTTCTGAGTACCACCCCAAAATCAAGGGGGAACACCCCAGCTTATCCATTGGTGACATGGCAAAGAACCTAGCAGAGATGTGGAACAACAGCGCTGCGGATGACAAGCAGCCCTGTGAGAAGAAGGCGGCCACGCTGAACAAGTATGAAAGGATAGTGCTGCCTGCAGAGCGAAGGGAAAGCCTGATGCAGCGAAAAGGGTCAAGGCTAAAAGGAGCAAGAAAAAGAAGGAAGAAGATGAGGATGAGGAAGAGGAAGATGAGGAGGAAGATGACAAGAAGATGATGATGAATAAGTTGGTTCTAGCACAGTTTTTTTTCTATAAAGCATTTAAACCCCTGTATACAACTCACTCCTTTTAAAGAAGAAAAGTTGAAATGTAAGGCTGTATAAGATTTATTTCTAAACTATACATTCTTTTTTTTTTTTTTTTTTTTTTTGTATAGTTAACACACTACTGAGCGTGTCTTTAGCTAGTCCTGTCCTGGTGGTGTTGTCAATGGTCACTGACCTTACCTGGTACAGTTTGAGGGTTGTAAATTAGCATGGAAATTTAAAGCAGGTTCTTGTTGATACACAACACAAATTAGTTATATATGGGGACAGTAGATTTTTTTGTTTTCCTTTTTTTTCCATCTTCAGTTGTCTGTGATGCATGCAGCTTATACGAAGATAATTGTTCTTCTAGTAACGTAATATCACTCTGTAATTGCAACAACAACAAAATTACGGCTGTTGTGTTGACATTCTGAATGCTCCTAAGTAAATACAATTATATATATATATATATATATATATATATATATATATATATATATATATATATATAAAGTCCAACTTGTAGTACAGAAGCAGCGACAACCAGGGCATAAAGCACTGAGCCGGCGCTGTTTCAATTTCCAGAGGTATTGGCCGTTCATCTTCTGGAGGATGTTCTCTTCTCTCGATCATCTAATTGATGCTTAAATGAATGCTTAATTCTCATAGTAAATAAACTAAAAGAGCAAAATTCATAGCTTTGAGCTGCATTGTTGGGTACGCTCCAGTCTGTTTATCACTCCTGAGGATTTGGCTCAGGTCCTTTTAGGTGCTCTCTGGAAGCTTGCGTGACATCCCACACAAATGCAGCACCCAAAGCAGGGCAGGTTGTTAGCTACTGAGTAATGCGGCTGCTAAGGCCGCTCAGGGAATAATCTCCTACTGATGAAGAACAAGGGGGAACCAGAGGTCTGGCTATAAAGTGAATCAAGCGTCAGAGTGCTGGGACAGAGGAGGCAGAGATTTAGGCAAAGTAATGTATCTGTGCTGATACATTAACTTGCTGAGGCCAGGAGGAGGGTGGATGGTCACTTATTACCAAATGTCACGGCCAAGGAGCTAGGTATTGTCCGGTCAGTTACGTAATGCATGAGTATATAACGGGCAGCTTGGTCTCCGACTTCACTTGAGCTGCAAACTCTGCCATCTGAATAACTGCTTCCTCTCACGATGAAGGTGGATGTGGTAAGTCCCTTACGACCCCTACAGGGATGGCTTCACCAGCCCCTCGCCATGTGCTCAACTTCCCTCAGTGGAAGAGGCAACACCAGTAAGACCCTCTTCAACTGGTCCCTGCTAGCTAACGCCTTCCTGTTGTTATCTAGCTGGGGTAGAGGTTAAAAGCTCCCTCCCCCAGACTTCCTGTTAAGTCAATCGTCTCCCTAAAATTTTCTTCAATCTGTAAGGATATCAAGCGGGTGGGGGCTGCTGTCTGTCTCTTCCTTAGCATTTCCTCAGGATGGAAGCTGGCATCAGCTGACACTGGCTGGCTTGTGCCTGGTTAAGCTGACACGCCTGTGGGATGAGGTGTTTTAGTATCTAGCTGCTTGGGGGTGTCGTGTCCTCACTTCGTTACGGACCTGGCTAGTGGTGAAATGGGTCAAACTCCTATCCACCAGGGCCCAGACCCTTCCCTGGTCTACCGACCTGACGCAGACCCCGAGTTGGTCAAAAACAAGGACAGCTTCCGAAACTACACCGTGAGTGGGCCCGGTACCCGTCAACCTCACCTTCTCTGCCCAGTCTCTGGTCCAGTCCTGTGGAGCACAGCCCCTCCTCTTACCCCAGCTCTAAGGGGACTTCTTAGGAAGCCCCATTCCACTTGAAACCTGTGAGGCCTGGCCCGCAGGACGGGAGGCCATGGTCTCCAGTGTGCTGCGCCAGTCTGGCACATAGCCTGCGTTGATTATCTGGCTTCTGGTTTTTCAGTCAGGGCCGCTGCTGGATCGCGTCTTTACCACCTACAAGCTCATGCATACCCACCAGACGGTGGAGTTTGTCAGCCAGAAGGTAAAAGTAAAAGTTTCCTGCTGCTAACGCAGTCTCTCAGGGTGGCAGCCTCCTTGCCTTTGGCTCAATGTACCCACCGAGTGACCCTGCTCTGTAGCTCCCTCTGTGGGACCTGGAGAATGGCTGACTTCTCCCTTCTCACCAGCGCATCCAGTTTGGAAGCTTCTCCTACAAGAAAATGACAGTCATGGAGGCCGTGGACATGCTAGATGATCTGGTAGATGAGTCGGACCCGGATGTAGATTTCCCCAACTCTTTTCATGCGTTCCAGACTGCGGAGGGCATCCGGAAATCCCACCCAGACAAGGGTACACTCTGCAGCTGTGGCGGGGGAGGTGCTATCATTGCCCTAGAAGGGGACCAGACAGGCTTGCTCCTCACCCACAGCCCCCCCCGCACCCCCCTCCCCCTCGCACCGTGAGAGAAGCAGACTTCAGAGCCTACCTTTATCTCTGCAGCTTCTAGGTCATATGTCCCTTTTCCACAGACTGGTTCCACCTGGTCGGACTTCTGCATGATCTGGGGAAGATCCTGGCTCTGTTGGGGGAACCTCAGGTGAAGGCCAGGGGTAGGGGGTAGAGGCAGCCTCAGCACTGGGCTTAGGGCACTGTGCGGGGGACCAGACCTGTTTACACCTCACCCACAGCTGCCTGTCCGTCCTTTCCTAGTGGGCTGTTGTTGGAGACACTTTTCCTGTGGGCTGCCGTCCCCAGGCCTCTGTGGTGTTCTGTGACTCTACTTTTCAGGATAATCCTGACCTCCAGGATCCTCGATACAAGTACTTTGAACTAGTATCTCACTTTACCTCAACACGGGACCCCAGCTGGACTTCCCCCTATGCACCTGGCCCCGCCCCTGCCCCTCCCCGCAGTCCGTCACACATGGGCATCTCTTCATCATTGCAGCACAGAACTCGGCATGTACCAGCCCCACTGTGGCCTTGAGAATGTCCTTATGTCCTGGGGCCATGATGGTGAGGGCAGCCGGGGACAGGGTGGGGATGGTGGTGAGGGCTGCCTCTCTGGGCACATGGCTATGACATCCCCTTCTCTTGCAGAGTACCTATACCAAATGATGAAGTTCAACAAGTTCTCCCTGCCCTCAGAGGTAAGTGGAGGGAGGAGGGAGGGCCCAGTCAGAAGCCGAGCTCAGGAGCCTTTAATCCCAGCACTTGGGAGACAGAGGCAGGTGGATCGCTGTGAGTTAGAGGCCAGCCTGGGTCTACAAAGTGAGTCCAGGACTGCCAAGGATACACAGAGCAACCTTGGCTCAAATAAATAAATAAATAAATAAATAAATAAATAAATAAAAGAAAGAAAAATTAAAAAATAAATAAATAAAAGAAAAAGGAAAAAGCCTCGCTCAGTCCAGCTGTTCTGGCAGATGTGAGTGAGCATGCTGGTGTTGCCTTCACAGGCCTTCTACATGATCCGGTTCCATTCCTTCTATCCTTGGCACACGGGCGGTGACTACCTGCAGCTGTGCAGCCAGCAAGACCTGGACATGCTGCCTTGGGTGCAAGAGTTCAAGTACAGAGTTCCTTCCTCGAGGGGTGTGGGTGTGGGCAGTGACTGACTGGGGTCTTGGGGTTGAGGAAGGATCTTTCCTGATGCCTGATGCTCCCCCGTCTCCCCATGTCTGCAGCAAGTTTGACCTCTACACCAAGTGCCCTGACCTGCCAGATGTGGAGAGCCTTCGGCCCTACTATCAGGGGCTGATTGACAAGTACTGCCCCGGCATCCTGAGCTGGTGATGGTTTCCGATATCCTTCCACCGTTGAACCAGCACCTAGGCTGGACATCGTCAAGAGCAATAATAGCCCACTCCAGCCTCGCTCAGGGCCCCATTATCCAGTCCACGGTCCCCACCCAGGGTGATAGAGGCTATTTGTGCTGGGTATCAATAAAGACTGAAAGAGAGCCGGGGGTGGGGTGGGGTGGGGTGGGGTGTGGCACACGCCTTTAATCCCAGCACTTGGGAGGCAGAGGCAGGCAGATCTCTGTGAGTTCAATGCCAGCCTGGTCTACAAAGTGAGTCCAGGATAGCCAAGGCTACACAGAGAAACCCTGTCTCAAAAAACCAATAAATAAATAAATAAATAAAATACTGAAAGAGATTACAAAGCTGACTCATCACTGGGGCCCAGACATGGTGTGGTAGCAGGGGTGGCCTCAGCACAGGCACACCACTACCATGAACATGCTGCTCATCCTCCTGGCTCCACCTCAGAGTCATCCAACTCACTCTCCCATCAATCCTAGAAACAGTCACTACACTTTCTCTTTTTTAGACTCAGCTTCCTTCAATAGAAAAGGGTTGTGGGGGAGCCAGGTGATGGTGGTACACACCTTTAATCCCAGCATTTTGGGATGCAGAGACAGGTAGATCTATCTCTGAGTCTGAGGCCAGCCTGGTCTACAGAGCTAGTTCCAGGACGGCCAGAGTGACACAGAAGAAACCCTGTCTCAAAAACAGAAAAGAAAAGAAAAGAAAAGAAAAGAAAAGGGGTGACTGGGGAGATGGCTCAACACCAGTTGTTCTCCCAGAGAAGCCGAGTTAAATTCCCAATACCCACATGGCTGCTCACAATTATCTATAACCCCAATTTCAGGGGATCCAATCTCTCAGAAATTCAGGCAAAACACCAATGTACATAAAATAAACAAAAAAAAATTTTTTTTAAGGGCTAGAGAGATGGCTCAACGGTTCGGAGCACTGCCTGTTCTTCTAGAGGACCTGGGTTCAATTCCCAGCACCCGCATGTCAGCTCACAACTGTCTGTAACTCCAGAACCTGACACCCACAGACATGCAATGCACATAAAATAAAAATAAATTATAAAAAAAAAAAAAAGAAAAGGGGGTGGGCTGATTGCATGAGCTACACCCATAAGCATCCATGGGTGGCCTCCAAGGACTCCCCCAGTGCCTTTGGAGTTCCTAAAACTCAGCTCCATCTGGCCTTAGAGTCCCTGGTTTTAGGGGTTTTCTTTCTGCTTCCCTCTGAATACAGCACTTCCCTGCGTCTCTTGTTAACACGTGGGTGACCCTGGGGAATTAACCAGAATCATGGGGGTCTGATTGCTCTCAGGTGCTCAGAATTGAAAAAAAGGAGGCACACAGTACCTGCCTTTGCTGGTGGAAGCCTTCCTCCGTTATGCGTTGGAACACTTCAGCAGAGAAACTCCCTCCCGTGTGTCCCATGTGGAGCTGTGTGCTTAGCAAGGACAGTAAACGTGTTTCTTTGATTTATTAATACCCAATGAGTCTGTTCCTCAGCATCCTTGCAAGGTGGTCTATTTGTGTTTAAGAATATACAGTTTTCTGGGGGCTGGAGAGATGGCTCAGTGGTTAAGAGCACTGTCTGCTCTTCCAGAGGTCCTGAGTTCAATCCCCAGCAACCAGAGGTAGCTCACATCTATGGGATCTGATGCCCTCTTCTGGCATATGTGTGTGTGTGTATGTGTGTGTGTGTGTATACACATACATACATACATACATACATACATACATACATACACACACATATATACACACAGTTTTCAGTATATTGGGTGTGCTTCAGCCCCCTGATGCTCCAAGCTCTGACTGGAGGCAGAGAGAAACTCCCAGGATGGCTCCTGGGTCCTTTTGATATGTTTTCAAGAGTCTCTGGCGAATTAGTTGCTATTTACTTAGACTAGATACCCAAGCTAGGCTTAGTGGCACAGGATTGTAATTCCAGCATTCAAGAGGCTGACACAGAAGGAGCACCACTTCAAGGTTTGCTTGAGTTATAGAGCTACTTTCTATTAGGGGGTGGAGGTTTTGGAGACAGGGCTTCTCTGTGTAGCCTTGGCTGTCCTGGACTCCCTTTGTAGACCAGACTGGCCTGGAACTCACAGAGATCCACCTGCCTCTGCCTAGGATTAGAAGCATGAGCCACCACAATCGGCCTGAACTAGATTTTCTTAAACAAATGAAAATAAATCAGCATTCACAATCAGTGGTGAGCCACGGATGCGGCAGAATGCCCGGTTTTTATGTATGAGGCCTTGGATTCAGTTCCCAGTACCAAGAGACCAGTGGCCGGCCTGCCTGGCTTCCTCCCTTCCTCCTTCCTTCCTTTCCTTCCTTCCCTCTTTTCTTCCTTTTTCTTGTGTTTTTGGGGACTCAACCTAGAGCCTCAGGCATGCTAGGCAAGTGCTCTGCCACTGAGGCAGACCCTTCAGGCATCAGTTTTTATACACTAATAACAAACTGTCTGAAAAATAAAATAGAACAGCAATCTCAGCACTCAGGAATCAGAGACGAGAAGACGGTCATGAATTTCAGGTAACTACAGTGTAAGATTCTGTTTCAAAACAAAACAAAATCATGCCGGGCGGTGGTGACACATGCCTTTAATTCCAGCACTTGGGAGGCAGAGGAACCCTGTCTTGAAAAACAAAAAACAAAACAAACAAACAAACAAACAAAAACTAAAAAACAACCAAACCAAAACAAAATCAAACCAAACCAAACCAACAACAGCAACAACAAAAAAACCATGCACACAACAGAAAACAATTTCATTTACAGTAGCTACAAAAATAGTGGAGAATGAATATATGTATTCATGAATATATATATGTATGTATGTTTGTTTTGAGACAGGGTCTCCCTGTGTTAGACTTGGCTCTCCTGGACTACTTTTGTAGACCAGGCTGGCCTTGAACTCAGTGATCCACCCGCCTCTGCCTCCGGAGTGCTGGGATTAAAGGCATGCTCCACCACCCCTGCCTTGTGGAGAATAAATTTAACCAAGGAGATAAGTGTATTTACACAGAAAAAATATAAAACAATAATGAGATGGATTTCAGAGTGCACAAAAAAAATGGAAAGATATTCCATGTTAACAGATGAAAGAGTTAATATTGTTAAAATGTCCAAAGTAAGGCAGACACAGCAAACCTGTGATCCCAGCATTTGGGAGGTGGACATAGGAGGATCAGAAGTTACATACTGAGCAGGGTGTGGTGGCGCATCCCTTTAGTCCCAGCGTTTGGGAGGCAGGGGCAGGTGGATCTCTGTGAGTTCGAGGCCAGCCAGGTCTACAAAGTGAGTCAAGGACAGCCAGGACTACAAGAGAAACCATATCTGAAAAAAACAAAAAAACAAAACAAAACAAAACCCCAAAACAAAAATTAACAACAACAAAAGAAGTTACATACCATAGCTGAGCCTTTATCGCCTGGGCTCTGAAGGCTGAGGAAGGTGGCTCTCTCTGAAATTGAGGCCAGATTGGTCTACAGAGTGAGTTCCAGGACAGCCAGGGCTACACAGAGAAAAAAAAATGTCTTCAAAAAACAGCAAAAGAAGAAGTTGCATATCCAATTAGAGAGTGACTTGGGTGACTTGTCTGGAGAGGAATATTAATTCGGAACATGTCTGTTCTGGCAAGAGATCACATCCAAAGACCCTCTAGGCTGTGCGATCCAGCTGAAATACAAACATGTCTTTAACCCAGGAGACAGAGGCAAACAGATCTGAGTTCAGGTCAGCCTGGTATAGAGCAAGTATCAGGTAAAGAAAAGCTTAGATCCAGGCGTGGTGGTACATGCCTTTAATTCCAAACAAAGGTAAAGTTAGTTTGTAGAAGGAGGCACCCATGTTTGAAAATGATGTCTAATTGAGTGGCAGAAAAGGTGAGAAAGCAGAGAAGATTTGACAAAATAGGATATGTCCGACCCTCATGAGAAGAGAGGAAAAGGAAGCTACTTAAGAGACAGTTTTACAGAGAGAGGAGGCAGTTTTTAACCAGGACAGTAGTAGAGAGATGGGTTGCAGAGAGAACTCAGGTGAAGATGAAATGAGATACAAGAAGCCAGAAGATTAGAGCAGATTGCTGAGTTAGTTTGAGGCCAAGTAGACCAATCCCAGGCCAAAAGAGAAGCCAGATTATATAAATCAGCTGGGACAAGAGTTTAAGCCAGAACAGCTGAGTAGAACCAGCCAGCCCAGAGCTCAGAAAGAACAAGTAAGGGTGAGCTCATTAAGCAGTAAGTCTCAGAGGCTGAAAACATTCTAGGACTAGGTTAGATGGTACAGAGGCTAGAAGCTTCCAGGACTAGGCCTAGGTCAGCAGAAGGAGGTAGTAAGCCTCCCAGACAATTGAGCCAGGAGAATAAAAGTTACTTTTACACTTGACATCCTGTCTCAACAAACAAACAAACCAGCCGACTGTGGTGGTGCACGCCTTTAATCCCACCACTAGGGAGGCTGAGGCAGGTGGATCTCTACGAGTTCGAGGCCAGCTTGGTCCACAAAGAGAGTCCATGAAAGCCAAAGCTCTGTGTAACAGATAAACCCTGTCTCGAAAAACCAACCAACCAAAATGTGCATGAGAATGTGCACACGTGTGTGTGTGTGTGTGTGTGTGTGTGTGTGTGTGTGTTGAGATGGGTCAGTAGGTAAAGGTTTGCTGTCTGACACCCTGAATTTGAGCTCCCGAACCATACAGTAGAAGGAGAGAACCAAGTCCCAGTGATTGGTCTCTGCCCTCCATATGCTTGCTATGGCATATGCATGTTTGCACTCTAAAGTGAACATGTAGCCGGGTATTAGTGGTGCACGCCTGCCTTTAATCCCAGTGCTCGGGAGGCAGAGGCAGGCGGATCGCTGTGAGTTCGAGGCCAGCCTGGTCTACAGAGTGAGTTCCAGGGCAGCCAAGGATACACAGAGAAACCCTCTCTCTCAGGGAAAAAAAAGTAAACATGTGCAAGTACTCACACGTACATTAAAATATATATTAAAGGGCTGGAGAGGTGGCTCAGAGGTTAAGAGCACCTGCTCTTCCAGAGGCCCTGAGTTCAATTCCTAGCAACCTCATGGTGACTAACAGCCATCTATAATGTGATCTGATACCCTCTTCTGGCCTGCAGGTGTACATGTAGGCAGAGCACTATATAAATAATAAATAAATCTTTTTTAAAATGTAGGTATATATTAAAGCCAGGCATGGTGGAGCACACCTGTAATCCCTGCACTCAGAGGGGCAGAGGCAGGCAGATCTCTGTAAGTTTGAGGCCAGCCTGGTCTACAAAGCTAGTGCAGGACAAACAAGGGAATAAGGAGAAGCCCTGTCTCAAAAAAACCAAAAATTAAAAATATATAAATACGAGTCCAGGACAGCCAAGGCTACAGAGAAACCCTGTCTCAAAAGACCAAAAAAAAAAAAAAATAATAATAAAATATATATATATATATATATATATATATATATATATATATATATATATATATATATATATAAATGTAAATGGCTGGACAGATGGCTCAGAGGTTAAGAGCACTGGCTGCTCTTCCAGAGGATCCTGGTTCAATTCCCAACACCAACATGGCAGCTCACACCTGCCTGTAAGCGCAGTTCTAGGGAATCTGACACCCCACATAGACATATACGCAGGCAAAACACTAATGCACATAAAAATAAACTGAAGAAAAAAATTTGTAAAGGTGATTACAACAAAGATCTTCCCACACAAAGGAAACAATCAAATCAACCCGGGGACGAGATTGTCCACTGAGTGTGAGAAAACACATTTCTAAAAAGGATTAACCGAAAAATATAAAGACCTTACTAAATAGTAAGAAAATAACTCAATAAAATATGGGCAAAGACAGGGCTGGAGAGATAGCTTCGTGCTTCAGAGCATTTGTTGCTCTTACAAGACGACCTGAGGTGGTTTCTAGAACACACATGGCAGCTGATAACCACCTGTAATTCCAGGGGATCTGGTGCCCTCTTCTGATTTTTGAGGGCTCTGGTGCAGGATACTTGATCCCACTGGGAACCCCGAACTGTACAGATTTCTTTCTTATTTGGAGTGCTTCAGCCCTAACGCACACCTTTTTTTTTTTTTTTCAAGACAGGGTTTCTCTGTGTAGCCCTGGCTATCCTCAACTCACTTTGTAGACCAGGCTGGCCTAGAACTCATAGCAATCTGCCTGCCGCTGCCTCCCGAGTGCTGGGATTAAAGGTATGTGCCACCATGCCTGGCTCCTAGCACATACCTTTAAGAGCTTTCTGTACACAGGATTTAATATATAACGCTAGGTCAAGAGGCAGAGCAAGAAAACAGCTGACAGGGATTAAAGAGTAAGAGAGATTTTGAGATGAAGGGTACTTAAGACAGCGGGGAGAAGAAGGAGGTTTTTTTTAGCTTTGAGCTAGCAAGCCTCTGGCCCTGGGGTTTTGGCCTTTTCCTCTTGGGCTGTCAGCTGCACTAGTGAGATTTTTGGGCTTTTTCCTCTAAGATGTGATCTGAGTAGGAAGGTCAGCTGGGTGCTTTCTTGGCCTCTCTGAGCTAGCAGGTTTTCACTCCAGCATCTGGCTCCTGGATCTTTGTTGTTGTTTGGTTGGTTTTTGGTTTTTCAAGATGGGGTTTCTCTGTATAACAGCTCTAGCTGTCCTGGAACTCACTTTGTAGACCAGGCTGGCCTTGAACTCACAGAGATCTGTCTGCCTCTACCTCTCATGTGCTGGGATCAAAGGCATGCACCGCCAATTTGTTTTTTTGTTTTCTTTTGTTTTGTTTAGAGACAGGGTTTCTCTGTATAGCCTTGGCTGTCCTGGACTCACTTTGTAGGCCAGACTGGCCTCGAACCCACAACAATCCATTTGCCTTTGCCTCCTGAGTGCTGGGATTAAAGACCTGTGCCACCATGACCAGCGGCTCCTGATTTTTTTTTAAATTAATTTATTTTTATTTTATGTGCATTGGTATTTTTGCCTGCATGTATATCTGTGTGAGGGTATCAGATCTTGGAGTTACAGATAGTTGTGAGCTGCCTTATGGGTGCTGGGAATTGAACCCCAGGTCCTTTGGAAGAGCAGTCAGTGCTCTTAACCACTGAGCCATCTCTTCAGCCCCTCCTGATTCTTTCTTTATTGGTAAAATCGAACAATTGGGATTTTCATTTTATAAAACAACAGCACTCCTGCAGGTATGAGGTACACATATACATTTTTCTTTTATTTTTCTCTCGTATATTACATCCCTGCCTCAGTTTCCCTTCCTACTTTTCCCACCTCCTGTCTTCTCCAGATCCACTCCTCCTCTCTTTCCCTTTAGAAAAGAGAAGGCCTACCAGGGATATTAATCAATCCAACATGGCATAAAAAGTTACAATAAGACTAGGCACAAACTCTCACAAGAAGGCTGGACAAGGCAATCCAATAGTAGGAAAAGGATCCCAAGGGCGGTCAGAGTCAGCGACACCCCCTAGCCTCACTGTTAGAAGTCCCACAAAACCACAGCTACACAACCATACCTCTCTGCAGAGGTCCTAGCTCAGACCCATGCAGGCTCCCTGATTGTTGCTTCAGTCCCTGTGAGCTCCTATGAGAGCCCTGCTTAGTTGATTCTGTGGGCCATGTTCTTGTGGTGTCCTTGACCCCTCTGGCTCCTGTAATCCTTCCTCCCTCTGTCTGTGAGGTGCCCTGAGATCTTCCTACTGTTTGGCTGTGGGTCTTTGCATCTGCTCCCATCAGACGCTGGATGCTGCCTCTCTGATGATGACTCGGCTAAGCATCAATTTATGATAGCATAATAGCATCAGGAGATCTTTTCATTGACTTTTTCCCCCTTGCCAGTTGTGTTTGGTCTCTCCTAGGTCTCTGGGCTATCCAGCCGCTGGTTCCCAGCCATCCAGACAGTGTTAGATGTGGGCTCCCTCTCATAGAGTGGGCCTTAAATTGGACCAGTTATTGGTTGGCCACTCTTACAAGTTCTTTGTCCCCATTACGGCAGCACATCTTGCAGGTAGGATAAATTATAGTTCGAAAGTTTTGCATTTGGGTTGGTGTCCCAATACCAACACTGGAAGCCTTGCCTGGTTACAGAAGGTGGCTGGTTCAGGCTCTGTATCCCCCCCCCTTACTTGGAGTCTTCTCTAGAGTCATCCTTGTAGATTCCAAGAGTTTCCACTCCAGTTCTAGGGGATCTGATGCTCTCTTCTGATGTATGCAGGCATGTGTTACACATACAAAATTAAGAGAGAGAGAGAGAGAGAGAGAGAGAGAGAGAGAGAGGGAGAGCGCTGTGGTGTAGCTCAGTGGTAGTGTTTCCCTGGCATACACCATGCTTTGTGGTCTCAGTTTTATCCCAACAGTAATGAGCGGGGGGGGGGGGGGGAAGGAAAGGTTTAAAGCAGAAATTTCTCTAGAGACATCCAGATCTGAGGTTGGTAGCATACACTTGTGGTCCTAATTACACAGGATGCTGGCTGAGCAAGATCACCACAGCTTGGGTGAAATAGTAAGACCGTCATTATCTCTCTCTCAAAAGACATAAAAATGGCCAACAGGTGTATGAAAAAAATGCTCAGTATCACTAAGAATCAGAAGAATGTAAACAAAAACTACAGTGAGGCACACTGGCGATGGCAGTTTAATGGTAGAGTGCTTGCCTCACATGCAGGAGGCCCTGGGTTGCCTGCCTCTCCAGCACCACAGCATAGCAAGAGAAGATGCACTGGGATTTCACCTCAGGCTTGTTAGAATTATATATAGAAAAAGATGGTGCATGGGCTGGAGAGGAGCTTTACGGTTAAGAGAACTGGCTGTTCTTCCAGAGGACTGGATTCGATTCCCAGCACCCAATGGCAGTTCACAACTGTCTATAACTCCAGTCCTAGGGGATCTCTCTCTTCTGGTCTCCTCAGGCAGCAGGCAGGCCACAGACATACATGAGGACAAATCATGCATACACACAAACCAAATAAAACGATTTTACCCCAACACCCAATCAAAATGGAGAGCTATTTAGCTCAGTCAGTAGAGCAAGACTCTTAATCTTAGGGTTGTGGGTTCAAACCCCACATTGGGTGCCACTTGTAGGCTCTGTTTCTTAATAATTAAACTTTATTATACAACCCAACTAGCTTACACAAGAGGGAAAAAAGGTTAAAGGGAAAAAAAAGAGTGAACCTTCCGGTATCTGTTCCATGGGACAGGTCCCTAGGTGTCTCTGGCCTGCGTGCTGGTCCAGCCTGTTCGCTGATGCACGTACGCTCAAGCCTGGTCTGAACTGCTGCTGCTCTCTCCTCTCTGCCTGCCTGTGTCACGGGTGAAGGGTGGTCTCCTTCTCCCATTGAGGGTCGATTAGAAAAGCAATAGTCCAGGTGGAGTCCCCAGGTCTGCTTACTGAATTCCAGGCCCAGGATGGCTCCACTCAGTCTATCTCAAGGTATTCATGGTGTGTCCAAGGGTAAAGCCTGCCAAGACTGCTTTCACCTGTGACAAAGCTTACAGTCCTTCCCACAAGCTGTGGAGCTCCGTCCCAACGGATACGCCTACAACCACAATACATAAGGCTCAGGGGTCGCTGAGGAGAGGAAGTAGAATGAGTGTAAAGGCCAGAGCAGCAGCCAGGGTGGAGGTGCACGACTTTAATCCCAGCACTTGGGAGGCAGAGGATTGCTGTGAGTTTGAGGGCAGGCTGGTCTACAAAGCGAGTCTAGGATAGCCAGGGCTACATAGTGAACCCTGTCTAAAGAAAGGAGAGAAGAGGAGAAAAAGAAACAGCCAGAGGAGCAGGGACTGTAGAAGATTGTCTCCTAAAAATGTCAGAAGTTAAGCCCATGAAGTCTCACCAACATGGCCGCCTAACCATGGCCTGGAGAAGGATGACACCAATGGACATGGACACGCTGATGTACACAGGGCAGAAAAGGTGAGGAATCAGAGCATATTTGACATAGTAGGACATGCCCAACTCTCACGGGAGGAAAGGGAAGCTACTCAGGGTGCAACACAAAGAGATAGGGGAGGGGGCGGGAAGAGAGAGGAGGCAGGGTTTTTGTTTTGTTTTGCTGTTTTTCGAGACAGGGTTTCTCTGTGTAGCCTTGGCTGTCCTGGACTCACTTTGTAGACCAGGCTGGCCTTGAACTCACAGTGATCTGCCTGCCTCTGCCTCCCATGTGCTGAGATTAAAGGTGTGCGCCACCCAGCTAAAATAAAAAAATTTTTTTGAGACAGAGTTTCTCTGTGTTATCTTAGCTGTCCTAGACTCGCTTTGTAGACCAGGCTAGCCTTAAACTCACAGCAATCCACCTGTCTCTGCCTCCGGAGTGCTGGGATTAGAGGTGTGCACCACCATGCCCGACTTTTTTTTTTTTTTTTTAAAGATTTATTTATGTATACAGCATTCTGTCTGTATGTGTGCCTGCAGGCCAGAAGAAGGCACCAGCCTGGTCTACAAAGAGAGTCCAGGACAGCCAGGACTGTTACACAGAGAAATCCTGTCTCGAAAGACAAACAAAAAAGAATAATGCACCAGTGAGGATGTGGAGGAAAGTGACTATTTTCACACTTTTATTTTATTTTGTCTTTTGGAGACAAGGGTTTCTCTGTGTAATAGCACTTGCTGTCCTCTGCTCTGTAGACCAGGCTGGTCTGGAAGTCAGAGATGCACTGGTCTCTGCCTCCCAAGTGCTGGATTAAAGGCATATGCCACTACTGACTGCCCACTTTATTTTCATACTATTACTGGAAATATAAATTAGTGGAGCCATTATGGAAAACAGTTGATTTTATGTAACCATACACAATCATATATATAATGGAAGTAGCAGTCTGTTTCTACCTTGTGTGTGGATTTACTACTTTCCAATATGTGGATTGTTAACACCCACACCCATGGTGTAGCTTATCTAGTGGCAGGACAGGCCTGATGGGGGAGGGGAGGCAGAGAAAATAGAGGGCAGGGAGGAACCGATGGTGGACAATCTGCTTAACATACAATATACAAGAGAAAAGGTAATTTAAAAAAAATTTAAGGGGGCTAGAGAGATGGCTCAGAGGTTAAGAGCACTAACTGCTCTTCCAGAGGTCCTGAGTTCAATTCCCAGCAACCATATGGTGGCTCACAACCATCTATAATGAGATCTGATGCCCTCTTCTGGTATGCAGGTGTACATGCAGGCAGAACACTGTATACATAATAAATAAATCTTAGAAAAAAAAAACCAACCTAAAAAAGTTTTAAACAGTTTCCTCAAAGAAACTGAAAGTATAATTATGTTTCATGCCTATAATCACAGCAATCAAGAGACCGAAGCTGGTAAAAAAAATTTCTTTCTCTAAGAGAATTGCTCCCTTTCTTTGTTCTTCAGAGACAGAATCTGATACTATACCTTAGGCTAGCCTCAGATACAACCCCCAACCAAAGTTTGCAAAGGGAGCTGCACAGCTCTCTTCCAGATAGGTTTTTGTCTGGTTTGGTTTTGCTTTTTTTATTATTTTTTTTTTTTTGGTTTTTTGAGACAGGGGTTCTCTGTGTAGCCTTGGCTGTCCTGGACTCACTTTGTAGACCAGGCTGGCCTTGAGCTCACAGTGATCTGTCCCCAGTGCTGGAATTAAAGGCATGCGCCACCACGCCCGGCTGGTTTTGGGTTTTTTTTTGGGGGGGGTGGTTTCGAGACAGGGTTTCTCTGTGTAGCCTTGGCTGTCCTGGACTCGCTTTGTAGACCAGGCTGGCCTCAAACTCAGTGATCCGCCTGCCTCTGCCTCCCGAGTGCTGGGATTAAAGGCATGCGCCACCATGCCCAGCTCTGGTTTTGCGTTTAAATCAAGAGTTTACGTGTAGTTTAGGCTAGCCTGGAACTGTCTGTCTAGACGTGTGATTCTCCTGTCTGTCTTAGTTTTCTGAATGCTTGCCGCCATGCCTGTTTCTTAAAGGAGAGCGACAGAGAGAAAGAGAATGAGGGAGAGGTGGATGCACGTGTGCTTCCATGCAGACGGGAACTCCTGTGTGTGGATCCACATGCGCATGCGTATGGATGCCCAGGCTGAACCAGAACTTGCCATTTTGGCTATTTTGGCTAGCCAGCTTACTCCAGAGAGCCCTTGTCTCTGTGTTTAGGACTAAAAGTTGGCTTCACGGTCATCCATGTTTTCCCATGAATTCTGAGGGTTCAAGTCTCTACAGGAATAGTTTTATCCCTCCACTCTCTCCCAAGCCCAGAAGAGATAACCTTTTCCCCCCCATCCCTCTCAGAGACAGGGTTTCTTGGTGTAGCCCTGCCTGCCTCTGCCTAGGGTATGCACGACCACCTCCAGGCTTTTCTTTTCTTTTTCAGATAATTATTAATAGGAGTGAGTGCTGAGATGGCACACCTGGTGAAAGTGTTTGCCACCAAGCAGGAAGACCTGAGTTTAATTGTTGGAACTAATGTGATGGGAGAACCAGCTCCCATTAGCTGTCTCCGTCCTCCACAAGCATGTACTACCTAGTATAAATAAATGTAATACATTTTAAGTCCTAAACACACATACACAAAATATATGTGTGTTAATTAACTGACTCATATGTTGAACACATTTCAAATTATCATATATTGTATCATAAATATATACATTGTTTGCCAATTTAAGAGATGGGGACTGCACAGGGTCAATTTCTAGGTGTCTAGAATTTAAAAGAAGAAACAACAACAACAACAACAACACAAGTTTCTAGGGACTAAGGAGGATTCATGTTTAAGGGATATAGGGCTTCTGCTTGGGGTATTGGGAAAGTTCTAGAAACAATGGCAAGAGATTATAGTTACAAAATATTTTGAGTGCTACAAAAATATATGTTGGCTCTGTTTCTTAACAATTAAACTTTATTATACAACCCAACTAGCTTACACGAGAAGGAAAAAAGGTTAAAGGGACAAAAGAGTGAACCTTCCAGTATCCGTTCCACGGGACGGGTCCTTAGATGTCTCTCTGGCTCGCCTGCAGGTCTGGCCTGTTCGCTGCTCCACATGTGCTCCAGCCCGGGCTTAACCTGTTGTTCTCTCCTCCCCACCTGCCTGAGTCACATGGTAAGGGCCGTTGTCTCCCGTTGAGGGTCAATTAGAAAAACAATAGCCCAGTTGGGGTTCCCAGGTCTGCTTCCTGAATTCCAGGCCCAGGATGGCTCCACTCAGTCGGTCACAAGGTATTCATGGGGTACCCCAAGGGTAAAGCCCGCCAAGACTGCTTCCACCTGTGACAAAGCTTAATCTTTCTCACAAATATAGACTTAGATACACTGGTGGCTCAGCAGTTAGTGTGTGCTGCACTTTCAGAGGATCCAAGTTCAGGCTCCACCTCCATATCTGGTGGTTCAACTGTTTGTAACCCCAGGGGGATCTGCTGTCTCTGCCACCTGTGCTCACATGTACATACCCAAACAAACATGTAATTAAAGGCTATTAAAGTCAATCTTTAAAATATAGTTAAGGGGTCAGGGAGATGGCTCAGTCAGTAAATTGCTTACCATATAAGCGGATCTTCACAACACATAAAAAAAACAAAAAACAAACTGGGCATGGCTAGGCATGGTGGTGCTCCCCTTTAATCCCAACACTTGGGAGGCAGAGGCAGGAGGATTTTTGAGTTTGAGGCCAGAGGGTATTTAGGGGAGCCAGAGTTACTCAGAGAAATCCTGTCTCAAAGTAAAACAAAAACAAAAACCACTAAACAAAACAACAAATACATATCAACAATGGCAGTTTTCGGGATAAACAGACAGGAAGGTCCTTGGAATTTGCAGTTGTGTTGCAAGATGCCAGGGAGGAGGGCTCTGACCTCCTGACCCTGAGAAATGGACTCCAGCTCCACTCTGTCCTCTTCCCAGGACAGGGCGAGAGGGGACCACAGGCACCTTCTTTTTCCATCCCAGGTCTAGCACCTCTGCTAACACAAACATCTCTGCTCTTCCTCCTTTATCCTTTTTACACTCTGACCTTTCTGAAGACCAGAAGTAAAGCAGGAGGTGGAGAGAGGCTGTGTTCTAGAAGTTCCCTGGTCTTTGGGTGGTTCTATTTCTGGGGGGTTCGGGGGAAAGTTTCAAGACAGAGTTTCTCTGTGTAGCCTTGGCTATCCTGGATTTCCTTTGTAGACCAGGCTGGCCTCGAACTTACAGCGATCTGCCTGCCTCTGCCTCCTGAGTGCTGGGGTTAAAGACATGTGCCACATGCCATGCCCAGCTTAGGTGGCTCTAGTTTCATCTTTTTCCATTGGCCTCACAGCTCTCATCTTGCAGGTTGGCCAGGATATGCCACACTGAGGCATTTTTTTGTTTGTTTTATTTTGTTTTTTTGAGACAGGGTTTCTCTGTGTAGCCTTGGCTGTCCTGGACTCGCTTTGTAGACCAGGCTGGCCTCGAACTCACAGTGATCCGCCTGCCTCTGCCTCCCGAGTGCTGGGATTAAAGGCATGCGCCACCATGCCTGGCTCCTGGTATTTTTTTTTTTTTTTTTTTTAGGCTTTAAAAAAAAAATTTTTTTTTTTTTTGAGACAGGGTTTCTCTGTGTATCCTTGGCTATCCTGGACTCACTTTGTAGACCAGACTGGCCTTGAACTCACAGCACTCTGCCTGCCTCTGCTGGGATTAAAGGCATGTGCCACCACTGCCAGGCTGCCTTTTTGTTTATTTTATGGAGAACATCGAGTGACAGGAAGGAGCCCATTTAATAACCAGTCTAGGCTGTACCACTGTCCTCAGGTCTCCTCAGAAGGAAGAAACCACCAGTAAACGGGTATGTAGAAATGGTGCCTTTATTGGTGCCGTCTCAGGGGCAGGCCCGCCCTGTCTCATGGACCCCACCACCCCTGGCTCCTATCCTCAGGAGGTCTAGCTCACCCTTTCCACAGCGGGATGGGTAGGAGCTCCAGACTCAGGCCTTTGCACCTATGGGTACATTGATTACAATGTCCCAGGAAAGGTCCTGAGCTGCCCTCATGCCCACTTCTGGGTTGGCTGCCAAGACAGTAGAAGGTGACTAGTGAAGGGTGTGGTTGGCGTCGAGGGACAAGTAGGGCTCTTGGTAACACCAAGTTATCCTCAGGGGTAGCGCTCCAGTCTGCATCTGCCCTGGCAGGACTGGCTAAGGCACAGTGGCTGGGCTCTGTCATGGTATGTGCTGGAACCCCGGGGATCTGACTTCGTCAGCACATGATGGACGCTGACAGCACATGAAGCTATTTTTTCCGCCGGGGGGCCAAGGAGTCACTGCTGTTGCTGTTGGGGGCCAGGCCAGCCCGCTCAGAGGTAGCTCTGGAATCCTTCTTGGGAGTTTGCTTACGTCTTTCCTCTCTAGCCGGTTTTGAGGACTGGAGTGGGCGGGGAGCCAGTAGGGTCCGCACAACTCGGACAGTCACCGCTGCCCCCAAGAGCCCCCATAGCAGGATAGAAGGCTCCAGAGGAGACAGCTGCGTCCGCACCCAGTTCAGCGTCTGAGCTAGGGTACTGCTGGGGCTGCGGGTCCGGGGTGGACTCTTATCCTATGGAGACAAAACCGAGAAAAGCCCTTGAGGTTCACACCTGCAATGGGTAAGCACCCTGCTACCTCTCACCAGTCCAGCTGACTCCTTCATACCTGAAGCCCAAATTGCTGGAGCAGCGTCTCCAGCGTTGGGTCCCCCAGGGATACAGGTGGGAAGAATTCTTCTACCCACTGGCGGTGCCACCACTGGCTGTAACAGAATGACAGTCACCATGTGGCTATAACCCAGGCCCTGGTACCCCATCCACCACTGCAGGCTTACTTTTGCTCCCCGGGCTGTGAGAACCAGTACTTATAGCGCTGGGCCCGCAGGTAGGTGGGTGGCCGCTCATGAAAGGGATACCTGGCAACCTGGTTCTGGACCAGCCGGATCACTGCGGCAGGGGAAGAGAGCTTACTGTGAATCTGAACTTGTCCTTCCCTTCCCAGCCCCTTTCCCAGACTATCGCTCACCTGGCTCCTTGCCCTGCAGGAGACGGAGCACCAGGCTGGTGAACCAGGGGCTGTGTGTATGTGGGCCAAGGGCTGCAAACCACATCTGCCAATCAAGGCGCGGCTGGTGGGGTATCAGGAAAGGGGGTGGTTGACTCACATTCCCGGGTTTGTACATGAATTCAATCTCCTGACAGATGGACATAACGTTAGCTGGGAAGGCTGGACTGGGTCCCTTCACCCCCGCATCTTTTGAGAGGGCTCACTGTCCAATGGTGTCCGTCATAGCTGCCCTCCAGCACCACTTCAGGCCGCCCACCCAGACCAGTCATCCGACGGAAAAGGCCGTAGGAGTTGGCCAGCTGTAGATGCTCCACGGAACTGAACAGGCGATGAGCCCCAGTCCAGAGACGCCCGTGGGTCTCAGGCTCCATGTAGGAGTAAGGTACCTGCAGGCAAGCAGGCCACAGCTCAGTCCTGCCCCATCTTACCCCAAACCCATTCTCCACAGGGTTACCTACTAGGCTGATCAAGAACAAGGCCACTGTGGCGGTGCCCAGGAAGGAGAGCTGGATACTGGCAAAGAATTTCCGCAGCCATCCTTGTACATGAATCCACCTGGGGACACGGGGCCCGTGTATGGTCAGGCCTTATCTGAACACAGCCTCCTCTCCACTGCCCTCAGGTATATATACACACCTCCAGAGGGCGATAAGCAACTCCCAGGCCAGGGAGGCTGCCCCCAGCCACACAGTAGGCAGGGTTACCATCTTCAGCCACTGGGAGAACTGGTGGAAGGTGAAGGCTGCCAAATAAGGGGTGGGGGGATTGTGATTAGGGGCTCACCCAGCCCTTTTCCTCAGACCTCCCCCCTGCCCCCCCCCCACCAAGTTGGCACTCACTGGTTTTAGAGACGATGATATCCTGCTGCCAATCAACCTCCAGGCCAAAGTAGTGCACGGTGCCATAGGCCAGCAGCCCATAGACAGTCAGCTCCAGCAGCAGGGACAACATGGTCAGCAGGGTCTTGGGCCAGGCTATGGGTAAGGACAGTCACAAGTTGGCTGAGGATCTACAGCCAAGGGGCTGGAGTGGAGGTGGAAAAGGGGTTCTTGGGAAATACCGGGCAGATGACATCAGTCTGGTTGTCATGACAGGATGACACTCACAGGTGTGCATCTTCTTGTGGTATCTGTGGCCAGGCTCTGCAGACAGGTGCCGGTCATCCAGGAGGGCAGTGGTGAGCACCAAGGTTAGCAGGTTGAAGAAATTGTAGTTGCCAGTAATGATAATCAGGACTTGCAGTAGTACCTGCACGGGAGGCCTGCAATCAGATCTATAGAGGGCTCTTCTTCCCGGGCCCTACTAGCCTGGAGACTGACATCTTCACAAAGACAACAGCCTTACCTGACGGTACACACCTGAACCGAATAGCACTACATCTCTGCCTGCAGTGCTTTCCCTACAGCACCCATCTACCTAACCACTCCCAGGCCTGCTCTGGCCCCAACAAGACTCACTGGCCAGCGGTGATGTCCATACACTACCCACCTGAGCATAGAAGGCAGCCAATCGTAGGCGGCGAATGGGGGCAAAGAAGAGAGGGGGCACTGCAATCTCGATGAGGAAGGTGGCCACCATGCTGAGCTTGTGCAGCCAGACCGGCAGGTGGTGGGCAAACCAGGCAGCTGGCGTGGGCAGGCACTGTGTCTCATAGTGGTAGGTGAGGGCTGCAGGGAATGGGATGGAGGTCAGGGCTGCTTAAGAGCTTCCACAACACCCCAGCTCCAGGCCCAGGCCCTCACCAGTGAGTCCCCACCACGCAGGACAGCGGCTGGTCAGCTTCACCACACCGGAGGCGAACATGAGTCGGAACAGCAGCCAGCGCACGAGCCAGAATGGGAGGTCCTCATGGGGTGAGGCGCCTGCTAATCCACCTTGGGGGACCTTGTGCTTGGATGGCTGCCTCAGTGGGGCTACCAGTATAGCCAGGAAGCCCGTCTCCAGCAGCAGGGAGTCCCTACAAGGAGAGGAAATATGATAAAAGGTTTTTCCCTATTAAGGCTGCTGCTTCCCTCCCAGGCTCCTCCCAGGCGAGGCAAACATCCCTGCCCAGCCTCAGGCAGCAGCACTTGGCCCAGGAAGTCACTCACCACTGGAAATAAAGGAACACTTGGCCCACCTGTAGGGAGAGGAGCTGTTAAGAGAGCCATTGTGTTTCTGCTGCACGAGGTGAGGCAGAGCGGGTGGATTAGACACAGGCTCAAATTCTAAGGGTCTCACTTGCCTGGCACACTGATAGGTAGGCAGCCCAGAGCAGCAGGTAGATGAAGGGATGTCGCAGAGAGTTCAGGAGCAGGGCACCCAGGGCTAGCACGGAGCCCAACAGAGTCAGTAGATCCAGACCCTGGGCAGTATCCAGCCCCAGTTTTGGTGCCTCCCACAGCAGCGTTGGTTTTTCCCACAGCTGCTGCCACCGACCCTTGCCTTGGGGCCGCAGTGTTCTTCGAGCAGGAAGGATGCCCTCTGGGCCATAGAGGCCTGTGGGAGGGCATGGCAGGGCCAGGTCTTAAGATACTGCCTTCCTAAACTAAATCCATCCGAACTTAGGTCCTGAAGGTGCCCACCAACCAATCAGCTCCAGGAAGGCAGACGCCCTATTGTTAGGGTCTCCAAAGGCTACCCCCCCCCCCGCACCCCTGCATCCCAGGTTGTGCCTGCAGATGTTCCCACCCCAGGTAGGGCCTGCTCTACCAGATGCTCTCTCAAGGTTAGGAAGTGTTGACCCCAATCTCATGTTCAGAAGACCTGACTCTGGGTCTGCAGCTTCCCCCAGGCAGAGCCCAGCCCTCTCCTACCTGCCCCACAGAGTCCAGGTTGAAATCTGCCACCCACACTCCCCTCCGGGTTCTACCCTGATCCTAGATGAGAATCCTAATAGTTACGGAAACCGACCCTTGCGCACCTTTCTCTCGCCCCCCAACTCCCAACTCTTCTTGCCTGCAATACACAAACTATCGCCCCCTAGCCCCGCGTACAGAGGGGCCTGGACCTCACAAGGGCCGCAGAGAGCTCATATGCAGCAAGGCGAAGGAAGGGATGATATACCACGTGTGAGTGTTCCACCCTCGGCACCCTCACCTGGGATCTGGGTGTAGAGGGACGCAAAAGCGAACAAGTAGACTGCGGCCACACCCTGCAGGAAAAGCTGCCGTGGGACCCGGGAGCTCGCCATGTCCGCTACGCGGTCCTCAGAAGCAGTGCCACCGCTACAGCCCCGCCTCTGGCCCACGCCCAAGTCGGAATCCGTCCGGTTTGGCCACGGAGCTCCACCCAGTGCCAAGCAAATCCCGGTTTACCCGCCCAGAAACTTAATCTTTTCGAATGCTCCTGGGCACGCCCCAAACGCGCAGCCACGCCCCCGCTAGGGCCGCCTCTTTTCCTCTTGTGTTTCCATTTACCTCTTCGAAGTTGGGCCCGCGTTACGTCATAGGTGTGCGCGCCGCGCCCTGTGTACGTACTTCCTGGGCGGGAACGCCAAAATGCCGCCAGAGCCAGTAGCTGGTTAAACCTGTTGGTCCTATCCGGAGGCAGTGTACGGTCCCGGGCCTCTAGTCCCTGTCTGGACATGGAGGATGTGGAGGTGCGCTTTGCTCACCTCTTGCAGCCCATTCGGGATCTCACTAAGAACTGGGAGGTGGACGTGGCGACACAGCTGGGCGAGTATCTGGAGGAGGTGAGGGCGGCCGGGGAATGGCACCGGCCTGGGGACCCAGGCTGCACTGCCACTCTCCGCCTCCAGGTCTGTAGCGGTCTGGTGTTTTGTCTTTAGTCTTGTTTCTTTACTCCCCCAACTCCAGTCTGCCTCGGGAAACTTTGTTCAGTTAGATTATCCTGGCGCTGTCATTGTCAAGTCTGCCGATTAGTGAAAATTGTAATCGATTTGGTTGGGTGGTAATTTTATCCAATGAATATATTATTTCCATTTTCTTTGAGGAGTGCAGTACGTTAGAAAGCATAATTTTTGTTTTGTTTTGCTTTTGTAATGTTTAGGATTTGACCTAGGACTTTGTACAAGTTTGGCAAGCGCTCTGCCACTACCCTTTTTAATTTGGGGGGGGGGTTCGAGACATGGTTTCTTTGTGTAGCCTTGACTGTCCTGGACTCGCTTTGTAGACCAGGCTGGCCTCGAACTCAGCGATCCGCCTGCCTCTGCCTCCCAAGTGCTGGGATTAAAGGTGTGCGCCACCACCGCCAGGCTGCCTTTTTAAATTACTTTTTCCTTTTTGTGCCCCTTTTCTCCTTGGGGGGGGGGGGCAGGCCCAGGCAGGCCTTAAACTCGAAATCTTCTTGTCTCAGCCACCTGATTATTTGAGAATACTGATCAACCCTACTGTGCGTGGACTCTTACTGTATTTGAGAGGTCTGAATCCGGAAGGGGTTTCCTATCTTTAGACCTCAAGCTCCGCCCACTCTCCTCCCTAGAGTAGAGCGACGCACCCACACCCGGGCCTCTTAACTTGAGCCAGCTCTGTCCTGAAGGATCCGCCCTTGGTTTTTTGCCGTAGTCTAGCCTATAGCGTTCTGTGCTAACAGTTTTAGCTTCCGTGTCTAGGTCTTCTCGGTTTGTGCCCTTTTCACTCCTTAACCCAACACAATCGGATTCCATTACTGAATAGTTACAGATCTGTCTTGAACAGTAGCGGTGTTCATCCAACAGAATACAAGAGACCCTGGAAATGACTTGTAATTAATACAGTTGGGGAGCATTTGTTGGTCTGATAATTTCCATTCTGAAACAGTACTGTTAAGATTTCTATTTCACTGCTGCTTTTTTTTTCTTCTCTGAAGTGTTGAGCTACTCGGGGTGGAGCCTTCTTTCCCTTAAAAATAGAAAATCTTACTTGTGTGATTTTTAAAATACAGGTTTTCAGCCCTATGTGCTGGGATATACCCATACTGCTCCTCCTTGTAAGCTGTCCCAGTGTTGCCTCCGAATCTGTTTGTTGTAGCCGTTCCTTTGGCATGTGCTGGGATGTTATACGCACTCTTGGGTTTTATTTAAAGTGGAGCTTTTGATTGCTGGTCCACATTCTAGTCCTCTATTTTGGTATAGAGTTTTACTGTATAACTAACGGTGAAAATTAAGAGATGTAGTAAGGCCTCATATCCCACACCAACTTTACCTATGGAGTCTGTCAGTTATGTTGCCAGAATATTACTTAAGTTCGTCCATTCCCCCGTTATGTCTAGGCCTATTACACCTAGATATTTAAAAGCTTCCCATGCAAGTTCCTAGATTGGGCACCATCTAGCAGTAAGAATTAAAACTGGAGAGAGAAATGGGGTGTAGTGAGCTGGAAAGATAGTTCATCACTTCAGAGCACTGGTTGGTCTTCCACAGGACCCAGGTTCAATTCTAAGCCTCCACAGGACACATAAGAACTATCTGTAACTTCCAGGGCATCCAGTGCCTTCACCTGGCCTCCACTGGCACCAAGCACGCAAGTGGTGCACAGAATTGCATGCAAGCAGAACACCCACTTAATGTTTTAGACACGTAAAATGATTGCTAGAGAGGTGACTCTGGTTAAGAGCACTTGTTGCTCCTGCAGAGGACCTGGGTTCGGTTCCCAGAACCCAAATCATGCAGTTCACAGTGGCCTTTAACTCCCAGGGGTTGTAGGACCGCATTCTGGTTCTGTGGACCCCTGCAAGCACACGGTGCACATAAATCAAGCACATGCACATCTTTGGGGGGAAAATTTAGTCAGGCCACAACATTGGTTAGTTTAAAGCCCTCGGGTTTTCACTGCATGTGTTGCTCAGTAGTTTTAGCTTTACCCATGAATATTCTGTACCTCGTGTGGGTTTTTTGTTTTTGTGATTTTGATTTTAAAAATTAAAAGTAGTGTGTGTGTGGGTGCATGCATGCCAGTGTGCTTGTGGAGGTCAGATGGCACCTTGTGGGAGTCTATTCTTTACTTGTACTTTGGAGGTACTGGGAACTGAATTAGGTCACCAGGCTTCATGGCAGTGTCATTTATCCACTGAGCCAGCTCACTGGCCACAGGCTTCATGTATGGTAGGCAAGTGCCCTGTCACTAAGCCACACCTCAAGATGCTTGTTGCTATGGTTGTTTTGAACAGTCAACCTATGGCATCCCGTGCTTGCTCTTGGCTGAAGGGTATTTGTAATTTCTTGTCTTACTAGTGACTCTTCTACTTATAGCTGAGTCTTTTTCATCCTTTAAATCTTTTATTATTTATGTATTATATTTTGGCTTCTCAAGAGGGGAGTTTCTCTGTGTAACCCTGGCTGTCCTGGAACTCACTCTGTAGACCAGTCTGGCCTCAAACCCAGAGGTCCACCTGCCTCTGCCTCCCTAGTGTTGCGATTTAAAGTGTGCGCCGTCACATCCGGCCCTCTTTCTTTAAGGCTTAAGTGTCAGCTGACTATTTAAAATAATTCTTTCTGTTATAACACAACGTCACACGCTATTCTTCAGCTTACTTGCTTGTTTGTGGTCTGTCTCCACCCCACAGGGTAGAGACTACGTATATGCTTTCTTCTCCTTTGTAATATAACTGACATATAGTAGGTGCAGGATAAATGCATATTAAATGAACATGTGATCTGATGATCAACTTGCCCTGCATAGTTGGCCTAGAAATGCCAAAAGCAGTGTTAGGAGGTCACACTGTGCAGTCAGTTTTCCTAAAAGGGTCTGTTAAATTTGCTTCCTGGGTTGACCAGCTCTTTTTCTCTATGCCGGGTATATTGCTGTCGTTTCTGTCATCTCAATACTTGATGGTGGAGTGGAGGTAGGAGGGTCAGTTCAAGATCATTTTTGGCTGCAGAATAAATTTGAAGCTAGCCTGAGCTATATGAGACCCTGTTTCAAAATTCAAATAACAACAAAATGACTTCTTTGCATCTCCTGACACTTTGCTACTCGGCCACTGGTGCTGTCTATGCTCTCTGTTTGTTATCCATACAGTTATCAGAGTGTTCTAACATACCTTATGGTATTACATTATTTATTCATTTATTTATTGTGTGCCAATAACCACCTTAAAGTTTAAAAAAAAAAAAAAGGATGGCAAGCAAAGAGTAACTGACGCTTTGATAAAATTCCTGCTCTTGAGGCAGAGGCAGGTGGATCTGTGAGTTCGAGGCCAGCTTTGTCTAAAAAGCGAGTCCAAGACAGTCAAGGCTACGCAGAGAAACCCTGTCTCAAAAAACAAAAACAAACAACAACAACGAAAATTAAACAAAATTCCTGCTCTTTAGGGAGTATGGCTGTCAAAGTAGGAACCACATTGTTGGGTATTATTTGGCCTAAGCACTGATTCTTTCTGTTTTATATAAACCAATGTAATCTTTACAACAAAAACTGAAATAGTCATAGTCACTAGAGAGATTAATGAAAAGCCGGACGTCAGAGCTGATAGTGGACAAAGCAGATCTCTTCCCTCTCCCCCCATTGCCTGTATCTGTGTTGTCACAAACAAATGTTAGACTGGAAAGAAAAAGTTAGGATACTATAAAGGCTCTGACTGAGGGACCTGATTTTATTTGAGGTAAAAAAGGAGTTGCCATATCTGATAAGATGAAACATTCTATGTACTTGCCTCAGGGGAATGCATAAAAGTAGAGCTCACGGGTAAAGGATGGTAGCCGGAAGAGACTGGTGAGTTTAGAGACCTCCCTTGGAGGCCTTGTTTAGAATTTCTGGTATTCTGCAGGTTTTCTCCAAGTGGCAGAAAACCTATAAAGAACAGACAGAAGAAGACTGGGGGTCTGAAAGAGCCCTGTTAGAGGTTAGGCTGGCCTAGGGCAGCTGCCACTGGACAGGAAGCTGAAGTGGTACGGGCTGTTCCCAGGTTGAACTGGCTGGTGAGCGAAAGAGCAGAGGAGCCCAGATCCTTCCGTTCCTGGGCAGAAGTGAGGCTGCCTGGAGTGCAGCATGGACTTGTTGATGTGATACCTGTTTAAAAAATCTGGATAGTCAGCCGGGTGTGGTGGCGCACACCCTTAATCCCTGCAGAGGCAGAGGCAGAGGCAGGGGGATCACTGTGTGTTTGAGGCCAGCCTGGTCTAGAAAGCAAGTCCAGAAGAGCCAAGGCTACACAGAGAAACCCTGTTTCGAAAAACAAAACAAAAATTTGGATAGTTGAATAAGACAGTTTGGGCAATAGTAAGAGTGTCTGCAAGAAACCTGAGTTCAATCCCCAATACCTTGAAGAACAGTTCTGTGGGGTGTTTTGATTTTTTTTTTCTAAGACCCTCAATAGGTATTTGTAAATGGAACCCCAGAACCTCAGGAAGAAAGCTGTTCTGAGGATAGGTTTGGCAATTGTTGACATAAGTGTGGCTCATAGCTTGACCAGGGAGGGACAGATGCACATGGCATCGATCTGTCCATCCCTGTTCAAGGGGGAAAAAAATAACCAAAACACTGGTTAAGAGCCAAGGCTCACAGAGGCCAAGGAGGATTGCAGAGGGAGAGCTGCTTATGCCACCCATTTCCTGTCTCTGCCTGGATAGGTACAATGTGGATGCTGATGAGAGCTGGTATGCAGCTTTAACCATCATGGTCAGTATCCTTTGGGTACCTCCCTCTTCCAAAATACTTGGTTTCCAAGGATCTAGGAAGCAGGGGGACTCACAAAGGTGTACCTTTTCTCTAGAAACAGCCAGAGGCAGCTGGCAAGCTCCAGAGTAGGCTAGGAGTTCTCTGTGCTTGTGGGTGGTGGACTGAGCTGCCCTGGAGGACGTGAGCATAGGCTTCTCCTGTACTGCTGTCTTACTGCCTTTGCGACTGTCTCACTATGTAGCTCAGGCAGACCTTGAGTCCTGCCTCTGTCTCCCACCTGCTGGCATCACAGCCATGCCCACCAAGTCCAGCTCACTGATGTTCTTTCCTACAGCTGGACCAGATCTGCATTTCTTTTGACGAAGGCAAAACCACAATGAACTTCGTCGAGGCAGCACTGTTGATCCAGGGCTCAGCCTGTGTCTACAGTAAAAAGGTGGGTTCCATGGCAGCACGGTACAGATCTGCGACCTGCCTGCACCGTAGGTCACCCTTCATTACTCTCAATGCCAGAGAAACTGGGGGTTTAGTGTTTGCTTTTTTGAGACACATCCCATGCATCCCAGGCTGATCTCAAACACTGTGCGTGCATATCAGAGGAAGATAACCTTGAACTTCTGATCCCTTTGCCGCCACTCCTGGAGTGGCAGGAATATGACAGGTGTATATCACCGTGTCCAAGTTTTGGAGTCCTTAGGGCAGGGTCAAAGCTAGGGCTTTGTGCATGCTAGGTACATGCTTCACCAAGCAAGCTGTATCTCCAATCTGTTAGGTTTTGAGTTAGGATTTATTAGCTCAGACTGGCCTTGAGCTTGCTCTGTGTTTGGATAGCAGACGTGATCTGCAGTGCCAAGGTAAATTTGAGTTTCGAATGGTTTAGTTGGCACAAGTGCTGTCTAAACATGAGGACTGAGCTTGGGCCCTCAGCACCCACATAAAGATCCAGGTGTGACTGTGCATCTGACCCTAGCACTCCCACTCCACCTTTGTCCTCGTGGCATCTGACCCTAGCACTCCCACTCCACCTTTGTCCTCGTGGCATCTGACCCTAGCACTCCCGCTCCATCTTTGTCCTTGTGGCATCTGACCCTAGCACTCCCGCTCCATCTTTGTCCTCGTGGCATCTGACCCTAGCACTCCCGCTCCATCTTTGTCCTCGTGGCATCTGACCCTAGCACTCCCGCTCCATCTTTGTCCTCGTGGCATCTGACCCTAGCACTCCCGCTCCACCTTTGTCCTCGTGGCATCTGACCCTAGCACTCCCACTCCATCTTTGCCCTCGTGGCATCTGACCCTAGCACTCCTGTTCCATCTTTGTCCTCATGGCAGCCTTATCTCCTCTCTCTGCTTCCCTTGGGACCCGCCTCAACTCAGGCATGCATCACCACACCCAGTGTCTCCTGCCCTATTATTGGCTGTTCGACTTTTTGTTGACCAGAGATGGTGGAGGACAATTTTTACATAACGTTGAGACAGGGCTATTACTATTCTTCAATAGTAATGACAGTGCCCATGTCCAGACTGTTCTGTGCCCGAACTCTGGGCACAAAAATCAGCATCTGAATACACAGTGACGAGACCAACCCCTAAGAGGGGACCAATAAGAAGCAAGTGAAAATCCAGAGGTGGTGGCACACCCTTTAATACCAGGCAGAGGCACACAGATCTCTGAGTTTGAGGCCTGGCTGGACCACTAATTGAGTTCCGGGACAACCAGGTTTACACAGAGAAACCCTAGTCTCAATCAAAAAGAAGAAAAGAAAAAGAAAAAAAAAAAAAAAGAAGAAGCAAGTGAAAGATCTGTCAGACAGGTTCACCATAGGCCTCCCGTTGAGACGGCCATCAGAGACTCATGGCACCTTCCTGTGAGTGGGGTTGCGTAGCTAGGAGGGGGAGCTGCAGCTGGCCTTGGGGTGCCGGGCGTAAGAACAGTGGGTACTATATGTGAGGGTTCTGGTCTGTGGGGGAGGTGCCAGGAGCCGTCTGAAGCATGGTGGGCACCCATCGGGACATGGCCGTGACCTATGTCAAGGAGGCTGTGTGGAATATGGGGCAAGTAAGTGATAGAAACCTCAGCTGTCAAAGTAATTCTGATGAGACTGACGGGACTTGAGATTATTATCATTATAATTGTTGTGTGTGTGCCCTGCGCATGTGTATGTACGTGGATGTGGAGCCCTAAGGTTGATGTCTGTTGCCTTTAATCTCTTAACTCTTGCTGTTTTTGAGACCGGGTCTCTCACTTAACCTGACGCTCACTGATACCTTTGGCTGGCTGGCCAGTGAGCTTCAGGGCTCCTCGTGTCTCTGCTACCGGAGCCTTCTCCAAGGCTGGGGTTACACGCATGCACTGCTGTGTTAGGCTTTTTAACGTGGACTCTGAGGGTTCAAACTCAGATTCATGTGTTGGCATGCCAGGTACTTACGTGTGTGGTTGTGTGCACATGAGTGCAGGTCCCGAGGCCTGGGTCGTTGGATTCCCCTGGGGCTGGACCTGCAGGTGGTTGTGAGAGGCTGCTGTGCTTGCCAGGAACCAGATGCAGGTCCTCTGAAAGAACAGCAAACTTTCTTAACTGCCGAGCCATTTCTCTAGCCCCAGAGAGTTATTTTTGTGTTTTATGTTTTTGTTTGTGTAGCTAGTGTGCTTTGTTTTCTGACAGTAGCTAGGCACACAGCCCAGGCTGGCCTTGAGTCTGAGACTCTCCTGCCTCAAGCCTTTGAGTTCTGAGCAGGCTTGTCATTTTTTTCTTTTTTTAAATGGAATCTCACACTCTAGCCCAGAACTTTTGTATAGTTTTGGCTGGCATCAAACTCAGTGTAATCCTCCTGCTTCAGCCTCCCATGTGCTGAGGTTACAGGCATATGCCATCACTCTGGGTAGTGGGAGTTACTTAATAGTAGTCGAATTGGCTTGGCTTATATGGAAATTTGGAGGCGATGGCCAGATTTGATGTGTACCAGTGTCTAATAAGAAAGGTCCCCTGCCCTAGGCAGTGTTTCCAAACAGCATTTTAGACAGGCCCCTCCTTTCCACATCCTTACTGTCTGCCTCTGGTTACCAGGTGGAGTACCTCTATCTGCTGGTCTACCAGGCTCTTGATTTTATTTCTGGCAAGAGGTGAGTATTACAAGTGAGCCAGGGCACACGCCTTTAATCCCAGCACTTGGGAGGCAAAGGCAGAAGCAGGCGTATCGCTGTGAGTTCGAGACCAACCTGGTCTACAAAGCGAGTCCAGGACAGTCAAGGCTACACAGAGAGACACTGTCTCGAAAAAACAAAACAAAACAAACAAAAACCCAAGTGAGCCAGGAGTAAGAGGCCTTCCTCTTCTTAGCTGTGTTCTGTTGGCAGTTTGGGAGGCTCCTGAAGCCTCCCAGGATGCTCTTGGTATGTTTTACTCTCTCAGGCGAGCCAAGCAGCTCTCTCTAGTACAAGAAGATGGGAACAACAGGGCTATCAACTCAGGGACTTCCTGTGAGATGGAGGAAGAGGTGAGTTGAGTTGGGGCATGTGGCCTGAGCCCTAGGTGCTTGCCTGGCCCTGATGCCATGGGTCTGTGCTGTCTCCTGCAGTTCGTGTCACTGGATGACTTCCCGGACTCCCGGGCTAATGTGGATCTGAAAAATGACCAGGCGTCCAGTGTGAGTGTCCCGGCCCTGTGAGGTGGGGATAGCAGTTGGAGTGCTACTCTGGGTAGAATCCCGAGCTCTCCCCTCCGGCCCACAGGAGCTGCTTATCATACCCCTTCTGCCCATGGCCCTGGTGGCTCCTGATGATGTGGAAAAGAACAACAGCCCCTTGTATAGGTACCACACGGAGCTGGCGTGGGAGAGAAGGGCAGGAGGCCTGCCTGCCGAGGGCCTCGGGAACAAGTATGTTTTTGCCAACACAGCTGTCAGGGTGAGATCTTGGCCAGCCGGAAGGATTTCAGGATGAACACGTGTACCCCCCATCCCAGAGGTTCCTTTATGTTGGATCCAGTGGGAATGTGTCCTGTGGAGCCTGTGGCTGTGTACCCCACGCCAAGGAGCCAGAAAGGTGAGGCTTTGGATGTGCGGGCTTAGTGGGGAGGAAGTAGTAGAAGTCTCTCTTTTGGGAAACTACTGTTGGGTACCTTCTACCTGCCATCTCTACTCTTAGAAGCTGTCTCTCTCCACGTGCTTTTTCCACTTTGAATAGGTTGGCCAGAGCTTCTCTCCCTCATCCTTCTTTTGTACCTTGATTGCCAGCTCGGCTCAGTACTGGGGCCTGGTACCTGGTACCTTAGTCCCAGGCTTGGGGCCTGCTGGGTTCTGCTTTTGGCTGACAATCTAGAGAGGCTCACTGGGCACCAGTAGGGACCCTGACCAGTCTAATATCTGTCTCCCAGATGCTGAGGAGCAGCCAATGGAAGTGTCTAGGAATGGGAGTCCTGTTTCTGTACTCAACGGCTCCCCAGAGCCAGGTGAGGAGAGGGGGGGGGGGAGGGAGCATCAGGGAGGTAGAGCAAAGTGGGATCTGACTTTGGATGCTCTTGGCTTCCCTAGCCTGTCTTGTCTGCTTCCTGTTCATTGGCTTTTGGGGAACAGGCCTATAGTAGCAGATACAGTCTTTGTTGGCTCTTGTGCTGGGGCTCAATCTTCAGTGAGATTTGCTTTCCCAGGTCTCTTCTGGGTAAATGTAAATGGCAAGACTATGTGGGCTGGCGATAGCTCGGTTGGAGTAGAGGAGAGACTGGCCTGTCCATCTCTTCTGGGACTTGGCTATGAGCCTTTTACACGGAAGCTCCATCCGGTGCCTCGCCTCCACCTCATTAGAGCTAACTGGTTTCTTGGTTCCCACCCAAACACTTTTCTAGAAGGCCCAGTGCTCAGCGGTGGAGATGAGGATGCAGAGGATGTGGCAGAGGAGCCCCTGGAGGCTGCTGTAGAGTCGGCCGAGCCCAGGACCTCACAGCAGGTGGGATGGGGAGATAGTGCCTCCACCACGGGCATCTGCTTCCCTACACATATGCAGATGAATCCAGTGCCACCTCCCTGGGCATTTGCACATGTGTATACTGTCTCCCTACACATATACAGAAATTTTAAAGTTTTTTTTTTTTTTAAGTAAAACCAGGCAGGGTCATTAATACTTAGAATCCCTATACCCTGGTGGCTGAGGCAGGATTGTGAAGAGTTTTAGGCCAGCCTGAGCTATATATTGAAAGCAAAAAATCCACTCAGGAGCTGGGAAGGTGGCTCAGTGGTTAAAACACTTACACATAAGCATGGGACCTAAGGACCGGGGCTGAGATCCTTAGAAGCCACATAAATTTAGGGTAGGTGTGGCAGCCTGCTTGGAATGCTAGCCCTGGGCAGTAGAGACAGGATGCACAGAACAAGCTGGCTGGCAGGACTACACGTGGGTTTGTTTGATAGACTGCCTCAGTGAATATGGTGGAGCCCACTGAGGAGGACCCTAACATCAGGGCTGGACTTACACATGTGTATAGCCACACTCAAGCGAAAAAATACGTTATGCACATCACACACACTTCACACACACAAAAGAGGAAATTATTTATTTTAACACCAACCTGCTGTATTTAGGAGGAAACAGTAGCATTTATTAATTCCGGGTAGAGGTTATAGTCTATTATTCATTTTGTTTGGTTTGGTTATTGGAGAGATGGGGTCTCATTTTTATAGCCCAGGCTAATCTTGGACTTGTGTGATCTTCCTGCCTCAGCTTCCCAAATGCTGGGACAAGTACTGAGCTAGCATGCCAGGCTCTTGTGCTCTCCTTACTTGCTCCTTTACTTACTTGAAGCTAGCTGTTGTACCCAGTGTATTGTACATGCTAGGTTAGTACTCTACTGTGTACTTAAATCCCCAGCAATACTGTGTTTTGTTTTGTTGGGTTTTTTCCTTTTTTTTTTTTTTGAAACAGAATTTCTCTGGCTGTCCTGGACTCACTTTGTAGACCAGGCTGGCCTCGAACTCACAGCGATCCTCCTGCCTCTGCCTCCCTAGTACTGGGATTACTGGTGTGCACCATCGTAGCTGGCTGTGATACTGTGTTTTTAAAGGAAAAATTTCCCCATGACTAGTTCTCCTTAGGATTGTTTGTATTCGTGTATGTGGGAGCCAGAGGCTTAAGTTTCATTCTTCAAGAGCTGTCCTGCTTTTCTTTTTTCAAAAAAAGGATTCCTTTTATTTTTATTTCATGTGTGTGAGTAAACGCACATCCATGCGTGCATTCATACCTGGTGCCTGTGGAGGCCAGAAGAGGCGGTTATATCCCTTAGAACTGGATTTATAGACAGTGTGAGCTGCCCAGGGGGTGTTGGGAACCAAACTTGGGTGGGTCCTCTGCTGGAGTAGCCAGGCTCTTAACTGATGAACCATCTCTAGTCTCCACCCTGTCTTCTGAGATAAGGTCTCTCACTAGGGCCCGGGGCTCATCTGTTAGGCTAGGCCACCTGGCCACTCAACTCCAGGAAGCTGCCTATCTCCACCTCCCCAGTGCTAGGGCGACAAGTCTTTGTGTTCTTCTGCTTCTGTGCCTGACCAAGACCAAAAGCTCTATAGGCACTGTGCTCAGGCTGCTTTTGCTGCAGCCCCTAGCTATAGCCTTCCGAACTTCTAGTGTTCAGGGAGGGACCGTGGGATACTGGGGTACACATCTGTTTGGCCTGCCCAAAGCTTCGTGAGCCTTTCTGTAGCAGTCACACTTAGCATTCTTCAGTTACACAGAGGGCCCGCTGTTGGCTGTATCTCCTCCCTGGTGCTTCAGCGCCTTACAAACTCGACTCATACGCTGCTCTAGACTGTTAGATCGGCAAAGTCTCCAACCTCATCAAGATCACATCCCAGAGCAGTCTCAGGTCACTAGTGAGTCAAGCATTTTAAAAACTCTCCTGTTTACATATTCTGTGTGGCCTGGCAAAGTGGTGTTCAAACACAGCTGCTTTAGTCCCAGTCCCCTCAGCAGGGCCTGATCCTTCCTCCACCGTTTTCCATTCCCAGACATTTCTGCGGACCTCAGACAGAGGTAACCAAGTTCCTATGGCTTCCTCCATGTCCCAGGTTATGCAGCCTTTGCCTTAAGGAGGGTGGGCGGCTACATTGCTCAGACTCTGTCTCCACAGCTGTCAGGCTGACCCTGTCTGATTCCATGTCCCAGGATGACACGAGGCAGACTCGGCAGGCTCTTTCATGAGGGGTGTCTTCCATCACGTTCCATCATGTCCTCCTCACTCGTAATATCCCCATGGGTTCCGAGTTCTTAGATCCCAGGAAGGGCTTCTGAGCATGAATCTACTTTGTACTTTATTTTCCTTTCAGCCTCTAAGCTCTAAGAAATGGCAGGTCAGGGGCCCGCCTCATCCTCCCATTTTCCTGTCAGATGAGAGGCTGCATCTCCCTTCAGGGTTGCAGTTTCTCCTTTATACAGACAAGCTCTTGCTTGGCCACCGTCTCAGCCTCAGGTACATTTCATACTGTACATAGCAATGGCCAAGCAACCTCCTCCGCTGCTTGCCGATGTTCCGCCCTGAGGCGCTGTCGGACCACACACCACACCTTTTAGCTGTTTTCAGGGCCTCTCCATATTCCTGTGATGGACCCCACTCCTCAAGCAGGCATGCCACCCCATACCACACAGAAGATGACTGTCATCCCAGCATCCCCACAGACACTTCCACTTCATCCTGTCACGTCCCTGTTCAGGTGTCAGTTCTGTTGTGTGACATTCTTTTCGGGGAGCTAAGAGCAAATGTCTGCTCACTCTGTCTAGGGAACTAAAAGCTGGAAACCCAGAGCCACTGCACAGGTTGCAGGTAGCTCAACAGGTTGGAGAATATCCTTTCGGGGGCTCAGTTTGCCTGAGTGTCTTCTGCACAGCGTGACTGGTCTCTGCCTCTGAACCTAAGTGGTTGGGCTGCTGGAGAGCCTTCTCTCAGCAGCCTCTATGTATATGTGCTCTTGAGGAGGTGGGGATATAGTGCATCTGATCAGTTTTAGATAGTTCCTGAAGCTTTGAGTTATTTCCTGAGCGCAAGGAGCTTCCTTGCAGGGTGGAGTGTTTGACCTCCCCTTAGAACAGTGGGTCCATCTGTGGGTCACAACCCTTTGGGGGTTGCATAGCAGATATTTACATTATGGTTGTAACCGTAGCAGAATTAGTTATGAAGTAGTAAGGAAAATACTTTTATGGTTGGAAGGTTGAGAACCTCTGCCTTAGAACATTGTGTTGTTTCACTTCGCTTTTCACGTCCTATGTCATCATGTGAATCTGGGAGGAAACTGTTAAGCAACATAAGTAAGCACCAGCACACCTGGCTACTTATGTGAATGCTGGGGATTGAACTCAGGTCCTCACGCTAGCAGGTGAGCTCTTCATCAACACTTGACAGTCCTCTGTATGGTTTTTAATCTTTGAGTTAGGCCCTGAGCCTGCCCTTGAACCATATGTTATTGATGTGAGCCTGAGCAGAACTTCTGGGATCTTGAGAGTCTTGAGTGCACAGGGCCCAGAAGAAGAGAGCCTATTTCTTGCAGAGTACCACCTTGCTAAGGAGATGCATGCTGCAGGAGCGACAAGGGCCCCTGGAACCTGCCTCCCTGCCGCAGGTGAGAGATGCCAAGTCCCTGTGCCCTGGTGGGAAAGGCATGTTCACATCACCTGTCCTGCCTTTGCCCTGTTGGCCTTTAGACCTTCAGTACTTCTCCACCATGCAGCTCTGGGGCTCTGATCCTGAGCTGTCACGTGCGGCGGCTCTAGTAGGGAGGGCTTACACTTTCCCCTCCTCAGCTTCTGCTTGTGTTTTGTGCTCAGAAGACCCCAGACCCCTGGCAGAGCCTGGACCCTTTTGACTCCCTGGACTCGAAGATCTTCCAGAAAGGTAAGCAGGGTTGGTGGCACCTCACTTGCACTCCCTTTCTGGGCTGAGGTAATGGGCTAGAGGTGGGTTCTGTTTCCCTTTCCCATGGCTACTCTTGAGGCAGTCCCTCTGCGCCTCCAGGTAAACCCTATTCCGTGCCACCCTCTGTGGAGGAGGCTCCAGGACAGAAGCGCAAGAGGAAGTGTGCCAGCAAGCTGCAGGACTTCCACCAGTGGTACCTGGCTGCCTGTGAGTGAATGTGTGGGCTAAGGTGGCACACCCTTTTTCCTGGGTGCTGTGAGCAGTCCCATCTGTGGACCATTGAGGTTTTGGCTTGCCTCTTGTTAACCACTGTCTCACAGATGCTGAAAATACTGATGGCAGGAGGACTCGGCGGAAGGGCCCAACCTTTGCAGGTGAGGCTGGGATCCTACGTCCCTGTTCAGAGAAAACAGTCTTTTCTACTCTCCCCAGCTCTACCCCTGTCCCGCCTGTCGGGGTCACTCGAAGCTCTGGGTGGACAAGGCCGAGCTTGGGTTGGATGGGGAAGCCCCTTATAAGGCCTTCTCCTGCAGACATGGACGTGCTGTACTGGAAGCAGGTCAAAGAACAGCTAGAGACCCTTCAAAAGCTGCGGAGACGGAAGGCAAGTACCCATAGCACTGAGGTCTGAGGCCCCACAGGACCTGGAAGATGAGTTTCCTCATACATGTTCTTTGGACAGATGACTGAGCCATGGCTGCCCAGGGCCTCGGAGGATCTGTGGCCTGTAGAGGAGGAACGCTTGGAAGAGTCCCTAGAAGACCTAGGGGTAGCAGCAGGTACAGCCTTTGATGGTGGCTGGAGGTCAGTGCTAGTGCTCTCAGAACCTCCACTGGCCGGGCAGCCGCCTCTGCTCACCTCTCTCATGTCTCCGCAGATGACTTTCTAGAGCCCGAAGAGTATGCCAGGCCTGATGGGGTGATGCCTGAGGAAGCTGCTGACCTGGGTAGGCCTAGGTGGGGATTTGAGGTGTGCTGAGGGAGCAAGAGCTGCAGGAGGGCGGATACGTGGCTCCATAGCTGCAGCAGTTCATGCTTGGGCTTTCTAGATGCAGAGGCTATGCCAGAGTCCCTGAGATATGAGGAGCTGGTCCGAAGAAATGTGGTAGGCCTGGCTCACAGAGGTGGGAGCAGTGGGGGCACCCTGGGTCCTTCCTTGCAAGGGAGAACCCACTGGTCCTTCCCTTCTCCCCCTCCCCCCCCACTGGTCCTTCTGTAGGAACTCTTCATTGCCACCTCCCAGAAGTTTGTGCAGGAGACAGAGCTGAGCCAACGCATCAGGGACTGGGAAAATACCATTCAGCCCCTGCTCCAGGAGCAGGTGAGGAGGCACGCTTTCACCAATGATGTCCTTCTCCCACAGCCTGGCCTTTGTCCAGAACTGTCTCTCCACATGAAGCTAACATGTCCTCCTCCTGTGCAGGAGCAGCACGTGCCCTTTGATATCCACACCTGTGGGGACCAGCTGGTTTCACAGTTTCCCCGGCTCAATGAGTGGTGTCCCTTTGCAGAGCTTGTAGCTGGGCAGCCTGCTTTTGAGGTGTGCCGCTCCATGCTGGCCTCCTTGCAACTGGTAAGTGGCCTGGGACACAAGGGCTGGGGAAACACCCCTGGACTCCTCATCCCCACAGGCTAACTGCTCGTTTCCACAGGCTAATGACTATACGGTGGAGATTACCCAGCAGCCGGGACTGGAGGCAGCTGTGGACACCATGTCTCTGAGACTGCTCACACACCAGCGAGCCCACACACGCTTCCAGACCTACGCTGCCCCATCCATGGCCCAGCCTTGAGTGGAGTGCCCTGAGGCAGGGGTGGAAGGTAGTATATGCCTGCAGGTCTTGTTGTGCCCCCAATGTATAGTGGGGCCACTTACTCCAGTGCTGCCTCCTAGCTGGCCTAGCCTAATAAAGTGGTGTTGCCACCTCACCTGTTCACCCAACAAACCATTTAAGTGGGCTGCTGGTACAGAGCACACACACAGATTAAGTACATCCATTTAATGACAGGGCCTAGGCAGTATATATAGTTCAGGGCAGGATGCTATGGAAGGCGGCTATGTGCTGACGTACACTGTCTACAATCTGCTCTGCTGACCTGCTCCGACCATAGTAGTCAGTGAAGAGACCGTCTGGGTTGAGCAAGTAGATGGCAATGGAGTGGTCCACAATGTAGTCCTGGTCTTCATCCTTGGGACCAGCACTGTAATATACCCGGTAGTTGCGACTAGCCTGGGCCACTTGTTCTGTAGAACCAGTCAGCCCCAGCAGTCTGGGGTGGAAGTCCTGCACATACCGGGCCATGGCTGCCACGTCGTCCCTTTCTGGGTCCACCGTGATGAAGACAGGCTGCACCAGGGGCAGGCCAGGCTCTGCCTCCAGCTTCCGCACCACCTGCACCAGCTTCTCCAGTTCATCGGGGCAGATATCAGGGCAGTGAGTGAACCCAAAGTACATCAGCACCCACTGGCCTCGGAAGTCAGCTTTGCATCGAGGCCGGCCTTTGTGGTCCAGCAGGCTGAAGTCACCCTGGCCCACAGCAGCCTGGCGCAGGGCCTCTGTCCGTTTCTGTTGGCGCCACTGTTCCTTCTCAGCTCTTGCGGACAGCCAGGCCCAGCCCAGCCCAGCCCCAAACAGGGCAGTGATCAGCAGTCTAGTTCTTAGCCCTGGGCCTCGGGGCTGGCCCTGCCCTGACCAGTGCCGGGACTTTACATACTGAGTTTCACCTCCTGTGACCCTGAGAAGAACTCTAGGCTTCAAGTGAGAGAGCTTGGGCCAGGCTTTGGGCCCTAGAGATGGTAGCATCACGGACCTGAAGCTCCTGGAAATGAACAGAGGTGCCAGAAGTCAGAAAAGACCAGATGAGGTGCCTGGGGCCTCTGCTAGAGAAACTTGTCACCCACATTCAAGCAGGTTAGCCAGCCGCCTGCACTAGCTCATCTGAACTCAGAACTGTTGTACCTTATGCTGCAGCCTAGGCAACATCAAAGTCCACAGTGAGCCTCACCCCGCCAACTGCCAGGCTTCCCTTCCCTCTGGATGCCTGGGAACATTGTGAATATGCTTTGCCTGGGCATTTCAACGCATGTGTCTGTTTACAATAAATGCTCTTTTTTAAAGGGAGGATGTTGATATTCTGGCTTACGACCTTAAAGAAATACTTTCTGGCTTCAAGGGTCACTTCTGGGTGATCTGGGGCTAAGTAGAAAACAAGTGCCACCAAAGTCACACAACCCAGCTGCTGTCTGCCTTGACACCTTCCTGGGCAGACTTGTTGGCACATGCCTCTGCAGTCCCTCGTCCCATGCCTTATCAACTCCATGTTTTCTGCAAGGGCCCCTGGGCTTTGTCAAGGGAAGGTTACAACTACCATTTAGAGCCACCAGCAACAGCTTACTGGGCTCAATTATATTGTCCTGTGTGGCTCAAGCTTGGCTCTTCTCTGAGATGGCTCAGAGGAGAGGAGACAGCGCATGCCCAGGGCACCATCGACCCATTTGTCCCTGAGCTGGGACCAACCTGAGAAGACAGTGGGGGCGCGTGTTGGCAAATATTTCCAATACATCCCCCTTTCTGGGCCCCAACAGGTCTCTAGCTCACCATGGTGCGCAGCACCGGCAAAGACAAACCGCGTAGGTCAGTTGTGTCGTGGTCCCGCCCCCACCCCCGGTCTCTTACAGAACCCACCCGGCTGCGGTGGGGTCGAGTTTTAAGGCTGTGCGGTGGTCGATGGGAGGACTAGCTCAGCGAAGGGTGATGGGGCCTTGAAGGGTGCTCGGTCTGACAATACGAGCGCCCCCTGTAGAGCGCAGCGCTGCTGGCTGCTGAGCGCAGGGCTGTCCAGGTGCACGCGGAGCCAAGGGGTCCCTGTGAGGGCGACGGAAGCGGTTACCTAGGTCACAGCGGAGGACCTGAAGGGTAGGAGTGGTTACGGGTTCCAGACAGCGCTTACCGCGGTACAGCCACTGGCCCACGTCGACCAACAGTTCAGCACCCACTCCAGGCCTGATCGGCTGCCCGGCTCGAGAGCGTCCAGCTCCGAGCTCGTGCAGCACACGGGCAAGCTGCAGCGCTAGAACGCCCTCCACAGTGCCTAAAAGGAGAAGGCGGGCTCATGTGCCAGGACCCGGAAAGAGACGGAGAGGAAGTGGGGTGGGGCCTGGTGCCGAGGATATCCGGTCTTACCGTCTGCAGGTGCGAGCAGCTCTTCTTGCACGTGGGCGTGCGGTAGCAGCTGTCGGCGTTGCGTGGGGCTCCCGGAGCACAGCGCTCTGGCTAAGCGTGGGTCCACGCCCTGCGCCGAAAGCATCAGCTGGAAGCGGCGCCGCGCAGAGCCGTTATCTAAGGCCGCGGCCACTCGGGCGGCGCCCTGGTCTTGGGTTTCCGCCTGTTTGCTAAGCCAAAGGATGGCTCCCCCTGTTGGCGGGCGGGCGGGGTGGAGCTCAGAAGCTGAGTTCCTGGCATACAGATACTGTGGTCCTAACCCCAGCCCTCTCACCTAGCCTAACGACCAGTTCCCGTAGATCCGGCGGCCCCGCACCATCCAGGCAAAGCAACGCTTCTTCCACTTCCAGAGTGTGACCCACACTGCGGCCCAGAGGGTTATCCATGGCAGTCAGGGCTGTGGCGACCCGCAGCCCCAGGCTCTCCCCCACGGTAACCTGGGGAGACACTACTCAATGTCCAGCGGCGTTATCAGATCCCATACCTGCTGCACCCGGCTTAGGATGTCAGTAAAGGCTTAGGGTGGAGGTCAGAAACCAACACTGCCAGGCCTCAGAGGTGGTGGTGGTGGGGTGGGCTTGTCATTCACCCTAAGTGGAGGGGCTCTGTGGAGAATTTACCCAGACCCAAAGTCAAGACAGCCTTAATTGGATAGGGTAGGAAGTCTGGAAAGTGGGATTGCCAGTTGGTTCTACCAGGAGAGTCGAGTGGGCAGAGGCAGGGGTATGACAGAGGTGACATCCCTTCACAGAAAGGCCACTCAGGCTTAGCACGGGCTCACCAACGTCTTTGCCAGCTCTCGGGCCTGCTCCTGGTCTGGGAAGACTGCAGCCCCCCCAAACTTAACATCCACCACCAAAGTGGACAGTCCCTCCACGGCCTTCTTACTGAGGATTGAGGCTGTGGAGAAGAAAAAATGTTATCCCAAGGTATGTATCTGGGGACAAGGAGGGGCTGCCTCAGTGATAAAAAGTCTGTCTAGTGGATTGCATGTGAGCGAGGGTACCCCATCTCAGGTCACCTGTGATGAGTGGTACACTGTCCACAGTGGCTGTCACATCTCGGGCAGCGTACAGGATCCCATCAGCAGGAACCAGCTTTTCACTCTGGCCAACAATGCAGCAGCCGACTTCCTCAAGAATCAGCAGCATCTGTTCAGACACTGTCAGTGACCTCTGAGGAAGGACTCCCCCTCTCACTGGCCCTGACCAGTGACCCAGCAAAAGTTACAAACATGACCAGGGGGTGTCAATAATCCGGTTCCGGTGACTGATGCCAAGGATCCTGATCAGCTAGTTAGTGACACATTAATGTTTAGCAGCTCAAACAGTGTTTTCTACCCATTCCCGAGTAATGGTCCTGACCAAAGTTCTCTGGATGACTCCAGGCCTCTGTACAATCAGCGACCTTTAGAATAGTCAACATTCTCACTAGTGACCTAGATAAATAACCTATCCCTTGATCATCCCGTGATTCTGGCCAGTGACTCCCTCAACCTTGATCAGTGATCGATTAGTGGCCCACATGTACCTGCTCTGGGCTCTGGGTGACACTGAACCCAGGAATTGACTCCAGCTTATCCAGTGTGCCCCCCGTGTGCCCAAGACTGCGTCCGCTGATCATTGGCACCTGGTGGACAGGAATGTTGTCTGCCCCTGTACACCTCCCCTTTTCCCCATGTCATCTTTCCTCCAGTAAGAACATCAGCTGAAATCACTTAAAAAAAAAAAAAAAAAAAAAAGCAAGCCAGCTGGTGGTGGTGCATGCCTTTAATCCCAGCACTTGGGAGGCAGAGGCAGGTGGATCGCTGTGAGTTCGAGGCCAGCTGGTCTATAAAGTGAGTCCAAGACAGCCAAGGCTACACAGAGAAACCCTGTCTTAAAAAGAAGCCCCCCCCCGAAAGCAGTTGTAATATTTCAGTTAATGTTTAAAATTGGTGGAAAGGAAAAGAAATTGTACTTGGTGGGGAGTAATTTGTAAGTAAGGCAGGGACTGGTACTCATTATCTGGGACCCAAGTCTGAGGAACAAGAAAAAAGAACCAGCTCTTCCTGTCAGCTCTTGGAGGAGGTCCCTTCTCTATTCCATCATGGAATATTTGGTCGGTATTGGGGAATGAGACAGCCCTGGGTTTGAGAGCTTTGAGCCTGGCTTGAGGGTAGGGAGGTGCCTGTGAGTGGGCCAGAGATGTGTAGAGGTTGGTGGTCACTAACCTTGCAGCCACATGCAGCCAGGGCAGGTGCCAGAACCAGGCTAACTTTGTCGCCCACACCTCCTGTGGAGTGTTTATCCACAAGCTGCTGGTGCCAGGATTTGGGCCACTCCAGTTGCTGCCCAGACTCTGCCAGGGCCCGAGTCAGCACAGACGTCTCCTCTAGGTCCATGCCCTGCAGCCGAATGGCCATCAACATGGCCCCTAGCACCGGCATATGAGCAAGCATGAGTTTCCTGGGGCCCGTGATGGCGGTGAGTTACTGTGGATCCTTGCGGTACGTATGGGGCAGTTGGGGAGTGAGGGATCAGGGTCTAGTTAGGGCTTCCCACACACCAATTTGTGTGTCCTGTGCGCTTCCATCCATCACAGCGTGCACGAAGTCCCTGATATTTGCCTCGCTCAGATGCCCTCCATCTCGTTTCAGCCGGATCAGCTCAGGCAGCTGCCTGGCCCCCCCACTCCCTCCCCCTGAGTCGGCACCAGCTGCCTCTGGGGCTGAGGGAGGTGATGTCCCAGGAGCTGCCATTGCTCCAACCTGCAGGGGATATTAAGAGGCTGGTGGAACCTCCCCTTTCACCCATATCCCTGAAGCCATGCTCACTTGTCTGAACCTTGCTCTTATATGTGTCTATGATGTCCATCGCTGTCCCACGTCTTTCTCAACACCAACCCCCCACCCCCACCCCCACCCCTCTGTCTGGCTTCGACCTCACAACTTGATCCCACTCCACTACCTATTCAGTCCAGGGGCCTTTACCAGTTTTTTGGATCTGGCCCGGTTCCAGCCTTGTATCCCACAGCCTGGTGTGGAGGTAGGTGCAGAAGAGACTGGTGGCCAACAGGTAGTTCAGGGACAACTCACAGGGCGGTCCCAGTAGGCGGCACTTGTCAAGGTAGGGCCAATCACCGCTTTAGTAGCGGCTCCCTATCGGCTGCCTTGTGGCCAATTGATGTTCCCGGGACCTTAAGGGTCAGATTATGGCGCTCCAGACTGGCCTTCACTCTGCTGGTTCCCTGGGGTCTTGGTACGAATGGGTCCTGAGCACCGCTGCCCTGCCTGCCTGATCTCTAAGTTCAGACACCATCGATGGCCACGTCCTATCCCCCCTTGCCCACCACGCAGAAAGAAAGACACACACAACTCTGGCTTGAAAAGCTTTTAAGCAAACAACCGAGGGCCAGTGCCCGCCTTGCTGGCGTCAGTCGTCCACGTGGGCTATCATGGGGGCCAGGTAGTCTGAATGCCTGATCCCGAAGGTCCAGCCACGAGGCTTCCGGTGCTGCGGGCCCAGGAGACGCAGCTGACCTTACCAAGCCAGCGTTCGGCTTCCTACAGGGGTGCCTGTTCCCCGGGGACTCTGACCCATGCCTTAGACCTCAGACCCTCATCCCCTGCGCCTTGACCCTCCTGGACTCCACACCACCTTGTCCACGCTGTAGGATGCAGGTCCTGGCTTCGGTGTGCTGTCTTGGGGTGGCGAAGTCCGCGCCAACATCGTGAACTGCGGGGCTCGAGGCTTGTAGATCCCAGGGTTCACAACGTGGTAGGCACAGGGGCCTGGGGTCTAGGAGGACAAGAGGGGTGCTGGCTCCCATCACCATTGTCCCGTGTGAACTGCTGGCAGGCCCTGTCTCCCTCTCGCTCCCCCTCCCTCTCCCTTTCCCCTCCCCCTCCCAAATATCACTATACACCCCAGGCTGGCTTTGAACTTCTGCTTCAGTTTGACGAGTGGTGAGATGCCTGGAGTTCTTCACCACTCCAAACTCTCCACTGGTCCCCCTTTTTTTTGGGGGGGGGGGGAGGGTTCGAGACAGGGTTTCTCTGTATAACAGCCTTGCCTAGACTCACTTTGTAGACCAGGCTGGCCTCGAACTCACAGAGATCTGCCTGCCTCTGCCTCCCAAGCGCCGCTGGGATTAAGGGCGTGTGCCACCACGGGGGCTTTCCACTGACCCTCTTGATTACTAGAGACGTTCAGCTGTCAGCCAGCCCTTTGCCCACCTTGCTGAGGTCCTCGAAGCAGCTGCCCACAGTGCTGCGGCCATAGAACGAGTAATTTGGGGCTGAGACTTTGCCTATGACACGTGGGCCCAAGAGCGAAGGCACAGTGTAGGACGCAGGGCCTAAGGAGCAGCCAACAAGAAGGCACTTGTACCGGTCTCCTTGCTTTTATGGCAGACTTCCGGATGGGGTGCGGGAAGGTCCCTAGTGTTGAACCAGCCCTTCTGGCCTCACCTGGGGTTTGTTGCTTCGAGAGGATGCCCCAGTTTCGGGAAGCCATGGTATGCCGAGGAGCGGAGGGGTGCGTCATGTTTCCCGCACGTTCTGGGAAATACCTGCCTATGGGATGGACAAAGAGTGTGGGCCAGAACTGGGGGGGGTGGGGGTGGGTGAGGTATGGGGAGTTTAGCCTGGGGTCTTGGCACTAAGGAGAAATTGGAGCCACAGTGGGGTTAGGGATTCTGGGTATGGGTAGGAGGTTCCCGGCATTCTGGGCGGGGGAATTTCCTAATGGGCGTTCTTGGAGACAGTTCCATGTTGGGGAGACCCGGGCCCCAGGGTGCTGACCCGGTCCCGGAGTGCGGAAGGGCGCCGTGTGGCTTAGGCGACCATAGATGGAGAAAGCCGGGGCGCCTTCCATGCCGCGGACTGTCATGCGGGCAGGCACCAGGTGGCTCGGCCCGGGCCCGTAGGATGTATGCTTCAGGGGCAGGCGGGAGCCGAAGGTGAAGGCGGGGGCGCGCGGCCGAGACGGGTCGTGCAAGATGTAACCTGCGGAGTGTCCCCGCGTCACCTCCCGCAGTGCCCAGAGGCTGTCATCTCCTTTCCCTCCCCCATTTCATCAAGGCAGGCCCAGAACACACCCTTCATCTTTTGGCCTCCCCTTTTGCCCCAAGCACAACTGTGCCTGGGTTTCAGGCAGCAGTGTAGACCGCCCACAGTACCACCTTCCCCCCTTCCTCCCAGACACCCGCCCTTGCTACCGGTGTTCGGTGGCAGCTTGTATTTGGGCCCCGGGCCTCTGTGGAGCGCCGCGATGGGGCCTCGGGGCCGATGTGGGCGCCAAGTGCCGACCCAGACTTCTGAGCCCATGACGCAGGCGGGGGGCGCCTATGGCTTTGCTGCACCTGTGGGCAGAATTCTTAGGAGACACACTTCTCCAGCTCCACTCGGGACCAGTACGACCGAGTGCAAAGCCTAGCACGTATCCCAGGGCACCGGGAAAACAAACAATAGTTTCCCAGGATGGGTGGCGGGTGCACTGGGGCAGAAACGAGCTTCAAAGTCATCTATGGACTTCTATCCCAGGGGTTTCAGTACAAATGTTTAAGTTCGGGCCAAGTTCGGACCCAGACATTGCAAAGTGGAGTTTCTGCGTGAGAGAGGGATTTTAGAGATGCTGGGAAGGTCCTTAAAGGGGCACAGGGTGCTTGGAGGGAAGGCCAGGAGATGCACTGACCTGCTGTTGTGGCTACCCTCTTGGGAAAGCAAAGCTGGGGAGCGTGACAACCCTCTCGTCAAAAACTCTCAGACCCCCATTATGTCCCATCTTGCTTCCTGGCAACCAGACCAAGGGCCTGACCCCACCCTCCAGGGCCTTCAGCCTGCCACTGCCGAGGCTGTGTGCTGGCTGGGCATTAGGCTGGGTCACAGACCAACGCACTGGTTCCAGAATGAGACAGATCTGCAGACAAACAAACAAACAAACAAACAAACAAGCAAGCTTCAGAATAAAGGAAGAATACAGAAAGCTCAATTTAACTATGCATTTATGTAAGCCCATGAAACATTTGCAAAACTAATATTTTGGGTCATAAAATAATATAAATATAATAGAGAGACTGCAATGTACGACTGGATCACACGCCAATACAAATTCTCAATGAAGTTTTTTTTTTAAAAGTAAACTTTAAAAATTTTGGACTCAAAAGGAAACTCAGCTCTTGAGTCACAAATGATATAAAATATTTCAGAGGAAAACTGTATTAGAATGCATCTAAAGTAGAGAAAGATGTACAGCTCTAAGATAACCTCAGTGCTAATGAAAATCTTTTTTGTTTTGTTTTGTTTTGTTTTTGGAGATAGGGTTTCTCCATATAGCCCTGGCTATCCTGGACTCACTTTGTAGAGATCCGCCTGCCTCTGCCTCCCAAGTGCTGGGATTAAAGGCGTGCAACACCACGCCCGGTGAAAATCTTAATGACATTTAGAGTTCATTTTGCAAGCAACAACAGCAGCAAAAGATTTTTAAAAATAAGGAAACTTTGGAGTAAGCAGGTAGTTCCAGCACTCAGAGCTGGGGCAGGAGGATCTCAAATTCAAGGCCAACCTGTGATGCATAGTGAGATCCTGTCTCAATAAACACAAAAGAATGCATCAAAGATTATATATATATATATATTCTGATATATATATCTATTTGTAAAAAGATGGCATTTCAGTGAGCTTGGTAAAGGTGAAAGTGATAGCCAACAGAAACTTAGATACCAGGCCAGGTGCAGCGGCACCTGTCCCTGTACTCAGCAGAGGCAGGTCAGTTCTCCGGGAGAGCCTAATCTACGGAATGAGTCTTTAAAGTCTTTTATGCATAGTATCTCCAAACAAGGGTGGTTTGTCTTCTAGTCCTACTTGTGTCTATTGGTATTTTCTTTTGTTTTATTGCTGTAGCTAAGATTTCAAGAAATATGTTGAATAAAGGTGGAGAAAGTCATTCTGCCTTGCTCCTGGTTTTTAGTGAAAATGTTCTTAAGCTTTTTCTCTTTAGTATGATATTGGCTGTAGGCCAGTCACACATAGTCTTTATTATGTTATGTTAAGATACTATGTTAAAATATTCTTCCAGTCCTATTTTCTTTTTTTCTTTCTCTCTTCTTCCTCTTTCTTCTTCTTCTTTTTCTTCTTCTTCTTCTTCTTCTTCTTCTTCTTCTTCTTCTTCTTCATCTTCTTTTTCTTCTTCTTCTTCCTCTCTCTCTCTCTTTGAGACAGGGTTTTCTGTTCCTATTTTCTTTTCTTTTTTTTTTTTTTTTTTTAAGATTTATCTATTTCTTATTATGTATACAGAGCTCTGCCTACATGTATATCTGCAGGCCAGAAGAGGGCATCAGATCACATTACAGATGGTTGTGAGCCACCATGTGGCTGCTGGGAATTGAAGTCCAGACCTCTGGAAGAGCAGTCAGGGCTCTTATCCACTGAGCCATCTCTCCAGCCCGTTCCTATTTTCTTCAAGGATTTTGGTTTTTTGGTTTTTCGAGGCAGGGTTTCTCTGTGTAGCCTTGGCTGTCCTGGACTGACCTTGTAGACCAGGCTGGCATTGAACTCACAGTGAGCTGCCTGCCTCTGCCTTCTGAGTGCTGAAATTAAAGGTGTGTGCCACCACGCCCGGCTTCTTCAGGTTTTTTTTTTTTTTTTATCATAAAAGAATATTAGATTTTGTCAAAGCCTTTTCTATTGAGATGGCCATGTGATTTCTGACTTTGAGGATGTTACTTATGTTTTTATTACATTAATTTATGTAAAATAAATTTTTTTTTTGGTTTGGTTTTCAGAGACAGAGTTTCTTTGTGTAGCCCTGGCTGTTCTGGAACTCACTCTGAAGACCAAGATGGCCTCTGCTTCCCAAGTGGTGGGAATAATTTAGGTCTTTTTTCTTTTCTTTTTTTACTTCTTTCTCCCTAGAGACAGGGTCTCACTATGTGGTTCTGGCTGTCCTGAAACTCACTGTGTAGACCAGGTGGGCCTTGAGCACTCAGAGAACCATCATCTGCCCCCAAGTGCTGGGATTAAAGTTGTGTGCTGCCTGCCTAGCCTGTCTTTTATCTTGTTTAGTTTGGCTAATGGTTTCTTGATATTGTTTTGAAGAGCTAACTGTTTTGTTGATCATTTGTGTTATTTTTACCTTTCTTTTTAAATAAATGCATGTTTTGCCTGCCTGTATGTCTGTGCACCATCTCTGCCTGCAGTACCTGAGCAGGCCAGAAGAAGGCAGTGCATCTTCTGGGCCTGGAGTTAGTAGTTACAGATAGTTAGGAGCCTGTGCATGTGTGCTGGGAGTTGAACCCAGGTCCTCTGCAAGCCTGTGCTTTTAACTGCTGAATCTCTCCAGCTTGTTTTTTTATACTTCTATTTCATTAATTTTTGTTGTGATAGATCTTGAGTATTTCTTTGCATTTACTGGGTTTGTTTTTGTTTTTGTTTTTTGTTTGTTTGTTTGTTTTAGACCAGGGTCTTACTATATAGCCTTGGCTGTCCTTGAGCTCACTATGTGGCCCAGACTAGCCAAAAATTCATAGATTCCCCTGCCTCTCCCTCCTGAGTCCTGAGATTAAAGACATGCACCATCACACTTGGCAGAGGCTAATATTTTTTTGTTTTTGTTTTTGTTTTTCGAGACAGGGTTTCTCTGTATAACAGCTCTAGCTGTCCTGGAACTCCCTCTGTAGTCCAGGCTGGCCTCGAACTCACGGAGATCCACCTGCCTCTGCCTCCCAAGTTGCTGGGATTAAAGGCATGCGCTACCGCTGCCCAGCGGCAGAGGTTAATATTTTCTAAGCATTGAAATTATTCTAGGGATGGGCTTATAAATATCACAACATGATGTTTTGATTATAGGTACTTTCATTTTTTAAAAATTTCAGTAATAGAGAAAGCTTATGTATGATGAGCTTTGATTGATAGTCCGCATAGCTTATGTTTTGGCGGTTCTTTTGTATTTAGCTCCACAGCTGATGTAATGTACGTGCTGTGCTGTGCCGTCTCTGGAGGAACCAACTTTACACATGCAAGCAGATATTCCCCACTTCTCTCATGGAGATGGGGGGGAGGCGAGGTCGCCATTGCTCATCAGATCCTCCTAGGCCCCCCTTTCTCAGTTTTCTTTGATAATATTCATGCCGTCTGTGCTTTTAAAGTCAACATAGGCCAGTTGTGTGGTTCATTCTTTGTAACCTTTCTAGCAAGTGCTACTTCTTCTTAACTTCCTCTGGGAAGGGATGTGTGGAAGTGGCTGTCCTTTGGCGTGTGTGTGTGTGTGTGTGTGTGTGTGTGTGTGTGTGTGAGCACAGCCACAGCCTCAGACACCTTCCCCGCCCTGCAGTGTCTCTTCACCGCTGGCTCAGCTCTCTCTCCAGCTTCACAGTGTCGCTATACTAGCTGTTCTCATCCTCTGAGTCGCGACCCACTTAGGGGGTTGCACATCAGATATCCTGCATATCAGGTATTTACGTAACGGTCCTGAAACAGCGATGAAATAGTTTTATGGCTGGGGGTCAGCACAGCGTGAGGAACTGTACTAAAGCATCGCAGGCAGCATCAGGAAGGCTGAGAGCCACTGATCTAGACGCAACTAAGTTTTGCCCTCCGTCTTCCTTTTTGATAGGACTAAGCATGCCCTGCTCATCTCATGAGGCCTCCCCGCCCTGGCCATCATTCCTTGTGGGTTTGTTGGTGTTGATTCCTGCACTCACGCTGCCCTCTGTGGCTCCCCTGTGACCCTCCTCACTCTAACTGGCCTGATCTTCAGAAGCCGCGTGGAGCTAACCAAGCACCGGCTAGCCCATAAAGGAGGTATAAGAGAAGCATCAACTCTTATCTATTGAAGGTCCTGGGTCTCTAAACTTAACCACAGAAGCAGACAGAGCCTGAGACGGGGACAGAGAGTAAAGGCAAGGAAGTCCTCTGCTAGTTGAAGTCCACCTTAAGGTGTGGGGCTCGCCCCATCCTCTCGATGTCACTTAATAGTTCTGATGGGAAGCCGGGATGGGACCAGGCCAGATGAGATACTTGAGGCTCAGCAGAGGCCAGGCGAGGTGCCAGGGACACTCTTGGCACCTCCTTGATGTCTGAGTCAAGGAGACCTTGGGTCCGTTGTCTTTCAGAGGAAAACGTTCTTTTCTTGTCGGCAGAGCTTTTATACTGGGACTCCGGTCTCTTTTTCTGAGTCTGGGTCCTACCTGGTAAATGTGTTAAGACTCCCTCCTGAGGCAGGGCGGGGTGGAGCACGTCTGCATTCCTAGCACTCACGAAGGTAGAGGCAGGCAGATCTCTGTGAGTTCAAGGCCAGCCTGGTCTACCCAGCCAGCCCAGAACAGCCAAGGCTAACACAGAGAGACCCTGTCTAGAAAAACAGAACAAAACAAAACAGAAAGATTTTTTTTTTCTCAGTAATGAATTTCAGTGATGAGCAGACTGAGAAGGCCCCTGCCATAAATACCTACGTACTTATGCCTAATGAGATATCCACAAGCCAGCCTGGGGGTGGCGGTGGGGAATAAAGTGGGTGAGGGGGTGGGGTGGGGTGGGATGGGGTGGGACTTGGTTCAGGCGGGGAAGGTGGAGGAGTGAGAGGGTACCCAGGAGCTTGGCTGGTAGAGCACCTGAGCCAGAGGGGCTTCTGACGGACACAGGAAAGGCAGGCTGTGCCCTGAGCTTGTGAGAGGTACTGGGATGAGAGCCGAGCAGGCCAAAAGGGTGAAAGAAGGCCAGGAGGCTCCCGGAGTGGATTAAAACTGGCCACGGAGAGGAAGATAGACTGTTTGAGGGGTTGTTTGTTTGTTTTCTTTCATTCTTTCTCACCTTTATTTTTTCCCTCTTGACTCGCAAACTTATTTCCTTGGAGCAGTGTCTGGTAGCTGCTGGAGGAGGGGGGTGGGTGGGTGGGTGGGAACTTCACCTGTCCCAAACCCACATGGTCACTCACATGACCCTCATCTGAGGGTCTACCTTTTCATTCTGAGAGCCCACCCAAATCACCACCCCCACCCCCTTCCCTCAAGGCCGTGGTGGAATTGGCCTCTCCAGTTTCTGGTAATTTCATCAGGGCTGCATCATGTTGCTGAGACTCAAGATTAGCATCTCCCTGCCTGGTAACCCTTCCTTACCAGAGCTCCTGTTCAGCCTATGGGGTTTAGGGTGAACTGGTGGGGGGGGGCAGGTCTGAGGGTCTTTAAGGCAGAAGACAATGGGATGAGATGTTTGTAGAATGTCCAGAAACACTGCTGTTTGTTCCCAGGACCCTGAGCAAAGAAGACAGAGGTAGGAGCTGGGATGGGGGATATACACAACAGGGCAGGCTGCTGTAAACCACAGCCTCTCTTGATACGGCCTAACTTGAATGCAGGCAGGTATCCCGTAGGGGCCTGGAGAATCAGTCCACCTTAACAGGGCTGTCCTAGGCGGACTGCTTGCAATGTCATCTGCACATCCAGCACAGCTCAAGCTGGGTGTGGGGCACGCATAGCTGCCAGCCAGAGCCGGCTCTTCACAGTAGATCTGCAAGCCTCGCCATGCTCCAGGGCGCTCTAGAGGTTGGTGGTCCCCTCTGGGGCTGGGATGGTGATGGAGATGACGATTGGGATGGAGCCATACTCACCTTGTTGGCACTAGCAGTGGTAGCCACCATAGCACTGGCTTTGCAATGGTTTGGCTCCACGCCGGACCAGGAGACACAAGGATCAGCAGCTACAACTCCAGGCGTGCAACTTGCTCAGGTGGGAGGAGGCAGGCAGGCCCTGCACCCAAAGTCCAAGGCCAGTGATGCCAGTGACGGGCAGAGCAAAGGACAGGAGAAATCAGAAGTTGCTGGAGGTGGCCAGAGGAGACCTGCTACAGCTAGTGGCCAGGACCTAGAGCCATCAATAGGCGGAAGTAAGACCTCAGAGACCCGGCTTCCACTCAAGACACCCGAAGAGGTGGCCAATAGAGGGACCACTCCAGCATCCCTGGGAAAGAAGAGAAAGGAGCCACCCAGGCCAGAAACATCTTTCCTGCGCCACCACAAAGCAAGGGATATCCCTGTCCCCATCACTATTCACTTTACTCCTCGAAGCCCTGACAGCAAAACAGAGATCCAGGCGGAGGTAACTGGCACGTGTGGTAAGGGGACAGCTCGACAGGGCCCCATCCGTATGGAGCAACAGGACACCAGCCCCTGGCACCTGGCTGTGGGGCCTTCTGGCCCCCTGGGGAGAGGCCTAGGCAGCTTGCATCGGCGGCGACGGAGGCCTGGTGCCAGCTCAGGAGACAGACCCTACCGACCTCTAAAGCCGGACCCCCTCCGCCTGGGCACTGTGGTGAGTGTGTGGGATGCTGTGGATATGGCAGCCGCAGCCACCCAAGACATCCTCACCGGCAGTTCCCTTACAGGTCCCTCATCTCTCCACTCAGACAGGGGGAGCGAGATTCCTCAGGAGATGGGCCCAGCTGATGCTGTAGTCAGTAGGCCTCAGGCGGACCCTTTCCAGGACGTGCGTGGGAGGAGCAGCCTTCGGCTCGCTCCCACCAGCACTGCACGCTCAGGGGCTAAGGGCGGTGACAGCACGGAGACTGGATGCCCTGCCCCTGGGGAGACTCAGAGGATCCTGGCTAGTGAGGTAACCTGGGCCAGAGAGAGTGGGGCAGCTGTTGTCACCAGCAACTTCAGTCCGTCACAAGGTGCCCTGCCAGAAGAGCTGCGCCCTGAGGCTTGTGAAGTGGACCAAGCTGCTGGCCAGAGCAAGACAGAGAAACTAGGAGCTGGCCACCTCACTGGCAAAGGGAGAGGGTCATGCCAAGACAAGGCAAGTGAGCCCATTGCTGGCAGTCCAGCTGCAGCCCAGAGCTGCACTCCCTCCCACAGTTTTCCAGCCTCCCCTCTGAGCCGGGACACTGAGCTGGCTCCATCCTCTGCTGTGGCAGAGCATCCCGTCCCTGGGCTCCTACACACAGTCTCTACCTCTGCTCCTTTAAACAGTTTGCCCCTGGAAGTTAGCCAGGGTCCTTCTGGTGGTGACAGTCTCAGAGCAGGGCCAGGACCCTTTCCAACCCCAACTTTAGCCTCAGCGGGAGCCTCAACCTCAGGGCCAGTAGCAATCCTAGAACCACCTTCAGTATCACCCCCAACCTTAACCTCAGCCTCAGCCTTAACCCCAGCCCCTGTTACAGCCCTAACCCCAATTTCGACAGCAACCCCGTCTCTAACATCACCGCCCTGCCCAGCCCTAGATACAGCCTTAACCCTAATCTCAACACCAACTCCACCAACCCCAACATCACCCCCAACTCCAGCCTCTGCCCTCGTTGCAGCCCAAGATCCTGCAGTAGGCAGTGAGCCAAAGCCTCTGTCTAGGGAGTCGAGTGCAGGCCTGTCCAAGAGCTCCCAGGAAGGACGAGTCTCAAATAGCTGGGGTAATCTTATTACCATGGTTCTTAGGAACCACCCGTTCCCTAGGCAAGAAAAGGCCCAAGACAGTATCCCAAGGGCAGATCCCCAGAGTCCTGCAGGGCCCAGCACGTTCACATACTCTGAAGATAGACAGCCAGGGCCAGCCTCTGAAGGAGCCATCTCCAGCCTTCAGGACAAACCCAGACTATCATCAGGGTTAGTCACACCAGCAGATTCAGGGAGCTTAGGGGAGGCTAGATGTGAAACAGAGGCAGTGAGCTTGGAGACTAATGAGCCTTTGACCCTAGACCCTAGAGGAGATGGAACCATGCAGAAAAGTCTAGGCTTGCTGCCCCCAGTTGCAGAGCCTGCGGCTGCCTCACAGTTGCCCGCACGGGCACAGCCTGCTCCTGTACCAACTACTACAACGAGGCAAGATGCTCAGCCCATCCCCCAGCCTCGGCCGCGGAGGAAACGTAGCATAGCTCAGAGCTCTGAACAGATGCTTACCCAGGAAGTACCCCAGCAGCCCCAGGGGCAGGTGCTGAAGGAGGGAGCCAGACCGGCAGGCGGCAGGGAAATCCTCACAGAGAGGCAGAAAGAGACCCAAAAGCTTATGGTTTTTCTGCAGAAGCCCGGGAGTTGGGGAGTGGTGGAGGGGCCCCAGAAGTACTGCTCACAGGCTGCAGAGCCTACCACAACAGTGGTACCATGGCCTCCAAAGCTAGACCTAGGCAGCTGCTTGGAGGTTTTGGCTTTTGCCCAGAAGCATGGTGAGCTGGCCTTAGCCCAGGAGACCTATGTCTTGATGAGCAACAATCTGCTTCACGTTCTGGGAGACCCACATCTCTACCGTCAGCTGAGTGGAGCTGACAGGGAGCGCATCCTGAACCTGCGGACCTGCCAGGGCCAGACAGTGCTGGGAGTCCTCGTGCTGCCCAGCCTCTATCAGGTGAGCCGCTCAGGGCTCACGAGGGGCCCTCCTGGTGAGGAGGCTCCTGCAGTCAGGTCTGAACATTCGCATCTTCACACGCACCTCCACGTGTTCAACCCACAAGAGAATGTGTGGCGGCCCCTGACTCAGGTACCAGAAGAGGTCCCACTCCGGGGCTGTGGCCTCTGCACTATGCATAACTACCTGTTTCTGGCAGGTGGCATCAGGGGTTCTGGTGCCAAGGCTGTCTGCTCCAACAAGGTATTCTGCTACAACCCTCTGACCAACATTTGGAGCCAGGTTCGGCCCATGCAGCAAGCCCGGGCCCAGCTCAAGCTGGTGGCTCTGGACGGAATGCTTTATGCCATTGGTGGTGAGTGCCTGTACAGCATGGAGCGCTATGACCCACGCACAGACACCTGGACCTTGAGGGCACCCCTCCCTGAGGGCACCTTCCCGGTGGCCCATGAGGCTGTGGTCTGCCGAGGAGATATCTACGTCACAGGGGGTCACCTCTTTTACCGCCTGCTCAGATACAGCCCTGTAAAGGACTCATGGGATGAGTGTCCCTATAGCGCCAGCCACCGACGGTCCAGTGATATGGTGGCACTAGGGGGCTTCCTATACCGCTTTGACTTATTGCGGGGCGTAGGTGCTGCGGTGATGCGCTACAACACAGTGACAGGCTCCTGGAGCCGGGCCGCCTCCCTGCCACTGCCTGACCCTGCCCCACTGCACTGCACTGTGCTGGGCAGCACCATTTACTGTCTCAACCACCAGGTCACCGCTACCTTCACAGTTTCGGAGGGGACTGCTCTGTTTCAGGCCAAGGAGCTGCAACCCTTTCCCCTGGGAAGTAAGGGGGTCCTCTATCCATTCACTCTGACTCTGCCCCCCAAGACCTGGTTACAGACCACGCTCTGAGTGCTGGAAAAGAGGCAGAACTGTGCAGGAAACCCTTTTTTGTGTGGGTCTGAGTGGACCTGGGACATTATCTCTGAAGTGAGATTCCTTCTGCTTCCCTCTCCTTGGAGGCCTGGCTCCCTCCATTCCTTCTGAATTCCACCCCACCTTGCTGGTTTTGGCCCAGGCCCTACCTGCTTAGGATGTCTTAGTTTCATCACAGCCACTTCTGTCTGTGGTATCCTTTAATACTCACTGGAAACCTATTTGAACTTCCTACATTGCCTCAAGATGGAAGAGGAAAGCAAACAGTTCCTCAGGAAATATCTTCACTCTGGAGTTTTGCTATCCTGGGTCTGAACGGCACTTGAATATCCTGTCCCTTGATTGTGTAATGACCCTCCTGCCCCCAGTCCCGGCCCAGGCTGGCCCAAGACCATGTGGCATACTGTGAGCCTCTCTTCAACTCTGGACTCCCGCACCACTTCTGACAGGCTCCCCTCTACATGAGCTCTGTGTTTTAATCTAGTTGTACCTGTTGCTACCTGTGTGAACCAGGACGAGGCATTTAACCCTCCCCTCGACCCCTGTCATTCAGGAGTCCCATGGGGACAAGATCACCAATGGCCTCCTGGCCTGATGCCTGGGACAAATGACATTCAAAATCATGTGCTTTCTCCCTTCATCCACTAAAGCCCACTTTAGGCAGGTAGGTAAATCTGAGTACTGCTGCTTGTCCTGACCTGCAACCTGGCTTATCTCAACTGAACCATCTTTCTTTCTTTCTTTTTTTCACAAGAAAGAAAGAGAGAAAGAGAGAGAGAGAGAAAAAGAGAGGAAGGAAGAAAGAAAGAAGAATTTAGGGGCTGAAGAGACAACTCAGTGGTTAAGCACTCTCCCAGAGGGGCCAGGTTTGATTTCTAGAATCCATCTTGTGGCTCACAATTGTCTGTAGCTCCAGTCCCAGGGGATCTTACACCCTCTTCTGGCCTCTGTGGGCACTGCATGCATGTGGTGCATGGACATACATGCAGGGGAAACACCCATACACATGGAATAATAAAATAATTTAAAAGAAACTATTTACTGTTATTGTGAGGGGACTGCGTGTGTCCTGGCGCATGTGCAGAGATCAGAGGGTGACTCTGTGGACTTGCTTCTCTCCTTATTCCTTTGTGTGGTACCAGGGCTTGATCTCAGGCAATCAGTCCTGAGCAGCAAGTGCCTGTATCTATAATCTCATCCCCCCCCCCCTTTTTTTTAGACAGGGTTTCTCTGTGTAACAGCTCTGGCTGTCCTGGAACTTGCTCTATAGTGCAGGCTGGCCTCGAACTCACGGAGATCCACCTGCCTCTGCTTCCCAAGTGCTGGGATTAAAGGCGTGCGCCACCACCACCTGGCCATTTCCCCCTATTTATTCTATGATTAGTACAACGGATACCACCAGGTGTTTGGCGTGCTGAAAGCATCTTCCTCACACACTTGTCTCTTTGCTTACAAAGTCTGCTGTGAAGTTGGGTCAGTGCAAGACAGAAAGGGCTTCTTGGGTTTGCTTGAAAATAAGTTTATTGAGAAACAAATACCGTGCACACAGCTACATGTCTGGGCTTCTGGACCCATGCCCATGGGTTCTGCCCTTCGGCTGGTGACAGGTGGTGGCTCACTGCTTGCGCTTGGTCTCGGTGAGTAGCTCTTGCCAGTTCTTCTCCATCTCCTCTTTGCAATTGAGGAAAGCATCCTCCAGCCGGCGCATGGACTCTGCTAGTGTGGGGTTGGTACGCATGACTACCATGTCATAGGCCATCCAGGTTGCCTGCACTATAACAACCAAACAGGCCCAGTCAGGTGAGAGGTACTGATGCTCTGGGGGGGGGGTTGGGGGGACTGTGTTCGGCTTTAGGGGCCAGGCCCTGGGGGACACCAAGTATCTGACACCATAAAACTTCTCTCTAGAGTAGCAGTAATGACACCTGCTGATATTCTAGATGAGGTAACTTCTCAGAATTTAAGGCAATGAGAGTAATAAGCTGGAGGCTGGTCTGACAGAATGGAAGGGAAACTAGAGCAAAACACGGGCCCTTACTTGCATGTAGTTCACAGCTAATAGTTGCGGTTGACTTCTAAGAAGTCATCATTTTTTACCCAGGCTCACATGCTCAGGGAAGATGACCATTTCTAGACCCATAAGACCCAAATTAGATGTTTTCTCATGCTCAGTGATCTGCGACACCTATCTACCTGACAGCAGAGAGGCACAGGGCAGGAGTCCTCCGGGGGAGGTCTGGCATCTTCGAGCACTCAGTATCATACAGCCAAGCATCTCCTCTTTTTTTCTCAGAACAGCCTGAGGGCAGCATCTACTGGGGCTGTAAGGGAGCGCACAGTTCTTGTGCAGATTCAGTGGAGGTGTGAGCAGAGCCTGTTCTGCGCGTCCACATCTCTAGAGCTTTACAGAACATGGTCGCCCCTCTGCATGACAACTGAGCACAACATCCATGTCCCCTTATTGGATACATTGGGAAATTATATCATCAAGGAAATTAACCAAGGAGACTGTAGGAAGACGATTAGTGAGAGCTGTGCAAGTGTACATATATATATGCAAGCAACATCTCTTCGTCACAGATGAAGTAATAGAGAAGTGATTTAGTTGTGGAAAGTTTACAGGAAAAGGCACCTGCAGAGTCTCAACAGAGCTCATATGACTATTGCTACCATAGGGGGTCTTTAGTTTTTGGATTGAGAGTGGCACTTGGGACCTTCCTACACTGTAGACCACTGGCCCATTCCACAACATATGGAGTTTTTGTCTAGCAGGTTGGGCTCATTCTAACTCAAAGGGTCTGAAGAGCACACTTTCCAGGCAGCAGATGCCTTATGGATCTGCACACGAGAGCAGAGTCGGCTTCCTGTCTCTCTACTTGCTAGCTACGTGAGCTTCAACAAGGGTGCTCATTTGCTAACCAAGCCTCCTCATTCACAAAACAGAATACCTACCAGCTTCAAGTGAGAGCCAACCGCTAATATACAAACTCCTAGCACATGATATAGACTGAATGCATGTATGCCCCACATTTATGTACTGAAATACAAGTTAATGGTATTAGGTAATGGGCCTTTGAGATGTGCAGTAATAAGGGAAGAGCCTCGTGACTCATGGGGCTGGTGTCTTTTTAAAAGAGACACAGCACTTGCAATTGGCCTTGTGAGGACACACTGAGAAGGTGGATGACTAGACAAACATGGAAGACAATTCTCACCAGATAACCCACTGGCACCTTGATCTTGGATTTCCTGGATTCTAGGACCATGAGAAATAAATGTTTATTTTTAAAGCTATTTTGTTTGTGGCCATCTGTTTTAGTATCCCCAGATGATTAGTCAGCACAACAAGGAGAGTGTTGTTATAACAAACACCTGCAAGTGTGGGGGCAGCTTTGGTGGTGGGTAGAGGCCGCTAGAGTTTTGAAGCTTATAATAGAAATGCATGATACAGTATTGTCACGAATGGAACTTGAATTTAGAGAAAAACCCTGCATCTTCTTAGAGAATATATGCAACGCTGGACAGAATGCTTAGGGACCTGCAGATGGTAAAGCCATTCTGATGAGAACTCAGGAGGAAATAAGGAATATTATCAGAAACTAGAAGAAAGATGACCTTGCTATGGCTATCAAAGGACTTGGCCCCGTTATGTTCGCACTCAGGGTTTGGTGGGAGGTAGAATTCTGAGCAACGAACCTGCATGCCCACATGAGAAGAACTGCTTAACATTAGAAACTTTTAAATTTCAATTTAATTTGGTTTTTTGGTTTTTTATTTTTCGAGATAGGGTTTCTCTGTGTAGCCTTTGCTGTCCTGGACTTGCTTTGTAAACCAGGTTGGTCTCCAACTAACAGAGATGGCCTGCCTTTGCCCCCTCAGTGCTGGGACTATGGGTGTGCACCACTACACCTGGCTAGAAACTTTTATTATAAAATAAATAATTTAGGTACTCAGGGCAAAGACTTAAGGTGGGAAAGAAAATAACATCAGGGGATAAAAGTAGCTCAAAGAATGGGCTAATACAGAGAAACTTCTGTCTCAGAAAACAAAACAAAACAAAAAAGAAAACAAAACAAAACAAAAATAGCTAAAAGAAATGAATCTGAGCTTCCTAGGCCAAATCAGAGAAAGAAAATCTTTTATGAGGCCAGCGTCCATAGAAAAGAGATGGACGCACTCTTTAGCACACCTTGTTTCTGAAGATGGGGGTAGGGCCCTCTGTCTTAGTCACTTCCATTACTGTGAGGAGACACTATGACAAGGCAACTTACAAAAGGAAGCATTTAATTGGGAGCTTGTTTACATAGACTCGGAGAGTGAGTCCATGACTATCATGGCTAGGAGTTTGGCAGTAGGCAGGCAGGTATGGCACTGGAGAATTAGCTGAGAGCTCACATCTGATGCACAAGTTGCGGGCAGAGATAGAGAGTGAGACTGGGCCTAGCGTGACACAACTCCTCCAAGAGAGCCACACCTTCTAATCCTTCCCCAACAGTTCCATTAACTGGGGACCAAATAGTCAAACTTGTGAGCCTATGAGGGCCATTCTCATTCAAACCCCCACACCCTCCACAGCACGCACGAAGCCTTGACTTGATGCCTAACATGGGAAGAATAAAAACCTCCCCCCCCCAAAAAAAATCAACCAACAGCCAGGCGTGGTGGTGCACACCTTTAGTCTCAGCACTACAGGAAGAGGCAGGCAGATTGAGTTTGAGGCCAGCCTGGTCTATAAAGTGAGTCCAGGACATCCAAGGCTACACAGAGAAACCCTGTCTAAAAAAAGAAAACAAAACAAAACAAATCAACAAACTAACAAAGTGAAACAAGAATTTTATCCTAAGACAACAATTCCCAAGGAGGTTCCTTTCTGAAGAGTGTTCTGGGGGCTGGAGAGTTGGTTTAGTGGTTCAGGGCACTGCTGCTATTCCTGAGGACACGGGTTGGATTTCCAGAACCCACCAGACCATTCACAACTGTCTCTAACTCCAGTCTCAGATGATTACTCTGGCACTCGTTTCTGGCCTCTTTGAACATTGCAAACATAGTGTAAGTCATGCACACAGGCAGGCAAAAACATCCATACACATAACATAAATATATTTACAGTAAAAGTCAAGAAAAAAGAGTATCCTGTAGCTGCAAATGACTTTGGTAACATCTGTATTTTGAACAGGAGGAGGCCCCTTCATGCCTGTAGTTAGAATTACTGATAAAAGTTAGCTGGCAGCATGGCTCCAAGCACTGTAAGGACATCAGTAAAGATAGGGTCTCATGTCACTCAGGCTGGCCTCAAGCTTGCTAAGTGGCTGAGGGTGACCCTGAACTCCTCTTGCTGCTACCTCCCAAGTGCTGGGATTAAAGGTGTGTGTTACCACATCCCAGTTCAGAAATGTGCTTCTCAAGGAACTCGAGGTTTGCATGCATTTACTGTTTACTGACTGCCACTCTGTCCTGCCATTTGTTAAGGCAGCTCTGGTACTATACAGAAGGGTACAGAGAGGACATATCTGGGTTCCTGAACTGTCCATGATAAGCTGCGGTGGGAGAAGACAGATTCCCAGCAAATAAGTCATTGGAGATTGTGAAACATGCTGAGAAGAAAGTAAACAGTATGTGTGTGACAGAGAAGTGGCAGGCAAAGTCAAGACCAGCCCTAAGAAGAGGTCACACAGAAAAGCCTCCTGCTAAGACTGTAGCTCAAGGAGAGATGACTTGCCTAGTATTCCTAAGGCCTCAGCACCACCACCATCCAAAGAGAGGAAGGAAAGGGAAGGAAAAGAAAGAAGGTGGAAACAAAATCTCCTGTCCCCAACTATGAGTTTGGAAGCAGATTTTCCAGCACACAGTCAAGTGTGCAGGGACTGAAGCGATGGTTGGCTTAGCGACTTGATCTTAGGGGAATCATAGCCAGAACCTAAAGCTATGCCAAATTCAGATTTATTTCCTTCTAAAGTTGGGCCATAACAAATGCTTTTGGCTTCCAGCATCCTGGATTTATTGTGCAGGAATAGATAGCAGATACTGATTTGGGTGCCCGAGGATTTGGGTGCTTCCATAACAAAACCCTAAGCCACTGAGGGTAGTTTGGAAAAGGACGGTGAGTAGGAAAGCTGTGATGATTCTCAAGAGAGAATTAGCAAGAATTTACAGTTCCTTGAGTGATCTGATTCCAGAATTGCCAATAAAAAGGTAGAGAGCTATTTCAGCTATTTATTAGTATTTAGCTACATTATTCTTTTTCTCTTTTTCTGGGGGTAAGAAAAGGTAGAGTTAGTGCTAGGGAGTGAACCTAGGGCATCCAACATATGGTAATCACATTCCCCACCAGGCCACCTCATCCATAAACAGGATATAATGGTAGATAGCCCTAAAGCTGTTGTAAGTAAATGAAATAATGTATTTAGAGCCCACAGGAATACATCAATGTGGTATGTAATAAACATAAGCTGATCTGGTGTTTTCTCAGAAAAATGGGAATAGGGCTTCCTCAAGACCCAGCTATCCCACTCCTTGGAATATACCCAGAAAATGCCCTAACACACAACAGGGACATATGCTCAACCATGTTCATAGCTGCTTTATACATAACAGCCAGAACATGGAAACAGCCTAAGTGTCCCTCAGTAGAAGAATGGACTAAGAAACTGTGGTACATTTACACTATGGAGTACTACTCAGCTATTAAAAACAAGGAATTCCCGAAATTTGTGGACAAATGGATTGACCTAGAAATTATCATAATGAGTGAGTTCACCCAGAAGCAAAAAGAGACAAACAGTATATACTCACTTATATCAAAACACTAGCCCAAGGGATACGTCCCATGAAAAACTTTACTTACCAAGAAAGTGGGTCAGAGGAGAGGACATCCTATTGAGACTTTAGGCGAGAGTAGCATGGAAGAATGGGGAAATAAAAGGATCCAGAGGGTCCTGGAAACCTACAAGAAGAACTTTATGACAGGCAGATCTGGGTCCTGGGGTCCTCCTCAAACTAAGGCACCAGTCAAGGAGAAATAGGCAGTAAACTTCGAACCTCTACCAAGACCTAGCTGACGAACATGATATTCTCCACCATTGAGTGGAGAGTGAGATCTGACTCTCACAAGAACTCTAGTGCCCCTTTTCTGACCACGTCCCCTGGATGGGGAGGCCTGGCAGCACTCAGAGGAAGGATAGCAAGTTACCAAGAAGAGATTCGATAATCTTAGAGCATATATAGGGGGAGGAGGTCTCCCTCAATCACAGACATAGGGGAGGGGAGAAGGGGGGAAGTGGGAGGGAGGGAAGAATGGGAGGAAACAGGGGAAGGGCTAACAATCAAGATGTAATATGAACAAATTAATAAAAAAAATGGTAAAAAAAAAAGTAAACATAAGCTGTGTAAACGTAGTTTTTATTTGTCCAGCTCAGTTGTTGTCTCAGAGGTTTACTGCCTCCTTCTGCTAACCTAGGCCCAGTCCTGGAAGTTTCTAGCCTCCATACAATCTAACCTAGGCCTAGAATGTTTTCAGCCTCTGAGACTTGCTGCTTAATGAGCTCACCCTTACTTGTTCTTTCTGAGCTCTGGGCTGGCTGGTTCAACTCAGCTGTTCTGGCTCAAACTCTTCTCCCTGCTGACTTATTCAATCTGGCTTCTCTCTTAGCCCAGAATTGCTTTGCTTGGCCTTAAACTAACTCAGCAACCTGCTCTAATCTGGCTCCTTCTCATTTTCTGGCTCATTCCATCTTCGCCTGAGTGGTCTCTCTCGGCAACCCATCTCTCTGTTCCCGTCCTGGTAAAACTGTCTCCTCTCTCTGAAAAACTGCCTTTTAAGTAGCTTCCCTTTCCTCTCTCTTCTTGTGAGAGTTGGGCATATCCTATTTTTGTTAACTCTGATTTGTCACCTTTTCTGCCACTCAATTAGGTATCATTTTTAAACATGGGTGCTTCCTTCTACAAACTAACTTTACCTTCATTTGCAATTAAAGGCATATATCACCATGCCTGGACTTAAGCTTTTCTTTACCTGATACTTGCTCTATATCAGGGTGGCCTTGAACTCAGGTCTGCTTGCCTCTGTCTCCTGGATTAAAGGCACGTTTGTATTCCAGCTGGATCACACAGACCTAGAAGGTCTTTGGATGTGATCTCTTGCCAGAGCAGTCATGTTCTGAATTAACACTCCTCTACAAAGCTGTTATTATCACTATCAGTAACACAGAAGAGTACTATATAGCCAGACCTGTGCAGCCTTTCTGTGGCTTAGTAAAGTAGAAAGTATCCACTTCTAATAGGAACAAAACCACACAAGTATGTGCCTAGAAAAATATGTAGAGGTCGGGTGTCTTGGTTCAATCTTTTAATCCCAACCCTCAGGACAGAGGCAGAGGGATCTCTGTGACTCTGAGGTCTGGCTGGTATATACTGTGAGTAATTGGACAGCTAGAGCTATGTGAAACCAAAACAGGAGCCACGTTGCTGTTAAGGAGCCACATTGTCATACACTGTTATTAATTCTTGGTACCTTTTAGGAATAAGTTTCTATTTCCTTAGCCTAATGTATGCTGCAAACTATGCTTTTCAGCTTATTCTGAACTTGTAACCCCATGATCTATCCCCCTGGCCTAGCTTGGGTTACATAGTGAGACATTCTCTTAAAAACAAAACAAAACAAAAAACCAAAATAAATTATTCAAAAAATTAAAACAGCATTTAATTTGTGGTTGCTTATATATTGATAACATTCTTAAGGAATGATAAATGAATAAATAAAACTTTAAAAATAATATATTATTCCTTAAATTAGACAATTTGTATGAAGATTTGTGTGGTAGTTGAATGAGAAATATCTTCAGTCTTGGCCATTCGAATAGTTTGTCCCCAACTGTGGTACTGTTTGCATTAGGGTTTATCACACTTAAGCTGTGATAAAACATCTGATAAACCACAAGACCTCAGAGTCAACTGATCTGGGCTTATTGAGGCTCATAGAGACTGAACCACCAACCAAAGGGCATGCATGGATTGGGCCTAGACCTCCTACGCCTATGTAGCAGATATGCAGCTTGGTCAACATGTGGGTCCCCTAACAATGGGAGTAGAGGCTGTCTCTGACTCTGTTGCCTGCCTCTGGATCCCTTTCCCCTAGTGGCCTGCCTCATCAGGCCACGGTGGGAGAGATTGTGCTTAGTTCTTCTGGGACTTGAGGTGCCAGGGTGGGATGGTACCCCTTGGGACTCTCCCATTCTCTGAGAAGTAGTGGGGTCATGTGGAAGGGGCATGAGGGTGGGACTGGGAGAAGGGAGGGGGCTGGGATCAGGCTATAAACAAATAAAACAACAACAACAACAAAATCATGTCAAAAATCCCTGTGAGTGCCTGGGTAGTGGTGGCACACGGTTTTAATCTCAGCACTTGGGAGGCAGAGGCAGGTGCATCTCTGTGAAGTTCAAGGCCAGCCAAGGGCTAAAACAGAGAAACCCTGTTTCAAAAAACCAAACCAAACCAAATCAAACCTCCAAAATCCCTGTGAAGGGAAAGGCTTGAAACCTTGAAGCTGCCCGTCACCTAGAGGAGAATGGTGAAAGCCCTTGGGTGATTCTAGTCCTTGTCTCCTCAGTCTGGCCCTCTTTGGCTAGACATCTCAGGAATTTGGCACCTTTCTGACCCCTCACACTTGTCTCAACCGTGTCTTCTGGAGTGTTCTTCATCTCCATCTTAGCACCATCACAACAACACAACATTATTAGTGCTAGCCATTTTAATATAAAATGTAAATATTTTCATCTTAGTTCATATTTTAAAATTATGGTCACATTGATGTCTATTCCTGGCCCTTACCCACTTTCACAAAAGGAATGATTTCTATTCAAGTTTCTATTCTTTTTCTTGTTTTCTTGCTTTGTTTTGTTTTTTTGGTTTTTTAGAGGCAGGGCTTCTCTGTGTATCCTTAGCTGTTCTGGAACTTGCTCTGTAGAAGGCTGTCCCCAAACTCACAGAAGTCTGCCTGTCTCTGCCTCCCAAATCTGGGATTAAAGGAGTGCGCCACCACCAGCAGGCTCGCTTCTAAGTTTAAAAGGCACAGAGTAGTTCTAGTTAATAAAAGGACAAACAGTTAGACTGGAATTACATAGCTTTTTGGCTACATCTTAAAAATTAAACTGTGTTTCTGTGTATGTGCATGAGCCTGCCCGAGTTTATGTGCACTGTGTGCATGCAGGATCCTGTGTGTGTTGGTACACACATGCTCATGTGCCATCATACATGTGTGGAGGTCAGAGGTTGACGATGTGTAGGAGTCAGTTCTCTCCTTTCACTGTGGGTTCCAGGGATTAAACTCACAATCCCTGGATTGTGGCTCAGCTACAAGTGCCTTTCTGTACTCACAGACATCTTGCTTGCTCTAAAATTGTTTTAATTTGAATAAAATATACATGTCTATGTACGGTAAAGCACTCTCTATTTTCTGTAGCAAAATTTGGGCTCATAGATTATAAGAATTACATATATATACATATGAATATGATTTATCTTATGTATATGAGTGTTCTGTTTTCATGAGGTGCCAGAGACGGAATCAGATTCCATTATAGAAGCAATTCCAGTGCTGGGAATTTAACTCAGGAGCTCTGGAAGAGCAGCCAGTGCTCTTAATCACTAAGCTACCTCTCCAGGCCCAAAATTAAGTCTTTCATTTTGTCTTGAGACAAGGTTTCTCTGTGTAGCCCAGGCCGTCCTGGAACTCATTTTGTAGACAAGGCTGGTCTAGAACTCAGAGATCTGCATGCCTCTAGAATTATACATATTTTGAATTAAAAACATATAAAATTATGATGTTGTTGCTACTACTGCTTCATTGAAACACACTGAATAAAACAACAAAATAATATTATTTCCCAAGAATGAAGAAAGCACTCATCCTGTTGCTGTTTCATTCCATAGTACTGTGCCTCCCATTCTCAGGAGTACACTAGTTTTATGAGTGTTCCAAACCTTTACTTAAATAATTCACAGACAGACTGTTCACCTTCTGTTCCCCAGTGCAATAATGACCTGTGCACGCTTGCCATCTGCTGCATAGGGGAGGTAGTATCTGGTGCTACGCTGATTACGTGCGTCTTTTTCTGCCTTCAAGATGATAATGGACCAATGGTAGAAGTGAGATGTAATCACATGAGAGATAATCACAAAATAATTCAAAGCCAGTCACTGGAGCTGCTAACTTTTGTGTTGCCATAGTTACCAGCTATGAGTTGGAAGGTGCTGGAGAAACCCTTGCTAGAGAAGGCACTTGGTATAGGTTCGTGAGTTTAGGGAGCAGCAGAGCTGTTGAGGAAGGAAAGGCGGTGTTTGGGAAGGCATCCTACCTGAGATTTTTTCCATCTCTTCCAGTAGCTTTTCCAGGTCCTTATTCAGGTCGGACAGCATTTTCAGCATGTTATCATAGCTTCTTTCCCCAGGCTCAGAGTCAGCCATCTAGGCAGTGAACGGAAAGAAGCTGCATGGGACATCCAGCACTTTAGTTCCCTCCCTACGGCTCACAGGTGGGCGGTCCCTCAGCAGCCGTTTGCCATCTCTCAAGGTTGGACTCCACCACTCATGCCCCAGAGGCTCTGTGAAGGTTAGACAGAAGTGTGTGGACGGGTCCACACGGACTATAGCAATGCTAATTGTTCCTTTTTTCCCTTTGGCCCTTGTTATGTGTCATAATCAGTTTCAGCTGTCAACTCGACACACCTGGAAGATGGAATTTCAGCTGAGGAACTGCCTCCACTCGATTGGCCTGTGAGCATGTCTGTGGGAAAAATTATTCTCTCTCTCTCTCTCTCCCCCTTTCTTTTCCTTTTTTCCTTTCAAAAATTTATTTAATTAATTTAATATTATTTTTAAAGGTTTGTTTATTTATTTTTATGTGTATGGGTGTTTTGCTTGCCTGTACACCTGTGCATCTCATGTATGCAACATCTGAAGAGGCCAGAAGAGGGCATCGGATCCCCTGGAACTGGAGTTACACAGTTGTGAGCTGCTGCTTTGTAGGTCCTGGAGTTGACTGAATCCAGGCCCACTGGAAGAGCAGCCAGTGCTCTTAATTGCAGAACCATCTCTCCAGTCCTCAAGATTTACTTTTAATTATGTGTGTGTGTGTGTGTGTGTGTGTGTGTGTGTGTGTGTCTGTCTGTCTGTCTGTCTGTCTGTCTGTCTGTCTGTTTGGGGTTTTGTGCACGTGAATGGAAATCAGAAGAGGGCACTGAATCCCCTGTAACTGGCTTTATAATAGTTGTTGGCCACTATGAGGCTGGTGGGAACTGAACCCAGGTCCTTGGCAAGAGCAGCAAGTGCTCTTAATTGTGAGCCATTTCTTCAGCCCCAGTGGGGCATTTTGCGATTGCTAATTTATATAGGAAGGTTAGCCCACTGTGGGTGGTGACATCCCTAAAAGGTGGACCTGGGCTGTGTAAGAAAGGTAGCCGAGCAAGCCAGTAAGCAGCACTCCTTCATGGCCTCTGCTCCAGCTTCTGCCTCTAGGTCTCTGCTTGAGCTCCTGCTCTGGCTTCCCTTGATTGTGGAGTGTAATTTATAAGATGAAAAAAGCCCTTTCCAGCCAGGCGTGGTGGCGCACGCCTTTAATCCCAGCACTCGGGAGGCAGAGGCAGGCGGATCGCTGTGAGTTCAAGGCCAGCCTGGACTACAAAGCGAGTCTAGGACAGCCAAGACTACACAGAGAAACCCTGTCTCGAAAAACAAAAAAAAAAAAAAAAAAAAAAAAGAAAAAGAAAAAAGAAAAAAAAAAAAGAAAAAAGCCCTTTCCTCCCCAAGTTGCTTTTGGTCAGTGTCTGTCATCCTCAAACTGTTAGAAGGAAGTTTTGTTTTGAAAGACATGGTCTTGTGTAGCCCAGTCTGACCTTGAACTTGCTTAAACTCCTGATACTCCTGCCTCCACTTCCAAAGTGCTGGGGTTACAGGTATAGGCACCACACCAGGATAAGGGTGAAATTCTGGGGCCAGACCAGAAGGCCTCTGACAGGCATGAGGCAGATTTGAGGTATGGGGTAGGGCATATGACCTTTTGGGGTCACTTCTGGAGCCATTCCTCACTGGGGAGCCCATCTTTTCTGTTGGCCTGTTTTTTTTTTAGTGAGATAGTTTTCTAAGAACAGGTGGCCATGGCAGTGGGCTGAGAGTGGGTGATTTAAAAAAAGGTGGGGGGATCCAGGCACGGCAGCACATGCCTGTAATTCCAGCACTTGGGAGACAGAGGCAGGTGGATCACTGTGAGTTCAAGGCCAGCCTGGTCTACAAAGTGACTCCAGGACAGCCAGGGCTATTACACAGAGAAACCCTGTCTTGAAAAACAGAACAAAAGAAAGCATCTGGAGCACCTTCCTTGAATCTTTTTTTGTAGGGTTAGTCCCGGTTTTATAGCCAGGCCACATAGGTTGACCTGTCCTGGGGTTCCTACCTCATCACTCTCTTGTAGTCTGGTATCTTTCTCTGCTTCTCACTGAAACTGATTAGACCAGTCATAAAAGGCATACTCATGGCACCTCTGTCCATATATATATACATATTTTTTTAAGATTTATTTTTTATTATTATGTATACAATGTTCTGCCTGCACGTACACCTGTAGGCCAGAAGAGGGGAGCAGATCATATTACAGATGGTTGTGAACCACCATGTGGTTGCTGGGAATTGACCTCAGGACCTTTGAAGAGCAGGTGGTGCTCTTAACCACCGAGCTATCTCTCCAGCCCCTATATTTAACCTCTTTAGCCCCTACGAGGCAGGCATTTTCTCCTGCTCAGAATCCTCCTGGTATTTAAGTTAGATCTCTCTGCTAGCTCCTAAGCTGCTCTCTTTGGGCCCTCTCCTTTACTGGCTTTGGAATGTCAGTGAGGGTCCTCTCAGCCCTTTCTCTTGGCACAAAACAGACAATCGTGATGCCCATTGCTTCACTGTCCTGTTTATGTTGAAGATTCAGATGGTGCTTTTTGTTGTTTTAAGACAGGGTTGTTCTGTGTAGCCTTGGCTGTCCTGGAACTCACTCTGTAGACCAAGCCAGGACCAGGCTGTGCTACATGGAGAAATTCTGTCTCAAACAAACAAACAAACAAAAAACAACAACAAAGAGAGAGAGAGAGAGAGGAGAGAGAGGTGTATCTATCAGGCAGGGCATTAGAACTGACTGTCAGGCTCTCGCCTCTCACTGGGACTGTTTCTATAGTCTGTAAATGGCCTTCCTTCTGTAGTCTCATCTTGCCCAGCCCATTTTCAGGGTGTTGATTTTTTTTTTAATGATGTGAAAATATCGTACCACTGAAACTTCTCAAGAACTTCTTGTTTCTTTTAGGATGAAACACAATCTTCTTGGGCAAAGGGTGGATGTAGCTCAGTGAAGGCCCTGGGTTCAAGGCGCAGAATTACACATATTAAAAAGATAACAATCTTTTTACTATAGTTTGAAGAATTTCAGTGTAGCTCTGGTGACCCCAATTCTTATCCAGTTGTGAGCTGTAGCCAACTAACTGAACAAAGCTTGGATACTACTTTAAAACTATGATGAATGATGAGGGGAGGTCCATGACTACGAACCACAAGATGATAAAGTTAAAATCTTTATGGTTCTCTTGTAAGAAGCAAAGAAATACAAAATGAAAGAGACTAATTCTGCTGTATGGGTGGCTGCAAAAATCTATCCTGGCATCTTCAATATCCCAGGCTCTGCAATGCAACTAAGGCTTCATCATCACAGTTTCACTCAGCAGCCTTTAGGGCCTTTTCTTTTTTTTTTTCTTTTTTGGTTTTGCGAGACAGGGTTTCTCTGTGTAGCCTTGGCTGTCCTGGACTCTCTTTGCAGACCAGGCTTGCCTCGAACTCACAGCAATCCGCCTGCCTCTGCCTCCCGAGTGCTGGGATTAAAGGTGTGCGCCACCACACCCGTCTTTAGGGCCTTTTCACAGGATCTCTGACCCTGCCACAGTGGTACCTGGCTTCAGCTATTCTTCATCTGAATCTTGAATCTGTCATGCTTTCAAAACCAGTGCCACATGAAACCATGTTTACAACACTGCCCAGTTCTACGGCTAGCTTTTAATGTCCTCTGGCCTCCTTGGACCACAGCTGCATCAGCATCCCTGAGGAATACTTCCTATTGTTGCACTGCAGAGCAGGAAGCTTCTCCACAATGGTGCTGATCTCTCTCAGTTACAGCTGCTTCCGCAGCACCAGCCTGAATAATGCCTTGCTTTGATTTTTTTTCTGCTGAATAAACCAGTTACCTCCAAATCCATCTTCACACAGGATCTCAAGACATGAGCAGAGTGGATACCCACATGAGTGGTCACTATCCTTCTTCCTAATAGAGTTCTTAGTCCCTTCTGGGCCCCTAAGCTGAGCCTCCACTGTCTGCATTTCTCTTCCAAGCACACATGTGGCCCAGTAGGCTCTGCTTACATCATTCAGTAGCTTTTCTAGCCCAAGGCATCAAACGAATCCACATTCTTTGTTTTTTGTTTTGTTTTGTTTTTTTTCGAGACAGGGTTTCTCTGTGTAGCCTTGGCTGTCTGGACTCACATTATACACCAGCTGGCCTCGAACTCACAGGGATCCACCTGCCTCTGTCTCCCGAGTACTAGGATTAAAGGTGTGCGCCGCCACCACCCGGCCAATTCCACATTCTTTCCACAAAAAGCAATTCTAGGACTGGCGAGATGGCTTGGTCGTAAGAGTGCTTTTTGCCAAGCCTGACAGCCTGAGTTCAATTCCTAGAAACCCATATTGTGTAAAAAGAGAAGTGATTCTCAAAATTGTCCTCTGTTCTCCATGGGCAATGCATTCTGCCTGTCTGTCCGTCTGTCTGTCTCCCACACAGAGTAAATGTGTTAAAATTAGGTTTAAAAGCTATACCGTCAAGTTCATCACAGCAACAAGCCCACTCACTGTTTTTTGTCCTGGTTTTGGTTAGCATTGCCATGATAAAATACCCTGACAGTAGCCACTTTAAGGGCAAAGGGTTTACTCAGCTTACACTTCACAGTCTATCACTGTGAGAAAGTCAAGGCAGGAACTGGAAGCACTGAGTCACATCCACAGTCAAGAGCAGGGAAGAAGAATAAATGCACGCGTGCTTACTAATGCTCAGCTGATTGTCTCCACTCTTACAGAGAAGACCCAGGCCAGGGAACAGTGCCGCCCACAGTGCTTCCCGCTTCATTCAATAGGGTCGAGGCAATCTCCCACATCTCCCACAGCCTTTCCACGGGCCACGAGGCTCCCTCACGGAGACTCTTCCTAGGTGGGTGATTCTGTTAGATTAGATTGTGCTGACAATTAAAACTAACCATCGCAGGCACAAGCTTAGTATGCTTCCCATGCGTCTGAACAGGGATGCTGATAGGAAGTTAGATAAGTGGATTCTGGAGTGTGGATGCTGTCCACAATGAGGAGACCGCTAAGGTTGAGTACAGATGGAGAAGGAAGCATCCAGAGACGAGGGGTACAGAACCGACAGGTAGAAGAGCAGGGCAGAGTCATGTCCCCAAGTCTAGGCATTCCAGCCAGTATTCTCCCATCATGAAGATTTTACTAAACTGTAACCGAGGGTCTTAAAAGTACAGGAGATGGAGCCGGGCATGGTGGTACATGCACGCACACACGCACGCACGCACGCACGCACGCACGCACGCCTTTAACCCCAGCACTTGGGAGGCAGAGGCAGGTGGATCACTGTGAGTTTGAGGCCAGCCTGGTCTAAAAGCAAGTCCAGAACAGCCAAGACTACACAGAGAAACCCTGTCTTGAAAAAACACAGAACAAACCAAAAAACAAAAACAAAATCAAACAAACAAACAAAGAACACAAGAGAGGAACTCCCCAAAATTGTATGGGATAAGGTGTTTTGTGTGAAATGTGAACAATTTACAACCCTAAATGTTTATAAGAATAAAAACAATAACTATGACTATTCATCATTTTGTGCATTTGGATATAGAAGAGAATTAATTAGGCATATTAGGGCAATAGATTAATTTAACTATTCTGCTTTAAAATGTGTAATTTATTACATATTGCAATTTTCTTTTTTCTTTTTTGAGATAGGGTTTCTCTGTGTCACCTTAGCTGTCCTGAACTTGCTTTGTAGACCAGGCTGGCCTTGAATTTACAGTGACCCACCTGCATCTGCCTCCCAAGTGCTGGGATTATAGGCGTGCGCTACCACACCTAGCAACATACTGCAATTTTCAACCAAAGTTTATTTACAGTTTGGGGGGCATTTAAAGGAATGCAAGTTTCACTGCAAGTCTGATGTGATATTTATAAGAATTACTTAAAGAAACTAGAGTTAATGGCATGTGCCTGTAAGGTCAGCGCTTGAGAGGGAGAGGCAAGAGGATCATCATGAGTTTTAAGCCAGCCTGAGCTACATACTGAAATATGTCAAAGAACCACAAACATGCATCAAACCAAAACCAAAATCAAGCAAACAAAAGAGAACCTAACTATTAAGAAATCACGAAGGGAGGGCCGGGCGTGGTGGCGCACGCCTTTAATCCCAGAACTCAGGAGGCAAAGGCTGGTGTATCGCTGTGAGTTCGAGGCCAGCCTGGTCTACAGAGTGAGTTCAGGACAGCCAAGGATACACAGAGAGGCCCTGTCTCAAAAAACCAAAAAGAAAAAAAAAATCATGACGGGTTTGTTAAGACAATTGAGGTACTTAAAGAGATGGACTATATTAAGATTATAATCAGATGAGTTTAAGTGTATAAGTGGAATAAGCAAAAACTTTAAAAAAGTTATTACTAAAATTTGCTACTGGAATGCCAGGCAGTGGTGGCGCACATCCCAGCACTCGGGAGGCAGAGGCAGGTGGAGCACTGTGAGTTCGAGGCCAGCCTGGTCTACAAAGCGAGTCCAGGACAGCCAAGGCTACACAGAGAAACCCTATCTGGAAAACAAAACAAAACAACAACCACAACAAAAACTTGCTACTAGACTTAGAATACAACTAATAAACAACTCAAAGGGAGATATCATCTGCCTGGTACTGAGGGTTGTTGCATGAAGTTCCTGGGGGGTGCATTATTCAGCTGTATGGAGTAACCATTTAAAAATACTTTTAAGAAAGCTTATAAAATAACAAGCTTTCCAATGACTTTCCCAAACATTCTTGGTGTTATTTATCCTTCCTTCCTCTCCCTCTGTATTATCTTCCCTTCCCACCTCGTCCTTCTCTTCCCTTCTGGCCTGTCTCCTGCCACAGCTCTCTGCATCTAGAGCTCCTTGTCACCCCCTCCCCCATGCCTGCAATGGCTCCTTTCTGCTTTCCTGACTGGTTATTCCAAGCTACACACTCAGGCCTAAAGATTCAAATCTAGGAGACCCCCAGACAATACAGGCTACTGCCATTGTTCTTGGCTGCTTGCCAAAGCATGAGGGTAACACCCTCCTGCTGAAGACACCATACACATCTGTCACCGCACTGGAAGAAAGGAAACTGGTATCTGGAAGTGTTACCAGTTCCTCAGTGTTGGCCCTCATAGTGTCAAAAGGTGATGTATAAGCTTCCAAAGGAGAAGAGTTATCAGCAGTTCTACCTCACTGTAAAGCATGAGAACAGCAACTTCTGCACTGGCAAGATATTCCCAATGGTACAGTAGTGGCACTTGTATCTTGGGGGTAACCAAGAGTTATATGTTTGGACCTATAAAGCCTGCTTGACTGGGAGGAACTCCTGCCGGCTACTGTAAACCTAGCCAAGAACCCATGGCTGAAGAGGCCATAGACCCTAGAGGATAAGCTGCTACTAGCATGCTGCTGAAAAATAGAGTTTCCAGCTGCCTTCTAAATACTTACCTTTATATTATAAGTGCAGCTTTCAATCTTTCATCAATGAAGCTTATTTTTGTAGCAGGTGGATGGTAGTACAGAGGTTATTACAAATGGTCCAAATGTGGATTCTAAGTGACGGTGGGGTGCTCAGCCCCAAGTGGGACATCTATAACATAATCCCTATACCGAAAGTTCAAGGAATATTGTAAGAGCCTGGGGACCAGGATGACTGCTGCAAGACAGTTTCTTCTGGACACAAAGGTGCTGTTGCAACCACAGACACTTAACAATATGATTGCCAGCACAAGACCTGCAAATACCATACCGATCAACATGCCAACATGGAAGGAGGAAATTATCACATGGCTACATACTTAGATGAATATCTACAGGCAGTCAATGGCTGATGAAAGAAGAACCAGTTTTCTTTAGGGACAAGCACCCAACCCTAAGTGGTTGGTTTTAAACACATGCACATAGGAGAAACACTTATTAGACTTTGTAGGTTGAAAAAAATATGTATGTGTATGTCATATATATAAGTCAACAATAGTTGAAGAAGAAGAGGTAATGAAATCAAGAGGTGGTGGTGGCATATAGGAGGAATTGGATAGATCAAAATGATGCACTTATGCACAATTCTCAGGACTTGGGATGTGTAGTGTGAGGAGAATGCGGTGAGGACCAGGGTTTGTGAGGGGAGGAGACTGAGGGGGAATGTCTGCAATGAGGGATGCAGAGACTGATGGTGGGAGACTCAGGATGTGAGGGGAGAGGAGCAGGAACTGTTTGGAGGGAGAGACTCAGGGTAGGAGTCTTTGATTACAACACAGGAATTTTGAGGAAGGGGCACGTAGGGTGTGCAGTGAGGAGGAGGATGGCAGAGATTTTAGGGTCTGGGTAAGAGACTGTGAAAAGGGGCCTTAGGGTATGAAGTAGGGAGTAAGAGGAAGCATCTGGACTGAGGGGTGAGGACAATGAAGTCAGGGGACTTAGGGTGTGAAGAGCTTGAGGGAAAGTGTCTGGAGTTTGGGGAGAAGAGACTGGGTAGGGGAGGAGGTTCTGGGGAAGGGTCCTAGGATATAAGATGTGGGTGTCAGGAGAGCAGGATTAGGCTGTGGGTTAAGAGAACTGAGGTGAGGGGACCTAGGGTGTGTCTTAGTCATTGTTCTATTTCTGTGAAAAGACATCATGACAAAGGAAACTCATAACAGGTATCCCACAACTCTTTAACATCTTGGGGTCTTCAACACAATCCAGGCTTTACCTTCACAGCTTCATGCAACGGCCTCTCTAGGCCTCCATACAGGCCTCTCCTGACACACACCTCATCGGCTTTCCTTAGCTGTGAAGGGACACTCCATAACCCCTTACTTGTATCTTTGATTCTAAAGCCAGAACCATGTGGCTGAGGCTGCCACGGTTCTACTGTTCGCTCAGACAGGAACACGGCCTCCTTATCCAATTACACTTGCTTCAGCTTTCTGTGGTTGACGGTTTCCTTTACTGCTTAAGCTTTCCTTTAATTCCATTCACAAGGTGGACGCTTAGCTGGGTAGGTTCTTGCCCTGAGGACACTACTCTCTTTATTCCACTTAGCAGGAGGCTTTTCTTTTCTTTTTTGAAGTTAACCTTTTCTTTATGTTTTTTTCTGGCTTTTCTTTAAACTTCTTATCTCCTTGAGCACTGGACTTGTCTCCAACAAAATATTCCAACAAAATTTCTCCTCACACTGTACATTTTGTATTTTTCCTAGCCTCCCTTGTTCCTTTATACTGTAGCACTGCATGAGAGCTACCACTAATAACCATATCAAATAGTCAATATTAGGCTGTCTTGAAATTTCCTCTGTCATGTCAGGCATGGACACACCTTTAATCCCAGCACTCAGGAGGCAGAGGCAGGTGGATCACTGTGAGTTCAAAGCCAGCCTGATCTACAAAGTGACTCCAGGACAGCTAAGGCTACAGAGAGAAACCCTGTCTCAAAAAACCAAAAAAAGAGGAAAAAATAAAAAAGAAAAGAAAAGAAAGAAAGAAAGAAATCTCCTCTGTCAATGCCATTAGTCCAAAAACTCTTAAATTTAATTTCAGATAGATTTTTGAACTAGAGCAAAAAACAGCCACATTTGCCCAACTATCAGAAGAATTCTCTGTAGGCCACTTACTAATAATTCTTCCACTCTGAACTTCATTAGCTGGGCCACCAGAATTTACACTGTCTCAGCACCACTGTCTTCCATGCTCCTACTAGGGTGGCCCATTAAGCCCCATTTAAAGCCTTCAACTGCTTTCGTAACCCAAAGTTCCAAAGTCCACATTCCACCAAGCAGCACGGTCATGGCTGTGACAGCAATACCCGCTCTCTGGTACCAACTTAGTCACGGCTCTATTGCTGTGAAGAGACACCATGACCAAGGCACCTCTTAAAGTAGGAAGCACGGGGGCATGCAAGCAGGTTCTGAGCTACATGCTGCTGCAGAGGCAGAGAGAGCACACGGGCCTGATAAGGGTTTTTGAAACCTCAACGCTCACCCCCAGTGACACAATTCCTTCAACAAGGCAATACCTACTCCAGCAAGGCCACACCTCCTAATCTTTCTAATCCTTTCAGAGTTCCACTCTCTAGAGACCAAGCATTCAAATACATGAGCTTATGGGGTGGGGTTGGGGGGGGGGGACAGTCTTATTCAAACCATCTCAGGTGTGAGGAGAAGCTGAAGGGTGATGTTTGTTGTGAGCAGAGTGGGTGTGGGTGAGAAGCTTAAAGGCAAGGCATTTTGGATATAGGGCAAGGAGACTGAATGAAAAGATCTTAAGGGTTTGGAGACTGAACCACTGTCTTAGAGGGACAGGGAGATTAAGGAAAGAGGATAAGGATGAGTTGAAGAAGTGGATAAAAGGGAGATAAAGTGTGGAGTGAAGAGATGAAGGGGAGGCATCTAGGGCGTTGAGTCAAGGAATCTGGAAGGAGGCAAGGGAATAGTGTGAGGAGACGAGGGGAGAAAGATTAGGATGTGAAAAAAAAAAAGATTAGGATGTGTGGTGGGGGTTGAAGATTCTGAGAGGAGGATAATAACAAGGAGAGCATCTGGGCTGTGGGTTGAAGGCAGGCAGCGGTGGTGTAGGCCTTCAATCCCTGTACTCAGGAAGCAGAGGCAAGAGGATCTCTGTGATTCTGAGGCCAGCCTGGTCTTAAGAACGAGTTCTAGCTGGCTGGGTGTAGTGACAAATGCCTTTAATCCCAGCACTCGGGAGGCAGAGGAAGGCAGATCGCTGTGAGTTCGAGGCCAGCCTGGTCTACAAAGCGAGTCCAGAGCAGCCAAGGTTACACAGAGAAACCTTGTCTCAAAAAAAGAAAAAAACAAAAAACAAAACCAACCAAACAAACAAAGAATGAGTTCCTGGGCTGGAGAGATGGCTCAGTGGTTAAGAGCACTGACTACTCTTTCAGAGGTCTTGAGTTCAATTCCCAGCAACCACATGGTGGCTCACAACCATCTAGAATGTGGTCTGATGCCCTCTTCTGGCCTGCAGGGGTACAAGCAGGCAGAGCACTGTATACATAATAAATAAATCTTAGGGGGGGGGGGGAAAGAGCGAGTTCCAGGACAGCCAGAGCTACACACAGAAACCCTGTCTGGAAAACAAAAACAAAACAAAAAGAGTGTAGGCTGAGGAAGCTAAGGGGGGAGAGGATGTGGGGTAAGTTGAGGGGTTATGGAGTGAGAGGAAGCTGAGGGGAGGTAAGGGTACGGAGATGAGGAGATCTGAGGGGAAGTACTTGGAGTGTGTGAGGAGACTGAAGGGTGGTATATTTGGCTGTAGGGTGAGGCTATGAAGGAAAGCTGGGTCTGGGGGGCGTAGGAACTAAGGGGAAAAGGTGAGGTGTTAGAAGAGGCAGGTGAGGCCTGAGGGGCGTAAGCAAGCGGCGAGTTACAGCGGTTGAAGGTTTTCGTGGGAGGCGGTGAGTACCGCGGGGACCCCGCCCCAGAGTCCATGACTCCCTCAGGTCCAGGCGTGCCGCGACAGTCGGGGGCCCCTGGGCGCGCTGGCCTCGCTCACCTCAGGCTGGGCCCGCGCTCTTGTCAGCTCCACAGCCCACGAGGAGGCGGGAAAGGAAGGAGGGGACTCCTGGCAACGACGCCCCGCCCCTTTCCGTTACTAGTCCCGCCCCGGAATTGGTCTCTCGCTCTCATTGGCTAGCTTTCTGCTGAGGGCGGGACTTATAAGTGGGCGGGGCCTGTTCCGTGGCCTTCAACTTGGCCTTTCCTGGTCTTAACCTGGGTTTAGGTGCTGTGAATGGAGTAGAGGTGAGGGAAGGCCGAAGGTGCCTCCTGACTGTGTTCCACAACCCCTACAGCCCCCAGTGCTTAACAGTTATGTTCCTTTCTTACCTGCCGCTGTGTGTCGCCACGTGAGCAGGGCCCTGTCTGATTATAGTGTCCCTAATGTTCAGGACAGCACCTGGCTTAGAATAGGAGCTATGAGCTGGGCGTGGTGGCGCACGCCTTTAATCCCAGCACTCAGGAGGCAGAAGCAGGCGGATCGCTGTGAGTTCGAGGCCAGCCCTGGTCTACAAAGCGAGTCTAGGACAGCCAGGGCTACACAGAAAAACCCTGTCTCGAAAAACAAAAACAAAAGAAGAAGAAGAAGAAGAAGAAGAAGAAGAAGAAGAAGAAGAAGAAGAAGAAGAAGGTGCTATGAACATTTGTTAAATGTCCAGTATTATGTGTGACGGACATTGGTGCACCTGCCTCACAGGGAAAGTCAGTGCTTGGGGCAGGCAGGGACAGGATAGGGGCGTACAGAAAAGGAGGAACACGCAGATGAAGTGCTGTGCACCAATTCCAGCCCAAGTCTGCCCGATATGGTCCTGTTTCCACTCAATACTTATGAGGCAAGAGTATAAACTCCACTTAGGGCTGGCTGGAGAGATGGTTCAGCGATTAAGAGCAATCACTGTGCTAGGTGTAATGGCACATGCCTTTAATCCCAGCAATGAAAGGCAGAGGCACAGAGATCTCTGTGAGTTCCAGGACAGCCAGGGCTACACAGAGGAACCCTGTCTCAAAAAACCAAACCAAACCAAACCAAACCAAACCAAACCAAACCAAACCAAACCAAACCAAACCAAACCAAACCCCTGACTGGAGAGATGGCTCAGAGGTTAAGTGCACTGGCTGCCCTTCCAGAGGTCCTGAGTTCAGTTCCTAGCAACCACATGGTGATCTGGTGCCCTCTTCTGGCATGCAGGTGTACATGCAGGCAGAACACTGTACATTAAAAACAAAACAAAAAACACAACCAAAACCAACCAACCAAAGGAACGCTGTGCTCTCCCAGAGGACCTAGGTTTGGTTCCTAGCACAACCATTTTTGAGTCCACTTCCAGAAGATCCAAAGCTACCTTCTGATTTCCAGTTTCCAAGGGCACCTTGGAAGCATACATGATGTACATATTGACACACGGGCAAAACACTCATAAATACAATAAACAAATAAATCTTGGGCCTGGAGAGATGGCTCAGCAGTTAAGAGCATCAACTGCTCTTCCAAAACTGGGGTTCAAGTCCCAGCACCCCCATGGCAGCTCACAACTGTCTGTAACTCCAAGATCTGACACCCTCAAACAGACATATTTGCAGGCCAAACACCAATGTACATTAAATAAAAATAAATAAATAATAACAAAAAAGAAAGAAAAAAAATGGGCTGGAGAGATGGCTCAGTGGTTAAGAGCACTGCCTGCTCTTCCAAAGGATCTGGGTTCAATTCCCAGCACCCACATGGCAGCTCACAACTGTCTGTAACTCCAAGATCTGACACCCTTACACCAATGCACATAAATTAAAATTAAATAAATTTTAAAAAGAGAAAGAAAGAAAGAAAGAAAGAAATTAGCGAAGTGTGGTGGTTCACACCTTTAATCCCAGCACTCTGGAGGCAGAGGCAGGAGGATCTCTGTGAGTTCCAGGCCAGCCTGGTCTACAAAGAGAGTTCCACAATAGCTAGGGCTATTACACAGAGAAACCCTGTCTTGAAAAACCAAAATAATAAATAAATAAATAAATAAATAAATAAATAAAACAAATAAATCTCAAAACAAACAACCAAAAACCATATCTCTAGTTGGGAGGAGGCTAATAAAAGGCTAATCCAAACCAACCCCCCTCAAGCCCTGGATACTGAACTCAAGTCCTCCTGCTTGTAAGGCAAACACTTTACTATCTTCCCCAGCCTGCCCTCCCCCTGACTCCCCACCCCCGGGTAAAGCCGCGTGTGTTTACACACTTGCAGGAAGACATTGGCTCTCCTGCTCTGTCACTCTCTGCCTTATGTTTTTGAGACAGGTGGTGTTAATAAACTTAGCCCACTGTTTCTGCTAGACTGGCTTGCCAGTGAACTCCTGGGGGTGTCTGGCTCTCTCCATCCCCCAATACTGGGGTTACAGACCCGTGTGGCAGTGCCTGGCTTTTACATGAGTGCCAGGGATTCAAACACGGATCCTCACGATTGTGCAGCAAGTGCTCTTACTCCCTGAGCCATCGCTTCAACCTCCAAATCAGTTTTCATCCAGGGACCATGGACATATTGTGTGGGGCACGTCATCAGGAGATTGATTGGTCAAAACGAGGCAGGATGGAGACGGAGCCGACTGTGGTTTGAGTAATGATGGAAGCGTGAACAAAGGAAGGCATGAGCACAGAGGAGGGAAGTGTGGAGTTAAAACCCAGGAAGGTTCAACAGGGTCTGGTTGGGAGAAAAGCGGGAGCCAGGTCAGTATGGAACTAACTTCGAGACACCAAGTTTCAGATTCGAGAATACAAACCATGTAGGACCCTCAGAATTTTCTCCTTGGCATTCTTTGTTTGTTTGTTTGTTTTGTTTTGTTTTGTTTTTGTTTTTCAAGACAGGGTTTCTCTGTGTAGCCTTGGCTGTCCTAGACTCACTTTGTAGACCAGGCCAGCCTCAAACTCACAGCAATCCGCCTGCCTCTGCCTCCCGAGTGCTGGGATTAAAAGTGTGCACCACCATGCCCGGCTCTCCTTGGCATTCTTATCCTTAGCAGGCTGCCAGAGAGGAAAACAGCAGGAGTGAAGGCAAATAATTCTGGGCACAATGAGCATCCATCCATTCATTGTTTGTTTGGTTGTTGTTGTTTTGTTTTATAAGACAGGGTTTCTCTGTGTAGCCCTGGCAGTCCTGGAACTCACTCTGTAAACCGAAGCTGGCCTCGAACTCAGAGACCCACCTACCTTGCCTCCCGAGTGCTGGGATTAAAGGCGTGCATCACCACCTTCTGGCTCCTTTTATTGTTTATTGAGAAGGGTGTTGTTTAGTCAAATCACTGCATATACGATCCGGCTCCTGCCTCTTCTGAACCTGGTTTTCTGACTGTCCTTTTCCAATCTGAGTTACCCTTTAAACTTCCAATCATTTTCCAACTGCATAAACAGCTCACCCCTGACTTCTGTTATCACACACAAGGAAACAAACAAACAAACCACAAATCAGGGTTAACTCTGATGGGCAATGAAGTCAGCCAAAGAAAAAAGAAAGGGACCAAGATTCTAGGCAGAACTTCTAGCAAGAGCAAAGTTTAATACCCTATGATCATATGCAGGGGGAGGAGGTCCCCCTCAGTCACAGTCTTGGGGGAGGGGAATAGGGTGAAAGTGGGAGGTAGGGAGGAATGGGAGGATAGAAGGGATGGGATAACAATTGAGATGTAATATGATGAATAAATAAATAATAATGATTATTCTTATTATTCTTCTTATTATTTTAGGTTTATCGAGACAGGGTTTCTTTGTGTAGCCCTGGCTGTCCCAGACTCACTTTGTAGACCAGGCTGGCCTCGAACTCACAGCAATTCGCCAGCCTCTGCCTCCCAAGTGCTGGGATTAAAGGCCTGAGCCACTATGCCTGGCCCATAATTTTTTTTTTTTTTTTGGTTTTTTTGAGACAGGGTTTCTCTGTGTAGCCTTGGCTGTCCTGAACTCGCTTTGTAGACCAGGATGGCCTCGAACTCACAGCGATCCGCCTGCCTCTGCCTCCCGAGTGCTGGGATTAAAGGCGTGCGCCACCACGCCCGGCCTCCATAATTTTTTTTTAAAAAGCAAAGTTTAAAAAAAAAGGGGGGGGGGGGCGTAGCTGAGTCTGTTTCTGCAGAGAGAATGAAGAAGGAAGTCATGGATCGGAATGGGTGGAAGGTGCGTGGCTCTGTGTTTGTGGGTAGTTGACTGTCTGGCACTGGAGGTGTGCTGTCTCAAATGTCCTGCGGAAGCCAGCTATGGAAGTTTGAAGAAGTTTGCTCTTTCAGGAAGGCCAGAGGATCTGTCAGCTATGCCCATGCCCTTACATACCTGACCAAACTGTCCTCCTGTGATCCTATTCCAGCCTAGGCATACGGCCTCACAGCGTTTCCTAGAATGTTCTACTTGTATTAAAGCACTGGGCAGTGAGATTAGGATTTGTCTGTTAAGACCAAAAGGTGGTTGTTTGTTTGTTTTTTTTTTTTAAAGATTTTATTATTTTATGTGAATGAGTGATTTGCCTGTATGTGTGTCACATCCATGAAAGATGCATGCAGAGGTCAGAAGACGGTGTCAGAGATCCCCTGGGACTGGATGGAGTTACAGTTGTGAGCCACCAAGTGGGTGCTGGCAACTGCAACCTGGGTCCTCTGCAAAAGCAACAACAGGTGGTCTCACCAGCGGGCCAACTCTCCAGCCCCAAAGCTGAAGTCTTAACTATCGCAGACTTTTTCAAACACATAGGACTTACTGGTGCATATTTAGGTCAGGTGTGTGGTTGCCAGAGGATTATACACTGGTTTAGCATTACAGAGTTTGCTCTCCCTTATTTTAACTAAGAACAAATTTGATGTAAGAACTTGAATGACCGAATTTTAACATGAATTACAAACCAGCTTGTTGGAAATTCCCTGTTCAGTTTTTCCCACACTGGCTGAACTACTGTTGCCGCAAACCTATTGAAACCCTGATGTTTCCTCATAGAAGGTGACATAGGCCTCATGAGAAAAAAGTCTGTTCAAGTATTTTGGAAGCTCAAGGATGAATCTCTAACATGGAGTGTAGCCTTGTTTGGTTGTTTTTTTTGTTTTTGTTTTTGTTTTTTGAGACAGGGTTTCTCTGTGTAGCCTTGGCTGTCCTGGACTCACTTTGTAGACCAGGCTGGCCTCGAACTCACAGAGATCCACTTGCCTCTGCCTCCTGAGTGCTGGGATTAAAGGCATGCGCCATTACCACTTGGCTTTGTTGTTAAGGTTTTAATGACTATTATAATAGTTGTTATAAGGAGGCTAGATCTTTCTCAGCTTTTAATTTATAGTCTAAGAATCTTTGAGACATTTTCATACATTTTTCTCTTTTCTTTCCTCTTCCCTCTCCTCCTTTTTAAAGAGAAAGGGTCAAGTAACTCAGACTGGCCTCAAACTATGCAACCACAGGCACCATCTAACTTGGTTTACATGGTCTTAGGGACCAAGTCCCGAGCTTCAAATATTCTAGGCAAGCTTTCTAGCAGCTGAATCACAGTCCCAGCCCTTCACAGGCGGTTCTTACAGCACTAACATTTTAACTTCTCATCTAATCACTCTATTGCTAAAAAAAAAAAAAAATTAAAAAAATAAAAATAAATGTGAATTACAGGGCCAGGAAAATGGCCGAGCAGGGGTGCCTGCTGTGACGCCTATCAACCTGACTTCAATCCTTAGAACCACATGGTGGGAAGGAAGAACCAGCTTCTACAAAGTTGTCCTCTGACTGCCACACACATGCATGCATGCACTCACCCACACACATAGATACAAAATAAATAAGTAATCATTTTGTGGCTGGAAAGATGTCACGATGGTTAAGAGCGCCTGTTCTTGTGGAGACCCTGGGGGTTTGGTCCCTAACTTCCACTTGGCTCACTGTAGAAGTAACATACTCTCCTGGCTCAGTTGTTGTCTGGGAGGCTTACTGCCTCCTTCTGCTAACCTAGGCCTGAGATGTTTTCAGCCTCTGAGACTTACTGATTAATGAGCTCACCCTTACTACTTCTTTTTGTGCTCTGGGCTGGCTGGTTCAATTCAGCTGTTCTGCCTCAAACTCTTCTCCCAGCTGACTCATTCAGTCTGGCTTCTCTCTCTTGGCCTTGAATTGCTCTGCTTGGCCTCAAACTCAGCAACCTGCTCTAATCTTCTGGCTCCTTCTCGTTCGCTGGCTCCTTCTAGTTCTGTCTTCACCTGAGTTCCCTCTCTCTTTGCAACCCATCTCACTCTTACTGTCCTGGTTAAAAACTGCCTCCTCACTCTGTAAAACGGCCTCTTGAGTAGCTTCCCTTTCTTTTCTCTTCTTGTGAGAGTTGGGTGTATCCTATTCTGTCAAATCCTCTCTGATTTGTCACCTTTTCTGCCACTCAATTAGACATCACTGTCAAACATTGGTGCTTCCTTCTACAAATTAACTTTACCTTCATTTGGGACTAAAGACATGGACCACCACCAGGACCTAAGCTTTTCTTTACCAGATACTTGCTCTATACCAGGCTGGCCTTGAACTCAGAGCTCTTTGTTTCCTGGAGTAAAGGCGAGTTTGTATCATGCAGACCTAGATCTTTGGATGCGATCTCTTGCCAGAGCAGCCATGTTCTGAATGAACATTCCTGTATAGCACACAATCATTTGTAATTCCAGTTCCAAGAAATCTCACACCCTGACTTCCATGGTCACCAGACACACTCGTGGTACAAGCACATGCATGCCTGTAGTAAAACACCCATACACATGAAATAAGTCTAAAATGTTTTAATGTAATTTTGTTTTTTTGCCTTTTTTTTTTTCTTTTTCGAGACAGGATTTCTCTGTGTAGTCTTGGCTCTCCTGGACTCACTTTGTAGACCAGATTAATGTAATAGTAATAGTTTTTATTTTTTGTGTTTTCGTTTTTGTCTTTGTTTTTTGAGACAAGGTTTCTCTGTGTAGCCTTGGCTGTCCTAGACTAGCTTTGTAGACCAGGCTGGCCTCGAACTCACAGCGATCCGCCTGCCTCTGCCTCCCGAGTGCTGGGATTAAAGGCATGCGCCACCATGCCCGGCAGTAATAGTTTTTAAAAGTGAGCTATCCATGAGATCCCATCAGGTTTGTTAGTCCTATCTTTGACAGTCTCAGCATCCCACATTTCCAGTCTGTGTACGTCCTGTCATTTCCTCCACCTCTGCCGTCATCACCACTGCCTCTAGACAGGCCTCCTGATTCTCCTATGACTGCATCCTATTTGTTACACCCTCCTGGTTGGCAAGAAAAATCTGATTCCCTTTATTTGGAGAAGACAGAATCTGTTCTTCAAGCGAGGTCTGCCTGGCCTTCCTGCTCTCTGACTTTAAAGTAGATGCTGGGCTATCGTGTGCTAATCCTTCACAACAGGTATTTCTCAACACACCCCCGTGGCTCTTGGTTTGTCCAGGAATGTTCTGCCTTCAGATTTGAGACAGGAAAGAACAGGGCCTATCCCTTTCCCCTGTAAGTTGGCAGCCTCAGTTAAAAAGACCTTTTTACCACACTCTGAAACTGTGCCCTTCCATTTGTCTGTCCCTCTATTTACCTTCGCCTGAACAATAACGGACATTTGGCTTACCACGTCATGGTCACCTACACGTTTAGTTGTCATCTGTGTCCCTTACTGAAGGCCTTGGGTGCCAAAGGAAGGGCTGTTTGCTAATTTTGGTCCCTGGTGGTTCACTTGCCATGCACACTACAGGCATCCAGCAAACACTTGCTAAATGGGTCATTCCATAAATAGCCTTGTGTCCATCAGCTGCACTGTCCCTTTCCCATACCAGCCTCTTCTCGTAGTGAATTCTGTATAGGCAGAGAGAGTATCCTGGTTATTGCTCAGTTTCCAGAACAGGGTCATATTCGTGCCCAACAAACATGATTTGTAAATCTGACTTGTTTGTGGGTTCTTAACACCTGGAGAGCGCAGAGTCTGAATTCATTCAAGCATGCAGCAGTAGTTACTGGGTGCTTCTTATGCCTTCAGGAAAGATTATTGTTGGCTCACTCTTTTTGTTTCTTTCTTTGACAGGGTTTCACTCTGCAGCTCAGACTACCTTTGAGTTTTTTGGCAATCCTCCTGCCTCAGCCTGCTAAGTGCGAGGCAATACTATTTCAGAAGTATTGATGGCAAGTCTAAATGGTATTGAGCCATCATGCCCAACTTGGTTTCATATTATTTCAGCAAGACAGTGAGACTGAAGTGGCTTGTCGCTGCAGGGGACCCAGTGTGACCTTACAGAGATGCTCACCGGACACCCTGGCCTCAGGCCTGGGAGGGTGCCACAGGCTCTATAGGCTTGCATCTAGCCCAGATTGGTACAGAAGGTGTGCCAAGGAAAGGAGTAGGCAGGTGGGCCCCACTCCCTGGCAGACAAACAGAAGTAAGTCCCATGGAACAGGCAAAGGTTCTAAGGTAAGAATTTATTCCATGTGCACCTGAGAGGGTGGGCAGTGCTCTCAAGGCCAGCATCATTCAGGGAAGGCACATATTTCAAAGCAGGTGAGAAGCCCCCAGGAACACTCCCCTGCCACCATTCTAGTGTGAACTGGGGCACAAAGAGGGCCTTATAGTTCTCTAACAAAACATAGGCACCTGAGGGCTGAGAGAGAAATTATACAGCCTTATTTTTTATTAGCATCTACCAAGACAAAAAAAAAATCTCAAAATCAAAATCCCCTCGCCGCTCCAATCCCACCTCCAACTGGGCCCTCAAGGAGCAGTATCTGCCTGGGCACACTTGCCGCCAGAGCTGGCTCAGAACTGGGCATGTGTGTATGCCACCCCTTATGCCTGTGACCTGGCCACAGGCCTCTTCCTCCAGCAGGTGGGGACAAAAGGGCAGCCGGTATTTCTCTTGTCCTCAGCTGTCAGGCTTGGAAACTTTGAAAAGATCAGCGATGTCCAGCAGTGCTTGGCGGATGTGGTTCCCAAAGCGCTGGGCGTTCTGAGGGGAACTGAGAGCTTAGACACACTTTCAGGACACTTCCCACCCGTTTGTACCCACTGTACCCACAAGTGAACTCTTGTGGTTCTAACAAACCCAGAGATGGAATGTGCTTCTGGGCTACCCCAGGGAGCAGCTCTTTTGGGGACCACCCCCAGATGGGAGCAGGGGAGACTCACCGTCTCTGAACTTGAGAACTTGCTGGAAACATGGAAGAACATAGTATTTTCTCCTGCGATCATGTAAGAAACCCCATAGCCATGATCTGCCACCTGAGGACAAGAAGCAAATGAGACCCCGAGCCAAGCTGACGTGTCTTCCCTTCCCACAGACCTACAGGAGGACGTTCCACACTGGATGCTGCCTTCCTGAGACCAGCCCACACCCTCCTAATACAGGATGTAGTATGCAAGCCAAAGGACTGTGCCTCTACTCCTGGTTCCTCGAAAGGATGCTGCCGCTGTGTCAGGGTTCTGGGCCTCACATTTCCTCAGGGACTCATACTATAGATCATCTCTGGCTCTTTCTGTAACCATCTGTAGCCTTCTGACAGAGTAGCTCGTGGGAACAGTTCTCCTCAGGCGAGTGCACTTCTGAAGGGCCCTTGTCCCCCTGGAGACTAGCCTTGGGCATGGTGATGGCTCACTGGCGATGCATGTGAAATGGGTTAAGTCCTAGTAGCTGCCTGCCTGGGCCAGAAGTTATCACTTTACATTCACACAAGTCTTCTCTAAATAAAGTACTTGCACCCCTACGGCATCTGGTTGAGGCCCTGCACCCCTAAAGTGAGACTTCAGGGTCCTAGCGCTACCAACCACCATCCTTCTGGGGCACTCACAGGGCCAAAGCCACCTCCAGCACCCAGATGGTTGGGGTACTGATTTGGGTCAAACATGCGGATCTGGAACTGAGGAATCTGGCTGGTGGAGAGGCTCCAGGGTTCTGAAAGGACCTGTAACAGGAAAGTGGAAGCCTGTCAGACATGGAGCACTCAGTGTGCACCTGTCCTACTGATAGCGACAAAGAACTACTTCAATATAGACGCTATCAGCCAGACGTGGTGGCACACACCTGTCATCCCAATACTCAGGAGACAGAGGATGGAGGATCCTCCATGAGTTCAAAGTCAGCCTGGTCTACATAGTGAATTCCAGGCCAGCCAAGACTACACAACAAGACTCTGTCTTAGATAAACAAACAAGACAACACAAAGCACAGACTTGGCAGTGGTGTCACATGCCTTTTAATCCCAGCACTCAGGAGCCAGATGCACATGGATCTCTAAGTTTGAGTCCACCCTGGTCTACACAGTGAGTTCCAGGCCATCCAGGGCTATCCAGAGAAACTCTTGTCTCAAAAACCAACCAACCAAAACAAAAAAAGCAAAACAAAACAAAACACAAGAAGGCACTACTTGAGGGCACAGAAATGGACATGTGTGGTGCTGGAGTTCCCTAAGGGAGTTTGAAAACCTCAGCATCTGCATAAACTCTCCAAAGCTGCCTTAGTCCCATCTGACTTGCCCCGCCCTGACCTCTGCCCATTTTTACTCTCCTCAGGCAAGTACTGTCACCTTCTGGCAGAGCACATATTTGTCGGCTTTCCCTCATAAGAACATTAATTCCACAGAGCCCTATGGCAAGAAGACCTTGCTCTGGGCCTAAGGGCAAGAGGCCAGAGGTCACACCCAACAATCTCACTGACCTCAGCCAGGAAAGGAGAGCTGACTCCTAAGTACTTGGAGACAACATAAAGACAGAAGAGGTGCCTGTCGATCCCAGCCCCTGTCATGGCGAGGCGGTACATGTTCTGGTGTTTTTCGGAAGCTTTCCGGAAGAGATTTTGGAGGTCTTCTTTCTGGGGATCAAAAGCAGAGAGGTGAAGTAGGCCTGGCCCTTGAGGTAACTGGGTGAAGGAGGAAGAGGAAGTGGGTGAGGGGAGCACTCACCGTATGGGACCCCTTCATCATGGCCTTCACAAAGGCTGTGGACTCACTGGTACAGGACCGCACCGTCTCAGTCCGCCCCTCTCGGAACATTCTTGTCATTGAGGCCTCATAAGTCAGGCAGAACTTGCCTTTGTCCTGGGGTACACAGCAGGGTGAATCAAGCAGGCGGGGCCCTGAGGAGGCCCTGCACACTCAGCCGCCCTCGGGAGCTCCTACCCGGAAGTGAGCCAGCTGCAGAGCAATCTGCACGAAGGCGTCAGGGCTGGTGCGGCACTTCTTGATGAGGCCTTTGCCAAAGGGTAAGAATTGGAAGCAGTATAACTCCACGTCATCAGCCAGCGCCTTGGCTACCTGGTACGAATTCTCGATGGCTGCCCGACACTGCCACGATGTGGAAAAAGGGTCAGTGGAGGGCAAAGTCCTCTGAGGAGCCCTCTAGATCTAAGAAGGTATGAAATCTAGGTGACAGATGAAAGGCAGAGTCAGCCCAACAGCCTCAGGGGACACAAAGGACAGTTTGTGAGGGCTCAGCATGAGGCCATGCGGAGCCTGGTGGAGAGGAAGGCACTGCCAGGCGCTCTATGGACATGAGCCACGGGTCTCAGTCAGCCCTGTGGTCTCTGCTTCCCTTGTGGCCCACATGGCACCCTGAGACACTCTTGTTCCTTTGTCCTGAGGGTGAGACCCGACCCACTTGACCCTAGTCCACATACCCGCTCAGGAATGTCCCACTGCAGTCGCTGAGGAGGAGCCAACGTCTTGTTTGGCTCACCCACGCAGTGTCCAGTCTCCGTGTAGCCCAGGTGAAAGGTGTCAGTGCCCAGGACAAACTACAGGGATAAAACCAAACTGAGAGACAAGCTTCATTGCCAGGACCTGCCCTGAAGGTCCCCCCTCTCCAGGCCTTTACCTCCCAGAGGTGTCCAATGATGGGGGCATCGGCCCATGAATGTTCTGTGTTGAGGCCCAACAGACCGTTCTTGAAGGAAATAAGAGTGAAAGATTTGTCGAACCACCTGTAGGAGTAGATCAGGGTAGACCCAAAGCTTGGAAATTATACAGATCTCCCATGCACAACCCTAACCCTATACTGCTAACACACATGATCCATTTCTATTGTTTTTTTTTAATTATTTAAGTTACATTTGTGTGTGTGTGTGTGTACACACATGCCTGTGTGGAGGTCAAAGATAATTTTCAGGAGCTGGTTCTTTCCTTCCACCACGTGGGTCTTGGGGTTTGAACTCAGGTCACTGGGCTTAGCAGCAGGTACCCACTGCCTACCCCTCAATCTTTATTCTTAACCTTCAACGTCCAACCTTAACTATTACCACCTTACCCCAAATAAATGCTACCTGCCCATCAACCCCGAAACAGACTTCTGCTTTAATCTAACCCTAACTGCTAGCCTATAATTCTAACCACTGAATTTTAACTCTAACCTCTGACCCACGAGTCTGGGGCACATACCTGTTGTGGCAGTTGCCATGCAGCAAGGCCTTGCCACAGAGGCTAAGACTGGCCTCGTCGTCAGGGTTGTAACAGTGGGACTCTTCATCCAGGGCCACAAAGAATGCAGCACGCTCGATGGCGTCTAGAGAAATCTTGTTCTTGCCAGAGCTAAAGAAGCTCTGACGTGCCTCTGCCCACTCTACCCTGGGGACACGGGGCAGGAAAGCAGTAGAACCAATGTGTAGGGGTTTTTTTGTTGTTATTTTTAAGTCAGGGTACCTCTTAGGATCTGCCTGAATCTGGAGACAAGGTGAGGTCGGGCCACTTGGGTACCCTGAAAGCTGTCCTCTGCCCTTACCATTAGTGCCCTTCACTGTGCATTAGGTGCCTATCCTTGGATGCACCTCTGGCCCCCAGTTCTAGGATGGAGGTGGGGGTCAAACTTTTCTTCTCATGAAGCCTTGAGCCTGGGCCTGGACAAGCCCTTCCCACAGGCCCTGGGTACCTTCCTCCTGCGGTGAGCGCTGCCAGCTTCTCCTCCCCAGGCTGAGGCAGGGAAGGGTCATCCAGGATTCTCTGGAACTGCATCTCCAGGTCTCGGGGCTTGAGCAGGCGAGAGCCCTCATAGAGCCACACCTTGAAGAAGCGACCTTTGTGGTAGACGGCCACGTGCCTGCTCTCTGAGAGATGCTGTAGCACATCTGTGATGGAAGCCGGTGAGAGGCTGAGGCGGGGCCTCAGGGACCAGCCAGTTCCCCCTCCCGAGCCCAGAAAGGGCCCACCTCTCCCACACAGGTGATCCCTGCAGACTCTGGGTTGCCTCACACCTGACCTGGGCCTTCCTTTATCTAGGGGTAGATTTCTACACTAAGCCAGTCCCTGTGGCCCTAGTGAGTGCTCCTGTCTCCTCTTCAGGCTCTGAGAGGGATGGCTTGTCTTCTCTCGAGTTCCACCACACTAGCAGTGCTTCTCTCATTCCTTTTGACACATGACTACCTTCCTAGGCACTTGGAGGCCCAGGAAGGAGAGCCACTATTCTGGACCCCTCTGGGGTCCCAGCATCAGCACCGAGTCTGTAAATAACAACTACCCAGAATCTCTCACAAACTGACCACTTTTCACAAATTCATGACCCTGAGACACTGGAATGCTTAGAGACAAATAATAGTTGGGCACCTAGCTGGCATGGCAAGGACTTCCTCTTCATGGGTGCCTGGCTGTAGCCCCAGTACCTGTCTCTTTGCCTGGGATGCGCGTAGTGTTAAACATCCTCTCCATCTGGTAGGAGCACATGGGCACCATGCCCAGTGCCATCACCTGGGAGGAAGGCCCAGCATGGCTTAGATTCAGCCCTCTCTTTTTCGCCCCGCCCCTTAACCCTGCTGTCACTCACAGGCTTGATCTCTTCACGGTCCAGTTTGCGGCGATACATGATCATAGCATGGACAGCGTTTCCCAGGCGTGCTGCTTGCACATTTGTGTTCTTGATAAGCACAAAATCCTATAGATGGAGCAGAGTCTGTAGGTTGGGCACCTCTGTCTGGGTGTCACCCGAGCCTCACTAGCCTGAGGGGACTTCTTCAGGGGCCTGAGGTATTTATTGTATGCCCTGTCTATGTTCCATCCTACGTCATGTCAGGGTGATCTTCTGGAAATGTATAACCAGGGTTGAACCTTGAGCTATTCTCTGCCCATTCACACTCTGCTTATTTTCCTTCAAAGGGGTTCTCCCACAAAACAGCAACAAGAAACACAAATCTTTGATTCTGACAGGCAAAAAGTTGTTAGAAAGATGGTTTGTGGATGAGGGGAATTCCAGGAGGCTAGCAGGGTATACTTTGGACAGTAAGAGAGGTTGGATACTGTGCAGCAGGAAGATCAGCTACCTGTCCACAGGTATATGGTGGAGACAGCAGTCACATGAAGTGAGGCAGACAGTGACTTCCTGAGTACTACAAGAAGCTGGCATTCATCCTGTGGTCTGGCTCCACAAAGGGACAAGGGCAAAGTATTTTTAAAAATTTATTATTTATTTATTTGTTTTTTTTTTTTTTTGAGACAGGGTTTCTTTGTGTAGCCCTGGCTGTCCTAGATTCACTTTGTAGACCAGGCTGGCCTCGAACTCACAGCCATCTGCCTGCCTCTGCCTCCCGAGTGCTGGGATTAAAGGTGTGCGCCACCACGCCCGGCTGCAAAGTAGGTTTTTATGAAGTTCTCTGAAAATAGTGTCAAGATAGCTGAGAACCTGTGCCTGAGAGGCCAGAGGGGGCAGGGAGTTAGGAAGCAATGGAGCAGCTAGCCTGAGAAAGTCAAGGGCAGTCTCAGAATTCTCTCTGGTGTCAGGATCCCCTAGGCTGGCTCTGGACTGCTCCTGTAGGGTCTTTCCTCCCTTTTTCTTTCCCTCAGGCCTCACTCCATAACCCCCACTCACCCATGGAAACGGAAGCAAAGGCTCTGGGATGTCATCTAGATCCTTGTTCCAGAGCTGGGGACAGAGCTGGGCACACAGGAGCCCTAGGAGGCTCTGGTTCTTACCATGGCATAGTAGTTGCTGTTGACCATGAGGGGACTCCTGCCTCGGAGGTAGACGTACTCTTCCCACCAGTCACTCACCTGCGGACCAGAGGGCTGGAGGTCAGAGTGGAGGGAGGGATCTCAAGAACACGCGGCTCAGAACAAGGCCGGGAGGGCGAACTTACGTAGTTAGTTGCCCACCATGACTTGAGAACCAGGTATTTCTGCAGTCTGGGGGCTGTCTTGTCCTGGAATTCTTTGGCCAGTGTCTCCATGCGGTAATATTCTTCATCATCCAACAAGGGCCGCACAGAATCCAGGTACTGTCCAGGCAAATGATTAACAAAGATGGCTACCTCCATCCCTGTCTGTCTGTCTGTCTGTCTGTCTGTCTGTCTGTCTGTCTCTTCTCTCTCTCTCTCTCTCTCTTTTCCCCCAAGACAGGGTTTTTCTGTGTAACAGCTCTAGCTATCCTGGAACTCGCTCTGAGGACCAGGCTGGCCTTGAACTCATAGAGATCTGCCTACCTCTGCCTCCCAAGTGCTGGGATTTAAAGCGTGTGCCACCGCCGCCACCTAGTCGCTTCCTCCATCTTAACCTTCTCACCACCTCTCCTCAACCAGACCCCCCGTTCTTCTCAGGCCAGCTATTTATTGAAAACAGTCCTGGGCTGGAGAGGTGGCTCAGCGGTTAAGAGCGCTGTGTGCTTTTCCAGAGGAGCCGGGTTCAAATCCCCGCACCCACATGGCAGCTCACAACTGTCTTTAACTCCATGATCTGACACCCTCACACAGACACATGTGCAGGCAAAACACCAATGCACCTAAAATTAAAACGAACTTTTAAAAAAGAAAAGAAAACAGTCCTTGTAGGTTTGGACCGGCCCTCCAAATCTAGGATTCTGTGCTCACTGGCACTCGGGCTCTTACCCTGTGAACGGTGGCTGGCACACTGGGAACAGGAAGCTTAGGCAGAGAGGTCTGGAAGCTGTAGAGCATAGGTCGCCTGCTGGACAGGAGGCGAACACAGATCTGAAGGTACAGAGCACAGTGTTGGGGAAGAGCCAGCAGGAAGAACGGACACAAACTAAAAAAAATGAACCGACTGAGACCTTCAGACACCCTCCCCCCCACGGCCCCCTCACTCCGGCTCCTTTAGGGCAAACCCATGCACCCGGCACTGATGTTCAGTCCGCCTTTCCCTGCTTCCTCAGAGCCCCGAATAAGGGTTCCTATGATCTCAGGCCAGATGCCTGCTCCCCACCCACTGCTGCTGCTCACAGCCCAGATCTTGGTAGCATGGCTGGTCTTGGTGTGCATCTCAAACATCCATCCGTGGTAGGAGAGCAGCAGCTTCAGGGTTTGTCGGAATAAGAAAATGCCTGTGGCCCAGACTCCGGTGGAGAAGATGACCATGCTGAGAAGTGTCTTCGTCTGTGGGGTCCCATAGTGGCCATACCTATTTGGAGGAGGAGGAGGAAGTCTTCAGGATATCCCTTTGGGGCCATCCTGCAGGGAATGCTGATTGTAGTTGATGGCTACGAACTCTCTTAGGGGAAGAAATGGAAAAGGAGCTCTCTGGGTGCGTGCATCAAATGCAGACTGCTTTGGAACTGAGAGATGGTAGCCCTGGGAAAGGGCCCCTTGGCCACCAACAGCTGCTTTTCTGGATCTGTCCAGTACAAGAATGCTGGCCTTGGGAACGGATCTGACACCGTTCTGCCTGAAACTGGTGTCTTTCAGAGGCCTTACCTTTCAGGGAGGTATCTCTGGATGCAGCGGACCAGCCCCATGGAGATATCCACCTTGCAGTAGTTAGACCCAACTGTTGCCATGACAACAACCAACCAGCTGGTGGGGCTGCCAGGGTACACACCCCTAAGGATGCCATTCTGTAGGGGAAGAAACAGGCATCCTTGCGGAGTAGGAAAATGTAAATTAGGCACCTGGGAAGTCTTGAGAAAGGGCGCCTGGTCTTTGCCTCATCCATTCACTGTGTTCTTTCTCCACACAATTACACTTATGTATATATGGCCCCACCACAGCATCATCCTTCTGACTTCTGCACTGCTGGATGGAACCTATCTATAACCAGCAGCAGTACTGCTGGCCAAAAGCAGAGACAGACGCTGTCAATGAGACTAACTGCTGACAGCTGGCCTAGGCACTGCTGGAAAAAAAAAAAAAAGAGATCCGGAGGACCACCTGTGCCCACACCTTGATTCGAATAAGGCGTTTCTTCCAGGAATTGATTCCAGACAAGTAGATGTGTCTCACAGCCTCCCGACTGAGCCGGAAGTCGACCCCGTCCGGGGTCACAGTGAACTGGAAAGCTACTGCCTGGTGTGCTTCCGCCATCCTGGGGGTTAGTCAGAACCTAAGAGTAGGGGTAGACAGTGCTTAGTGTGCCCAACCCAGCCCCGCCCCCGCCGGCCACCTCTAGCTGAGGCTCCGCCCTCCCACTGCCCCATCTGGTCCTCGCTCCCCACCCCCCTTCGCCCCCTCCCCTATGCGACCACCCCCCAAACCCGCCCGTGGCCCAGTGCTACGGCGCCCCGCTGGGCCTTTCCAAGTCTGGTCAACCGCCGCCGCTGCTGCCGAACCCTCGTGGGGGTTCCGGACAGGCCCATCTGCAATGCTGCAAGAGTCGGGCTCCAAGTACCCCAAGGAGAGCGAAGGGCGGCTTGGGGTCGGGGAAAGACGCTCAGGGAAGGGAAGCGGGCCTGGACAGCGACTAGGTTCGGATGCTCCCAGCACTGTCCTCGCTGGGAAAGCTCGGGTGAGATTAAGAGTGAAGCGTTGTGGGATGGAATGCCTCTGGGTCCGGCTGGCCTCCCTGTGCTGGTCCCCGACTCACAGCTCAGGTTTGCTTCTGTCGGTGTATGGGTCTGGCCACTCTGGCCCGTGTCCCCGCGTCCTTCAGGCCTGGCCACCCCTGCCCGGCCCCGCCCTGTTCTCACTGGGAACTTGACACCCACTCCCAAATTGGGGTGGGGAGAAAACAGATATGGGCGGAAACCAGAACCCCGTCCTTTTGGGGGCCCCCCCCCCCCCCCCCCGCCTAGGAGGAGTGGGTAGGGTTCTCACAAGCCTGCAGAAGGTCTGGGGAATGGAGGGTCTCACGTGAGCGTGGTTGCATCAGTGCTAAATATAGCTGAATGTAGGGAAAAGGTCACCAGGAGTCAGCTGTGCAGCCTGTTCCCTAATTCCAGGGCTCAAGGTTGGCAATCCCATCCAGGGCCCAGCTGCTGCCCCGTCCCTCTCCAGTCCTCTTCCCCCAAGTCCCCTTTCTGTTAGTTCTAAGCCCAATCTTCAGTATTTGTCACTTCTAAACTGGAGCCAGGGAATATTATGGGATAGGAGATCTCAATGAGTGGAACCGACTGCTCCCCCATCACTTTTAAGCCCAGTGCATTAAATAGAAATCACTTAAACCTGTGCCCTTCAATTTTGTATTTCTGAAGTTCATTTATTTAGGTACACAGACCCAGGGGTTCCCAGACGCCCATCTCAGGCAACTATTCAGACAGACAGGGGGACAGAGGTCAGCTATTTCAACAAGAGCCTCATTTAGAGGCACAGCCCAGTCGGGGGTCTCCTCCCCGCCCCCCAAGGTCCTGCCCTGGAGGCTCCAGGAGAAATCTGCGGTGAGGTTGGTTCGTCAAGACGATGGGTGCAAAGTGGTCAGCTGCCCCTTCTGCTCGAAGTAGAACTGGAACCGAGACTGGGCATACTCCTAAGGAAGGAAGCCCACCATACAAAGCAGTGATGAGGGCTTGGAGGCAGCGCCCGAGCTGTGCTCTTCCCACAGCCACCCTGGACGACGTGCCCAGGGCTCCTCCCCAGCCCCCACCCAACGTGCCCACCGTACTGGTTACTTACCAAGTAGCCAAACTCTATGGTGGACATGGATGCCTGGAGGATGGACCACAGACCCCAGAAAAAGTGAGATGCCAGAGCATACCTAGGGAGTGGGGGGGGGGGGCGGGAAAAGGAGGTGCAATCAAGAGTCCATTTAGCACTGCCTGGCTTCCTCCAGGCTGGTCTGTCTCCAAAGCGCCAACTGCTCTGCCATTTTCCCAGTCCTTTCCCCCACTGCAGTTCTTTCTGCGCGATCTCCCGCCTCTGGCCGGGCACCTCACCCGCAGCCCTCCTTTTTCTCCCATGCCCTCCCTCCTGCTCCACCTTCCCCTCCCTCCTCACCGATTGATCTCTATCAGCAAATCTTCTTCCACTTTCTTCTGCTCCTCTTCAGGGAGGATCACACCTTTCTGGACCACTGCCAGGTAATGGCGAATAAAATGGAGCTGAGATCAATGGACAAGAGTCAGGAAGTGGGGAGACGGTGTGACTCTGTAGCCAGTATTTCTGTTCCCAAACCAAAACCGGAATGCTTTGCTTTTTCTTTTTTCTTTTTTGAGACAGGGTTTCTCTGTGTAGTCTTGGCTGTCCTGGACTCACTTTGTAGACTAGGCTGGCCTCGAGCTCACAGTAGTCTACCTGCCTCTGCCTCCTGAGTGCTGGGATTAAAGGCGTGCCCCACCATGTCCAGCCCCGGAATGCTTCCCCCCCCCCCCCCCCCCCCCGCCCCAGCCGCCTGTCTATATACCTGCTGTTCCCTGCTGGGGTAGTCTGTGGGTGTTGCTTTATAGAAAGGCCATTCCTCATGGGTATAATCATAAACCCACTCACAAAAGTGATTCCCAATGTCAAAGCCCCTGTGGGAACAAAGCAAAGAGTCAGCTCCCTGGGCAGCTAGGATGCAGAGATGAAGGCCTGGCCTGTTTGGCTAGGACACTGTCCTCCCACTCTTACCTGTAGTTGTAACTACTGTACTCAAAGTCAACCAGCATGAGGCTGTCATTTGCTGGCTCTGAGAGCAATAAGATGTTCCCTGGGGGAATAAGGATTTTGGTCACTTTAGGGCACTCTGTTCCCCTTCAGCTTGGGCTCAAACTCACATACTTTCTCCTACCTTCCTGGATGTCATTGTGGCAGAAGACCACTGGCGATGGGGTAGCATCCAGTAACTTCCTGTAGAGGTAGAGAGGCATAGGTTACAAGGCCTTGGGACTACAGCCACCTTCATCACTAGCTCCTGGCTCTAGGCCTCAGCCAGTCCTGGGGAGGAGGCAGATAAATGCCTGGTGCCACCGCACTGTGCCGCCTGCCTTCACCTGAGGTTGCTCATCTCATCCTTCAGGCTGTACATCTCCAGCAGGTTCATCTGGGGGAGGCCAGTGGACGGCAGGTCCTGGATCTGCTTTAGGTACCTGTAGGGCCACGCCCAAAAAGGATACATTCAGGCTGGAGAAATGGCTCAGAGGTTAAGGGCACTGCCTACTCTTCCAAAGGTCCTGAGTTCAATTCCCAGCAACCACATGGTGGCTCACAACCATCTATAACAAGATCTGGTGCCCTCTTCTGGCGTACAGATGTACGTGCGGGCAAAACACTGTATACCTAATAACTAAATAAATATTTTTTTAAAAGGATACATTCACTCTATCTTTCCCCACCCCTTTCAAATCTATCGACTCTCAGGCCACATTTTCCTATCACTGTGATTTGGGTGAGAGTCTATGATAGATACTGGGACACCTGTTTGTTCCTCAACTATAAGTTCCGTTTCGGTTCCCAAAGTTGACTCACCGCTCCATTGTCCCAAACAACCAGTGGGGTTCCTTAGTGAAAGGCATCTCCATACCATGGAAGCGGGCCATCTTTGTTGCAATGGCTCCTGACAACACTGGGTCCTGGAGCTCTTGAGTTTTCAGTGGCCGGCTCTGTACCCAGTAACCTATCAGGGTGGTGAGGGGGCTGGGGCAGGAGGGGGGAAGGGATGGGGGGATGGGAGGAGATCAAGGCCTTAGGGAAATTTCCCTACCTGGGATTTGATGGCAGACATTGGGGCTGGGATAAGGACTTGGTAAAAACTACAAAAACTGGGCTCTTACTGGGAGGTATTGTTCCAGGCGGCCCTCTGGAAACACTCCATAAAGCTGGGGCCCTAGAGACCTCTCTGCAAGGATGGCGAACATCACACTCTCTAATACCAAGGAGTCTACGCCCTGAAGGAAGACGGACGGCAAAGGGGCCCAAGTCAGAAAGAGCTAGAGGTAAGTGGGCACTGGGTGCAAAATGATGTTTTTCTTCATCCATCATCGCTAGGGCTTCTGGTCTTGCTGACTGGGAACTCTGGAGCATCAGTATATTCATCCACATAACCTAGGCAACACTTTCTGCACCACTTGCTCCAGAAGTCCAAACTCACTTTCAAGCTATGGCCCTCACCTGCAGGATGGCCCCATACAGTCGGAGCAACACCTCGCGGGGCTCCTCGCCCACACTGGGCAGGTGGTCCGGTAGCGAGCATCGGAACAGCAGGTTGCTGAGGCCTCCGCTGAAGAGCCAGACAAGTCAAGGTTCAGCATAGGTCGCCCCCGATTGGTGGGATCCATTCTAGACCCACCTCCCGGTAAGACCTCGCCACGCCCCACCACCCACCCCTTTCAGCACAGCAGCCTGCGGACCTGGCTCCACCCCCACCCCGCCCCACCCTACTTAAGCACAGACAGCGACAAAACAGGGAGTATCTGGAGAGATCCCCCCCGAGGCTGACTCCTGACCTCACGGGGCAAACGCTCAGCTCCTCGGGCAGCACTTGGCGCCAGGCACCGCCCAGGTACTCCCGGCACCACTGATAGGCTCGGCGCTGCGCGTCACGAGACAGGGAGGAAATGCGCCGCCGATTTGGGATCGCCGCTGGGCACTTAGCATCCCGCAAGCTGTCCTTGGTCAGGCAACCGCCGACAGCTCCTCCTCCGGCCGCACCTGTCCCATCCGCCGCCATGACGTGGCTCAACGCCCGCCGATGCTCAGCAACCTTCAGGTGGGCTAAGCTCCTTCCGGCTAAGATCGGTTCCGCTTCCGGCCGGCTGGAGTGTGGCTGCAGTCCTGAGACTGTTTTCAAGCCAGAAGAGAGTCTCACAGGGGTGTGGTGTTCAGGGTAGAGATCGTGGACGGCTTTCTGCGAGCGACGCGCGCTCTGGTCACGCCCTACAGGCGGGTCTCTGTAAAGACAGGCTCCTGCGTGGCCTGTGCCGGTAACCAAGGAAGTGACGTAGGCCAATCCGCAGCGCCTTGGACGGTTGGACTTAAACTCTGCAAAGCTTACCTGGAGCCAGGCTCTAGACCGTGCTATATTGCTCCTCCACTGTGACACTTGCAGTGTGAAACACCCGACTAGGGCGTAGAGTGATCGAGCACTTGGTGAGTGAATGGAAGAATGGAATTTTATTTTAAAGTGTTTTATTTAATTTTAATTTATGTGCATTGGTCTGAAGGTATCAGATCTTGGAGTTACAGACAGTTGTGAGCTGCCATGTGGGTGCTAGGAATTGAACCCAGGTCCTTTGGAAGAGCAGGCAGTGCTCTTTTTTTATTATTAAATATTTATTATGTACAGTGTTCTATTGCATGCACACCTGCACGCCAGAAGAGGGCATTAGATCCCATTACAGATGGTTGTGAGCCACCGTGTGGTTGCTGGGAACTGAACTCAGGACCTTTGGAAGAGCAGGCAGCACTCTTAACCTCCAAGCCATCTCTCCAGCCCCCCCTTTTTTTTTGTTTTTTCAAGACAGGGTTTTCCTGTGCAGTCTTGGCTGTTCTGGATTTCACCCTGTAGATCGGGCTGGACTCAAACTCAGAGATCCACCTGCGTCTGCCTCCTGAGTGCTGAGATTAGAGGCATATGCTGTCACCACCCAGTTCTAACTTTAAGTTAAAAAAAAAAAAAGATAATGGTTTTTTTGCTACCCAGAAGCATTTGCCCTAACCTCTGAGCCATCTTTCCAGCCCCCAAGAGTAGAATTTTAAATTCCAACAATTCTCTTTTCCACAAGGCAGCATGTTTATGTAATGCTGGAAGGCCTTAATAGAAATCAGTGTGGCGTGCCCAGCGCTGCATGGACCCCATGAGCGCTACAAATGTGCCACAAGAAACTATTATTATGAGGTGGGTTTTGTTTTTCTTTTTGAGGTTGTGTTTGTGTGTGTGTGTGTCTGTCTGCCTGTTAAATATCGCGGAGAGGGGGGCCTTAGTGGTCAGTCAGCAGGGAAGCCAACACAATTCATAATTCCTTTGAAAGAATGAGGTCTATTAGAATGAAAGAGCCTCAAGGCCATAACTGAGCTTCTGGATGGGGGAAAGAGAATCACACAAATAATAAAATATAGAGGGCTCTAAACATGAGACCTTAAAGTTAAGAAAAGGCTTCCCTTTAAAGCCTAGGGAAGAACTTCATGAAGTGTGTTTTAAAAAGCCAGGAGTCACCGGGTGTGGTGGCGCACGCCTTCAGACAGCTGAGGTGTTTCTAGACCAATCTCCTAAATAAAAGGGAAATTTGATTTTAAAAAAACAACAAACAAGCCGGGCGTGGTGGCGCACGCCTTTAATCCCAGCACTCGGGAGGCAGAGGCAGGCGGATCGCTGTGAGTTCGAGGCCAGCCTGGTCTACAAAAGTGAATCCAGGACAGCCTAGGATACATAGAGAAACCCTATCTCGAAAAACAACAACAACAACAACAAAAACCAAAAAAACAACAAACAAACAAAGCTGGAGAAATAGCTCCGTGGTTAAGAGCGCTGCCTGTTCTTCCAAAGGACCCAGGTTCAATCCCCAGCACCCACCTGGCAGCTCACTGTCTCTAACTCCAGTTCCAAGGGATCTGACACCTTCACACTAATGCACATAAAATGAAACTAAACAAATTATAATAAAACAAAACAAACAAAAAAGAAGTTTCATATCACCTTATCTAGTTCAACCTAGCTAATATACAGGTCAAAGAACCTGCCGCCAGGTCCTAGTTAGGACCATAAATCATGGACTGTTGTCAGGTCAGGTCATAGCTCGAGCGAGCAGTTCCACTCTCTGTCTCACTGAGCGTTGCAGGGAGGTATCCCCTGAGTCAGGCTGTGGGAGTTGGCCCAAAGATGTAAGCTAGTGCTGGGCGGTGGAGGCTCAGCTCTTTAATCCCAGCACTCCACTCGGGAGGCAGAGCTGGTGGATTCCTGTAAGTTTGTGGGCAGTCTGGTCTACAGAGTGAGTTCCAGGCCAGCCAGAGCTACACAGTGAAATCGTGTGTGTGTGTGTGTGTGTGTGTGTGTGTGTGTGTGTGTGTGTGTGTTGGGGTATGGGACTCGGTGGAGAGAGTCAGGAATGATGAGCCGCGTGGTGTGCAGGTGGGTGTTCTAACAACCACGTTACTTTGGACGATGAACTTTGTGGAGAGTGAACTTTGTAGATGATAACATTGTGTTATGTTGCAATGTTAAGGAGCTGGACATGCCTGGAGATATGAGGCTATGATTTTATTTTTGGCTAGCTTTAAAGCCCGGGGGAGGGTTATAGGCTCTGCTTTCTGGGCAGAGGTTCTAGGTGAATGTGGCCTTGAGTCTCCTGTCTGCTTGGAGCAGACCATATCATTACAATCTGTTTTTCATGTAACTGGTCCTATCAGTAAAGGCAGTTAGATCGGAAATGGCATGGCTTGTCCTTTAAATGTGGTTTATTAGAGCACAGCTTCTTAACCTGTGAGTCACGCAGGACCCAATGAGGTTTGACCGAATGTGGGGGTTGGTGAACAGTAAAGGTTTCTGAACAAATAATAACCAGAAATTAATCTTAGAAATCCAGACATAGGGGGCTGGAGAGATGATGGTTCAGTGGTTAAGAGCACTGACTGCTCTTCTAGAGGTCCTGAGTTCAATTCCCAGCAACCACATGGTGGCTCAAAACCATCTATAATGTGATCTGATGCCCTCTTCTGCAGATAAAGCACTCATATACAGTAAATAAATAAATCTTAAAAAAAAAAAAAAGAAATTTAGACATAGACGGATGTGGCGGTGCACACCTTTAATCCCAGCACTCTGGAGGCAGAGGCAGGTGGATCGCTGTGAGTTGGAGGCCAACCTGGTCTACAAAGCAAGTCTAGGACATCCAGGGCTACACAGAGAGACACTGTCTTGAAAAAACCAAAAAAAGAAAGAAATGCAGATGTTTCTGACCACTAGACAACTTCACTGTACCCTCGGTTTTGAACACACAGCATGCATACTTTGCTTTATACCTGCTGTCATACCACTAAGTGGAAACAAATACCCGAAAGAGCTTGGCTAGGATTTGAGGCTATTGTATATTATTGAAACAGTTGGTGAGTGAGGTCGGTCTCCTGTCTCTGGCCAGGTTCCTGCCCGTTCTTCCTCCAAGAATGAAGCAGTAAGATAGCAAAGGGAAAACATGAATAACTTTATTTGACATCTGGAAATGAAGAATTCCAAGGGTCTTTGTGGCAAGAGGTATGTCTGAAATGGCGCTAAACATATTTCTGCCACTTCGTACTACATATTTAAAGCCATACTCTCAGTATGGAGAGCTATAAAATGAGAGTATCAATTTTGAAAAAATGCTGAAGAAGTTCTGCATCCCAGAGTATCAAATATTCAGTCAAAATTTAATGTTTTGTTTTAAGACACTGCTTCTCTGTGTTGCCATGGCTATACTGGAAGTCTCTCTACAGAGTAACCACGCTGGCCTTGAACTCAGAGATCTGCCTACCTTTACCTCCTGAGTGCTGGGATTAAAGGTGGGCGCCACCACTGTCTGGCCGAAATTTATTTATTCTTTTTCCCGGAGACAGAAAAAAGAGCCACCATGCCCAGCTCAAAATTTAATGTTTTATGTAAAGATAAGCAGGTCTATCTCATTAGGAAGCAATTTTTTCCATCTTAATAAATTGTAAAGTAGCATATATTCCTAAGAATTGCTTTTAAGTATTTTATGAATTATCATTAAATGTTTTGTTTGTGTACTTTATATTATCTATATACCTGGAGTTGAGTATAAATTTCTCAGATAAACAAAGATGCTAGTGGGAAAGGTAGATGAATCTCTGTGTTAGGAGTAGGCATTCTCAGGCTGGGTGTGGTGGCGCACGCCTTTAGTCCCAGCACACGGGAGGCAGAGGCAGGTGGATCGATGTTAGTTGGAGGCCAGCTTGGTCTACAAAGTGAGTCCAGGACAGCCAAGGCTACACAGAGAAACCCTGTCTAGAAAAACCAAAAAAGAAAAAGAAAAAAAGAAAAAAGGAGTAGGCATTGTCTCTTGCAATGTACTTACATTTGTCTTTAAGGAGAGAAAAACAAAACCAGGAGAATCTTCAAGAAGTATGCAAAACAGAGGCTCTTGGGCAGGCCTGCGAGAGATGGCAAGTAGTCTTGTAGCCTGTTAGTTCTTGCTTTAGTTTCTCTACCAAATAAATAGCTATAGGATAAGAAGTTTGAAGTCCACTGTACCCATAATTTATTACAGCAAAATACAGCACACACAGCACAGCACACAAAGTCACACCCTACTGAATAACACGGTGTGTGTGTGTGTGTGTGTGTGTGTGTGTGTGTGTGTGTGTGTGTCTACGGAGCAGCATTTGACCTTGGGAATGTCCAGACAGTCTACAGCTCCTTTCTCAGGTCAAAAATATGACCTATATGCCACTGTGGAAAACTGCAAGCACAAAATAAGGCTTAGAAGGCAATGCCTTTGCAAGGCAAAACAAGACCACAGGACGGGAGGTGAGGGAGGAGGAGGAACTGAAACGAAGTGGTCAGAGAGACTCTGTGCTCAAGTTCTGCTTGCAGAGCTATCTTCAGTCGCTAGCTAGATGATACATAAACAGCAGCGGGGGAAAAAGGCAAACTGTTCATTCCTGAAGTGACCCCAGGGGCCTGTGTCTCTGTCTGCCGTTAGCCTCCTTTTCCAGCCCCTGTGTTGCCCACGGCTATACTAGCGGGAACAGATTTGAATGTGTGGGACGAAGATTAGTAGGGTGTGGGGCAGGGCTTGGATTGGACGTGGGCGGGTACACTTCGGGGGTGGGTCATTTTGAACGCCAACAGGAACCTCAGCTAGGATGGGGAAGCTTTGAAGTCTCTGTTTAGGCTGGGTTGGGTTTAGTGAGGGTGAGGGCAGTTTGCCCATCTAACTTAGCAGGAGGGACACAAGAACTTGGAAATAAGCCATCTCAGTTCAAAGGATAATTGGAGCCAGGTGTGGTGGCGCACACCTTTATGCCCAGCACGTGGGAGGCAGAGGCAGGTAGATCTCTGTGAGTTTGAGGCCAGCCTGGTTTTTATACTGAGTTCCAGGACAGCCAGGGCTGCATAATGAGATCCTGTCTCAAAAACAATACAAAACAAACCACACACACACAAAAAAAACAGTAACAACAAAACCCACAAAACAGTGGGAGTTGGGGGGCAGGGAGGAATGGGGGGATGTTGTTTTGAATAAGAACGGCCTCCATTGAATCTCTGTGAGTTCGGAGGCCACTAAGTGACCTCCTGTCTTGGTCTACAAAATGAGTCCAGGACAGCCAAGGCTACACAGAGAAACCATAGGCTCACAGATATGAGTGCTTGGTTACCAAGGAGTGGGGCTGTTAGGAGGTGAGGCCGTGTTGGATGGGGCAGATGTGGCTTTGTTGGAGGAAATTTGTCAGCAGGGATGGGCTTTGGAGTTTCAAATGTTCAGGTCCTGCTGCCTGTGCATCCAGATGTGGAACTCTTAAGCTACTGTTCCCGCACCACATCTGCCTGGGTGCTCTCATTCATCTTTGCCATGATGACAGTGGACTAAACTGTAGATGAAGTCTCTTGTATTATTGCATGGATGTAGCACCTGTCAATAATAAATCTGATGCCCTGTACCTTAGTCAGGAAATAGAAGGTGGGACATCTGGTAGACAGGATTCTGGGAGAGAGGCAGGTGCAGGAGATTGACCAGCAAGATGTGAAGAGGACCGACACATGGTACCTGAGCTCAGGTAACCAGCCACATGGCAGAATGTAGATTAGAATAAATGAGTTATTCTTAAGTTATGAGCTAGTCTGAGAAGAGCCTAGCTATATGGGCTAGGCACTTGTAAATATATTTGAGTTTCATGAGTTGTTATTCCGGGAGCTTGGGTCTGGAGGAAAAACCAACCAGAGTGCTAAGCCTCTGAATGTAAGTAAGCCCCAGTTACATGCTTTCCTTTATAAGAGATACCTTGGTCATGGTGTCTCTCCACAGACAGTGAGCACTAAGACAGAGAGAGGGTAATTGAAATTGAGCCTGATCTAATCCAGGATATCTCTCGCTAGCTGTCTGCCTATTTAAAAACTGTTTGCTGTCTTGCCTCAGTCTGTAGAAGCATTTGAGAGGCAATGTGAAGAGTCTGTACCTGCCGTGCTGGAGACTCAGTCTACGCAAGATCAGCGTGGTCAAGGAGCAGCATGGGCTGAAGAAAGATGTGCTGCTCTAACTGGTGCCAGAAGCACAAGCGACTAAACACTGTATTCCAGGTGGGTGGAGCATGGGGCTGTAGGGTTTCCTTTCCTCAGGGGTAGCGGTGGGGAGGACAGGGTCAGTATCCTTACCTCTGCCCCAGGACCTCCAGGTTAAAAGAGCCCTCAAGTCACCAAGCTCGCCTCTTCAGTCCCTTTTGCCGAGAGGGAAGCCATCCCTTCTGTCCTTGTCACAGCTTTGAGCTCTCCTATTTGGTCCCTGCCCTGTTTAGGTCCCATTTGAGGTGTCTGCCCTGCTTAAGAACCTGGAGTCTGCACAAAGGATGGGGGCAGGGCAGGGTGGGGAAGGTGACTGGGGTGGGGGGTGGGGGTGGGGAGGAAGGTGACCAGCAGTAGAGAGCCAGAAAAACAGCAACAAAAGTCAGCAGAGTTATCACTGGTTATGAAGCTTGCTATGTGAGATAATATTTCTTTCATACAGAAATATTTTCAAGCAAGAATGTTAAAGTAGCAATAACCTAGGTTTAAGGCCTGGCTATATATGCCCTTAGATACGACTCACTCCTGTCTTGCATAGAGTCCCTGGACCTCAGAAATAAAACTCTTGTTTTCAGTGAAGATATCCTAACTTCCTGCATCTTCGTGGTGGAGAGTTTTACCTTAATCAACTGTAATCTTGGGGATACGGTGGTCACCATCCTGTGAGCTCATTTAAATTTCTTAAGCCCTTGGAGTTTTTAATTTCATAACTCACAAAAACTGTACATGTGGCTATTGTTAAGATAAATAAAGTGTTGCTCTTGTTTGAGAAGCCCACTCTGAGAAGTCCTGGCTGGTGTTGTTTCTTTGTTTGTTGATTTTGTTTCTGTTTTTGTCAACTTGACACAAGCTAAAGTCATCTGAGAAGGGGAAAACCTCAACTGAGAAAATCCTTATATCACACTGGTGCATAGGCAGGCCTGTGGGTCCTTTTCTTGATTGATTAGTGATGCAGAAGAACTCAGTTCACTGTGAGCCTAAGCCCTCCAGGCTGGTGGTCCTGGGCTGTATAAACAAACTGAGGAGGAGCAAGGCAGGAAGCAGCACTCCTCCATGGCTTCCGGGTCAGTTCCCGCCTCAGGTTCCTGTTCTGACTCCCTTTGATGATGGATGTTATTGGCGTACTTTTTAAAAATCTATCTTTATTATGTTGGAGTTTCTGCTGCCTCTTCCTCCCTCCTCCACCCCAATCCCTTCCGACACCCCATCATCAGGTAGGAGAGAAGGGAGGTTAGTGGGGAGAGGGGGCGTAGTTCTCTTCAGCTGCTTCCGGCTGGTCAGGGCTGTTGGGTTCTTGGGGCAAGTCCAATCTTTGTTTCAGGATATCTCCAGCTTCTTCTCAAACTGCATCAACAGCAACAAGGAGCAGCAAGGGGGAAAGCAGAAGCCGCCTTCGCTCTCAGAGCCCCCTCTTCTCTCTCGGGCTCTGGCATTTATTCCCTCTCCAGAGTCCTCGGAATTAAAGTATCTACAGCTGGGAAAGAGCCCCTCTCAGAGCCTGCACGAGACAAATACTCCACTGTTGCGGACAGTCTGAATCCGCTCCATATCCCACACCTGGGATTAGAACAAAAATATGTTTATATAACATCACTGAGTTTTTAAAAACACCAAAAATTTCCACTACAGACTGATGTGAAGTGTAAGCCAAATAAACCCTATCCTCCGCGAGTTGCTTATTGGTCTTGATGTTTTTACCGCAGCAATAGAAACACTAAGACACTAATACTCATGCTCTTGAATGTGCCTATTTTACTGAATAACTTTATGCTTAAATCTGTGTTTCAAATGTCATTTAATAAACTCTTAACTCTGCTTAATACTGACTTCTCCTGAAAATCCCTTTCTTCAGTGAGCCCAAGATCCAGTTTCACCAGAGTGAATATCTCTGAAAAAGAGTTCCTCAGGTTTCTGGGGGAGGCACCAGGAGCAGTGTGAACCTGTGTCTCTACCCCGGCTGCTGTTGTCTGTGAGAGCAGGTGCCTGAGGGAAATGCCTTGCCGTTGCATAGCAAACACACACACACACACACACACACACACACACACACACGTTCTTTCTCTACTGTGTGGAACCGGAGCAGCAAAATAAGTATAAGTGCCCTGCACATACAGGATGACAGGCACAGGGAAGCCTACAGGAAAAACAAAAATGTGGAACGCAGGAGCTAAATAAAGCATTAACAGCTCTCAGCCCCGTTATCAGTTTACTAAGGAGAGTGAGGTTGATGGCTTCTTATCTCTTTTTGTCCTTTCTCCACCCCAGTATGTCCCAACACCCCATCACCAGGTAAGAGAGAATGAAGGTTAGTTACTTCCTGATGGTTAGGGTCGTTGGGTTCCTTGGGAAAAGGCCAATTTTTGTGTCAGGATACCTCCAACTTCTCAACCTGCATCAACAGCAGCCAGGAGCAGCAGGGGAGCACCAGCCTTCTTTCTCAGAGCCACCCCCTCCCATGTTTCCCCTGGCTCTGGCATTTATCCCCTCTCCAGCTGGCAAAGATGACGTCCCTCTCAGAGCCTGACAAGGCAAATAGTCTGCTGCTGCGGACAATCTGAATCAGCCCCATATCCCACACCTGGGATTAAACAAAAACATGTTTACATAACATAACTGAGTTTTGGAAGGCACCAAACCTTCCACTACAAGATATGATAGGGCACATGTGGTTTTGATCTCAATATACCTCTAATGAAAGGCAAAGAGGCCGAGAGAATTGCTGGAAGCTGAGAGGCCAGCTAGCCTGACATAAGCGGTGCCGAACAAGAGACCCCAAACAAGGTGCTAGGGTTGTCATCTGACTTGTACACGTGCACGCGCGTGCGCACACGCACACACACACACACACACACACACACACACACACACACTTGAGTGTGTGTGGAATAGGTGACTGCAGTGGGAGGAGCTGGAATTTGAGGCCACCCTCAGCTACATAAATAGGACGTAACTTTTTTTTTCGAGACAGAGTTTCTCTTTTTTTTTTTAAAGGATATATTTATTATGTATATAATGTTCTGCCTGTCTGTGTGCCTGCTCGTCAGAAGAGGGCATCAGATCTCATTACAGATGGTCGTGAGCCACTGTGTGGGTGCTGGGAATTGAACCCCGGGCCCTCTGGAAGAGCGTCCAGTGCTCTTAAACCTCTGAGCTATTCCCCCAGCCCCCAGGGTTTCTCTCTTTAGCCTTGGCTGGCCTGGAACTCACTCTGTAGACCAGGGTGTGTAGAGAGGGCCGTGGTCTTTGCCAGCTGCAGATAGTTTAATTCTGAGGATTCTGGAGAGGGGATAAATGCCAGAGCCAGGGGAAACATGGGAGGGGGTGGCTCTGAGAAAGAAGGCTGGTGCTCCCCTGCTGCTCCTGGCTGCTGTTGATGCAGGTTGAGAAGAAGTTGGAGGTATCCTGACACAAAAATTGGCCTTTTCCCAAGGAACCCAACGACCCTAACCATCAGGAAGTAACTAAAGGGAACCACGCCCCCCTCTCCCCACCAATCTTCCCTCTCTCTTACCTGGTGATGGGGTGTTGGAATGGTTTGGAGTGGAGAAGGGAGAAAGATATAAAGAACCCCAATAAAATAAAATAGATTTATAATATATGCACCTACAACACCTGACATTTATGTTTCAGATCATGAGAGTTGGGCAGCAAGTGCCTTAGCCTCCAAGCCTTCTTCCTTGTCACAGCTTACATTGAAAAAAAAAAGTTTCATTATTTTTATTTTAAATTATGTATACGTCTGTGTGTCTTGGGGGCAGGGTATGTGTATGAGTGTAGGTACCAACAGAGGCCAGAGCCATCAGATTCCCCCAGAGCTAGAGATACTAGCTGTTGTAAACTACCCAGTGTGGGTGCTGGGAACTAAACTTAGACCCTACAAGAGCAACAGTGCTCTTAACTGCGGAGCCATCTCCTTATTCCCCCACCCTATTTAAGATTCTCTTTCTTTCTTTCTTTCTTGTGGTATTTTTGAGACAGGGTTTCTCTGTGTAGCCTTGGCTGTCCTGGACTCGCTTTGTAGACCAGGCTGGCCTCGAACTCACAGCGATCCGCCTGCCTCTGCCTTCCTGAGTGCTGGGCTTAAAGGTGTGCCCCACTAGATTTATTTATCTTTAATATTTTAGATTTACTGTATGAATGTTTTGCCTGTATTTTTTTTTTTAATATGGAACGCTTCACGAATTTGCGTGTCATCCTTGCGCAGGGGCCATGCTAATCTTCTCTGTATCGTTCCAATTTTAGTATATGTGCTGCCGAAGCGAGCACTGTTTTGCCTGTATTTATGTGTGTACAACACATGCATGCCCGGTGCATGTAGAGGTCAGAATAGGACCCTGGCTCCCTGGGAACGGGAATTCTGGATGGTTGGGTGACACCATGTGCTTAAAACCCAGGTCCTCAGCAAGCCTCTTAACCACTGCACCATCTCTCCGGCCCCTTAGGATTTATTTTAATTATTTTTTAAACCCCCAAACAAGTTGCACTTGTTTCTTCTTTATGCTTCTCCTTGGCTGGCTATTATGTCCATGTTTTCTTTTTCTTTTTCTTTTTCTTTTTTTAAGATTTATTTATTGTATATGAGTGCTTTATCTGCAGAAGAGGACATCAGATCACATTATAGACGGTTGTGAGCCACCATGTGGTTCCTGGGAATTGAACTCAGGACCCTTGGAAGAGCCGGTGGTGCTTTTAACTTCTGAGCCATCTCTCCAGGCCTAGTTTAGGTTTTTAGCACACACACACGTACACACCCCAACATACACATGTGAAACAAAATCAACCAACCAAACAAAAACACCCTGTATTTTTCGACCAGGTATAGTGAGTGATTCATGCTTGTAATCTCAGCACTTGGGAGGCAGAGGCAGGTTGAATTCTGTGAGTTCAAGGCCAACCTGGTCTACAAAGGACAGCCAGACGTACGTAGACAGACCTTTTCTTGCTTGTTTGTTTTTGTTTTTGGGTTTTTGAGACATGGTTTCTCTGGGTAGTCCTCTGTCCTGGAACTTTCTCTGTAGACCAGGCTGTCCCTGAACTCAAGAGATGCACCTGCCTCCCCCCTGCCCCCTTTTCCCAGTGCTGGGACTAAAGGTGTGAGTCACCACTACCTGGTGAGATCTCATATATATATTTTTATGAATATACCCCAAATTTTTCTTTTATATAAGCAAGACTGTACTATATGCAGTCCTATACCATGCTTTTTTTTTTTTTTTTTTTTTTTTTTTTTTTGGTTTTTCGAGACAGGGTTTCTCTGTGTAGTCTTGGCTGTCCTAGACTCGCTTTGTAGTCCAGGCTGGCCTCGAACTCACAGCGATCCGCCTATCTCTGCCTCCCGAGTGCTGGGATTAAAGGCGTGCGCCACCACGCCCGGCCTACCATGCTTTTTTATTTTTCATCATTACTCATAGTAAGAAAATAACTTTATATAGATTCTTTGAAAACATGATTTTAAAGAGTTATATACCATTTGCTCATATACCCTCAGGTAATAAATTCTCAAAATTTCTTGTCTTGGGGCTGGGTGGTGGTAGTGCATACCTTTAATCCCAGCACTTGGGAGGCAGAGGCAGGTGGATCTCTATGAGTTCGAGGCCAGCCTGGTCTACAGAGTGAGTCCAGTACAGCCAAGGCCCCACAGAGAAACCCTGTGTTGAAAAACAAAAAAAAACCCAAACAACAACAACAAAAACCCTTGTCTTTCAGGATTAGATCTGGAGATTGGCTTCACATTGTTGCTGTTACATCATACTTAAACATACGTCTTTGAACGATAAATCTGTATTTCTAATTGTGATGGTTGGTCTTGTCAACTTGCCAGCATCTACAATTACCTAGGAGATGGGCCTCTGGGCATATATATCTGTGGAGGATTGTCATCTTACCTGCGGATAAGACCTGACCTATGTCACTGATCTGAGTGGTGTGAGTTCATTCCTCTCTGCTTCTTAAGTGTGGATTCAATGTGACCAGATGCTTCAAGCTCTTGCTGCCTGAATTGCCTGGCCATGGTAAACTATAATCTGGAACTGTGCGTTAAATAAACCTTTTCTCTTTTAAGTTGTTTTTGTTGGGAGGTTTGTCACAGCAATCAAGGTCAGACTTCTATGCGGACGACCAGACATAGACATAGTCTACTCTTTTCCTGACTTAGTCTCCAAACCTAGGTTTTCGTGGTGGAGATAGGCCCTGGGGTGGGCAAGTAGATAGACCTTTGCAAGAGAGTTTTCCTGAGCTCACAAGGCAATTTAAAACTGAAGAGAGTCAGCTGGGCGTGGTGCATGTCTGTAATCCCAGCACTCTGGGAGGCAGAGACGGCAGATCTCTATGAGTTCGAGACCAGTCTGGTCTACAAAGTGAGGCTAGGACAGTCAGGACTACACAGAGAAACCCTATCTCAAAAACAAAAACAAAAGACTGAAAGATTTGATGGGCATGGTGGCATATGGCTTTGTAGGCCAGCCTGGTCAAGGCTACACAGAGAAACCCTGTCTTGAAAAACTAAAAACGAACAAACAAAAACCCGAGAGAGTCGTTGTAATTGTGTCCTTTCCCTATGAGAGGTGGAGAATCTGAGTTGGACCTAAGCAGGAACGGGATACTTTGAGACAAGGATCCAACAACTGTCCTCTGAGCAGCTCTTCCCCAGGTGCCAGGTGACCTAGAGGCTGCAGAGAAGGCAAATGCCTACAGGTGCATCAATGTGTGAACTGGAGCCCAAGAAAACTGAGAGACCATATCTTAAAAAAAAATTAATAAAAGAAGATTACTAAATACCTGTGGTTCAGGAAGATAGCTCTGTCAGTGAAGTACATGCCTCATAAGCATGAAAACCTGATGCAAAAATTCCAAGTGTGATGGCATATGCATCTTGCCCCTGAGTTGCTCTTCAACTGGTGAGGGCCAGGCCAAGGAGAAGCCTTATCTCAAAGGAAGTTATTTTTCGATCTCCACATACAAAATTATTTTTTGTCCTCTACATGCAATACACACTTCTGTGTAGGCATATTTGTACACACATGTGCATTTGCACATACATGAACACATGTACAAATAATAAAAAGCAAATTATATATTGAATACATCTAACGTAATAATAGGCAAGGTTGAAATACGTGTAGAAACCAAAAGGAACCAGATATATGCATGGTTATTATCTCAGTACTCGGGAGGCTGAGACAGAAGAATTATGAACTTGAGACCAGCATAGTAAAACTCTTGTCTTTATAAATAAAGGAAGGAAGGAAGATTTTGTGGCTTTTCCTTGCCTGTCCTGGAACTCACTATATAGACCAGGTTGGCCTTGAACTCATAGTGAGCTACCTACCTTTGCCTCCCAAGTATTGGGGTTAAAGGCAGTGCCACCACCATACCCGGCTTTGTAATTGAAATTTTAGTCGAATCTTAAATTTAATTTAATGAAATTTAAGACAGTACACAGCTTTATCCACAGATTGTAAACAGTTGAAAAGAAAATAAACTAAAATATAAATGTGAATAAAGTATTGCAAATATTGTCTGGAACTGGGCGGTCCTGGCACACGCCTTTAATCCCAGCACTCAGGAGGCAGAGGCAGGAGGATTGCTGTGAGTTCAAGGCTGGCCTGTTTTACAAAGTTAGTCCAGGACAGCCAAGGCTACACAGAGAAACTCTGTCTCGATAAACAAAACAAAACAAAATAATAAAATAAAGAAAATACTGTCTGAAAAGACATAGAATGAAAAACATAAGCAAGAGACTAGAGGCAGAAAATTCAATATGAGTTTAATGGAAGTGCTGGAAGAAAAAAAAAAGAATGGTGCACACATATTTTTCTGTTTGGTTTTTTGAGACAAGAGTTTCACTATGTAGCTCAGGCTGGCCTCAAACCTTAGCTCTCCCTTCCTCAATATCTTAAGTGATGGAACTGCTTTTAAGAAGTATCAGATTTTTTTTCACTGATGAAATAGAGATTCGTATGATTGAGATCAGTGAGACTCAGGCAGAGAAGAGATGTTAAATAACTCCACACTGAGATACACCAGATCCAAACCTCAAGACACTAGTGATGGAGACGTTTTATGTGCAGCTGAAGAAGAAAGAGAATTGTCAACATATTGCAGTAGAAACGGATGTTGAGGCAAAAAGGAAAGTTAATATTAAAACAGTGGAGTTGGGAAACATTGGGGATCACAGGTAAGAGGGCTCTGAGCCAATGTCAGCAGGTGAAGGGGCTCTCCCAAAGTCCTCTTCCTTAAGGAAGGTATGCAAGTCACTGTTGCTCTTTCATATATGCTTTTCCTTTTTGGGGGGCAGTGAGTGAGGAGGGGGTCTCACTATGTAGCCCTGGCTGGCCTTCAA